>NC_090646.1:294867755-295467755 GCF_040937935.1 Hyperolius riggenbachi | reverse complement strand
TTCTGTGCATCTAGGGCATAAAGCACTGGTGCATTAGATGATGATGTGGGTCACATGCCCATGCCCGCCAATTGTAGGTTTGGGGGTATGGCTCGGGTGATGTCAGAATTTAACTCTTTGATGTTCATATAAAAGTAAGAGACGGGATGGCAGAGAGACTACTTCTACTTCGTCTTCTGCATGCTATCCTGCTTCATGTCTGTATGCTGTAAATATATGTGATGAAATCCATGGCTACAATTACTAGGAATGCCCGATGATGTTGTTTCAGGGATTTTATTTGATTGCCATCTGGGGTCGGGAAGGAATTTTTTCCCTTTTGGAGCTAATTGGACCATGCCTTGTAAGGGTTTTTTGCCTTCCTCTGGATCAACAGGGATATGTGAGGGAGCAGGCTGGTGTTGTACTTTGTTCTCTGTTTGAACTCGATGGACGTATGTCTGATCGCAGCGCTGTACTAACTGTAAAGACGTCGTTTTCGCCCCCCAAGCAGGAGATGCGCGCGCAGCCTGCTGCACGTTCTCCTGCAAACTGCAGCCCCAGGACTTGACGCCTATTGGCGTTAGGCGGTCCTGGGGCTGCCGCTGCGGCCACGCCCGTTGGTGTGGGGCGGTCCCCCAGTGGTTACCCTCTTTAGCGGTATGGACGAGCTCAGCTCGTCCATTACCGCCGGAGGGTGCCGCTCAGGCCCTGCTGGGCCGATTTTCTTCAAATAAAAAGGTGCACACACAGCCTGGCACTTTGCCAGCCGTGTGTGCTACCTGATCGCCGCCGCTCTGCGGCGATTCGCCGTGAGTAGCGGCGAAAGAGGGTCCCCCCAGCTGCCCGAGCCCTGCGCAGCCGGACCAATCAGTTACGGCCAGCGCTAAGGGCTGGATCGGAGACGGATGACGTCAGGACGTCGGCTGACGTCCATGACGTCACTCCGCTCGTCGCCATGGCGACGAGGAAAGCAAAACAAAGAGGGCCACTCATCGCGGCCCTTCATGTTACTTCTGATCGCCGGGAAAAATAACCTCCCGCAGCCGCCCTGGCGATCTTAATAGAACGCCAGGGTAGTTAAGTTACATGCACAGAACCACTCCAATGCATTATTATTTCACTGTATTCTGAAAGTACTATTGCATTTCTCTGTTTGTGACACTCCACAGCCCACTGACACCCAGAGCTGTACATAATGTGATTTCTTCCCTTTAGGGATCAAAACCCGACTTTGCGTCAGCGTCAACTCCATAATTTTTGGTGAGACTTTTGCCATGGATCCCCCTCCGGCATGCCCCTGTCCAGGTCTTAGACCCTTTGAAACAACTTTTTCATCACTTTTGTGGCCAGAAACAGTTTAAACTTCCTGCCGGGCAGGAAGAAGTGAAGCATGCCGGAGACCAGACCAGAGCGGAGAAGACAGCAGAGACCAGGGGACTTGCGCCGGCCGGAACAGGTAATGTATACCCGTATTGCGTCGGTCGTCGGGCATTCGATCGCCGCTATCGACGCACTCCCGACCCGCCGGCGATCGAGAAAAATCTTCCACATGGACGGATCGACGGGAATCTACGTGAACGATCGATTTCAGATGGAAATTGATCGTTCTGTCAGCGGTGTGCGCGGCAATTTCACAGCCAATTCGATCACTGTGATCGAATCGGCCGTATATCGGCAGGAAAATCGTTAGGTGTATGGGCCCCTTTAGGAAGTGATGTAATTCTTTCCAATAGGGGATACAGAGAGCGATACAAATTCCCAAAATGTTTGTAGCCAACACCATCCAAAACTACTTTTCTTTCCCTCTGAAATTTTTCTTACACACCAAGTTGAATTCAAGTGTGTGTAACAGGAGGACCAGGGCCGGCGCTACCATAGAGGCAAAGGAGGCAATTGCCCCAGGGCCCCAGAGCCTTTAGGGGCCCCCAGTGGCTTCAAGAGGAAAAAACATTTCAAAAAGACCTTATAGTTTTTGAGAAAATCGATTTTAAATTTTCAAAGGAAAAAAAATACACATTTAAAAACCCAACGACTTTAACGGTTAATAGCAAATCCACCTTAAATGCTAGAAACCCCAAATTTGCAGGATATGTTAAGGAGATCATTGGGAATAAGAGGAAAGGGCAATTTTTCAAAAAGACCTTATCGTTTTTGAGAAAATTGATTTTAAAGTTTCAAAGGAAAAAAGTATACTTTTAAATGCGGTAAATGTCACTTTTAGTAGCAAACTTATCTGTAGTGTAATTTTACATGTATCAAAAGAAAGAACAATACATTTCCAGGGGGTCCATACACAGCCGCAGCGCTTTGGCCAGGGATCGCTATACAGACGCAATATGGCTGTATGAAGATCCCTGGCATTTTTTCCTATTTTCCCAATTTTTTTTTTATGTTTAGAGTGTGGGAATTTTTTTTTTAAAGTTATGTGGGGTCCCTCCTCCTGAAACTTTGTAACCCCTTGTCCCCAATGCAGGCTGGGATAGCCAGAATGTGGAGCTCTGACCGATTGGGGCTTCACACCCTGACTATACCAGCTGCAAAAAAGGTCCCTTAATGCTGATTTTTGTTCCGGGGTATCTGTTGGGGGGCGCCCAGGTTTATTTTGCCCTGGGGCCCTATTGTTCCTTAAACCGGCCCTGAGGAGGACATACAGTACTTTGAATGTTCCTGGTTCTTTTTGTGTTAAAGGGGAACTGAAGAGAGAGGTATATGGAGGCTGCCATGTTTATTTCCTTTTAAGCAATACCAGTTGCCTGGCAGCCCTGCTGATCCTCTGCCTCTAATACTATTAGCCATAGCCCCTGAACAAGCATGCAGCAGATCAGGTGTTTCAGACTTTAAAGTCAGATCTGACAAGACTAGCTGCATGCTTGTTTCTGGTGTTATCCAGATACTACTACAGAGAAATAGACCAGCAGGGCTGCCAGGCAACTGGTATTGATTAAAAGGAAATAGATATGGCAGCCTCCGTATACCACTTACTTCAGTTCCCCTTTAACCCACAATGCCATTTCCCATATAAAAATGATTAACAATTTACAGTTGCTATACTATGCAAATTGCATCATTCCTCTCACTATATAAACAAACATATTTTCTTGTTTTATCAAGTCTAAATGGTTACGGCAACTACAACTGTCTACTTAGCAGGAGATAAAACATAGATGTGAAGAACATCCATTCTTTCTGTTCTGAGTCAGTTTATTAGATTGCCCCTGTACCTAGTGAATGGCAGATTGCTTTGAAATGAGTAGTACAGGTCTAATATCGCCTGTAAAACAAAACTGAATTCACCTTATGTGTGAAAAAAATGATAGGGGTTCCTTGAATTAACTGGGCCTTTAAAAATCATTGTTAGCCTTAGTATATTCTGGCTGGACTCCTGGGTGAGCTGTTCTGCCAGTTTGAGCAGAGGGAAATAAACGAGCTGGAAAAAGGGAGAGGTGTGAAGACAGTCTTTGATTTGCACAGAAAGGCTCTCTAGCAAATAGTAAATATGATTCCGCTTGAACTGTTCCTTTAAACATCACTGCAGATAGAATCATGCAGCACAGCCAAATGTCCTTGCCAGTGAGGATTAATGAAAGGAACATTTGGGCCAATGTTGAACTTTTGCTTCCTTTTGGAAATAAATATTTTGCAACAACAAGAATATCAAGCTTCACGGGCTCAAATGACTTATTTAAAGACACAGTGCCTGCTTTATTTAAAATTAAAGTAACCCTTTGAAAAAATCCTCTTCTGACTATAGTACTTTACAGTATGTAATGCTCTACTGAACAGATGGAAGAAAGATAGCACACCATATCTGCATACTTGTGCACACTAGATGAACAGAAGGTGAATTTTATAATATTGATCCTTGTGCTATTATAATACAAAATTATAATAGCGCAAGGATCAGTTTGACAACTAAATTCTGAGCATTTTTAGGTGGTCAACATCCATTCTATTTATTATTATTATTATTATTATTATTTAGTATTTATATAGCGCTGACATCTTACGCAGCGCTGTACAGAGAATATAGTCTTGTCACTAACTGTCCCTCAGAGGAGCTCACAATCTAATCCCTACCATAGTCCTATGTCTATGTCGTGTAGTGTATGTAGCACAGTCTAGGGCCAATTTTAGGGGGAAGCCAATTAACTTATCTGTATGTTTTTGGGCTGTGGGAGGAAACCGGAGTACCCGGAGGAAACCCACGCAGACACGGGGAGAACATATAAACTCCTTGCAGATGTTGGCCTGGCTGGGATCGAACCAGGGACCCAGCGCTCCACGCTCGAGTGCTAACCACTGCGCCACCGTGCTGCCTATTTATCTGCTTGTATTCACATTCATGCTGGCAGTTAAGACGCAGTGCGGCTTCTGTATAGTAAAAAACGCTGCAAGTCACGTCTAATGTGCAGATGTCAACTGTTCAGGTGTAGATACATGGGACAGCTGCCAGTGCTGGATAGTGTACAGGTTAAGGGTTCTGCCTCTGGGTTCAAATCTCGGCTCTTCCTTTTCAGTAAGCCAGCACCTATTCAGTAGGAGACCTTGGGCAAGACTCCCTATCACTGCTACTGCCTATAGAGAATGCCCTAGTGGTTGCAGCTCTGGCAATTTGAGTCCGTCAGGAGAAAACCGTGATATAAATGTTATTTGTATTGTCTTGTCATGCAGGATGTTTGCAGTTGCCTGTAAGTGGTCTGCAGATAAGCAAGAGCAGCTAACAGGCAATAATCCATACCACTGTCAGCGGTTCATCTGAAAAAGCCCTAAGACACGATATTCACGCCAGCTGAAGCATTGAAGCACACTGGTATGTGTTTCTGTGTACTGTTGTATATGTGGTGATGTAGTGTTTTTTTTCAAGGACCACAACCACATCCACATCCAGTAACATCTACTTGCTGTGGGTGTAGAAGCTTGTGAGGAGTAGTTTGATGTTGTGAAAAAAAGAGCTGTTTGGAGAGATGAAGAAGTTGTTACTGGGAGGACTGGCTGCAATAAGGATGATGATAAGTTGGAATCGGAACACTGTGTTCTGAAAATCTGTATCACCAGAAGATAAACTCATCGCCCTGAGGTAAATGATGTACCTTAGCTATGTTAGTCTTTAGTGCCAAATTATCAGTCCAAGGTAAACTGGAGGAAAGTCTGGCAAAACTGTACAACATGCACACTTGCACAGGCCCAAAGTCGGTTAAAGTAAACACAAGCAAACCATTTGCATCATATTAGTAAAAATATTTTTCAGTTCGCCTTGGACAGCTTTGAAATAGATTGTTTACTGTTCTAAGCAAGTTCAACACACTTAAAATATAGACACCAGTTTGCAAACAAAACCTGTTTATTAACAGATTTCTTTTTTGGGAGGGAAGAAAAAGGAAGAGGGGAGTGCTTTTAACCCATTTTGGGCCACCAGGCTCTGGACTCTGAAGTACCAGAGACTTTTTTTTATTCTGCTGTTTGTGATCACTGTGATTGGCTCACAATACTCATCTGGTAAGGAACCAAGGAAAAATGGCTCCTTACTGATAGGCAGAAACTCAGCTGTCACATGACACCTGAATTAGTGGCTGCAGGGGGCAAAGATCGGGTCAGGGCCGCGGAAAACGGCGGCATAGAATCTACACAACATCAGAGATAGAGATTCTTACTCATATGGTCCCAAACTGGTTAAAGAGAAACTGTGACCATGGGCTTGATTCAGTAAACCGTGCTAAGTGTTAGCACGCCTGTGAAAAGCCCTATATTATGCCTGAAGTTAGTTTAGGCGTGATAAATTCACATCGCGTGCAAAGTCCCGCGTGCAAAACTTTGCACGACCAAAACGGTGCACCCGATGTGCCTACAAGGTCGCATGGTGCAACATTAAGGTCGCACCCAATGCAACCTTATAGGCGCATCGGGTGCGCCGTTTTGGTCACACCGCGATGCGACATTTCGCGCGCACAAAGTTTTGCGCGCGATGTGAATTTAGTAACCGGTGCTAACCCAGTTTGCACCCTAGTTATCACGCCCAAAGTCTTCAGGCGTTTACTGAATTAAGTGTGTAACGGGGAAAGGGGACAGGAGATAAGGGAACATATCAATGTATTAAAGCATCACCTTTCCGATTGGAAAAGGGTCCTGAACCGCATTGTAACAACAAAATTGTGGAAAAAAGGTTCCTAAGGACACTCCGGTGTATGCAAAATGAAAAATTCTTTATTGGCTAAACATGAAAACGAGACTACTATTGCATCAAACAGCGAAGCTAAAAAGCAACAGCGCTGTTGTCATTAAAACCAAGGCTCACCACCAACCATACTGACACACCTCCCCATACACACAAATCAGGCTTGGGGTACCCCGCATAGAGCACAAACTGCAGTCCATCCGCAAAGGGCCAAGCATAGGAGGGAAGCAGCGTGGAAAAGAGGCAATAGCCAAGCGAGCATGTCCAGCAACAAACGAACAGACGTGATTAAGTCTCATTCAAGGGAACCGGTATGCCTATTAACATTGCATTGACCACATGAGTGTTAATACTCACGACCTCCAACAGTCCGTCGGGAGCAATGCACTTCAGCTTCACCTGGCTATATTATGCTAGCCGCCCAGGCAGGCTGCAGATATTGTATTCCAGAGGGGGCCCCCACCTTGAGATGTAGTCCGGCTCAGTGAAGGAGATAACTGGCAGTTTGAACTTCTCCTGCTGTGGAGCTGGTAATAAACACTTGTATGCAGGCGTGTAGTGTGGGAGGTCTCCACGGAGCTGAATCACTCCGATCGCTCAGAGTCCGTCCACCAACTCAGCCCTCTCACGCAGTGTCCATTCCCGGTAGCTGGCGCCGCAGGACGCCAGTCTCCACGTGTGCTTGCGGAGTTGCTAGCGCATCATCGCCTAGCGGGTCGGAGGTCAGTGGGCTGGATGGAGGCAGCCAATCACCGACTAGTTTCGCTTGGTAACACCAAGCTTCATCAGGGCGGAGCTTAGAGGAGTGAGCCTCCTTTTTAAAGGACATTCCCGGCTCCACCTCCTCAAACGCAACAATACTGTGTTTTAAAGGCATAGTAATTTACTGAATTAAGCCCCAAGAATTGAACTTCATCCCAATCAGTAGCTGATATCCCCTTTCCCATGAGAAATATCTAATTTGTAATTCTTTTTTGTAAACTTCTAAAAACTACAATAATTTTATAATTGTCAACTGTATTCATGGGCTCGTTCTCTCAAAAACAGCGCAAAAAGGAACAGAAATTACACACTTCTATACATTTTCCTTGAAATTCTTTGTGTTTGTGCATTTGCAGTTCACTGCTAATGGCTGTGCTACCAATTTGTAATGAATCACTGGCATTTTTTCTAAAAAATGGGCTTGATCCAATTCAATTCACTTTTTCTCCTAAATTTTCTCTGGGGTAATATTTTCACATTATTAATAAAATGCTTTTTAAGCCATGAACAAGCAAGAAAATACCTTTCCATTTTCACCTATTTTTGGATCCTTTTTAAATTGCAAAAATTGCAAAGAGTGCAAAAGTTATTTAAATGGAAGATGAAAAATTATCTCCTAGGAGAAAATCTATGAGAAAAAGTGAATTGGATCAGGCCAAATGTGTGTTGTAAAAATGTATATGCACTGGTGGGAACAGGGTGAAGGGGTTGCAATGAGAAACTGCGTGGGCGGTTCATTCCGGACGTGCAACTGCTCGCGATTGTGAAAAACTCTGCCCTTTGTGAAGAAGCCAAAGGACATGTTCCTCAGATAATTCTACATTCTGCTTGTAGAATCCCTGGCACACAAACTAGCAAGAAGTAAAATAAAAGTAACCTAACAAAGGACATGCAAAGGTAGGTTGCTAATCACACTTCAAACTAGAAAGCACTTTTCATGCAAGACATGCAACATCTAGTCATGGATACATTTACCCAAAAAATGAATCCACAACTGTTTGTAAAATAACTTGAAACTGACAAAAGTAACTAACATCCATCATTGTATATTTCCTTTTTTTTTTTTAAATTCAGAGTTTGCTTTACAGTTTTTATTCAATAGAATATAGTAAATATCAACCCAAATTAAAATGGCATGGACAAAATGATAGGACCCTAAGGCTAAGTTCGCCCTGATCCATTTGTGTATTCGTGATTCGTATGTGGCACATCATCACATTGAATTTCAAGCTTGCCGGGAATGTGCGTGCCACAGCGCACTGTACCTTCTTGTATAGTGACCACTAAAACACAGCTCAGTGTGTGTTGAAGTGATGTGTCTATATGCATTTTAGCATACTTCAGTCTGACATTTTTATGTTTTTCAGCATTGCAGTCCTCCCGAGATCTTTATCCACTAAGCCTACTGTCACTCAAAAGAAGAGAATAATGACACTGAGGAAAGGGAGAATGCTCCTCTGCTCTTTTTGCACCGTGCAATAGTGGCGGGACACTAGAATCTTTGGACCAGTAAGGAGGCAACTAAGAGCACTATGCACAGCACCATACAGTATCAATGAGGAACACCAGTGCCTTCAGCAGTTTCTTTCTATTCAAGTCAACCATTTTTACCTGTTCTCTTAGATAAAAATGGTAAGCTTTTTTTATAATCAAATCAGTTTATATTCGAGTATATACAGTATTTTTTTTTCTCTGTTTGCCGCATTATACATTTACTTACATTAATTTTGAGGCTAATTGCAGTACTAATTACTTGTCTGTGTTCCAATACAGGAATTCTCGTAAATTACTGCAACAGCAGAACCTGGATCTACAACCAGCAAGACTGGAACCAACTGTACAGCTTTTCAGTGATGACACTTTTGGTTCATCAGTAATGACGCTTTTTGTGGCCCTGTGCTTTCAGGGGACTCAGTGATTAATTGCTTACTCAGCCTGGCATGGTGCATGATTGAATGCACTTTCAGCATATTGTCAAACAAGCAGTGGGTGTTTCACACTTTTATGAATATAACTAAAGAGTATCCAGATAGCTCATTAGTGACCCAGAAGCACTAGGGTATTATAAGGGGCTCAAAAGGACAAAAAGACCTCTTACTAAAATAAACTACAGTAAATATGAATTTGCTTTCAAATTCAACAACAGGCATTTGCTATTATTCAGGGTTATGTGAGCAAAAAATTGTCTCATGATGCACCACTGCAATAAGCAAATCATCCATTTTGTGTCCCTGAAAGCCAGGCACACTTCCAGAACTACTGGTGTACAGTATGCCTGCATGGCTTAATAATTATATGGACTCATACTAATCCAACTTGCATATAGCTGTTTCAGAGTGATTGCTCCTCATAAGTGCAAGGGATGGATTGATTTTGCTGTGTGAGGTGGGAATGGGGAAGAAAATGTTACATAGTACCTAGTGTGACAGATTAGCGCTCAAAGACTTGCTCCAGGGTTCCCCTTAAGTTTGAGTTTTTGTGTTTCTGTCAGGAATCCAGAATGACATTTCAGAGCTTGTACAGGAAATGTATTATTTACCAGAAACGAGACAATCGAGCCATAAAATTCTTCCAGCAACAATCTAGCTGAGCAACAGGCTGACACCAGCTTAGAGCTGAGATACGTAGTTGAAAGGCTTACTGATAAGTTCTTACCAGCTCACCGTCGTAAATCTCTTTTCTCCTGACAGCATCAAAGAGAGCAGGAAGCAGCCACCAAGGTTTGCAGAGGGAGAGGGAACTTTTAATTCAACTAGTAATAATAACAGTTCTCTATCAGAATTGTATATCATCATTTATTTTAACCACACGAAAACGAGTGAAACCGTCACTGGTTTAAAATATGAATGTCCCAAACCAATAATGGTAGCTGTATACTGACGATACTCTCCGATCTCCAGCGCCAGCCTCTCCAAATGCCACCCCGGAAATGTCTCTGGGAATGGCGTCCACACCATTCTCTCCCCGCGGCTGTTGCAGCACACTCTACAGAGTGCATGTGCATCTCTTCCAGGGTTGTCAACCCAATTTCTTATTTTTCCTGGACAAAATGGTCAAAAATCTGGACACCACAAGGTTTGGACAGACAGGGGACGGAGTCAGAAATGGGCTTTTTAGGAAACTTCTTGTGAATTTTGGAGGAGAGTAACATAGATGAAGCTATGTGGGCACATTTCACCAATAAATACACTATGTGGGCAGCACATATCACCAGTAAATAATGTGGACAGCACATTTCACCAGTAAATACATGTGGGCATGGGCAGCACATCAGCACATTTCACCAGTAAATGCATGTGGGCATGGGATGCACATTTCACTAGTAAATACACGTTGGCCTTGATTCATCTTTGTGTTTGCGATAATTTTTTCCAGTTCGTTAAATTACCGAATTTGAAGTTTATTTATTTCTAGTTGTATTCATCAAGGTTTTTCTGAATTCGGTGTGACTTTGATAAAATATCGATAACAACACGGTAACCATTCGGTAACGTGCCGATATTTCCAATTTACAGTGGTCATTTAACACAAGGCCATAAGATTCCCGTGGAATTGTGGGTAAAAAGGCAGTCCTTTGAACGTGGTGTTCAAAGGACTGCCTTTTTAGCCACAATTCCGTGGTGTAGCAACATTCCGAATAGCGCTTAAAATCTGGACCAGGATTCTTGAAGTGGCTTGAGGCAATACCACAATTTTGCCAGCTACGGCTTGATAGGAGCCTTTTCTGAAAAAAAGTAGTGCAGCTAGCAATTTAGTTAACCCTGGAACTTCCTGTGTTCTCTTACAAGATGATTCAAGAGAATTTCCAATGTCCTGGTATAGCAAATAAATCAGTTCTGTTGCAAATTGATATGGTTCTGGACCTTATGCTTGCCCTTCTGTGCCTTTGAATCAATCTCAGCTGATACATAACCACTTCAAATGGCTCCATCTTCTCTGTCAGCAATGATCTGACAGGAATACCGACAGCTCAGTGAAGGAGATAACTAATTAGATATTTACAGTTAAACCACGGTAACTTTCAGTTTCATGAATTGCACTTTCGGTAAATGTCTTCTGTTTTTATCACCTCATTACCGCACTATTATCGACTGCTCGATAACTGCTGTCGATAACTTTGATGAATACTGAAAGCTACTTATCGAATGCAATATTTTACCGTATTGTCGTGTACTGCGTGGGCAGCACATTTCACCAGTAAATGCACTATGTGGGCAGCATATTTCACCAGTAAATACACCATGTGGGCAGCACATTTCACCAGTAACAACACTGTCGCAAAGGCCACTCAGCGCTCAGTGCTGTACTGTTTCGTAAACAGCCGCAGCGTTTCCCCAGGCCGTATTCAGTCCTGTCAGCCTGCCTCAGCTCCTGTCAGTCCTGTCAGCCTGTCTCAGCTCCTGTCAGCCTGTCTCAGCTCCTGTCAGTCCTGTCAGCCTGTCACAGCTTCTGTCAGCCTGTCACAGCTTCTGTCAGTCCTGTCAGCCTGTTACAGCTTCTGTCAGTTCAGTCCTGTCACAGCTCCTGTCAGTTCAGTCCTGTCACAGCTCCTGTCAGTTCAGTCCTGTCACAGCTCCTGTCAGTCCAGTCCTGTCAAAGCTCCAGTCATCCAGTCCTGTAATTCACTCCTGTAATCAATCCTGCCCACTACCTGGTAGATCCTTTTGTTGTCCTCCCTACATCATAGGATTTGCCCTTCCTATTTTTCTTGGCAATGGTGGGCAGCTCTGGGGGTCATGACCTGGTGGGCACCAGGCAGCAAAGTAGTCCATCGCCCACTAGGGGTGACAGCCAATCATCCCTTGCAGGGTGCACTTTGGACTATTAACAAAGAACTTACTATCAACATTCTTGGCATAATAATTCCAAAGTAAACAGTAATCCCATAAATTCCATAGGCTGCTCAGACTTTATGCAGTTATTTCTACTTTTTTCCCAGTATTTTACTATATCAATCTGTTCATTTGATGCACAATTGTTGACTTTTTTTGTATTCATTTTTATGCACTATTTTGTTACAAAATAAACAATTAAAAAATTGTTTGTCTAAGTACTTGTTCTGAATATTCTCTGCAAAGAATCCTGCCTTTCAGAGAAAATGTTACCATAACTGTTTTATTACTATACTGTGTATTGTAATATCTACTGAGGTTGTTGAAATATCCCTTTTTCCTACAGGACTTGCTAGAGAGCTAGCATAGCATCTTCTCACAACCAAATGAGAAGTGATGGCAACATATTCAATTTCTGAATAAGATTGTAGATAGTATTGATTGTACATACAATTGAAAGTGTATTGTTTGTGGGTTTACCAACCAATCCAAAAGGTTACTTTGCCTACAGTGCTGAATGCCTTCAGGATTCCCTCAGTTTCTGAGGGCTGCATGGTTAGCTGTGGCTAAGGAAACAGGAATTGGACAGTGACATCACATTGGTCAGAAGCTTAGTTGGGATCAGAACCCAAATTACTGTTACATGGTTGGCATTTTTTTGGGGATCAGAGTTCATCATCAGAACACATTGCTTTACAGCTTGGTCAGATTTGGGGTCATATTCAGAAACTCTGTTTTGCAGAACTTATGTTCTGAGCACATAGACTTAGCATTTTTGATGTATGATTGAACAAGATTGATATAGTTCCCACCCTCTCTCTTGTTTTTCTATATCTTTTATTTTGCAGTGTCTGAGTAAGACAATTAGAAAAACCTGTCCTTGTCCAACCTGTAAATCTGTTGCAAGGGGCAGAGTGTTAAAATTCAGCCAGTCCAGAGAGACCAGGTACTCCCAATCGAAAAGTAACCAAAAAGTTTATTACAACACAACTCAAGGGCCGCACGCGATTTTACCTTACTGAATCCAAAGGTAGCTTAATTGACACGTTCTATTCGCTAGTACTGGAGGATTTGCAAAAAATAGAACTAGGCCCCACTCCTTCTTCCTCCATCCTTACTAGAATAAAACAAGCACTCAACTATCTGAAAAACAATCAGAATATAATTATCAGACCAGCAGACAAGGGGGGGGGGGGGGGTATTGTTATTCTAAATAGATTACTTGAAAGAAGCCCACAGACTTCTAGAAAACACCAGCCACTACATAAAACTTGGTTCAGACCCCACCAATGATTTCAATACTGTACTCAATCAATTTATCCCTGCAGTCTTATCTCGAGGACTCTCAACACTTAATACAACTTATCAATAACATCACCTGGAGTTCTGAATATCATTTGTTAACATGCGATGTGACATCTTTATACACCAATATCCCACATTCCTTTGGGTTAACCTCCCTGGCGGTAAGCCCCTGAAATAACTATTTGTAGTCTGTTTCTTTTTGAGCGAGGTAAATCCACCAATTTCTCCCTTTTAAACTGATTTTAGACGGTTTTATTCTACATTGGCGCCTCTGTTAAAAACCTTTATATACAGTCTTGTCCATCCCTGGTGAAGGGGTTTATCATAATTCTCCTTACCTGCGATTTAAGTGGCTACCTTGCTGGTAAAACATCTTTGTGAGTATATCTAATTTTTGCTTAATTAATCATCTTTATCAAAACTACTACACTATATTGGGCTCTCTGTTCTCCTTCCTTTTTGTTTTACATATCCCAATCCTGAAAGTGCCGATATTGCTACTTCAGATCAGGGGACTGAAAGTGCCCACATGGACTTTATTGCACCCAGAGCTGCTACTGAGAGCTCTCACAGAGGAACTGGCAGCCCTGAGCCCTTTGTCATTTCTGACCTTGCAGGACAGCAGCTGTTACAGAGACTGTAGGACAATGACAGCGCCGCATACCTGAAGTTCTTGGTTGATAGAGAGTGGCTCCTGCTTGAACTCCAGCTAGAGGATCAATGGCTAAAGCATGATCTGAAAATGTCTAAGGTGAGCCAGGCAAGTCAGGTACCAGGTTAACCCGTCTCAGCTAGCACTCCTTTTGCAGGGAGCCCACCTGTACCCATGACCCCCCAGAGCAATTCCTTTGGAAAGGGTGTGGAAATTGAAAAATGGGAATGGAATACTTACAGTTGTATACCCCTTTAAGGCAACCATACCTCCCATTTGACTTTATATTGATCTAGGTTCTCTATACTCATATAAAAGACTTTACCCATTAACATAATCAGCTCTATCTGTCAGTACGTCTTTTGACAAGGTCAATATCTAAGTCAAGGACCTTCCATTAGAAGGTAATACTCCACTGATATGCCAAAAAGCATACATCTACACATAACTCTGACTGCACTTGGTACATCATTATTAGGTAAGTACAGAAGAGCCTGGAAGGCTGACAGGGAAATAGGAATATTAACCACATCCTGGAACAGAACACACCAGGAAGCCCAGAAACTACTTGCAATCGTACAATCCCAGAAAATATTGATCAGGTCCCATCATTTCCACAGTACCTGAAGCAGCAGGCTGAAACTGTAGGGTAAAATCGATGTAGCCTAAAAGGTGTGTAATACCAATGGAACATTGGTTTGTCTTTTAACCCTCCTGGCGGTCTATTAGAAACCGCCAGGGGGCAGCGCAGCACCATTTTTTAACCACTTGAGGACCACAGTCTTTTCGCCCCTTAAGGACCAGAGCCTTTTTTTCCATTCAGACCACTGCAGCTTTCACGGTTTATTGCTCGGTCATACAACCTACCACCTAAATGAATTGTACCTCCTTTTCTTGTCACTAATACAGCTTTCTTTTAGTGCTATTTGATTGCTGCTGCGAGTTTTAGTTTTTATTATATTCATCAAAAAAGACATGAATTATGTCAAAAAAATGACTTTTTTAACTTTCTGTGCTGACATTTTTCAAATAAAGTAAAATTTCCTATACATTTGAGTGCGAAAGTTATTCTGCTACATGTCTTTGATTAAAAAAAAAATTCAGTGTATATTTATTGGATTGGGTAGAAGTTATAGCGTTTACAAACTATGGTGCCAAAAGTGAATTTTCCTATTTTCAAGCATCTCTGACTATTCTGACCCCCTGTCATGTTTCATGAGGTGCTAAAATTCCAGGATAGTATAAATACCCCCCAAATGACCCCATTTTGGAAAGAAGACATCCCAAAGTATTCAGTGAGAGGCATGGTGAGTTCATAGAAGATTTTATTTTTTTGTCACAAGTTAGCGAAAAATGACACTTTGTGACAAAAAAAAAAAAGTTTCCATTTCTTCTAACTTGCGACAAAAAAAAAATGAAATCTGCCACGGACTCACTATGCTCCTCTCTGAATACCTTGAAGTGTCTACTTTCCAAAATGGGGTCATTTGTGGGGTGTGTTCACTGTCCTGGCATTTTGGGGGGTGCCTAATTGTAAGCACCCCTGTAAAGCCTAAAGATGCTCATTGGACTTTGGGCCCCTTAGCGCAGTTAGGCTGCAAAAAAGTGCCACACATGTGGTATTGCCGTACTCAGGAGAAGTAGTATAATGTGTTTTGGGGTGTATTTTTACACATACCCATGCTGGGTGGGAGAAATATCTCCGTAAATGACAATTTTTTTATTTTTCTTTACACACAATTGTCTATTTACAGAGATATTTCTCCCACTCAGCATGGGTATGTGTAAAAATACACCCCAAAACACATTATACTACTTCTCCTGAGTATGGCGATACCACATGTGTGGCACTTTTTTGCACCCTAACTGCGCTAAGGGGCTCAAAGTCCAATGAGTACCTTTAGGATTTCACAGGTCATTTTGCGACATTTGGTTTCAAGACTACTCCTCACGGTTTAGGGTCCCTAAAATGCCAGGGCAGTATAGGAACCCCACAAATGACCCCATTTTAGAAAGAAGACACCCCATGGTATTCCATTAGGAGTATGGTGAGTTCATAGAAGATTTTTTTTTTGTCACAAGTTAGCGGAAATTGATTTTAATTGTGTTTTTTCACAAAGTGTCATTTTCCGCTAACTTGTGACAAAAAATAAAATCTTCTATGAACTCACCATACTCCTAACGGAATACCTTGGGGTGTCTTCTTTCTAAAATGGGGTAATTTGTGGGGTTCCTATACTGCCCTGGCATTTTAGGGACCCTAAACCGTGAGGAGTAGTCTTGAAACCAAATGTCGCAAAATGACCTGTGAAATCCTAAAGGTACTCATTAGACTTTGAGCCCCTTAGCGCACTTAGGGTGCAAAAAAATGCCACACATGTGGTACCGCCGTACTCAGGAGAAGTAGTATAATGTGTTTTGTGGTGTTTTTTTACACATAGCCATGCTGAGTGGGAGAAATATCTCTGCAAATGGACAATTGTTTGATTTTTTTGACACACAATTGTCTATTTACAGAGAGATTTCTCCCACCCAGCATGGGTATGTATAAAAATACACCCCAAAACACATTACACTACTTCTTCTGAGTACGGTGATACCACATGTGTGACACTTTTTTGCAACCTAGGTGCGCTAAGGGGCCTAACGTCCTATTCACAGGTAATTTTGAGGCATTTGGATTCTAGACTACTCCTCACGGTTTAGGGCCCCTAAAATGCCAGGGCAGTATAGGAACCCTACAAGTGACCCCATTTTAGAAAAAAGACACCCCAAGGTATTCTGTTAGGAGTATGGTGAGTTCATAGAAGATTTTTTTTTTGTCACAAGTTAGCGGAAAATGACACTTTGTGAAAAAAACAATAAAAATCAATTTCCGCTAACAAAAAATAAAATCTTCTATGAACTCGTCATACACCTAACAAAATACCTTGGGGTGTCTTTTTTCTAAAATGGGGTCACTTGTGGGGTTCCTATACTGCCCTGGCATTTTACGGGCCCAAAACCGTAAGTAGTCGGGAAACCAAATTTCTCAAAATGACTGTTCAGGGGTATAAGCATCTGCAAATTTTGATGACAGGTGGTCTATGAGGAGGCAAATTTTGTGGAACCGGTCATAAGCAGGGTGGCCTTTTAGATGACAGGTTGTATTGGGCCTGATCTGATGGATAGGAGTGCTAGGGGGGTGACAGGAGGTGATTGATGGGTGTCTCAGGGGGTGGTTATAGGGGAAAATAGATACAATCAATGCACTGGGGAGGTGATCGGAAGGGGGTCTGAGGGTTTGGCCAAGTGATCAAGAGCCCACACGGGGCAAATTAGGGCCTGATCTGATGGGTAGGTGTGCTAGGGGGTGACAGGTGGTGACAGGAGGTGATTGATGGGTGTCTCAAGGTGTGATTAGAGGGGGGAAATAGATGCAAGCAATGCCCTGGCGAGGTGATCAGGGCTGGGGTTTAAGGGCGTTCTGAGGGTGTGGGCGGGTGATTGGGTGCCCTAGGGGCAGATTAGGGTCTAATCTGATGGGTATCAGTGACAGGGTGTGATTGATGGGTAATTAGTGGGTGTTTAGGGTAGAGAACAGATGTAAACACTGCACTTGGGAGGTGATCTGACATCGGATCTGCGGGCGATCTATTGGTGTGCGTGGGTGATCAGATTGCCCGCAAGGGGCAGGTTAGGGGCTGATTGATGGGTGGCAGTGACAGGGGGTGATTGATGGGTGGCAGTGACAGGGGGTGATTGATGGGTGATTGATAGGTGATTGACAGGTGATCAGTGGGTTATTACAGGGAAAAAGAGATGTAAATATTGCACTGGCGAATTGATAAGGGTGGGTTTGAGGGCAATCTGAGCGTGTGGGGCGAGTGATTGGGTGCCCTCAAGGGGCAGATTATGGTCTATTCTGATGGGTAACAGTGACAGGTGGTGATAGGGGGTGATTGATGGGTAATTAGTGGGTGTTTAGAGGAGAGAACAGATGTAAACACTGCACTTGGGAGGTGATCTGACATCGGATCTGCAAGCGATCTACTGGTGTGGGTGGGTGATCAGATTGCCCGCAAGGGGCAGGTTAGGGGCTGATTGATGGGTGGCAGTGACAGGGGGTGATTGATGGGTGATTGATTGGTGATTGACAGGTGATCAGTGGGTTATTACTGTTATAAACTGTTCTTATCACCTTGCTTCGACACCATCGTCTCACAGACTGTGAGATCACTTGACTCTCCACACCGCAAACAGGATATAGACTTTCTCAGGCTTCTTCAATGTTTACGTTATTTATTCAAGTCACAGAAAGACAGATAGACATATCCTAGCTATGCCAATCTTCATGTTGCGTTACAAGCTCGTGATGAGACTCCCTGCTGAAGTCTATCAGGTACCTTCTTCCTAACTACGTTACACTAAACTACCTATGTACAGCATACATTATATCAGATTACAGAAAGGAAGAACATGCTTAGAAGTCGTCCCAGTCAGCCTTGCTAGCTAGTGCGGAAGGAAGAAGCAGAAGTGAGCTCTCATAGCTCCCTCAGCCTTTTATAACGACTAGGAAAGAGTTAAATATGACATCATCTTCGCCACCCCCTAGACCAGATTATTGGTGGACCCACTCGTGGTGTCATCATACACACCTACTTGATTAATAATCAATGAGGCATTTGACCCATATGCAGGAACGTGGATGTTTAGTAAATATGGCCAATGTTTTCTGTTCCTGTGGTGTAGTGTTAAGGTCAGAGTAGTCCGATGGCCTTCTTTTAGGAACATGTTCTCAGTATCTGCGTGTATCCTCTGCTACACGCAGACCCTGAGATGCCTCTGCCTGTATCACAAAACCTCTATTTATTTTAAAGGCATACACTGCGGACAAGCCTTTTACATAAAACGCAGGAGGCAGCCAGTATAATAGGCTTTGTATACATTACAAAGCCTATTATACACTATCCGTGCGGCGATCCAGGCGCTAGTAACCCGCCGGCGCTTCCGAACGGCCGGCGGGTTACAGCGCGGGGGGCGGAGCCAGTCGCCGGCGGCTGATCGTGTCACGAATGACGCGATCGCCGCATAACCACGCCCGCCGCCACCGCCGATGGGCGTATTGCGGTCGTTTGGGCCCAGCCCTTGCCGCCGCCCATCGGCTTAACCACTTGAGGACCGCCCCCAGCCGATGGGCGGCGGCAAAGACCGGTCCCAAACGACCGCAATACGCCCATCGGCGGGGGCGGCATCAGCGGCGGCTGTGCGGCGATCGCGTCATCAATGACGCGATCGCCGCCGGCAATAGGCTCCGCCCACCCTACTCGGAAACCCGCCGGCCAATCAGCAGCGCCGGCGGGTTTCAAACCTCCGCGATCCGGCCAATCAGAGTGTATAATACACTTTGTTATGGTAACAAAGTGTATTATACTGGCTGCCTCCTCCGCTGATGGTCACTCGTCGTGCGACCATCAGAGAGGACGGCAGCCATTAGCTAAGTGCTAAAAAATCACACTTTGCCCCACACAGACCCCCCGATCGCCCACCCCAGCCCTCAGAACCCCCCCTGACCACCCCAGCACACCAGTATCTGCACCCCACCACCCACCTAAAAACCCATCAATCACTCCCTGTCACTATCTAGGGACGCTATCCTCTAGGTTAGGTCCCTAACTGCCCCCTAGGGTCCCCTGATCACCCCCCCTACCCTCAGATCCCCCCCAGACCCCCCTCCCAGACCACCCCCCTGTATGCTGTATACAGCTATATAGCTGCCTTACCCACTGATCACCTGTCTATCACCCATCTATCACCTGTCTATCACCCCTTGTCACCACCACCCATCAGCGCAGACCCTAAACTGTCCCTTGGGGGCACCTGATCACCCACCCAGACCCTCAGATTGCCCTCAGCCCCCCCCCTGCTGATAACCTCCCCAGTGCATTGTTTACATCTATTCTCCCCTGTAATCCCTCACTGATCTCCTATCGTCACCCCCTGTGTCTGCCACCCACCAGATCAGGACCCAGTCTGCCCCGTGCGGACACCTAGTCAACCCCCCACACCCTCTGATCGCCCTCAGACCCCCCCCCCCCTCCCCCCCCCCCCCCCCCCAATCACCTTCCCAGTGCATTGTATTTGATTGTGCTGTAATTGCATTTGATTGTGCTGACATTCAATTTCATTGTGCTGACATTCAATTTGATTGTGCTGTAATTGTATTTGATTGTCCCGTGATTGTCCCGTGATTGTCCCGTGATTGGCCTGTGATTGGCTTTGATTGTCCCGTGATTGCCTTTGATTGTCCCGTGAATTGAGTGCCCTGTGATTGGCCTGCGATTGCCTTTGATTGTCCTGTGATTGTTTCTGATTGCCTCTGATTCCCCACTCACCACCACCCCCCTGTCACTATCCTAGTGATCTAAAAACAGTGATCAGTGAAAACTGTCACTTTTTTAGTATCACTAGTGTTAGCAGTTAGGCCAGTTAGCTAGGCCCCTTTGTAAGTGTCAGTTAGTGCTCAGCCCACTGCACCACAGTCACTAATTAGCGTCATCACTGTCGCTAATCAACATTGGTACTATATAGTATCTGTAAGTGATCATTACTGATCGCAGTCAGATCTATTAGGGTCACTAGGATCCACAAAAAAAACGCAGTGTTTGCCCGATCAGGCCTGATCGTTCGCCTGCACTTGCGTTCAGCCCGCCCCACCGCAGTGACAGAATTTTTTTTCTGATCACTGCAAAAAACACTGTACAATAGCTGTGGCACTGTAAACCTCAGTTTTGATTTATTTTTTTATCAAAACTCAGTGACCACAGCTTTCTACCTCTCAAATACTCCCTTTTGCTAGGTAGGTGCTCTTTTTTTCTGGGTAGTCTCAGAGGAATACCCCCTAAATTTAGCAGCCCACCATGGCAAGAAAGGGGTATTCCGATGATGAGGTTCTCAGGTACATGGCCCAGTCGGATGAGGACGATTGGGACGCCTCATTTGATGAATCTTCCGGGTCAGAGTTTGAACCTGAATTGAGCAGTGGCTCACTGACCGATAGTGATGATGAGGTTGAGGTCCCGGCTAAAGCCAGGCGTACCACACCCCATGTTGTTGGACCGCAGGTGGCGCAGGATCAGCCTCAAGGGCAGCAGAGTGGTGTTCGTGCTGGTCTGAGATTTCATGGTGGGGCAGGCACCAGCAGCACAACATCTCCTGGACCTAGCACCAGTACTTCCGTAGACCCTGGTGAAGTGGCGAGCACCAGCATGGAAGTTGAAACTGGTTCGGTGGCACGTGCAGTAAGATCCCAGTCGCAGCCACCAAGAAGACGGGCCCGTACTACCCCTAATTTACCAGAGGTGCTGGCAAACCCAAATTGGCAATCCCCTGATTCCGCCGCACCCGTACTTCCCCCTTTCACCGCCCAGTCTGGAGTCCAGGTGGAGACAGATAATCTAGGATCGGCCCTAGACTTTTTCTATCTGTTCTTCACCCAGGATCTCTTGGACTTAATTGTGGCAGAGACCAACCGTAAGGCCACACAATATATAACCGCCAATCCGGAAAAGTTCCTTGCCCAGCCTTTTCGGTGGAAACCAGTCCAAGTTTCCGAAATGAAAATTTTTTTGGGCCTTCTCCTTCACACGGGACTAGTAAAGCAGAATGTGTTGCGGTCTTATTGGTCTACGGACCCAGCACATCATGTTCCCCTGTACTCTGCTGCCATGTCCAGGACACGATTTGAGAACATCCTGCGCTTCCTGCACTTCAATGACAACGAAACCTGTCATCGAAGTGACCACCCTGATTTTGACCGGCTCCACAAAATTCGACCCCTCATAGACCACCTGTCATCCAGATTTGCAGATGCTTATACCCCTGACCAGGACATCTGCGTAGACGAGTCCCTCATACGCTTTACCGGGCGCCTTCGCATCAAACAGTACATCCCAAACAAGCGCGCCCGGTATGGGGTGAAACTGTATAAGCTCTGTGAAAGGGCCACAGGCTATACATCTTATTTTAGGGTCTATGAGGGAAAAGACTCCAAATTGGAGCCGGTCGGATGCCCTGACTACCTGGGGAGCAGTGGAAAGGTTGTGTGGGACTTGGTGTCACCCTTGTTCCAGAAGGGGTACCATCTTTTTGTGGACAATTATTACACAAGTGTGGCCCTCTTTCAGCACTTAAAAATAGAAAAAATCCGATGCTGTGGCACCGTGCGGCCTAGTCGCCGGGGCTTCCCCCAACGGCTCATTACCACCAGACTTAAGCGGGGGCAGAGGGCCGCCTTGTGTGCTGACGACCTGCTCGCGGTGAAATGGAAGGACAAGAGGGAGGTTTACTTCCTGTCCACCATTCACGCAGACACGACAGTTGAAATTCAACGGCGAACTGAGGTCATTGAAAAACCCCTTGTCGCCCACGAGTATAATACTAACATGGGAGGGGTGGACTTCAATGACCAGAGGTTAGCGCCCTATTTAGTTTCCCGAAAAACAAGACGCTGGTATAAAAAAGTGTCTCTTTACCTCATTCAATTGGCAATTTACAACAGCTTTGTTCTCTACAGTAAGGCTGGGAGAACTGGATCGTTTATTCAATTTAATAAACAGATCATGATGGAACTCCTGTATCCAGGAGGTGCCGTGGCCCAACCCCAAGATGCAACTAGCCGGCTGCATGGAAGGCATTACGCCTATCCAATTCCGACTACCCCAGGTCAACGAATCCGAAGAAAACGCTGTCGTGTCTGCAGCAGGGCTGGAATAAGGCGTGACACCACCGTTTATTGTCCCACCTGTCCTGACCAGCCTGGCCTATGCCTAGGGGAGTGTTTTGAGAGGTACCACGAGCAGGTACACTATTAGAGAGTAGGGAACTCCACACACAGCGGTAGGCACACAAGGGTCTCTCAGTGCTATTTCACACTGCTGCGATGCGTTGGGGCAAAATGCCTAGCAAAAGTCACACTTTGCGGTCCCCCCCTACGCCGGAAGTGCTTGACTTAACGCTAGTGCATGCCTACGTTACTGCGTGGCTTCTGTGGCAATATCGATCGGCCCGGAAGTCATGTTAGTCTATGGCGACGCAGTCCATTACTAGGCCGAATGCTACTCTTGTGGTATTGTCTGAAGGTCTGTTTTGGACGATACGGTGCGGCGGGCTCGACCCACCGGATATGTCAATATGCAGTGTGAAACCAAACATCGGGTTTCCAGGGACCCTAATACACAGGGCTGCCAGAAACCTCTCCTTTCACTTGGGACAAATTGCGTAATGTATTTCGCCACAACTCTGTGCGATTTGCACTTCGCACATTGTTCCATGGGGGAGGAGAGGTTTGTCCTCGGGAGGTAAGTTAAAAAAAACAAAAAAAAACAAAAAACAGGTAAGCAAAGAAGTTAATGTTTGGTTTGCAATGTTAAGTTTTTAAGTAAAAAAGTTCAAAGGTTATTAATGTTAATGAAGTAATTGCTTTGCTGCTTGCTTGTTTTTTGGGTTTTTTTGTATTTTTTTTTCTCTTTTTCCATCCAATAACCTTCCAGGTGGACCGAGCGAACGACTAACCAGCTGCAGTACTGATGGTGCATCCTGACAGAACATTGCGCGTCTGTCAGCTTACACACAAGTCGGTGCATGCAGCGCTGCAGGACGAGATTTCTCCTCCGCAGTCAAAAAGATACGTTTGCCGAGGCATATGGGCCGAGGAGTGGTGTTGGGGATTCATATGCTTTGGCAAACACTTTGTATCAAAAAAGAACTCTGGCAATGATTTGTTCATCCACATCGGTCGGTGTGAATGGATAAATCAGGTTTGCCAGGGCATACGAGCTGGTGGGTTTGGATTTTTGGGGCGGCAGCTCCTATGTCCTGGCAGACGCCTTCCCCTCCTTTTTGTATTGTTTTGTCTTTTTTTCTTCTCTCTTTTTTTCTATCCAGACTGACCAATCAGCTGCAGCACTGATGGTGCATCCTGACAGAACATTGCGCGTCTGTCAGCTTACACACAAGTCGGTGCATGCAGCGCTGCAGGACGAGATTTCTCCTCCGCAGTCAAAAAGATACGTTTGCCGAGGCATATGGGCCGAGGAGTGGTGTTGGGGATTCATATGCTTTGGCAAACACTTTGTATCAAAAAAGAACTCTGGCAATGATTTGTTCATCCACATCGGTCGGTGTGAATGGATAAATCAGGTTTGCCAGGGCATACGAGCTGGTGGGTTTGGATTTTTGGGGCGGCAGCTCCTATGTCCTGGCAGACGCCTTCCCCTCCTTTTTGTATTGTTTTGTCTTTTTTTCTTCTCTCTTTTTTTCTATCCAGACTGACCAATCAGCTGCAGCACTGATGGTGCATCCTGACAGAACATTGCGCGTCTGTCAGCTTACACACAAGTCGGTGCATGCAGCGCTGCAGGACGAGATTTCTCCTCCGCAGTCAAAAAGATACGTTTGCCGAGGCATATGGGCCGAGGAGTGGTGTTGGGGATTCATATGCTTTGGCAAACACTTTGTATCAAAAAAGAACTCTGGCAATGATTTGTTCATCCACATCGATCGGTGTGAATGGATAAATCAGGTTTGCCAGGGCATACGAGCTGGTGGGTTTGGATTTTTGGGGCGGCAGCTCCTATGTCCTGGCAGACGCCTTCCTCCTCTCTTTTTTTTTTTTTTTTTCAAATTTTTTGGCAGATATTTTTTCATCCACATTGATTGATTGTTTGACGTTCATTTTTCCTTTCAGCCCACAGTGCATTACCCTTATGCCCAATATAAGGAGTATAGCAGAAACTCCTAATACTGGCCATACATGTAATGATTGCAGAGACCCTAAAATGCCAGGACAGACCCCACGAATGATGCCATTTTGGAAAGAGGACACCCCAAAGTATTCCGTGAGGTGCATGGTGAGTTCATAGAATGTTTTATTTTTTGTCACAAGTTAGCAGAAATTGTGGTTTTTTGTTTTTTTTCACAAAATGTCATTTTCCGCTAACTTGTGACAAAAAATAAAATTTTCTATGAACTCACCATGGCCCTCATGGAATACCTTAGCGTGTATTCTTTCCAAAATGGGGTCATTTGTGGGGTTTGTTAACTGTCCTGGCAAGTGGGCGGGGTGCTAAATTTTGAGCACCCCTGTAAAGCCTAAAGGTACTCATTGGACTCTGGGCCCCTTAGCGCAGTTAGGGTGCAAAAAAGTGCCACACATGTGGTATCGCCGTACTCGGGAGAAGTAGTATAATGTGGTTTGGGGTGTATTTTTACACATACCCATGCTGGGTGGGAGAAATACCTCTGTAAATGACAATCTTTTGATTTTTTTACACACAATTGTCCATTTACAGAGCTATTTCTCCCACCCAGCATGGGTATGTGTAAAAATACACCCCAAAACACATTGTACTACTTTTCTCGAGTACGGCGATACCACATGTGTGGCACTTTTTTGCACCCTAACTGCGCTAAAGGGCCCAAAGTCCAATGAGTATCTTTAGGATTTCACAGGTCATTTTGCGGAATTTGATTTCCAGACTACTCCTTACGGTTTAGGGCCCCTAAAATGCCAGGGCAGTATAGGAACCCCACAAATGACCCCATTTTAGAAAGAAGACACCCCAAGGTATTCCGTTAGGAGTATGGTGAGTTCATAGAAGATTTTATTTTTTGTCAAAAGTTAGCGGAAAATTGATTTTTATTGTTTTTTTCACAAAGTGTCATTTTCCACTAACTTGTGACAAAAAATAAAATCTTCTATGAACTCACCATACTCCTAACGGAATACCTTGGGGTGTCTTCTTTCTAAAATGGGGTCATTTGTGGGGTTCCTATACTGCCCTGGCATTTTAGGGGCCCTAAACCGTGAGGAGTAGTCTGGAAATCAAATTCCGCAAAATGACCTGTGAAATCCTAAAGGTACTCATTGGACTTTGGGCCCTTTAGCGCAGTTAGGGTGCAAAAAAGTGCCACACATGTGGTATTGCCGAACTCGGGAGAAGTAGTATAATGTGTTTTGGGGTGTATTTTTACACATACCCATGCTGGGTGGGAGAAATACCTCTGTAAATGACAATCTTTTGATTTTTTTACACACAATTGTCCATTTACAGAGTTATTTCTCCCACCCAGCATGGGTATGTGTAAAAATACACCCCAAAACACATTGTACTACTTCTCCCGAGTACGGCGATACCACATGTGTGGCACTTTTTTGCACCCTAACTGCGCTAAAGGGCCCAAAGTCCAATGAGTATCTTTAGGATTTCACAGGTCATTTTGCGGAATTTGATTTCCAGACTACTCCTTACGGTTTAGGGCCCCTAAAATGCCAGGGCAGTATAGGAACCCCACAAATGACCCCATTTTAGAAAGAAGACACCCCAAGGTATTCCGTTAGGAGTATGGTAAGTTCACAGAAGATTTTATTTTTTGTCAAAAGTTAGCGGAAAATTGATTTTTATTGTTTTTTTCATAAAGTGTCATTTTCCACTAACTTGTGACAAAAAATAAAATCTTCTATGAACTCACCATACTCCTAACGGAATACCTTGGGGTGTCTTCTTTCTAAAATGGGGTCATTTGTGGGGTTCCTATACTGCCCTGGCATTTTAGGGGCCCTAAACCGTGAGGAGTAGTCTGGTAATCAAATTCCGCAAAATGACCTGTGAAATCCTAAAGGTACTCATTGGACTTTGGGCCCTTTAGCGCAGTTAGGGTGCAAAAAAGTGCCACACATGTGGTATTGCCGAACTCGGGAGAAGTAGTATAATGTGTTTTGGGGTGTATTTTTACACATACCCATGCTGGGTGGGAGAAATACCTCTGTAAATGACAATCTTTTGATTTTTTTACACACAATTGTCCATTTACAGAGTTATTTCTCCCACCCAGCATGGGTATGTGTAAAAATACACCCCAAAACACATTGTACTACTTCTCCCGAGTACGGCGATACCACATGTGTGGCACTTTTTTGCACCCTAACTGCGCTAAAGGGCCCAAAGTCCAATGAGTATCTTTAGGATTTCACAGGTCATTTTGCGGAATTTGATTTCCAGACTACTCCTTACGGTTTAGGGCCCCTAAAATGCCAGGGCAGTATAGGAACCCCACAAATGACCCCATTTTAGAAAGAAGACACCCCAAGGTATTCCGTTAGGAGTATGGTAAGTTCATAGAAGATTTTATTTTTTGTCAAAAGTTAGCGGAAAATTGATTTTTATTGTTTTTTTCCACAAAGTGTCATTTTCCACTAACTTGTGCCAAAAAATAAAATCTTCTATGAACTCACCATACTCCTAACGGAATACCTTGGGGTGTCTTCTTTCTAAAATGGGGTCATTTGTGGGGTTCCTATACTGCCCTGGCATTTTAGGGGCCCTAAACCGTGAGGAGTAGTCTGGAAATCAAATTCCGCAAAATGACCTGTGAAATCCTAAAGGTACTCATTGGACTTTGGGCCCTTTAGCGCAGTTAGGGTGCAAAAAAGTGCCACACATGTGGTATTGCCGTACTCGGGAGAAGTAGTATAATGTGTTTTGGGTTGTATTTTTACACATACCCATGCTGGGTGGGAGAAATACCTCTGTAAATGACAATCTTTAGATTTTTTTACACACAATTGTCCATTTACAGAGTTATTTCTCCCACCCAGCATGGGTATGTGTAAAAATACACCCCAAAACACATTGTACTACTTCTCCCGAGTACGGCGATACCACATGTGTGGCACTTTTTTGCACCCTAACTGCGCTAAAGGGCCCAAAGTCCAATGAGTATCTTTAGGATTTCACAGGTCATTTTGCGGAATTTGATTTCCAGACTACTCCTCACGGTTTAGGGCCCCTAAAATGCCAGGGCAGTATAGGAACCCCACAAATGACCCCATTTTAGAAAGAAGACACCCCAAGGTATTCCGTTAGGAGTATGGTAAGTTCATAGAAGATTTTATTTTTTGGCACAAGTTAGTGGAAAATGACACTTTGTGAAAAAAACAATAAAAATCAATTTTCCGCTAACTTTTGACAAAAAATAAAATCTTCTATGAACTCACCATACTCCTAACGGAATACCTTGGGGTGTCTTCTTTCTAAAATGGGGTCATTTGTGGGGTTCCTATACTGCCCTGGCATTTTAGGGGCCCTAAACCGTGAGGAGTAGTCTGGAAATCAAATTCCGCAAAATGACCTGTGAAATCCTAAAGGTACTCATTGGACTTTGGGCCCTTTAGCGCAGTTAGGGTGCAAAAAAGTGCCACACATGTGGTATCGCCGTACTCGGGAGAAGTAGTATAATGTGTTTTGGGGTGTATTTTTACACATACCTATGCTGGGTGGGAGAAATAACTCTGTAAATGGACAATTGTGTGTAAAAAAAGTGAAAACATTGTCATTTACAGAGATATTTCTCCCACCCAGCATGGGTATGTGTAAAAATACACCCCAAAACACATTATAGTACTTCTACTGAGTATGGCAATACCACATGTGTGGCACTTTTTTGCAGCCTAACTGCGCTAAGGGGTCCAAAGTCCAATGAGCACCTTTAGGCTTTACAGGGGTGCTTACAATTTAGCACCCCCCAAAATGTCAGGACAGTAAACACACCCCACAAATGACCCCATTTTGGAAAGTAGACACTTCAAGGTATTCAGAGAGGAGCATAGTGAGTCCGTGGCAGATTTCATTTTTTTTTGTCGCAAGTTAGCAGAAATGGAAACTTTTTTTTTTTTTTTTTTTTTGTCACAAAGTGTCATTTTCCGCTTACTTGTGACAAAAAATAATATCTTCTATGAACTCACTATGCCTCTCAGTGAATACTTTGGGATGTCTTCTTTCCAAAATGGGGTCATTTGGGGGGTATTTATACTATCCTGGAATTCTAGCCCCTCATGAAACATGACAGGGGGTCAGAAAAGTCATAGATGCTTGAAAATGGGAAAATTCACTTTTTGCACCATAGTTTGTAAACGCTATAACTTTTACCCAAACCAATAAATATACACTGAATGTTTTTTTTTTTATCAAAAACATGTTTGTCCACATTTTTCGCGCTGCATGTATACAGAAATTTTACTTTATTTGAAAAATGTCAGCACAGAAAGTTAAAAAAATCATTTTTTTGCCAAAATTCATGTCTTTTTTGCTGAATATAATAAAAAGTAAAAATCGCAGGAGCAATCAAATCGCACCAAAAGAAAGCTTTATTAGTGACAAGAAAAGGAGCCAAAATTCATTTAGGTGGTAGGTTGTATGAGCGAGCAATAAACCGTGAAAGCTGCAGTGGTCTGAATGGAAAAAAAGTGGCCGGTCCTTAAGGGGCGAAAAGACTGTGGTCCTGAAGTGGTTAAGGTGGTCGGCAAGTGGTTAAAAAAAATTTTGAACTTTTTTTTTTATAAATCATGTAGTGAGCCTAGGGTTCGCTACATGATAGCCATTGTACAGCGGCATCCCGCCGCCCGCTTCGATCGCCTCCGGCGATCCTTGATTAGGAAATCCCATTCAAAGAACGGGATTACCTGAAGGGCTTCCCCCGTCGCCATGGCGACGGGGCGGAATGACGTCACCGACGTCATGGACGTCGTGACGTCTAAGGGAGTCCCGATCCACCCCTCAGCGCTGCCTGGCACTTATTGCCCAGGCAGTGCACGGGGTCTGGGGGGGGGGGGGGTGGGCGGCACGGTGTGGCGATCGGCGGCGAATCAGCGCGGAGTGGCGGCGATTGTGTTGCAAAAAAAAAAATCGGCCCAGCAGGGCTTGAGAAATCCTCCTGCGCAGCATAGCCCGAGCTCAGTCAGCTTACCGCCAGGAAGGTTAATATATTGGTCCTCACAGCTTTAGCTACAGATTTCCAACAACAGTTCCATTGTGGATTTGACAATTTGAATGCCAATTCGCCCTTCCAGGCCCCAATATATGGCAACTTGACTTAAAGGGACACTTAAGCCAGAAAAAAAATGAGTTTTACTCACCTGGGGCTTCTACCAGCCCCCTGCAGCAGTCCTGTGCCCTCGCAGCCACTCACTAATCCTCTGGTTCCCTGCTGCCAGCTAGTTTCATTTTTGCCGACAGGCCCGTCAGGACTGGCCGCGCGTAGCTTTTTCTGCATTCCTGGCTGTAATTAGCTCTATTGCGGGCCGCAACGCGTACAGAAATACACGTTGCCGCATTACGAACGCATAGATATGCGGCAATGCGTATTTTTGTATGCGTTGCGGCCCGCAATAGCGCTAATTGCAGTCGGGAATGCGGAAAAAGCTACGCGTGGCCAGTCCAGACGGGCCTATCGGCAAAAACGAAACTAGCTGGCTGCCAGAGAGACCAGAGGATTAGTGAGTGGCTGCGAGGGCACAGGACTGCTGCAGGGGCTGGTAGAAGCCCCAGGTGAGTAAAACTCATTTTTTTTTCTGGCTTAAGGTTCACTTTAATCATTGTTACTAAGCAATAACGCTTATTACCCCATTCTGCTGACAGAAGTCAAAATACATGTTCTCAAAGGTTGTAAGCTCCAGGGAAGGCAGAAAGGGGAACTGGGAGATGATAAAATACCTTATTTGGCAGTAATGAAAAGCTTCACTCAAAGGAGCGTCACAACCAAATCTAAATTGGGAGAAAGAAATAAATCTGCTCCCCTCCCAAAACTTGGCATTGGTAACAAGTCCCACCAAGGGAAGTCCTGGGGTCGATGAAAAGCAGAAGAGAATTTAGGAGTGCTCAGGAAGGATAATCTAGGGGATGGGATAGAGTCCAGTTTAACCATTTAAGCCTCCTGGATGTAGAAGCTACATCCAGGAGGCCATGTGCGCTCCCGCGGACGATCACGTGCGTGCACGCGTGCTCCTGGCCACGGATCATTAGCCCAGGAATCAATCAATCGGGCCATGGTGCCCGATGATTGATTCCTCTCCCCCGCAGAAAATGGGACTACTTCTTTTAGAGGCTGCGCTTTTTCTGACTCTTGGGTAAATATTTACCCAAGGGTCTAAACTTTTAAATATTTACCCAAGGGTCTAAACTTTTTAAATATCAATGTAAGGATGAAATATTTCTATTTTTTTTAATTATAAGCTTGTAAATAGTGATGGATGCAAAACGGAAAAAAATGCACTTTTATTTCCGAACACAATATTGTCGCCATACATTGTGATAGGGACATAATTTAAACGGTGTAATAAATGGGACAAATGGGCAAATGCCATACATGAGTTTTAATTATGCTTTAAATTTCTCATTAACTTTATCCCCGACCTGTCTGGTGTGTTCTTTGGACTTCATGGTGTTGTTGCTCCCAATCGACAACCTCTGAGGTCGTCACAGAGCAGCTGTATTTGTACTGACATTAGATTACACACAGGTGCACTCTATTTGATCATTAGCACTCATCAGGCAATGTCTATGGGCAACTGACTACACTCAGTCCAAAGGGGGCCGAATAATTACACACACATCACTTTGCAGTTATTTATTTGTAAAAAATGTTTGGAATCATGTATGATTTTTGTTCCACTTCTCACGTGTACACCACTTTGTATTGGTCTTTCATGTGGAATTCCGATAAAATTGATTCATGTTTGTGGCAGTAATGTGACAAAATGTGGAAAACTTCAAGGGGGCCGAATACTTTTGCAACCCACTGTATCCATATGTTAGAATGGCCCAGTCAACGACCAGATCTAAATCCAATCGAAAATCTGTGGCAAGATCTGAAAACTGCTGTTCACAAACACTGTCCTTCTAATCTGACAGAGCTGGAGCTGTTTTGCAAAGAAAAATGGGCAAGGATTTCAGTCTCTAGATGTGCAAAGCTGGTAGAGACATACCCTAAAAGACTAGCAGCTGTAATTGCAGCAAAAGGTGCTTCTAAAAAGTATTGACTCAGGGGGCTGAATAATTACGCACACTCCACTTTGCAGTTATTTATTTGTAAAAAATGTTTGGAATCATGTATGATTTTCGTTCCACTTCTCACGTGTACACCACTTTATATTGGTCTTTCACATGGAATTCCAATAAAATTGATTCATGTTTGTGGCAGTAATGTGACAAAATGTGGAAAACTTCAAGGGGGCAGAATACTTTTGCAAGCCACTGTAGATCAGTTCATTGTGATAAGTAGTGATAAAGTTATAGGCTAACGAATGGGAGGTGAACATTGCTCGGATGCATAAAGTGAAAACGACTGAGGGCTGAAGTGGTTAGACCAAATAGCAATATTCAACAATAGTGTAGCAGGCACAGCTTCCACCTTATTAAGTTTGGATAAACAGAGTACATCACCACCAGTCACCATCATACAGGGGTGTTGCTAGGATTCAAGAGATCCGGGGCACTTTTGGGCACTGCAGCCAAAAAATGTGTGGGCCCATGCACCGAAACGTGGGTGTAGGTGGAGCCAAACTTACATAAACTTAGCAGCGATCTAAGTAGGCCTGCCCAGCAAAATGTTGGATGAAGCCTCCCTCTCCATTAATACAATACATAAATGCAGTATATCACATAAATAGGCAGTGTCACTTAAACATAATTAGGCAGAGTTACTTTGACCTTCTTATGGACTCCCTCCCATGCTCCCACGGGCCTCTTATTGAGGCACAAAAACTCCCAGCATGCCCCATAAAATACCACAGCTCTCTGCAAGCCCCCATAAAGGCATCACATCACCTAGCATGGCATCACAGCACTCAGCATTCCCCCCATTGATGCACCACAGCTCCCAGAATGCACGCCATTGAGGCACCACAGCTCCCAGCATTCCCCCATAGAGTCTCCACAGCTCTGACTCTGCCTAGAGGACATCCGGGGCACCCCAGAATAGATCTGGGGCATGTGCCACTGATCTTTGGGGCTAGCAACGCCCCTGATACTTGTTCACTGACAAGACTGGCTGCTAATATTGGTTATGCACTATCACTTTACACTATATGAGATCTACAGAACCCGGGTTATATCACTGTGGTAGCTCTTATATTGAGCACCCCAGATGATGATGATTATTTCTATTTATGCATTACCTATTCTAGGTGTCATATAATATCATATGATTACCTTTATTGATATGAGGTATACAGACTTGTTTTTAAATGTTTTTATTCATCATATCGTGTTTATTGTTGCATAATAAATGTTGCCTATTCTTTTGCATATATTTTCATGTTGGGCTATTTTATGGTCATAGCTTTTCTCTGGTGTATATACGTCACTCAGTGACCAAGCACACATTTGCTGACACAGTTGTGCAAAAATTCCCTTTTGCTTATTTTACAGCTCTTAAACATACAGTGTACCAATTGAAAGTGATAGTGATAGATTAAGTTCCCCTGATTGGAGAGGAAGTAGCAGAAAGAATGCCTTGCTAAAGAAAGAGGCGGCATGGATAAGAAGATTGGGGACTTTGGGACAAGGGCGGCTGAATCACGAATATTATTTAAGTTTTTGTATTCATTGAATCTGGTTTATTGTCCTGTACAAAAATCATGTTAATATTATGGAATCTGTTTGCAATCTGGTCTTTACATTTGCTGTATTTATCTTGTTGTATTATCTATTTTCATTACTCTTTTTTGCTTTTTGCTTTTAGATATCCCTGGGATGTGGCATGGTGGACCTGCTGGGTGATGTATAATTTTGTATAAGTGTTTACCTTTATTTTTATATTGTTCTGTGCTACCACTTTGACATTGAAGGCGCTGTGTCAACTTGCAACTTGTGTGTGGTGTGAGGTGTGCACAAGTGATGTATTTTTCTTTTACGTGTGAGAGCTTGCAGTGTATTATCAGCTCGCTCTGTGAGCAGAGTAGGTGGATTGGTTACTAGGTAACCATGTACACACTTGGTTTGCCCACCCCCTGATGCTTTGACAGCACAGTGTTTTACATTGCAGCCAGCTGTCATTGATGCGCATTTAGTCTGTGCACTGCAGTGGGTTTGCGCTTACAGATTGCTATGCGAGCCACTTCTCTGCCTGCGGCTGATGTTGTTATTGTGTCACTTCCCTCTTTGGCTGTGTGGATGACGTATACATAGAGGAGGGGCACGCTGTTTGAAAGCTGCAGTCCTGGCTTTGCTACAACTGTGCTCATTGGTGTGGCCACACATGGAGGGGCTGGTCTTGTTTTCTATTTTGAGAGAGCTATGCTGGTTGGTGTGTATTTGAAATGTGACATGCAGCTTACGATTTAGAAGCACAGCTTTCAGGTAAAAATGTTTTATTGGGATTTTCATATTGGGCGATCAGTTCCCCATCAGGTCCACCATTTGTTCTGCCTGGAGGGACACTGATTGGTGTTTTATCTGGGGGAGGGCCATTTAAAGGTGGTTTGTTCACTTGTTTTATATGGCTTATGCAATTTGAAAAAGAGCTTTGCCCAAAACAGCGTCTGTCATTGCGAATTTGCGATGGCTTTCTTGCACGTGCAATAAAAGAGCATATATTTACTGAACTTGGAGTGGTGCTAATCCATCTTTGATGTTCAAATGATATTCCCTGTGTGACTTCTATGTTGTCTGTGATGTCTGTGTTGTGCTTTTCCCAGCAAAACCTTTCACACATTTACATTGTTTCACGAGTATCTGAGATTTTGTGATATGTTGGGAATGATTAGTTCAAGCAATATTGAGTGTAATAAAACAGAGAGAAAATATCAAATGAAAATAAACATTTATTACTTTAGAAATATATATTAATATTAATAGGGTGTTTCTGTACTAGTTGTTCTTTATGTATGGGCCGTCAATCTAACACCACACCTGCCCCACCCCGAGCGATTGAGATTTTCTCTCCTGTTTGATAGTTTTGTTGGATCTTAGCACAAAAACTATTGAAATACCTATTAATCTGACAGGTTGCGCAGTAGATTCCTGTCAGATTTAAGCAGGGTGATCAAATCTGCTGGGAATTCAATGCAAAACAATGATGTGTGTGGCCTGCTTTAGTGGTCCTGTTGCTCAGCTATCCCTATCCACCCATCCATCCCAGGCAACATTGCGGGTAATGGCATTGTACAGATGCCTCCCTTGGGTATGCCCGAGTGGCATGAACTGTCTCTATGGACATGGTAAGAAAAATAACAGTGCGGCACACAACAGAGTGGCTTTGAATGGGGAGGGAAAATGGGGAGCACAATGAACTTAAATATTTTTACCTGTTAAATATTCGCCATGCTAAATCTCTAAGGCTAAGTTTCCACTATTGCGATTTCTGTCCGTTTTCCCGTACACAAATTATGATGCGATATTATAGGCAATTTAAATAAATAGACTGCATCCAAATTCGCATGCAGAAAAAAACTTGAAGTGCCTACTGCATTTGTGTGCATCACATATGCAAATCCCATAGCCACACTTGGGACGGCTAGAGGGAATCAGATGCAACTTTGCATCAGCACTGGTGCTGCGTTCGATTAGGATATAAACCATTCACCCTAGTAGAATTGTAGCTTTAACAAAAACTTGTACTGTACTGTACTGTACTGCACTGGATTCTCACTGTGATGACCCTGGACAGCCACCTCAGTTCAGTTCCATCTAGCATGTGTAAGACTTCAGAGGGTAAAATGTATTTAGTAGCAGGAAAGAGTGTGAGATGCAGACTACATTCTGCAGCTCTGTCTAGCAAGGCTAGGGAACAATGTGCATTAATAAAACAATATTATGTATGCATGTAAAACAGCAGGGATGAGGTCAAGTAAAGTAAAGTTGAGTTCAGGTTTACTTTAAGGACACACTAAAGGAAGTGGCAAGATTGGCATGTTGGCTGAACCACCCAACAAGCTGGAAACTTCTGGGAACTCGGAACAGAAATCACAAAGGCTTAACATACCATGTGGGAAAATGGAGAGGAGTGCAGAAGAGCAAAGAAAAAAAAATCTGACTGGAAAAAAAATGTACTATTCCACTGAATGACTTTCCATTTGCCTCAACCTCTAAATTGTAAACATCATAGAAATTAACTCTTGTAGTACAATATTTGGTTTACAGCAAGGAAACTGTAAATCATTTTTTATGGTTTATCAATGAAAATGATCCTATTATACAGTGATTAGTTTTGCCTGCAGAATTAGTCATCTGTGTTCCCTCTGTAGAAGAGATGGTACACTTTTATTCTGTGAAAGCTCTCATTTGATCTGTTCTTCGTCACTCTGGCTGCAGGGGAGAACTGTGCTGCACTGGGAATGGCAAAGATAGCTTACATCCATTTACCTAATGCAGTGGCCATCCCAGCTCAGGAGCTACTTTGATATTTTCCAGTGTTTGATCATAGGTGAGAAAAAGTGAATCCCTGCTCTCATGAACATCTATCAGTTTGAGTGGCAAAAAAATCAAAGACTACATGGATATGGATACACTTACACGCGCAAGTTCATCCTGGATCAACAGGTCTGTGGAGCAATATCATTGTTAGGATGCTCCTGAATTTGATTTTGGGTCTCTGTTTCTGCCTTTCTGTGCTCTGTTGGAACACCTTTGATCTCCCAGATGTCTTTTTTATGGGCTTCTTATCTGCAGAATTGCTTTACAAGCTATTCATCTGAGAGACTCACGACTTATATGAGCACTTGCTGGTCAGCAGAGTCTGGCCAGTTTATCAAGGTTCTGCCCTCTGAGCACCTTGGCTCTTGCCCTCTGTATCCCTGACCTCACCTGTTCATCTTGTTTTGCAATTCCTGATTCCAGTTCTGACTCTGTTCTATGTACCCTCTGGTACCTTGTGTGATTTGACTTTCCGTTGGTACCCTAACTTAGACCTTGCTCTTGTCCTCCACATGCCACAACCTCAAGCAAGTTTTAGATCTATACATGTTTTTTTCTGATTTATAACAGTCTGTAAAGTCTTTTTAACTACTTGAGGATGCAGATAATTTCACTATGCTGTGTCCATGAGCTCCCACTGTCATCATGTGCACCAGATAGGGGAGATCCAGCTCTAATTTGACAGCTAACATCTCCCCACACAGATCAAGAGCCATGCCGAATAGCTCTTGATTAAAAGGGATCACTATGATCACCACTGATCATAGTGATATCAAGGTAGCGTGGAAGAGTAACATCTCTTCCCCTCTTCTCATTACTCTGATGATCATCACTCCCCTCTGCTCAGGCATGGCATTCAGCATCACACTGCCTCTTTTATTAGGGTCCTGGCTTGATGATGTCATCAAGCCAGGACCCAGTACTTGGGGCAGTACGAGGCTGGATGCCGTCCTAAGCAGAGGAGAGCTGCTTGTCACTGGGGGTGAGTATCTATCTATATCACTTAGTAGTCTTACATAGAGATAAAGTTATTGCTGTTTGATGCTCTGGTCCTTCCTTAAAGTGAATGTGAAGTGAAACAAGAAAAATGAGTTTGATTCCTACCTAAAAAGAGGGAAGGTTCTGGATCCCACAGAGCCTCCCGGGGCCTCTATCCATCCAGTAGTTCCAGCACCGGGCCCTGTGCAGCTCTTCAACCAGCTTGGTCAAATACACCTTTGGCCCACTTCAGGCAATCTTCAGGAGTACTTGTATCCCTGAATACTTCCAAAGATAAAATAATTCGTACTGCACACTTGTAAGTCCAGGCTTGCACATGCGGGACACCCTTGTCTGTGGAAGTACTCAGGGTGACGGCTACTTTTAACGATTGCAAAGGAGTCCTGCATGCACAGAACTTTACTAGTGGACAGCGGTGGAATGAATGGACTGAAAGAGGGCCAGGGAGGCTTTATGAGATCCAGAACCTTCACTCTCCATATGCATCCCCCCTTCCTGTTCTCCTCTCTACCTATTTTAATATAAGATAAGGTTTCATAACCTTCAAGGGCAATTGCAAGCCCATTACCCCAATCTCATTCCATATCCACTTCAAGGCATCTTTCAATCGTTTCATGAGAATTTTTTGTGTTCACCAAGATGTCATTGAAGCAAAAACTGCCAGTTTCACTCAACAATAACTACCAGCACAAATGTAGAAAAGAAGATGAATAGGGTTGGCACCAGATGATAACTGACAATAAACTCCACGTGCACGCTCCTCCAGCTACCGTGCTCACCTTTCAGCTGTATAAGTCCACAAGTGAGAAAAGGAAATGATGATGGAGCACCGTTCTGCTATTAAGGTTTATTGCGTCACGTAGGCATAACAGACAAACCAGAAGTGAAGGGTGGAGGTACCGGCCTAACAGCCATTTTGCGGCTACTGCCGCTTTCTCAAAGGCACAACAACCTTCAAGGGCAAGTGCAAGTTCATTACCCCAATCTCATTCCATATCCACTTCAAGGCATCTTTCAATCGTTCCATGAGAATTTTTTGTGTTCACCAAGATGTCATTGAAGCCAAAACTGCCAGTTTCACTCAACAATAACTACCAGCACAACTTCTTTTAGTTTTTGTTTTTTTCTTAATATATCTGTCCATCTATGATCATTTCTACAAAGTGTTGGGGCATGAGAGTATTTTGTGCAAGACAGAGTGGTGACCAAAATGCATGCATTGCTTGTGTAAATTCAATACAGTTTGCATGCTTTAAGGGGCAGAGAGCAAAGTAAAAACAAAGGATTTGAGGAAATATATCAAGAACTGCACAAAAATTCCATGCCACAAAGTTAAAAGATAATGAAATGAAATCTCCAGAAGTGTCTATGCTAGAGATTTCCATAGACTAATCCACTTATAGCGAAGCAGCTGCTTAGCTGATTTATTGAAGCTATAATAACTAGAAGCTTGACTGGTTTCAGTAGGAAGGAAACAAAATAGCTAACGTACATATAATAAAGTAAAATATGATGTCTCTGTATGGTGGGGGTAGCTAGAGATATTGCAAAAAAAAAAGTATTAAAATTATATTTTAAAACAAAATACTACTAAAGAGTGTGTGTGTGTTTTCTATATTATTGTTCACAGTATGCACAGTATTTCTTTTTTGCACAGTGCGCAAACATGATTTATCAAGTCTCAGTATCACAAATTGTGATCATTTATGTCAGTTCATCTGGCAGTCATATTCAGCAGGCAAGGACTAATCAAAGCCATGCACATGCATTGGACTGTAGCTTTTTACCGTGGACCAAATATTCCAAGTTCCCCTAATAACCATATTTTAACCTCCCTGGCGTTCAATTTCCCAGGATTTCTTTGCAAAAAGTGATCCAATTAATCTTTTTTTTTTCCTGTAACTTTTTTTTCCTGTAACTTGCCAAAATGTGTCAAGCAAGGGTCTAGTATAGAGTGCAGGAGAGTATTGACATTCACAGCATGTTTTGTATTCATGTGTATATCCGTCAATACCGCTAGGGAATGTTAATTGTAATTCTTCTCTATATGGAATTATTTATTTGCACATTTATAAGAGGCACTCAAAAAACACTCTGAAGCGAACAAAAATTGCTATTTTTACCTGTTAGTTCGCTTCAGTAGTCTCAGAAGATGTAAACTGCCGCATCCCCACTGCAAAACGAGGGGTTTAGACCCCCCAAATCCCTGGGCAAACATCCACGACCATCTTGGTCATGGATTGTGCTGCCCTGAGAGGCAGCTCTGCCTCTACTGATGTCAATCGCCATGCAGATCTCCGCCTCTCCCTGACCCTCTTAGTGAAGGAAGAGGAGGAGGGGCAGGGAGAGGCGGCGATCTGCAGCGATTGACATCAGTAGAGGCAGAGCTGCAGCTGAAAGCTCTGCCTCTTTCAGGAAGCACTGGCCGCAGTGCCCCCTGGGATTTGGGGTGTCTAAAGCCCTCGTTTTGCGGTGGGGATGTGGCGGTTTACATCTACTAAGAGTACTGAAGCGAACTAGAAGGTAAAAATAGCAATTTTTGTTCGCTTCAGTCTCTCTTGAAGGAAATGTATACAAATAAGGTAGTTTGAGGAAAGTTGCAGATTGAATGGGAAATATAGAAAGGGTTGGGCTGAGCATGGGGATTGGTTAAATACTGAGGAAAAAAAGTGTCCATGCTCATTTTTGGGCACACCCACAAGTCACCATAGATACTCATCCTCATACAACATTTTTTAGGAAGTATGTATATTGTTGACATGTGGCCAAAGTCACTCTTGGACACTGGTACAGTGGGGTTGGAGCAAGTACTCTAAGAACCAAATCTGGTTGAACCTTATAAAAGACAGTCCATATTCCCGCCTCCCCCACCCTTCCCCACACAAAACATCACATTCCTTACCTGCTGGGCTGACCACCTTTTCATATAGACACTTGCAATACAATAGGCAAGCATATCTAGGGCATGGTCTTCCATAATGAATCATCTTGGACGCCCGGCAGCTCATAGGACCTTCACTTTTGAGGTTACAGATGCTACCAAAAGCAGAAAGCTAATTGGTTTGACAAAACCATCATGGATCTAAAAAAGAAAGGGCGCAGACTAGAAAGACAGTGGCGTAAATCAGGGACTGGGGAGCACAAATCTAGCCTAGTTCAACACCTCAGACAATACCAACAAGCAATAACCAAGAAAAAATCAGACTTTATCTCGCACAAAATATCTACAGCCAACAACAGAGCTGCTCAACTCTTCCACACAGTGGAATCACTCTGCAATCCTTCCTGCCTAAAAGCCCCAACCACATACTCCAGGGAAAGGTGTGAAGAATTCTCTGCCTTCTTCTCAAACAAGGTGTCTACCATCCGTGCCAGCATTACACCAACAACATCAATTGACCACTGGACGTTGCATATGCCTACTACCGTACCACCATGGCAAGTCTTTGACACTCTGAGTGTAGAAGATTTTGGAATTCTCATTCAAAGTCTCCGCCCCACTACCTGCGACCTGGATCCTGTCCCAACTGGATCCTTAATGCAGTGCCCAGCGCTGTTCAGGCCAGCACTTCACAAAATCACTCAGTGCTCCTTGCAAAGTGGACTTTTCCCAGAAGAACTAAAGAAAGCAATCATAAAACCCCTCCTGAAGAAACCATCACTAGATCCTGATTCTGTAACCAACTACAGACCTGTGGCGAACTTACCATTCCTATCAAAAGCTATCGAGAAAGCAGTCGCCAACCAGCTAGAAGCCAGGCTTACAGATAACAACATCTTTGATACTTTTCAGTCAGGATTCAGGAAAAGGCACAGCACTGAAACAGCATTAGTCCGAGTAATGAATGATCTACTTACTGCAAGGGACAAGGGTGATTGCTCAATTCTGATTCTTCTTGACTTGTCAGCAGCATTTGATACTGTGGACCATGAAATACTAATCCAGCGACTGAAGAATTACTGTGGCCTAAGGGGTACTGTTCTTAGCTGGTTTCAGACCTTCCTATCTGGCAGGACACAGCAAGTATGTCTGGGCACACACTACTCTAATCCAGTGCCACTTGCCTATGGAGTTCCACAGGGTTCTGTACTATCACCATTACTCTTTGCAGTCTACATGCTCCCACTGGGCAAAATAATCCAGAACTATGGTTTAGGATACCATTGTTATGCAGATGACACACAACTGTATCTGTCCTTCAAGCCTGGCACCCAAGACCCATCAGCATCCATAAATGCGTGTCTAGTGGATTTACAAAATTGGATGAACACCAGCTGGCTGAGGCTGAACTCTGACAAAACAGAGGTGTTGGTGGTAAGTGGTCCACACATGATGGATAAAGTTCAAAACGCTCACCACCTCAAACTAGCAATTGGGGGAGATACTGTACAGTATAAAGACTCTGTGCGAAACCTTGGGGTGATCCTGGATGGAAATCTAAAACTCAGACAGCAGGTATCAGCTGTCGTCAAGTCTTCCTTCTTCCATCTAAGAAAAATAGCGAAAATAAAACACCTTATCCCAGCTGAAGACCTACCTGCCCTGGTTCACGCATTTGTATCCTCCCGCCTAGACTACTGCAACGCCCTGTTAATCGGATCTACAGATAAGGTTCTGCGCCCCTTACAGCTAGTACAGAATGCTGCAGCCAGACTCCTAGCCAATGCCCCCCGCAGCTCACACATCACCCCAGTACTGCAAACTCTTCACTGGTTGCCAGTAAAATGGAGAATCAATTTTAAGATCTGCCTGCTGACATTCAAGGCTCTACACCACATGGGACCCAAATACATAGCGGATCTATTGGAACTTTATGCCCCTACACGCACCCTCCGCTCTGCCAACAAGATGAAGCTGGTTATTCCCAGGATACACTTAACATTTGGTGCTCGGGCCTTTTCCTATGCAGCCCCTACTCTATGGAACTCACTTCCACAATCAGTAGGAGAGGCTCCTTCTCTGGACAGCTTTAAAAAAAGGCTAAAAACTCACCTCTTTTCCCTAGCCTTTGAGACTGCATAATGCAGGGTCACAGCGCTTTGAGTCCCCAGGGAGAAAAGCGCTATATAAATATTATTGTTATTGTTATTGTTGTTATTGTTACTGACAATGAGAAAATGGCAGCCCTCCCTCTGCCCCTTTTTTTTTTACATGAGTCCCAAAAACTGTTAAAGTAAGCAAATAATAGGGATGGTGTTGCTGGCAACTTCCCGGTCACAACAGACCATTTGTCTGTGCATCTTTGCACTTCCTCACAATTTGGGATTAAGGAATGGTAGGTGACTCTACACAACAGGTATTTGGGGACCATATCCGGATAAAGGCAATGTGCTCCTTCTCCTGATATTGCTACCCTCTGTGACAGGTCAGGGAAAGCAGGATTATTATAATGTGCATACACCTTATTGGCCCTGCATATTTAGCTTTTCCTTTAACTATATAACTTCTGTCTGCACTACTTAAAGCCTTACTTTGCTAAATTATGCCAATGATTTTATATATATATATATATATATATATATATATATATATATATATATATATATATATATATACATATATATATATATATATATATATATATATATATATATATACATAGGGATGTGGAAGTTTGGGCAACCTTGTTAATCGTCATGATTTTCCTGTATAAATCGTTGGTTGTTACGATAAAAAATTTCAGTTAAATATATCATGTAGGAGACACACACAGTGATATTTGAGAAGTGAAATGAAATTTATTGGATTTACAGAAAAAAAGAGATGAAATGAATATTTATTAGATCCTCCTTTTGCAGAAATCAAAGCCTCTAAACACTTCCTGTAGGTTCTAGTTCATTCAGGTTTGAGGGCTTCTGACCATGGACAGCTCTCTTTAACTCAGACCACAGATTTTCAATTATATTCAGGTCTGGGGACTGAGATGGCTATTCCAGAATTTTCTACTTGTTCCTCTGCATGAATGCCTTAGTGGATTTTGAGCAGTGCTTAGGGTTGTTGTCTTGTTGAAAGATCCATCCCCGGCGCACCTTCAGTTTTGACACTGATTTGTGGACATTGGTCTCCAGAGCCTGCTGATACTGAGTGGAATCCATGCGTCCCTCAACTTTGACAAGATTCCCAGTCCCTGCACTGGCTACACAGCACCACAGCATGATGGAGCCACCAACATATTTTACTGTAGGTAGCAGGTGTTTTTGTAGGAATGCTGTATTCTTTTTCCTCCATGCATAACAACCCTTGTTATGCCCAAATAACTCAATTTTAGTTTCATCAGTCCACAGCTCCTTATTCCAAATTGAAGCTAGCTTGTCAAAAGGTGCTTTAGCATACCTCAAGCGACTCTGTGCTGTGAACGGAGAAAAGGCTTCCACTGCATCATTCTCACATACAGCATCTCCTTGTGTAAAGTGCGCCAAATGGTTGAACGATGCACAGTGACTCCAACTGCAGCAAGATGATGTTGTAGGTCTTTGGTGCTGGTCTGTGGGTTGACTCTGACTGTTCTCACCATTTGTTGCTTCTGTTTATCCGAAAATTTCCTTGGTCTGCCACTTCCAGCCTTAACTTGAACTGAGCCTGTGGTCTTCCATTTCCTCAATATCTTCCTAGCTGTGGAAACAGACAGCTAAAATCTCTGAGACAGCTTTCTGTATCCTTCCCCTAAATCATGATGGTGAACAATCTTTGTCTTCAGGTCATTTGAGAGTTATTTTGAGACCCCCATGTTGCTACTCTTCAGAGAAAATTAAAAGAGGAGGGAAACTTACAATTGACCCCCTTACATACTCTTTCTCATAATTGGATTCGCTTGTGTATGTAGGTCAGGGGTCACTGAGCTTACCAAGCCAATTTGAGTTCCAATAATTAGTTCTAAAGGTTTTGGAATCAATAAACTGACAACAGTTTATTGTTGTGTTCTCAATCTGGTGGACACTTTGGCTCACCAGATTGGGGACACTCTGGCGCAGTTGGTGAGCTTAAGTGCGTTAAAGCGTAACCAAGAGCCCCTGTCACTGTTTTCCTGTTGTGTGCTGCAGCCCCTCTGCATTTATATATACAATACAATACAATAACATTTCTATAGCGCTTTTCTCCCATAGGACTCAAAGCGCTTAGGCTCTCTCATATTTCTTATGGAGTCTGGGGACCTGCAGTGCTGCGTGCATGCTTTGCATAGAATTGCATAAAATTTGGTTTGTGCTGCTCACCCCTTGGTATTTATTTATAATTTTCCCCTGTGAGCCTGCATGACCACGCCCACCTCTAGCACAGTTACGCATATAAATGAGTGCATTGCACATGTTCAGAGAGTTCATTTGGTAGCTAGTGAAAGGTAAGGTGTTTTTAATTTCCTTTTTTCCTATTTAGCTGACTCTTGGGTTTTTGGATTAGTTCCCACTCGACTGCTTATGAAAACTGGCATGTTGGATTAGTTCCCACTAGACTTCTAATAAAAACTGGCATTTTGCATGGTAAAGTAGGACTCACCAGATTGGGGACACTTTGGTGCAGTTGGTGAGCTTAAGCGCGTTAAAGCATAACCAAGAGCCCCTGTCACTGCTTTCCTGTTGTGTGCTGCAGCCCCTCTGTATTTATATATTTCTTATGGAGTCTGGGGACCTCCAGTGCTGCGTGCATGCTTTGCATAGAATTGCAATTAGGGTCGTTGTCCGCCACAGTCTCAAGTCTTTTGCAGACTCCAAGAGGTTTTCTTCCAAGATTGCCCTGTATTTGGCTCCATCCATCTTCCTATTAACTCTCAGCAGCTTCCTTGTCCCTGCTGAAGAGAAGCACCCCCAGAGCATGATGCTGCCACCACCATATTTGACAGTGGGGATGGTGTGTTCTGAGTGATGTGCAGTGTTAGTTTTCTTTCACACATAGCGTTTCGCATTTTGGCCAAAAAGTTACATTTTGGTCTCATCCGACCAGAGCATCTTCTTCCACATGTTTGCTGTGTCCCCCACATGGCTTGTGGCAAACTGCAAACGGGACTTCTTATGCTTTTTTTGTTAACAATGGCTTTCTTTTTGTCACTCTTCCATAAGAGCCAACTTTGTGCAGTGCACGACTAATAGTTGTCCTATGGACAGATTCCCCCACCTGAGCTGTAGATCTCTGCAGCTCGTCCAGAGTCACCATGGGCCTCTTGACTGCCTTTCTGATTAGTGCTCTCCTTGTTTGGCCTGGGAGTTTAGGTGGACGGCCTTGTCTTGGTATGTTTACAGTTGTGCCATACTCCTTCCATTTCTGAACAGTGCTCTGTGGGATGTTCAAGGCTTTGGAAATCTTTTTGTAGCCTAAGCCTGCTTTAAATTTCTCAATAACTTTATCCTTGACCGGTCTGGGGCGCTCTTTGGACTTCATGGTGTTGTTGCTCCCAAGATTCTCTTAGACAACCTCTGAGGCCATCACAGAGCAGCTGTATTTGTACTGACATTAGATTACACACAGGTTCACTCTATTTAGTCATTAGCACTCATCAGGCAATGTCTATGGGCAACTGACTGCACTCAGACCAAAGGGGGCTGAATAATTATGCACACCCCACTTTTCAGTCATTGATTTGTAAAAAATGTTTGGAATCATGTATGATTTTCATTCCACTTCTCACATGTACACCACTTTGTATTAGTCTTTGACGTGAAATTCCAATAAAATTGATTCATGTTTGTGGCAGTAATATGACAAAATGTGGAAAACTTCAAGGGGGCCGAATACTTTTGCAAGCCACTGTGTGTGTGTATATATATATATATATATATATATATATATATATATATATATATATATATATATATATATATATATATATATATATATATGGTGTTTTATGTTTCAGGATGTGATAGTTTCGTTTAGGTCAGATCATGTACTACTTTGCTGGGAAGGATGCATAAAATACATTTAAAATATGGGGACAACCTGCTTGCCACATTGCACCATGGTTACATCATTCATGCCCTTGTTTTGCAGCTGTAAGTATTAAACCTAGTGGTGCAGGAATTAATCCGCACATGCCACGGTTTGGATGAGTTGCTGAGACAGGCTGCCACTATCTGTACATCTGTGCAGCCATTTCTAGCCGAGCATTCCAAAATTCAGTGGCAGTAGAGGCTGCCACCACACAGACTCATTTGTGACTCTATCTCTGGCTGGAACTGCCCTTGCTGAGACCCCAACATTATATAATTCCTATATTAATGGTTTACAGTAACCCTCTTTATATGTACCCCTAATAGTGCCTCCATACCAAAGAGGGTGTAAGTGTACTGTGTTGTTGTCACCAGCTAGTTAAGAAAATAATAACTGTCTACACCACCTGTACTGGGGGGTATTTTTTGACACCCGCCCCGGGAGAAATTTAGCCTAGAGACTGCATTGTCTCTCACTTCAGCTATCCTTTAAAATAAACAAAGAGAAAGAGAGAGAGATTCTTACATTTTTTTGTAACCTATATGATTTAATAATTGACCACTTGAGGACTCAGCCTTTACTTAAGGACCAGCGCTGTTTTTTCCATTCAGACCACTGCAGCTTTAACGGTTTATTGCTCGGTCATACAACCTACCACCTAAATGAATTTTGCGTCCTTTTCTTCTCACTAATACAGCTTTCTTTTGATGCTATTTGATTACTGCTGCAATTTTTAGTTTTTATTATATTCATCAAAAAAGACATGAATTTTGACAAAAAAATGACTTTTTCAACTTTCTGTGCTGACATTTTTCAAATAAAGTAACATTTCCTATACATTTGAGCGCGAAAGTTATTCTGCTACATGTCTTTGATTAAAAAAAAACCATTCAGTGTACATTTATTGGATTTGGTAAAAGTTATAGCGTTTACAAACTATGGTGCCAAAAGTGAATTTTCCCATTTTGAAGCATCTCTGATTTTTCTGACTACCTGTCATGTTTTATGAGGTGCTAAAATTCCAGGATAGTATAAATACCCCACAAATGACCCCATTTTGCAAAGAAGACATCCCAAAGTACTCACTAAGAGGCATGGTGAGTTCATAGAAGATTTTATTTTTTGTCACAAGTTAGTGGAAAATGACACTTTGCGACAAAAAAAAAAAAAAAAGGTTTCCATTTCTGCTAACTTGTAACAAAAAAAAAATGAAATCTGCCATGGACTCAACATGCCCCTCAATGAATACCTTGAAGTGTCTACTTTTCAAAATGGGGTCATTTGTGGGGTGTGTTTACTATCCTGGCATTTTGGGGGGTGCTGAATTGTAAGCACTCCTGTAAAGCCTAAAGGTAGTCATTGCACTGAGGACCCCTTAGCGCAGTTTGGCTGCAAAAAAAGTGTCACACATATGGTATCGCCATACTCGGGAGAAGTAGTACAATGTGTTTTGGGGTGCATTTTTACACATACCCATGCTGGGTGGGAGAAATATCTCTGTAAATGACAATTTTTTGATTTTTTTACACACAATTGTTCATTTACAGAGAGATTTCTCCCACCCAATATGGGTATGTGTAAAAATACACCCCAAAACACATTGTACTACTTCTCCCGAGTATGACGATACCACATGTGTGGCACTTTTTTGCAGCCTAACTGCGCTAAGGGGCCCAAAGTCCAATGAGTACCTTTAAGATTTCACAGGTCATTTTGAGACATTTGGGTTCAAGACTACTCCTCACGGTTTAGGGCCCCTGAAATGCCAGGGCAGTATAGGAACCCCACAAGTGACCCAATTTTAGAAAGAAGACATCCCAAGGTATTCTGTTAGGTGTATGACGAGTTCTTAGAAGATTTTATTTTTTGTCACAAGTTAGCGGAAATTGATTTGTATTGTTTTTTTTCTTCACAAAGTGCCAATTTCTGCTAACTTGTGACAAAAAAAAATCTTCTATGAACTCACCATGCTCCTAATAGAATACCTTGGGGTGTCTTCTTTCCAAAATGGGGTCACTTGTGGGGTTCCTATACTGCCCTGGCATTTTAGGGGCCCTAAACCGTGAGGAGTAGTCTAGAATCCAAATGCCTCAAAATGACCTGTGAATAGGACGTTAGGCCCCTTAGCGCACCTAGGTTGCAAAAAAGTGTCACACATGTGGTATCGCCGTACTCAGAAGAAGTGGTATAATGTGTTTTGGGGTGTATTTTTACACATACCCATGCTGGGTGGGAGAAATCTCTCTGTAAATGGACAATTGTGTGTAAAAAAAACCAAAAAATTGTCATTTACAGAGATATTTCTCCCACCCAGCATGTGTGTAAAAATACACCACAAAACACATTATACTACTTCTCCTGACTGAGTACGGCGATACCACATGTGTGGCACTTTTTTGCACCTTAACTGCGCTAAGGGGCCCAGAGTCCAATGTGTACCTTTAGCATTCACAGGTCATTTTGAAACATTTGGTTTCAAGACTACTCCTCACAGTTTAGGGCCCCTAAAATGCCAGAGCAGTATAGGAACCCCACAAATGACCCCATTTTAGAAAGAAGACACCCCAAGGTACTCCATTAGGAGTATGGTGAGTTCATAGAAGATTTCATTGTTTGTCACAAGTTAGCGGAAAATGATTTTTATTGTTTTTTTTTACAAACTGTCATTTTCCGCTAACTTGTGACAAAAAATAAAATCTTCTATGAACTCACCATACTACTAACGGAATACCTTGGGATATCCTCTTTGTAAAATGGGGTAATTTGTCGGGTTCCTATACTGGCCTGGCATTTTAGGGGCCCTAAACCGTGAGGAGTAGTCTACAAACCAAATGTCTCAAAATGGCCTGTGAAATCCTAAAGGTACTCATTGGACTTTGGGCCCCTTAGCACACTTAGGGTGCAATAAAGTGCCACACATGTGGTATCGCCGTACTCAGGAGAAGTAGTACAATGTGTTTTGTGGTGTATTTTTACACATACCCATATTGGGTGGGAGAAATATCTCTGTAAATGGACAATTGTGTGTAAAAAAAATCAAAAAATTGTCATTTACAGAGTGATTTCTTCCACCCAGCATGGGTATGTGTAAAAATACACCCTAAAACACATTGTAGTACTTCTCCCGGGTACGGTGATAGCACGTGTGGCACTTTTTTGCAGCCTAACGTGCAATGACTACCTTTGGGCTTTACAGGGGTGCTCACAATTTAGCCCCCCCCCCCCCCACATGACAGGACAGTTAACAAACCCCACAAATGACCCCATTTTGGAAATAAGACACCACAAAGTATTCCATGAGGGACATGGTGAGTTTATAAAAAAAAATATTTTTTGTCACAAGTTAGCAGAAAAGGATACTTTGTGGAAAAAAAAAACAAAAAACAATTTATGCTAACTTGTGACAAAAAATAAAATCTTCTATGAACTCACCATGCACCTCACAGAATACTTTGGGGTGTCCTCTTTCCAAAATGGGGTCGTTTGTGGGGTCTGTCCTGGCATTTTAGGGTCTCTGCAATCATTACATGTATGGCCAGTATTTCTGCTATAACCCTTATATTGGGCATACAGGTAGTGCATTCTGGGCTGAAAGGAAAAATGAACGGAAAACATCCCTTCATTCGCATCGATCAATGTGGATGAACAAATATCTGCCAAAAAATGTGAAGAAAAAAAAAGAAAGAGGGGAAGGTGTCCGCTTGGACATAGGAGCTGCCACCCCAAAAATCCAAACCCACCAGCTCGTATGCCCAGGCAAACCTGATTTATTCATCCACAGCGATCTATGTGAATGGAGAAATCATTGCTTCTTTTTTTATACAAAGTGCTTGCCAAAGCATATGAACCCCAACACCGATCCTCGGCCCATATGCCTCGGCAAACTTATCTTTTTTACTGTGGAGGAGAAATTTTGTCCTACAGCGCTGCATGCACCGATTTTGTGTAACCTGACAGAAGCGCAATGCTTCTGTCAGGATGCACCATCAGTGCTGCAGCTGATTGGTCGGTCGGTCTGGATAGAAAAAAGAGAGAAGAAAAACGAAAAAAACAAAACAAAAAGGAGGGGAAGGCGTCCGCCTGGACATAGGAGCTGTCACCCTAAAAATCCAAACCCACCAGCTCGTATGCCCAGGCAAACCTGATTTATTCATCCACATCGATCGATGTGAATGGAGAAATCATTGCTTGAGTTCTTTTTTGATACAAAGTGCTTGCCAAAGCATATGAACCCCAACACCGTTCCTCGGCCCATATGCCTCAGCAAACTTATCTTTTTTACTGTGGAGGAAAAATCTCGTCCTACAGCGCTGCATGCACCGATTTTGTGTAACCTGACAGAAGCGCAATGCTTCTGTCAGGATGCACTATCAGTGCTGCAGCTGATTGGTCGGTTGGAAAAAAGAGAGAAGAAGAAGAAGAAAAAAAAAAAAAGCAAGCAAGCAGCAAAGCGCTTCAATAACATTAACATTAACTTTTTAAACTTTATTAAATATGTTCAAACCAAACAATAACATTGGTAACCAAACATTAACTTTTTTGCTTACCTGTTTTTTTTGTTGTTTTTTTTTTTACTTGCGATCTGAGGACAAACTTCTCCTCCCCCATGGGTCAATGTGGAGAGTGCAAATCGCACAGATATGTGGCGAAGTACATTATGCATTCTGTCCCAAGTGAAAGGAGAGGTTTCTGGCAGGCCAGTGTATTTGGATCTCTCAAAACCTGATGTTTGGGTTCACACTGCATACTGGCCTATCCGGTCGGTCGAGCCCGCCGCACCGTCTCGCCCAAAACAGACCTTCAGGGAATACCACAAGAGTAGCATTCAGCCTAGTAATTAACTGCGTAGCCGTAGACTAACATGACTTCCGGGCCGACCCAAATTGCCACAGAAGCCACGCAGTAACGTAGGCATGCACTAGCATTAAGTCAAGCACTGCTGTGTCTGTAGTTCCCTAGGTTCTAAAAGTGTGCCTTCTCGTGGTACCTCTCATAACACTCCCTTAGGCATAGGCCAGGCTGGTCAGGACAGGAGGGACAGTAAACAGGGGTGTCACACCTTATTCCAGCCTTGCTGCAGACACGACATCTTTTTCTGGGGTTGCGTTGAGTTGGGGTACTGGGAATCGGGTAGGCGTAATGCCTTCCATGCAGCCGGCTATTTGCATTTGGGGGTTGGGCTCTGGCACCTCCTGGATACAGGAGTGCCGAAACGATCTCTTCCTGGAACTGAAGGAAAGATCCAGTTCTCCCAGCCTTACTGTAGAGAACAAAGCTGTTGTACATCGCCAATTGAATTAAATACACAGACACTTTCTTATACCAGCGTCTGGTTTTCCGGGAAATTAAATAGGGCCCTAACATCTGGTCATTGAAGTCCACCCCTCCAATGTTGGCATTATAGTCGTGGACGGCGAGGGGCTTTTCAATTACCTCTGTTGCCCGTGTAATTTGTACTGTCGTGTCTGTGTGAATGGTAGACAGAAGGTAAACCTCCCTCTTGTCCTTCCATTTCCTTTCTAAAGGTTTGTCATTTGCACCTACTTGTCATTTGAATGTTTTTGAGACTCTTTTGGATGTCAACAAATTTGTAAGATCATTATTATTAAAAAGGAGGATACTCCACAGGTCCGGCCTTCTCTGCAGACTTTTGACATACCCAATATTGGGGATTTCAGTGATACCCGTGCTAGGTGGACATTAGATGCTTTGTCGTCTGATAGCACGGGCATAGTGACCCTGAAAGATGCTAAACCGATCTGCACGAGAAATCCGGATTTCTATCCGATCCTGGAGAGGACATTACATGTTTAAAACTTTCAGGAACTGGTAGAGAAAGATCTCCTCGAGCTAGCTGGTAGTCTGACTAGCACATACCCATCTAATATCACTGCCGCGGAGCGACTAGCCCAGGGGGGTCTGCAGAATAATGACAAAATTGTCATCAGAAATGCAGACAAGGGAGGATCTGGTCGTTCTTGACAGTGATATGTACAGAAATGAGGCTCTTAGACAGCTGGGAGATAAGGATACTTATATGGCCTTGAAGGCCGATCCTACCATGGATTTCCAGCAGAAACTATTGAGCCTTTTGTCTTGTGGTGAAAGTATGGGCATTTTTGATCATAAAATGATAGAATATCTGTGGGTAAAATTTCCCGTTGTGCCCATCTTTCACCACTTACCTAAGATTCATAAGCCGGGCTCTCCTCCCGAGGGGAGGCCTATTGTGGCGGGCATTGGTTCATTGGTGGAGCGTTTGGGTTGTTGGGTGGATTCTTTATTACAGCCCTTAGTCAGACGACCGGGCTATGTAAAAGATACCAAACATCTGTTAGCTAGTTTAGAAACATCCCAATGGCAGGATAACCACTCATGGGTAACCATAGATGTAAAGTCTCTGTATTCCTGCATTCCCCACAATCTAGCGCTTCAAGCTCTGGACTTTCATCTTACCCGCTATTCAGACTATTCAGCTGACCTCTGCATGTTCATTTTGATGGCCGTCGAGTACCTCCTGGCCCACAACTATTTCGTGTTTGACGGCAGGTTCTTCCTCCAGAGGCGGGGCGCCTCTATGGGCGCCAAATTCTCACCATCCCTTGCCAACCTTTACATGGGGTGGTGGGAGGAGCGCTACATATTTGGGGGAACCTGCCATCTGCTGGATGATGTTGTGTGGTACGGGAGGTACATTGACGACTTGTTACTTATTTGGAGTGGAGATATCTTGGGGGTAAGATCTCTGGTTGATTACTTTGACAGTAACAACCAGAATTTACAGTTCACCTATTCTGCCAGCAAGGACTAGATCTTACTTTGAGGGGTGATCCCAATCATGGCTCTGTTGTAACCACATCCTACAGGAAGCCAGCAGTGGCAACACTGTCATGAGGGCAGATAGCTGTCATCCTGCCCATACCATACGTGGCATACCTGTGGGAGAATTTGTAAGGGCTAAGCGGAATTGTTCTGATACTTGTAATTTAGAGCACGAATTGGATGTGGTGGAGGCTCGCCTTAGGGTGAGGGGTTATCCAGGATGGTGTATTAGGCGGGGTAGAACTTGGGCAGCCAGAAGATCCAGAATGGACCTAGTTAATACGTCAGAACCTCGCCAACCTGAACCCCCTAGACCTATCTTTGTCACCACGTACTCATCTGAACAGGGACGGATCTAGGGGGGAGCAGACGGGTCTCTTGCCCCAGGCGCAGTTTGTTGAATTCTTAAAAAGGCGTCAAAATTTGGATGGAGAATGGCAGTTTAGGTGCCAAAACCTGATCTTTAGGCACCAAAACTGGATGGGGAATGGCAGCTTAGGCGCCAAAACCTGACCTTGCCCCAGGCGCAACTTGGTCTAGATCCGTCCCTGCATCTGAATACAAAAAAGTTATTGACATCATTTCCAGATATCTTCCAGTCTTGCAGGCAGATAGTGGCCTCACACCAGTTTTAAAAGATGGGGTCAGATTTTCAAGTAGACGAGCCCCGACTTTGGAACAAGTGTTGTCCCCTAGTTTATTTAATTTCAGGCCCGCCCATAAAACGTGGTTGTCTACTGTAGGCTCCCATAAATGTAGTGTTTCGACTTGTAAATACTGCGGTGTACACGGTAAAACCAAGGTTGCTGTCTCTCTCTCAACGGGCCGTAGTTTCAATATCGAACAGTTTATTAACTGTGGTACTAGAAATGTTGTGTACCTCATCACTTGCGGGATATGTTCCCTGCAGTATGTGGGGTGCACTATCCGGCCCTTGAGAGAGAGGATAGCGGAACATTATTTGGGTGCAGGCTGGCATACCTCAAAAATTAGCAATGTGGTGCGACACTTTCGGGAAGTTCATATGGGAGACATGAGCTTCTCGTTTTGCGGCATTGAGAGAGTTATGCCATCCAACAGAGGTGGAGACTCATATAAAAGATTACTGTGAAGAGAAGCTATGTGGATATTTGAATTGGGCACTAGAACTCCACATGGTTTAAATGCAAGATGGGATCTTGCTACTATTTTTTGACTTTGTGTAACTTTGTCCCTACAGGTCAGATCTGAGAATGCTGTCTTTTGTTGTTTTTATCTTGCATTCATGTAGTTTTATTTTTTGTATATTCATATATGTGTTTTAATCTTGCTCTAGCCCGTATGACTCCTCCCCCTTCGGGTGGGACTCATGGGCGGGCTTTTTTACATACACACCTCTACTTATATGTCGAGATGGTCATTATTTTGTTAGCTATGATTAAGGACGGTTAGTCCGAAACATGTCAGCTATCTGATGCTTGCCCTGGATGTTTTTGGATATGTCCAACAATAAAGGAAATCTTCACTGACATGTGCGGACCTTTTCTCTTTTGCCTGTGACTTCTGGACTTGCTTACCAGGTCGTGCACTGTCGTGGAGATTCGTGGGATGCAGTGGTGTCCACCTATCACAAAAGTCACCGAGAGCAAGTCATCTGTACACAAGGTGGCCCTCTCCCCCCGTTGAAGTCTGGTGTTAACGAGCCGTTGGGGGAAACTCCGGCGACTAGGCCGCACGGTACCACAGCATCGGATTCCTTCTAACTTTAAGTGCTGATAGAGGGCCACACTTGTGTAAAAGTTGTCTACATAAAGATGGTACCCCATATGGAACAAAGTTGACACCAAGTCCCACACAATCTTTCCACTGCTCCCCAGGTAGTCAGGATATCCGACCGGCTCCAATTTTGAGTCTTTTCCCTCATAGACCCTAAAACGACATGTATAGCCTGTGGCCCTTTCACAGAGCTTATACAGTTTCACCCCATACCGGGCGCGCTTGCTTGGGATGTACTATTTGATGCCAAGGCGCCCGGTAAAATGTACGAGGGACTCGTCTACACAGATGTTCTGTTCAGGGGTATAAGCATCTGCAAATGTGGATGACAGGTGGTCTATGAAGGGCCGAATTTTGTGGAGCCGGTCATAAGCTGAGTGGTCTCTTGTTGTTTTGTTGTCATTGAAATGCAGGAAGCGCAGGATGATCTCAAATCGCGACCTGGACATGGCAGCAGAGAACATGGGCATGTTATGTATTGGGCGTGTAGACCAATAAGAGCGCAATACATTTTTTGGGGTAATACCCATGTTGAGGAGAAGGCCCAAAAAAATTTTAAGTTTGGAAACTTGGAGTGGTTTCCACCGAAAAGGCTGGGCGTGGCAGCTTTTCGGATTGGCGGTTATAAATTGTGTGGCATAACGGTTGGTCTCAGCCACAATTAAGTCAAGGAGATCCTGGGTGAGGAACAGTTCAAAAAAGTCTAGGAACGATCCTAGTTCAACTGTCTCCACCTGGACTCCAGACTGGGCGGTGAAAGGGGGCAGTACGGGTGCGGCGGGATCAGGGGAATGCTAATCAGGGTTTGCCAGCACCTCTGGAAAACCAATGGGAGTACGGGCCCGTCTACTTGGTGGCTGCGAATCGGGTCTTAATGCACGTACCACCGAACCAGTTTCTACTACCAGGCTGGTGTTCGCCACTTCACCAGGGTCTTCTACGGTAGTACTGGTGTTGATAGGTCCAGGAGATGCTGCGCTGCTGGTGCATGCCTCACCAAGAAAAATCAGATCAGCGCCAGCACCACTCTGCTGCCCTTGAGACTGATCTTCCGCCACCTGCAGTCCAGTGACATGGGGTGTGGTACGCCTGGCTTTAGCCGGGACCTCAACCTCGTCATCGGAACTATCGGTCAGAGAGCCACTGCTGTCTACAGGATCTTACTCTGAACCAGAAGGTTTGTTGAATAAGTTGACCCAATCATCCTCATCCGACTGGTCCATGTACCTGTAGATGTCTACATTGGAAAACCTCTTTTTTGCCGTGGTGGCCTGCTAAATTTAGGAGATATTCCTCTGAGACTACCCAGGAAAAAGAGCACCTACCTAGCGAAAGGGAGTATTTGAGAGGTAGAAAGCTGTGGTCACTGAGTTTTGATTTAAAAAAAATCAAAACTGATGTTTACAGTGCCACAGCTAGTGTACAGTGTTTTTTGCAGTGATCAGAAAAAAACATTTTCTGTCACTGCGGTGGGGCGGGCTGAACGCAGTGCAGGCAAACGATCAGGTCTGATCGGGCAAACACTGCGTTTTTTTGTGGAACCTAGTGACCCTAAAATAGATCTGACTGTGATCACTAATGATCACTTACAGATACTATATAGTACCAATGCTGATTAGCGACAGTGATGACGCTAATTAGTGACTGTGGTGCAGTGGGCTGAGCACTAACTGACACTAACAACCCTTTTGCCTAGCTAACTGGCCTAACTGTTACCACTAGTGATACTAAAAAAGTGACAGTTTTCACTGATCACTGTTTTTAGATCACTAGGATAATGACGGTGAGGGGGGGGGGGGGGAGGGGGGGTTGGGGTTGGGGATCAGAGAGCAATCACAAATAATCAAAAACAATCACGAGGCAATTGTGGGGAGGATCTGAGGGTGTGGGTGATCAGCAGTTGGGGGTCTGATCTGATGGATAGGAGTGACAGGTGTGACGGGGTGATAGATGGGTTATTGACAGGTAATAAGTGGGTGTTTACAGGGAAAAACAGATGTAAACAATGGACTGCTGATGTGGGGGGGGGGGGGGGTCTCGGGGGGATCTGAACGGGTGGGTGGGTGTTCAGAAGCCCCTGAGGGGCAGTTAGGGGTCTGATCAGATAGGGGGCAGTGACAGGTGGTGACAAAGGATGATTGACAGGTGACAGATGATTGGCAGCTGATCAGCGGGCAATTACAGGGAAGATGGATAGATGCAGTATACGGGGGAGTATCAGGGGTGGGGGAGATCTGAAGGGGTGGGGGGTGATCAGATACCCCTAAGGGGTGGTTGGGGTCTGATCTGATGGGGGGCAGTGACAGGTGGTGACAAGGGATGACTGACAGGTGACGACAGCAGATTAGTGGGCAATTACAGGGGAGTCAGATAAATGCAGTATACAGGGGGGCAAAGGGGGGGGACAGGGGTGGGGGAGATCTGAAGGGGTGAGGGGTGATCAGATACCCCTAAGGGGTAGTTGGGGGTCTGATCTGATGGATAGGAGTGACAGGTGGGGGCAGGGATTGCTTGATTTGTGATATGTGGGGTGGTTAGGTGCACACTGTGGGCTGAAGGTCTGATGTGTGCTACGGGTGATCGGGGGGTCTGTGGGGCTTCTAAAGTGTGTGTGTCTCTCTCTTACTGTGCCTGCTCTCCTCACTGGTGGTCGATCGCTAAGTGTGACCATCAGCGGGGAGGCAGGCAGTATAATACAGTTTGTTTCGTAAACAAACTGTATTATACGCATTCTATTGGCCCATTCAAAGGTTTACAACCCGCCGGCGCTGCGGATTGGCTGGCACAAGGGAGCCACGCGATCGCTAATTAATTAGCCTGCAGCCAGCGACGCAGATGTGCGTCGCTGGTCCTGCAGCTACCACTTTGCCGCCGCACGGTGTGTGCGGTCGACAAGTGGTTAAAGAGACACTAAAGCGAAAAAAAAATTATGACATAATGAATTGGTTGTGTAGTACGGATAATTACTAGAAGATTAGTAGCAAAGAAAATATTCTCATATTTTTATTTTCAGTTATATAGTGTTTTTTTATAACATTGCATCATTGTCTAATATTTGCAGATTACACACTACTCAGCATTCTAAATGATTTTACAGAGCAGCCCAATGAACTATTGACCTGTCCTCTGGAGAGGAAAAAAAAAATACAGTGACTGGCAGTTGAGACAACAGGCTTCAGAAGACTTTGAAAGTAGTGGAGCTCAATGACTTTTTTGCATAGATAACAACTGGAGTTTCTTAACTCTTCCTGTACTGGAAACAATATTAGACTTATATCTCTACTCCTAATGTTTTATTTCTTAGCTGTACTACACATACAAATCATTATATTATATATTTTTTTCACTTCAGTGTCTCTTTAATAACGGACCAAGAAGAAGAAGTGGTAGAGGACTGGGGAAAGTGGCTCCATCAGCTCTAGCTCAACTAAGCTGTAATGTGGATGCACAGATTTCAAGAGGTCAAGCATAGCTGCCATTTCTTAAACTTGGTGCTAGTTGTTCCTTACAGCCACAGCATATTGATGATGATGACGTGCCAGAGTTGATGACCCAACACAGGCCAGCTCAATGCAGTACTATCTCTTACAACATCTAGGCACAGTGCAGCCAGTATCCAGTGAACCTTAAGCAGGTAATTGGAATTAGACAATCTTAAAGAGGTACTGTAACAACATAAAGTAGAATGCACTACATTATTCAGGATCCCCAATTCCATGTTAATTATCCTGGTTTTAGCATCAGAAACACTATCTGTACCTATATATTGCTGTAAATTGGTATGTCGCACCACCCTCCCAATGATGTTTTCCCTAGGCTATTTAATTATGTATTATTCTCTTCCCAGAGCATTCTGGAAAACCAGATGTTATTTCTGCTGACTTTGGAACACACAGTAAAGCAACGTTCTGCCGTGATTATGCTCCTTACCAGCAGTAAAGATGTTGCCATCTGTGATAAATTTAGAATGTAAATCAGTGGTGAAGAAAGAATTTATAGTGAGATAAAATTCTGACTAAATTCATTTATAAATGAATATTGTAAAATATAAGGAGGGAAGAAGCATGAGCAGCCATGTTCTTCTGTAACCTATTTTGACGTTCCTGCAATACCAAAAGGAAATGAGAAACAGCAATTTGTCTCAACTAACTGCTACAGGGGAGACTGTCCGGCACTGCCGGAACATACATACACACTTCAGAATAATTTCTATAGTTACTGTCACGGAAGAGCCGTGAGACCAGAAAACTAAATCACAATCGGTTTACTGCACCGATGGCCGTTGACGTGCCAGATCAGAATCTTATGTCTAGGGATACCAGGCAGTCAAGCCTGGGGGTCTCTGTTGTCTTCATAGGTGTAAAGGTAGCCATACACTGGTCGATTTGCCATCAGATTCGACCAACAGATAGATCCCTCTCTGATCGAATCTGATCAGAGAGGGATCGTATGGCTACCTTTACTGCAAACAGATTGTGAACCGATTTCAACCTGAAACCGTTCACAATCTGTTGTGGTGGTGGTGGTGCTGCTGCCGCCGCTCCCCCCCCGCATATATTACCTGCTCCGCCGGCGCGAGTCCTCCCGGTCACCGCTGCTCTGTCTCCGCTCTGGTCTCCAGGTCTGGCATGCTTTGCTTCTTCCTGCCCGGCAGGAAGTTTAAACAGTAGAGTGCCCTCTACTGTTTAAACTTCCTGCCGGGCAGGAGGAACTGAAGCATGCCGGAGACCAGCGCGGACACGGAGCAGCGGTGACCGGGGGTAGTCGCGCCGGCGGAGCAGGTAATGTATGCGGCTCTATTGCGTCGGTCGTCGGGCAATCAAACGCCGCTAGCTACGCGCTCCCTACCCGCGGGCGATCGACGGTAATTTTCCGCACGGAGCGATCGACGGGATCGGACGAAATGGATCGAAATTCGGCGTGTAGCGTGAACGATTGGCAGCAGATTCGATCCCAGTGATCGAATCTGCTGTCGAAACGGCGGCAAATCGGGCCAGTGTATGGCCAGCTTTAGAGTTCTTTTATTGAGAGCCAAGTGTGCTCTCTGAGAAGACCTGGTGGTGTAATTAACTTAATAAAAAGTGTTCCTTGCTGGCCAGTGACACAGAGGAGTGAAACCCTAGCCGGAATCCTGGTGTAATACATCAAAGGTTGTTCTAGCTGGTCATGCTTAGATGATAATTAACACACCAAAAGGTGGCTTTCATCAAAGGGTAGCAAGGAAGCCAGCTCTGCAGGGGGCTGTGGGAACACTGGTATCCAGTAGACACAGTGGCACCGCTGGGGGGCAGATTTAAATGTATGTGGTTTATGATTTTGGTCTGTTAAAGGAAAACAGTGTAGAGCACAGCTATGGAATTCATATAGTCTTATTCGTTAAAATCTGCCCAATGTGCTGATATAAAATTCATAACAATAACCCGTCCGGTTATTGGTGTATGACCCTTCTCGGGGACAGGACAGCCTAACACACTCATGCAAGATGTCATATTAATCGGTATTTTCTGACAATTATGAATCTGCTGTCCGCCTAAATATGACATTTATCGTTTAGAAGTTGCAGTGTTTTACAATTTAAGCTCAACATTCCCCTAGGAGGAGGTGGGCTGTCATTGGTGGGTAATTCAGAGGGGGCAGGCGTTGCCACACCCCCAAACCAGCTTCATCAAAAGCACATTGCCAGCAGGCAGACTTCAGTCCTCCATCTTAACACCATCTTGGATTACAAAATATGCCTAAAGGCCTATGATTCTGAAACCAAGACTTTGCATTTCTTTTCCCCGAAAGGACATATTTCCATGAACTTAAGTATCTTCTTCCCTTTTTATTTTTTCATACTGCACTGTTATTTGTCTCTATAATTGTTGATTTTAATGATTTTCTGTATATATTAATTATTTATATTGCTTTTATAATAAACAACGCTAACGTCATTTATTTGTTCGGCTACACCTATTATTCAGCAACACAAAACTGAACCCTGGCTTCTGAAGAGTCGCTACTATTGTGGATAGCTAGATAAAATAGAGTGTGTTTAACCGTTTTCTATTTGCAGGTCTAGAGTCAGTCAGTCTGTGGGTTCCTCTGTCCCATGGTAACAGAGGTGGTGGCAGTTATACCCTGAAATAGTGTGTAATTTGTATTACCGTAACTCACAAGCTCCCTTCTAGCCGATATGCTGCCAAAATCCCAGCGGTTTCGGCGCACCGATTGCGACCACAGATTGCATGGTCGGTGTGCTGAAACCGATTTGAAGGCATTGTGCGGTCTGGCCACTAGGGGACTTGTGACAGTTACATAGTTATTTGGGTTGAAAAAATACATACGTCCATCGAGTTCAACCATAAAATTAAGTATAACACCAGCCTGCACCCTCACATATCCCTGTTGATCCAGAGGAAAGTGAAAAACCCTTACAATTATCCCCAAAAGGGAAAAAAAATTCCTTCCCGACTGCAGATGGCAATCATAAAAAATCCCTGGATCAACCTACTGGGCATGACCTAGTAATTATAGCCATAGATGTCTTTCATCGTTTTTTTTTTCTCGGACTAAATTCCCTGACATAGTTACCTTGCCAAAGGATTAGGACACACAAGAAATATGTAGCAGACATGCATAACAGCTAGTAGCTACAATTCTCTGGATGCAGTTGATGCTACTGCTATCTAGAGATGGCCCGAACGGTTCGGCCGCGAACTTAGTCGGTTCGCGTTCGCGGTGAACCTTGAACTATATGCTAGTTTGACCAGCCCCCTATACTACATCATTAGGGTCAACTTTGACCCTCTACATCACAGTCAGCAGACACAGGGTAGCCAATCAGGCTACACTCCCTCCTGGAGCCCCCCCCCCCCCCCATATAAAAACGCAGGCAGCGTCAGCCTTTTCACTCACTCGTGTGGCTGCAGTAATTAGAGAAGGGAGAGAACGTGCTGACATAGGGAAGGCTCTTGTGTTAGGCTTGTTAGGTTGCTCCTTCTTGCTGATACTTATTGCTAAAAAGCGCTCATCATCCTCAACAGCTCTTTTGAGAGCTAATGTTGTTCTTGTGATCTTTTTTTTGTGTGTGTGTGTGTGTGTGTGTGTGTGTCCCACAGACACTTGTGTGGCATATACAGCCCTGTCAGTCAGTCGCAGCTGCTGAACCTTGGCCCCTTGATAATTCCTACTGTGCCACTGCCAGGCCCAGCACATTCAGTGACTAGCTGTGTGTGTGACAGCTGCACATTTGTAATACCAATCACTGCATACCCACCAGTTCAGTGCACCTACCTACCTACCTACGTGAACGCACGCAATGATATACCAGTCAGTCGCTGCACCTGTTCACGGTACCTGTGTGTGTGACAGCTGCACATTTGTAATTCCAATCCCTGCATACCTATTCAGTAGTGCACCACCTACCTACGTGAGCGCAGTGTTATATACCACCAGTCACTGCACCTGTTCACGGTACCTGTGTGTGTGTGACAGCTGCACATTGTATTGATACCAGTCACTGCATACCTGTTCACTACACCTGTGTGACTGCACATTGTATGTCAAGTCAGTGCATACCTTTCACTTCATCCCCCCCAATATGGGCAAAACAGGCAGAGGCAGAGGCAGGCCACCTGGCAGGTCTGTTCGAGGTCGTGCTGTTGTGATTTCGTGCAGCTCTGGACCAAAGTACAGTGTTCAGAAGGTGCGTGCCATCAACCCCCAAGATTGTCGGGATGTCATTGACTATTTAACACAGAACACCTCAGCTTCCTCAGCTTCTGCATGGAAGCGTGACATATCTTCCTCCTCCTGCTCTGATTCTGGCACCCCACTTAACACTCAGTCGGCCGCCACCACCAAAGTGCCATCACCCCTGGGCTCAGCGGTGTGGAAATGTTTGTGTGTGTCTTCCTCAGATGAGAGCAATGCCATCTGTACTCTCTGCCACCAAAAATTGAGCCGTGGAAAGACCAAGACCTGCGTAGGGACAACTTCCTTACGAAGGCACATGATGACAAAGCACAAACTGCAATGGGATGACCACCGGAGGAAAAGCAGCACACAAAAGCAAAGCCACACACCGCAATGGAAGATACCAGGCCGCAATTATTTCTCAAAAAAGGTGATACCCAAACTGTACCGTGATGTTGAAAGGCAAGTGGTGTCATCTCTGGCACACAGCGTTGGGTCAAGGGTCCATCTGACCACGTGGTCTGCAAAGCACGGTCAGGCCTGCACAAAGACTAAGTCAGTCCCCACACACAGCATCTCTGCCTGCACACCGTGTGACTGCCTGCCCCAAGACTAAGTCGCTCCCCACACAGCATCTCTGCCTGCAGGCCGCTTGACTGCCTTCTCTGCCACCTCCAACAGGGTCCAGGAGTGCTAGCAGCGGCCGCTATAATAATTTTTCTGGTGCGTGTACATGCCTGCCTAATTTTTCTGGCTGCACTGCAGCTGCAACAACAAAACAAAAGGCATGTACATGTGTCAATTCCCCTTCTCGATCATTACCTTGCCTCGGTGATGGGGCTTGCGTATCACAATGAAGCAATGACCGACGGCTATATGAGTGTCTCGAGGGGGGGGGGGGGGGGCACACCCAAGATAATAAGGTCGTTGCTTCATTGTGGACAGAACACATTCGATCAGCTGGACAGTCACTGTTCTGTCATTGAGCTACCTCAGCCCGGTGACCATATGGGCTGGAAAGCCGCCATCACCTGCACTCTCGTCATGGTGCGCACCAGTCCAGCACGGCCGTCACTTCACAAACAGCTGTTTGCAGTCACTGCATACCTTTCACTCGCTGCATCTGTGACTGCACATTGTATTATACCTGGCAGTCAGTGCATACCTTTCACTTAAATGGATGGCAGACTTGCCCTCCATAACACATTCTCATTAAAGGATTTAAAGTTGATTCATCTCATATACAGCAGGGCATCGAAAGTCCTCCTGTATTGTTATTTTTCGTCACTACCTCCCTGAGTCGGGACTTGCCATGCCTGCTGCCTTCCTTGGATGTGTGGTGGTAGCCGTTCCTGCTCCTTTGCCCACAGCGTGCCTGCTGCCTTCCTTGGATGTGTGGTGGTAGCCGGTTCTCAGGCGCCCACTCCCAACCGGAATCGAACCCTGATTCCCCGGCCATTACCCGTGGTCACCATGGAACTGAGAAAGTAATATGGAAATTTGTTTATTAGTCACACAGTTGAATGAATGGCAGACTTGCCCTCCATAACAGATTCTCGTTAAAGGCAAGTGGTGTCATCTCTGGCACACAGCATTGGGTCAAGGGTCCATCTGACCACAGATGCCTGGTCTGCATCTCGAGCAATCTCGCCATGGTACACACCAGTCCAGCATGGGCGTCACTAAACAAACAGCTGTTTGCGGTGCGTTACACAGTGAGTTTGGTCTGTCAGTGTGAACCAGTACACTAATTACACTCCCTGATTGATGTATACACATGCAAGATGTTTTAAAGCACTTTAGGCCTCCAATTTAGCTTGCAATGTGATTTCTGCCCTTAAAACGCTGCTGTGCTTCATATCCAGATTTTTCCCGGGGACTTTTGACGTGTATCCCACTCCGCCATGCAAAACTCCAGGTGTTAGACCCCATGAAACATCTTTTCCATCACTTTTGTGGCCAGCAAAAATGTTTCTAGTTTTCAAAGTTCGCCTCTCCATTGAAGTCTATTGCGGTTCGAAAAGTTTGCGCAAACCGAACTTTTTGCGGAGGTTCGCGTTCAAGGTTCGCGAACCTAAAATCGGAGGTTCAAGCCATTTCTAGTGCTATCTAATGCAGCTGGTAATAACTATGGCACACTGGTACCAGCTTGTTGTGCTGCCCAGACACATTTACTCTACCCAGCTACATATATTGTCTGCTCACAGCACAATCCCTGGAAATTGTTTCAGCTTGGCTTTGAATAGTATGGAACATGGCTTAAAGTTTTTTCTTTCCTGGATGTTGTGTGCATTCCCATCACTTTCTGGTCTCTGTAGAGCTTTGAGTCTTAAGCTATATATTCCAATGCTACAAGCTAAACAATTCCTGACATCCACCTTCTACTAATGGAACAACTCATTGCTCTATTATTAGTGACATTATGCAGTCACCATAAGCAATTAATACTTTGCTTACATTAAAGGGAACCTAAAAAAACTCACTCACGGCTCCTCTGGTCCCCTGCCGCCAGCTAGTTTCATTTTTGCAGACTCGGAGTTGGCGGGTCGCCATGCATACCTTTGCACGCATTCTTGCTGGTGCAGGAAGCTATCACGGACATTAACACGTACATTCGCAATGCGTATTTTTTTTTTACAAATGTACGCGTTAATGTCCGCAATAGCTTCCTGCTCCAGCGAGAATGCATGCAAAGGTACATGTGGCGGCCTGCCGACTCCAAGTCGAGTAGAAACTAGCTGGCAGTGGGGGACCAGAGGAGCTGTGAGTGACTGCGAGGGCACAGGATGGCTGCAGGGGGCTAGTAGATGCCCCAGGTAAGTGAAACTAATTTTTTTTTTAGATTTGAGGTTCCCTTTAAGTACAGTTCTTCTTTAAGTAATCAAAAATGTTTTGGGCCTGTTTACACAGAATTCAAAGCAACCAGAGAGTGGAGACCAAGACATTTAATCTGCTGATCCCCAACTCTCGCTTTACTCTAAGGAGGAAAAGAAGGAAGAACAGCCTAGGATGGGCCAGAGATTGCTATAAGTTATCTTCAGGCCACTTCAAAAGACAGAAAGTAAAAAGATAGGTGCTACCTCCTGCTGATTACTCTGAAATACAGCCCTCTCAAGAAGAGGAGGTAGATGATGATATGCATGAGATGAAGTCCAGCAGAGCACAGGCAAGGTGAGGATGAAGAAGTTGAAGTTGCACAGCAACAACCTTGTACTGGGAGCAGATGCCTAAAACAACATAGCCTAACCCATGAGACCCTCATTATCAATCAGCAGAGGGACAAAGACGCAACAGAAATCTACCACTGTATGACCTCTATTGTCTGTTTGTCTTTTAATAGCTTGACTTCTGACACAATCAAGGGTATCTGCATCCTCTGGGGCCTTGAAACAAGGCAACCAAGCACTAATAATCCAGACACCACATGTATGAGTAACCATATGAAGCTACATTGCCTAGTAGACATAGACAACAGAGCAACTGCTTCACCCTTCTACCCATCTCATTGCTGTACCCGCATTGTCATACTCCACATTCCTCCCTATTTATGCCTCACAGGTAGCCTCTGTTGTCTGTATTCAGAGGGAAGCATTTTTGGCTAGGAGATGTAGCAGGACCTTTTCCTTTCCTTCTGAGAGACAGAGTGGCACTGCCACTGAAGAATGTTGTCAATGGCATGGTGCGCTTGACTTCAGATACATGCTTGAGTAAGCATGGCCTGGGGCTGTACATATCCATTGTAGGACACTAGGACAATCTAGTGGGCGCTGAGGAGCAGTATGTTGTAAGGGGTTAAGTTAAGAAATTTTTTTAGAGGCTTTCACACACACACTTCTACCTGTGCCCCATCTAGCTCCTACTCCACCTCTGCCTCAATCATCCTCCTTTTCCTCCAAGTTTTCCAGGACACACTATGTCAGAAAGGCCATTTAATTGCCTCAGATAGATAATTAGGTATAAACAAATGAACTTATACAAATATTAAAAAATAGCTTTTAATTACATATACATTAAAAATACAAAATGACAATACATCAAAATGAATGAAAAACAGAATAACAATGAACTCATTAACAGTCATGGCAAGAGTGTACAAACACTCCTAATTCCCACTTACAGTACAGTATAATCTCGTTATAGTAAACTCCAAGGGACCAGAAAAGTGGTTTACTCTATCAGAAGTTTACTGTCTTAAAAATCGCCCAGCATGCCCTGGTACGTTTTCTGCTGCAAAGGACCAACTCTGTCCTCCCATTGGAGGTACAGTACAAGCGCTTGCACGTTTGGTGGACTACAAGGTTAAGTATACCTTAAGGCTGCATAGCCAGGCTGGACAAATCACTAGTATAGTATCCAGGGCTCCTTAAAAATTGCAGCCTTCACTGAACAGAGGCAGCCACTGGCTTCCTGTGAGCAGTGTTGGACTGGGAGCTGGAAAAGCTGAGGAAATCCACTTGTTGCTGGCCAAGTAGCGGTAATCAGGTGTTGCTGCTCACAGTGAGGACTTGCTGCATGTTGCTATTGGGAGTGATAATACAGGATTACTGCTGCTTGGCCAGCAGGTGGATTTCCTCAGTTTCTCCACATCCCAGTCCAACACTGCCTGTGAGTGGCTCCGATACCTGTAACGAAAAATATGCAACGCCGGATGGATTGCGGAAATATGGTCGCATCCAATCCGGCAAGCGGACTTTCCAACGCAGGATGCGGAAATTCATCCGCATCCGCTGCGTAAACCCGTCCGAGCACTCTGCTCCAAACTCACCAGCATGCTGCTCACCAGGGCTCTGCCATCTTGCCTCTAGGGGGCGTGTGCGCATGACAGACACGCCTTTATACTCTTAGAAAGCGTGTCAGCTGACCTGGAGGTCAGCTGTCATTTTAGCCTGCTCTGATTGGTTGCTGCCTGGGGTGGAGACTTCTCTCCCAGGCAGTATATAAGGAAGTGCTTTTCAGTCACACTTCATCTGTGTTTGCGATACCCTGTGTCAGCACTCAGACCTAGTCAGCCTTGTCTCTGATATTGTGTTATATATTGGTTTATCGCCGCTATATATACACATATTATACTGTTTGATTTATCGTGTATGATTCTGTGGCTGTCTTGACTACTCTTCTGCTTCCTGATTCTGTACTTCGCCAGCCCGTACCGTTATCGACTATTGGCTTGGTCTCCGACTATTCTCTTGTCTCACGTTTCTGTACTGCTGCCGCCTGATCTGTTGCCGAACCTCATTTTGTCTGACCTTTCTCCCTTCAGTGGAACGTCTCCCACTGTAGGGTTCTATCAGAGGCTTGCCTCTTTGAGACCACCGCCACTAGCAAACCCTTACTGCTAGAGGCCGAGACTCCTCCAATCCGTCCTTTGGAGGATCTCACACACAGGGTTCCCATTCAGAGGTAACCACACCTCTGAGGAATTACGGTGTGGTGGATATTTCCACAGACTTGAATTTACACTGTATATTACTATTGTTGTCTGCTGTTCCAGCTTGCTGGAGGTTGTATCTCTGTGCCCTATAGAGATACTCTATTGTACCAAGCACCCTCTTGCATACGATCCTATCGTGTCACGCTATACTTGCTTTATTGGTGATTCTGCAGATCACCATATAATCAGGTATAGCATCTGTATTATTGGTGATACTGCAGATCACCAATAATCAGAATAGCGGTGCTTGCTGACACCAATCGTTACAATACCTCTGTGGGACTTGCAGTACGTGCCCTGAAAACATTTCGACCCACACTTGAACCTTGAATCATGAAGCCTCTCTTCAAAATTCAGCCAGTCATAATAAGCCACTATCATCTGTAATGCAAGTGGCTTAGATACCTCTGCAGGTCTCAACTCTCCTTCGTTTTGCAGTGAGTAAGCCTGCTCTGATCTGTGCTACAAGTGAAAGTAGCCTGTACTGTTCTCCACGCGCTACCAGGAACGTCATTGCTAACAAGAGAAGAGATACCCTGGAGTGCGTACAATCCTGTGGGAGGACTGTTACAAATGTTATCAGGCATCAACTCACTTGCAATCAGCCTAAATAGAGAGCAGCGGACCATTGGTTTTCACACTGACATATGACGCATGCACCACCCACTGTTTACTATATCCAGAGTCAGCATCACATAGGGACCAAAGAACACGTTTACTATAATAGAAGTTTTACAGTATTAGATTTTACTATGCCAGAGGTTGCTCCCATAGACTTAAAATGGAGATTGGCCAGGATTTGAAGAGGTAGTTTACTATACAAATGTTTACTATATCAGAGTATTTTTATAACGAGATTATACTGTACATGCTTATACAGTTATACACAGAAATGTCTGTAAGTCATGCAAAGTGTGGGAATCTTTACAATCTCATAGAATCCTCAGTGGCTCACGTAGTCCTTTGCTGACATCAGTGAATTCCCCAGCTCTGCAAGAGTTTATCAAGGACTTTATTTAACCCAGTAGCTAGCATTCTGTTCCACATATCTTATATCTTTCTTACGTATGCAAAGGATTGTTCCTGTGGTTAGGTTTCTGATACAAAGACCTATTATTTTTTTTAGCACACTATGCACATTCATAAGCTAATCAATTTATGTTAATTCATTGCAGGCTGATGGGAGTTTTTAAGATGTATCCATATCTATCCTGGCATTAGTGAGTTCAATTTTAAGCACTTTTGAAGATAAGCTGAAGTTTGAAGTTAAGGTTTTTTTTACCTCTTAGAAAATACATTCATTTCCATGAGAAAAATTATGTTTAAATAAAGATGTGAGAAAAATGTATCTGAATTATTATGTGAATATTTTTTTATTGTCACAGCTATGAAAAAAGCCTTAAAGAAGTTTATTTATAGCAGAGAAAGTATTAAATAACAAGCAATAAACATTTCAGTCGGTCAGTTTTGTTAGTTATGTCTTATGTTTTAATGAGCATATTACACACAAAACATGTTTTGGTATACATCTTGTGCCAGGTTTATTACAAATAAGTTACAACACACATTATATAATTAATTATATATTTGACCAGGAAGTAAAACCTCACCCATTAATTAACCTCATTTATCAGGGCCAAGTAACTCAACAGTTCTTGAATCAAGAAACATTATTACCAAAGAATGAAAAAAGACTATGGATTAAAAGAAGACAGAAAAGAGATAGGTGTGGTTTAAGGGTTTGAGACATTTTTTGATATTTATTGTCTTATTGTATTAAAATCTTTAAACGCTTTTTTTCAACCTTTTGACGCTTTGTGTGAAAGAGTTACATATTCTCAAAGATGTGGGTAGCTACAGTATTTGATCACCTCCTATTAAGCAGCCTAAGCCCCCATTGGTTACTCCTAGCTTCTTTTTGGAGGACATGGAGGGTAGAAAAAGACCCTTGTCGCTCAACATTGGTACAAGAGTACTTTGCAGGGAGAGGAGGATTTTCCTAATTTTAAAATCTTTGTGGTTCTGTTGTGACATAGTGAGGATAGGGTTCAAATGCTCACTACTGTATTTCTACCCACCAAATATCAGGTGAAAATATCATGTGTTTTAATCAATGGAATCATAATTTGCCATATTTAAAGAACAGAAATGAGTGTAACACTGTACATTTATAGGACTAAATTCAAAGTGGTGTTGTATGTGGACATTTCTTTCCCACCCCCTGTAATCCCAGTTAAAATAATGGTTCAGTGGCAAGGTTCACACCAAAATGCCCATGTGTCAATGACAATACAACGTCCCACTCCCAGTGTCTGGATCGCTAAAGTACATCTAACCTTAATGTTAAAGTGTCTCTAATTGGTAAGAATTTTTATATTATGTAGCAGTAGGGTATTGTACCGTGTTAGCCATCAGTAAAAGCAAGAAGTTTTAAATCAGGATGATACCATTTATTGGCTAACTACAAATGAATAAGAATGAACAAGCTTTCGGCCTTGCAGCCTTCGTCAGGTTTACATCCTGTTAGTTTGCAAGCTGGTGGTACAGACAGCTTATATACATGCAACATCAAAAGGGAAAACAGATATTTTTTTCAAGCATAAATAGATCATGAAGATGCCTTAATACAAACAGACCATCTAAATGGGGTAAGATAAGGATCCTTGTTTACTTCAAGCATAAATACATCATGCATCTATTCTGCACATTTTTTTACATTGTTTTATTATTCTGCATTATTAGAAAGAATAGCAGATGGAAAAATATTAGCCATTTTTATTCCATGCACTGTTTTAATACAGGCCACTTATAGCAGTCTCTGAACGTCTTAAGTGGCACTTTGGAATTATTAGGTGTTTGTTTTAGCAGTAGCCAAGTACAGTTAGTTACGTTTTGTGAGCAGAACACAGTCTGAGGGCTAGTGCACACCAAAATTGCTATTGCAATCGCTACCACTTAGCGATTTGCGTTAGAGATGTTGTGAAGCGATTTTTCAGAGCGATTTTTGATTGAATAAACATTTTTGCTTATTTATTCAAGCTGAACCACTCCAAAAAAAAAAATGCTATATGCAGCGTGTTTGCGACCTTGCTTGATTGAACAAAGCCTAACAGTCATTGGATGGAGTTCCCAAAAATTTCAAATTTTAATTTTCAACATTTAAGATTTTGCTGAATAAAGATATTTTTTTTAAATTATATTATAGTACTGGACCCAATGAATAAATCAAAATTTAGGAAAAGTCACTATAGCTTCTTTTTAAGTAGTGGTACAATATCAGCCTTCCATCAGCCTAGTGGAACCTAATCAGGGAAGAGAACCTAAGTTGATTAAAAGAAAAATGATGCTGTATGTTTATACTGTATCCTTTCTTCAGTGAGATAAAATGACACAATGCAGACACTATTTTTGCAGCAACTGACCTCAGTATGCTAAATCTGCTATGGAAAATGGATAACTACATAGCCTTGGATTTGCCCACAGTACCTTCAGATCACTTGTGTCAGGGAAAAATTTCCACTTTGTGTCATATTCATTATCATATATCCCAGCAGGTATTGCATAGCAAAATAACTTGCAATAACAAGGAAAAGCATTTTTGTTTTTAAAATGTACAATAGAATGTATATTAAACATATACTAAAGTTTTTTTTTTTTTTTATCCTGGATAATATTTGACATCAAATTGATTTAGATCTTTTTAAAGTGAAAAAAAAAATCATTCAGATCTAAAGCATTCAGATCTTGACGACCAGCTAACGCCGATTAGTGTAAACTGGTCGTCTGCAAGTTTTCATGGAAACGGCCGTTCACGGAGGCTGTCTCCGTGAACAGCCGGAGAGCCGCCGATCGCGGCTAGCCAGCAAAATGTAAACACGCGGGGAAGAAATCCCCGCTGTTTACATCATACGCCACTGCTGCGCAGCAGCGCCGTTAGGCAGATCGGCGATCCCCGGCCTCTGATTGGCCGGGGATCGCCGTCATTTGATAGGCTGAAGCCTGTCCTACAATGCGCAGGACGGATATCTGTCCTGCGCAGCTCAGAGGGGAAGGGAGAGGGAGGGAGAGGGACGAAGCGCTGAAAACGCTGCGGAGGGGGGCTTTGAAGAGCCCCCCCCCCGCAAAGCGTAGAGAGCCGGCGGCAATCAGACCCCCCCAGCAGGACATCCCCCTAGTGGGGAAAAAAGGGGGTAAGTCTGATCGCCCAGGCTAAAACCTGATCTGTGCTGCGGGCTGGAGACCCTACGCAGCACAGATCAGCCAGAAAGCCACTGGTCGGCAAGTGGTTAACTATCATTGTAGAGGAAAAGTGAACTCGCTACAGCCACCTGCGTCAAACCAAAGGGAGCAAGGGATCCAAGGAACTCAAACAGGCAGCAAAAGAAAGGAGGTCCCGCTACACCAATGGTTGGGTGAAAAAAGTCTCCATTTATTTGTCACATCAGTGGGTACACAAAAGTTAAAAAGCTCACGCATATCGGAGCTCAAGGCACCTTAATCATAGCTTACATGGTGTTACATAGCACTGGTTTAAATAGTCTAGTGCCATCCCCTAAAAAGGGGGTGTGGCCACTATCTTTCAAGTAACAAGCACATATATCAATATAAAATGGCCAAGCCAATATACAAAGTTATGTCACACGCATGCCCATGGGACTGGACATCAGTTTAACCATTTAAGCCTTTAGGACGTTGCTCCTACGCCCAAAACAGAGGCTGCTGAAGCCTGCTGTCCGTAGGAGCAACGTCCATGTTTTCACCGCCCCACTGCAGCTGTTCGGGCGCGCTCCCGCGCGCGCTCGTGCACCCACCCGCAGCAATACCGATCAGTGCAAGGGACCATGCCGTCCCTGCACTGATTGAGGTGCATTTAACCCCTTGATGATCGCTGTTCCGACGAGTGAACAGCGATCATCATACTGCACGGGCCACCCACTTTCTGCAGCCGTTCGGGCGCGCTCCCGCGCGCGCTCGTGCACTCGCCCGCCTCAATACCGATCAGTGCAAGGGACCATACCGTCCCTGCACTGATCGAGGTGCATTTAACCCCTTGATGATCGCTGTTCCGACAAGTGAACAGCGATCATCATACTGCACAGGCCACCCACCTTTCTATGTCTCCCCTGCGAGATCGTGAGCGCGCATGCGCGCTCCCGGCGACTCCTGTGATTGGCCCAAGAGATCATGTGATCTCTTGACCAATCAGATACCTCCCACCATATCGATGATCATTGTTACAGCTCAGTAACAATGATCATTGATAAAAAAAAAGACAAAATGCTGGAGGAAAAAAAAAAAGTTGAAAGTAAAAAATATTAAATAAATATGGTACACTCTCCCCTGTGATTGGCCCAAGAGATCATGTGATCTCTTGACCAATCAGACACCTCCCACCATATCAATGATCATTGTTACAGCTCAGTAACAATGATCATTGATAAAAAAAAAAGACAAAATGTTGAAAAAAAAAATAAAGTTGAAAGTAAAAAAATATGAATACATATGGCAAATCATCACAGTACACTCCCCCTCTCTCCTAAGTCAGCAATGATTGGTGCAAGGGATCATGATCCCTGAACCAATCATTATACCCTATACATGAGTGATGTATATTACAGACAGTAATATACATCATGTATTCTAAATATTTACAATGTTCATACACAGAAACAGTGTTTCTTTCACAGCAGCTCTATATTACCTCATATCTGTGATCTGAGGTGACAGGAGCTGCTGTGAGAGAGCATTTTGGTATTGTACACTATTTTACAAAGTTTTATAACTTGTTCCCCATATCATTCCCCTTAAAAACTTTTGCCTGCCCCCCTCCATAGCTAGTTAGCTAACCTCTCCTTACACTTTCAACTTTTTTTCTCTCTATTCCCTCTGTCTGTATACACGTCCGTATACACCTTCTCTTTACTTTCTATTTAAAAAAAAAACAGGAAAAAAAAACCACAAAAAAAACACACCCAAAAAAAAAATCCAAAAAAACAACAACAAAAAAAACCCTATCTTTCTAATCTGTTTATCTTATCTATCTATTTTTGTCCACCTATAAAATGGCGAGAAGGCTATATACTTTCGAGGAGGCTTGCGCCTTTCTGCAGCGTAGCAGCACCAGTGAGGAGGGGTCATCAGGCAGTGAGTGGCTCCCTGTGGAAGACTCTGACTCGCTTTCCGACTCAAGCTCGGAGTCAGAGCCGCCAGCTCGCAGGCCTAGGATTGATGGAGAGGAGGAGCAGCATAGGGACCCTTTAGACAGTTTGGCTGATGAGGAGCAGCCAGGTCCCAGCACAGCGAGCAATAAGGGCAGTAGCCCGAGGGCAGCCAGGAGGAGGGCATACTCACGCCCAAGGGCAAGCAACAAGCCACAGGTACCATTGGAGATCACCCAAGCCCAGTGGTCACCTCCTTGCATGGTGGTGCCAGATATCCCCATATTTACCCCATCTAGTGGGGTATTGGTACCCACCACAAATTTAAGGGCTATTGATTTTTTTGGTCTTTTTATAACTGATGACTTTCTACAATTTATTGTAGATCAGATCAACCTGTATGCTGCTCAATATATTACTGACCACCCCACTGCCCGATTTAATACTCGATGGAGGCCCACTAATGTGCTTGAGATAAAAGTTTTTTTAGGCCTGACCTTCAATATGGGCATTGTCAAAAAGTCTCAGCTGCGAGACTACTGGAGTAGGGATCCTGCCATTTCCACACCCATCTATTCAGCAACTATGACCAAAGAGAGATATGAGTTGCTGCTAAAGTGTCTGCATTTTAATGACAACTCCCAACAACTGCGTAGGGATGATCCAGACCATGACCGCCTCTTTAAATTAAGGCCTCTTTTGAGTCACCTTAACGATGTGTTTAGGGAGGTCTATATGCCAAAAAAACATATTGCTGTAGATGAGTCCCTCATTCCGTTTCATGGCAGGCTGGGGATCAGGCAGTATATTCCCAATAAATGCGCACGGTATGGGGTCAAGATATACAAACTTTGTGAGAGCAAGACAGGCTACACCTATACCTTCAGAGTGTACGAAGGCAAAGATGGTCAGCTGGAGCCTGAGGGGTGCCCACCTTACATGGGTAGCAATGGAAAAATCGTGCTTGACCTAATTAACCCCTTATTAAATAAAGGCTACCATCTGTACACTGACAACTTTTATGTCAGTGTACAACTTTTTAAACACCTGTTTTCACAGCAGACTGTAGCTTGTGGAACTGTAAGGCCCAATCGCATTGGTCTGCCTCTGGAGGTCACTGGGAAAAAATTAAAAAAGGGAGAGCAACACAGCCTCAGAAGCAATGAGCGCCTTGCGCTGAAATTTAAAAACAAAAGAGATGTGATGATATTGACAACTATTCACAACGAGGCTAGCAGAAGAGTGACATCACGGAGAGAGCAGATAGAGAAACCTGAAGCAATTCTGGAGTACAACAAACATATGGGAGCCATTGACTTTTCGGACCAAATGTTGGCTCCATACCTCGTTCTGAGAAAGACAAGGGCCTGGTATAAGAAGGTGGCCATATACTTAATACAAATGGCCATATACAACGCATATGTGATCTCCCAAAAATCTGGACATGCAGGCGCATTTTTACCATTTCTGAAGGAAATTAATAACTCCCTCATTTTTGATTCGGGCTATACACGCGAGAGGATGAACCAACAGGGTGTAGATGCAGTTGTGAGGCTTCAGGAGAAGCACTGTCCCGTAACACTTCCTCCTACTCCAGGAAAAAAATACGCCCAAAAGAAATGCAGAGTATGTGCCAAAACCGGAACAAGAAAAGACACCAGGTACCATTGCCCTAAATGTCCGTCACGGCCAGGGCTGTGCTTTGTGAACTGTTTTGCGAAATATCACTCTGTTTTTAATTATTAGTTTTTTGGGGGGGGGTTTTATTATTTGTATTTTTTTTATCCAGCTGAAAATTGTTATATTTTATTTTTCACTGACATTTCTTTAGAGTTTTACAACCCAATCCTTACCCTACCCAAACCCAATTTGCCTACCAACATGATTCTGGGATGTGAAAGGAAACTGGAGAGCTTGGAGGAAACCCACAGAAAGAAAACATACAAACTCCATCCAGATTTTTGGGGGGGAAAATTGAACCCATACTCTAGCATTAAAAGACACTGGCCACTTGGCTTTCATTCTGTTCAAATTATTTTTTTCTACTCTGCTGGCCAGGAGCTGGGCTTCTGACATTTGGATTAGCTGACAAGCATTCTCTAACTACTGACTTTAGGACTGATTCCACTATTCTTCTACTTCGGAATTTGCTGCCTGCTAGACTTCTGAGGGTGAGTTTCAATATGTTTGTCCTGGTCCTGAAAGCTTAGATCTATGTCATGTGAATTTTTTTTTTTTGTGCCAAAGTGAAAAAAACTGTAAAGAAATACCATTTTCAAAGTTTAGGTGCCATTTCGGCCAAACCGCATCATTCCAAATGTTATAAAATATGTATATCTGGGTCGGCCTGGGTCTCTAGTTTTCTGAATGGTGACATTTATGGCTTTCCTTGACTGTTCAGATGCTCCGTGGGCTTTGCTATGAAAGAATGACTATTACTTTTGATGCAAAAAATGGCTTTGAAAAGTCAATTGGTGTTGCTCGTGGTTAACAGTCTGCAGTGTGCCCAAAAAGCTATCTGATCATGTATGTAGGGTATCATTTTAACCGTGACAAGTGAGAGAATATAATTTGGGGTCTTTGAGAGCTTAGATCTATGTCATGTGAATTTTTTTTAGTGCCAAAGTGAAAAAAAACTGTAAAGAAATACCATTTTCAAAGTTTAGGTGCCATTTCGGCAAAACCGCATCAGTCCAAATGTTACAAAATATGTATATCTGGGTAGGCCTGGGTCTCTAGTTTTCTGAATGGTGACATTTATGGCTTTCCTTGACTGTTCAGACGCTCCGTGGGCTTTGCTATGAAAGAATGACTGTATTACTTTTGATGCGAAAACTGGCTTTGAAAAATCAATTGGTGCTGCTCATGGTTAACAGTCTGCTGTGTGCCCAAAAAGCTATCTGATCATGTATGTAGGGTATCATTTTAACCGTGACAAGTGAGAGAATAGAATTTGGTGTGTTGGAGAGCTGAAGGCCTAGGTCATGTGAATTATATTTACTGGCAAACGGAGTTAAAAGCAATACCATTTTTATTTTCATATTTTCTGTTCCAAAATAAAAAGCTTGTAAAAAGAAAACAAAGTGACAGAATTTAAAATAGTATACATACATAGTTACCTCAGTGACTGAGCTTTTTAAATATGTATGTCATGAAGGTATATTAAGGGTTTTTTTTTTTAAATAAGAGCTTGCAATCATTGCTAGGGTAAAATGAGAAAACAAAAAACACAACATAGAAAAAATACACCTTTACTTCCAAATAATATATTATCCCCATACATTGCACTAGGGATATAATTTTAATGTTGGGATTACCAGGACAAATAGGCAAATGAAATGTGTGTGTTTTATCTAGAATAGCATTGTTTATTTTAAAACTATAGGGGATTGGATAGGAGAAAAAGTGTATTTTTTCATTTTTCCCTCATTTTTCCCTTTAAAATGCATAGAAAATAAAATAATTACTGAAAACAAATACCACCTCCCAAAAGCCTAATTGGTGGCGAAAAAAACAAGATATAGATCATTTAGATGTGATGAGTAGTGATAAGGTTATTAGTGAATGAATGGGAGGAGCACTGTGAAAATAGCTCGGATGCATAAGGTGAAAAAACACTGAAGGCTGAAGTGGTTAACCTATGATGACACTGGAATCTAATCTCAATTATCGTTGCACTCTAATTAGATTTCTATCTAGGCTTTTGTCTGTTTTTGGTTGATATTATCTTGCAGCTATTATTATCATATTTATTTATACAATATTTGTGATTTGGATATGTGTTTTTGTATACAAGTGTAACCTGGCATTGTTTCTGTGCTTTGGAAGCACATACATCATTTATATTGATGTATGTGCTTGTTACTTTAAGGATAGTGGCCACAACCCCTTTTTAGGGGATGGCACTAGACTATTTAAACCAGTGCTATGTAACACCATGTAAGCTATGTAAGAAGTCTTGAGCTCCGATACGCGTGAGCTTTTTAACTTTTGTGTACCCACTGATGTGACAAATAAATGGAGACTTTTTTCACCCAGCCATTGGTGTAGCGGGACCTCCTTTCTTTTGCTGCCTATCAGGCATGGGCTGAAATTCGGATTCGGGTGATCCGGATAGTTGGTATCCGGATTTCACCCAGTAATGCTGGGCGGGCTGGGCGGGGGGGGAAGTGGAACGCATTGTGGGAGGCGGAGAGGGACGAGTTAAGAAGACGTCAGATAGGTAAGCTTGACCCCCCCAGCCCGCACAGCATTACTTGGTGAAATCCTGATAGTAACTATCCGGATCACCCGAATCCGAATTTCAGCCCATGCCTGCTGCCTATTAATGTTTTTATTAAACAGAGAGTTTTCCTTACATTAGAATTGAACTTTGCAATTATCCTGCCAGAAAATTTTCCATGGAAAATATAGTGACCTAAGCCGTGCAATTTAATTTGCTAGAGTCAAGTATTTAATTAAATTCTGTACAGAATTGTATCAGATGTCAAAAAGCAAAACACTGAAACTCAGTAAACACTTGAGGCTTGCATTATTTTATCAGTAATAATGCTAAACGTTCTTTACCTCATACCGATTAGGTCTCTTTGATGAGAAACGTATAAAGGTTATCTTAGCATATCTAATACCTTTGCAGGTGCTGCACTTGTTGAAAACAGATTCTTTTGTATACTAAGAAGAAAAGCCTAAGAATGTAAAGAAAACATTGCTAAAGTTTGTCTCCGCTTCCACTATCATCTCTTAATCTCTTAGCTTCACCCCTCAAATGTTTCCTCTACCAGTTCCCTTACTTCTTTACATAAAATGGTTTAACAGCAGCCCACATTACATAATAGTAGTAGCATTCACCCTCTCTTTTCTTTTACTGCATATGGAGTAAAGAATGCTTTACAATAGTGCTATATTATGAATTGACAATGGTTCAGCATCTGCAACCTCAGCCATATAATCCTTTTTATGTTTCTAGTGCAGCCTGACCTAAAATTGGAAAAGCCATGTAATTTCTATGGGCAACAAAAAATGTAAAGGTAAGCTTCATTCAGCTATGTTAAGAGTGTGTGTTTAAGAGTGTGGGAAGAGGCAAGTGCAGGCCAGGTATGCTTGCCATACTCACCCAGCAGGCCACCATTTAACCAATAACTTAGTATTGGTTAATAAGGCTGCAAATTACAAGCAGGAGATAAACAATTACAAAACTATTACAGGGGAGCAGAAGATATAGGGACAATGGACTTGATACCCCTCCATCTCAGCATAGGTAATGCCTGCAAAAAATTAAAAAAAAACTTTTTAACTACGCAGAATGAAAGAGTTAGGAGCATGCAGTTCTGTGCATGAGTGTATACAGACGTACCCTTGGCCATCAGCATTCTGTTGCTTGGGGGGAGGCAGGAGAAACAATGTCACGGTGCATAACACAACATACAAAAATAGAAACAGAAACAATACAAGTTTCATTCCCCAATACGGTCTAGTCCCCCCTTCCCCCCCCCCCCAAACAATGTAGCCATATAAAATATAATGGTATACCTAGATGAGATGCCAGAGACACATATTTTACATTTCAGTCTTAAACACTTTTAGCCATCGTGACCATATTTTGTAGAATTTTTTACATGAACCTCTGTTGTCATATACATTTTTGTAGGTAGGTAGATGGGCATTGACTTGTGCTTTAAATTCTGTACTGATTGGTGCAGAAGTATTTTCCCACTTTAGGGCAATTGCCCTTCTAGCATACATTAGTAGGGGCCTTGCTATACATAGTTTGTTTTCCGCAAGAGGAATAGTACCGAATACATTCAAGAGCATAGCCATAGAAGTATAGGGGATCCTGACCTCGATTACTAAGGTCAATATATCGTGGACATCTTTCCAGAAGGGTCTAATATGCGTGCATTCCCAGAACATATGAAAAAATCGAGCAGCAGAAGCCCCACATCTCCAGCAGGAGTCATCCCCTAATCTACCTATCTTTAGTAGTCTATGTGGTGTAAGGTAAGTTCGGTACAAGTATCAAAGGGAGGTTACTTTGTGCTTGGCAGCAATTGGGGTTGAGATGAAATAGGCAAGAGTATCAACCCACTCTTCAGCGTCAATATCTTTAGTACTGGCAGGTGATCTTAGCGGAATGTTCGTCTACTGAGAGTTTGAAAGCTAGTAGAAAATATCTGTCTCCCAGAATGCTTGGGTTTGGGGGAGGGGGGTATCCTGCATAATAAACAGCCTAGGCTAAGCCTCAGAAGTAGGGTGGGGCTACACACCAATATACAGCAATATATAGCTATAGGAAGTGTTTCTGATGTTGAATTCAGGATATTTAACTTAAAAAGTGGGTATCCTAAATGATTTACTGAATACTACTATATGTCAATATGGTTCCTCTTTAAGTGAACTCGATGGGACACCTGTACACACTGTATATTTTTAGCCAAGATGGCCCTGAATGACCAGCTCAGCCAAATTGTATCTAGCATGTGTATGTTTACTGCAGATACTCATTTCTTGTCACTATGGCCATTGGTTTTCTTATCTTTTTGAAATTGAACACAGGCATCAATATATTTAGTACTGGCAGGTGATCTTAGCAGAATGTTCGTCTACCGAGAGTTTGAAAGATAGTAGAAAATCTCTCTCTCCCAGAATTCTTAGGTTGGGGGAATCCTACATAATAATGGGGATCCTGCCAATATGGCCCTGTATGACCAGCTCAGCCAAGTTGTATCTAGCATGTGTATGTTTACTGCAGATACTCATTTCTTGTCACTATGACTATTGGTTTTCTTATTAAACTGGACCAATGCTTATACTGCTTAACTGCTTTGGTTGGCAAGAGAGAAGGATGTTTATGAGTAAAATACAGGGAGATGAAACGCATACGCCTTTCTGTCTACCAACTCCTTACTTGACCCTCTTCAATCTGGAGTCCACACACACCATTCCACTGAATCTGTCTTCACTAAAGTTGCTAATGACCTACTGGTAGCTAGATCCAAAGGCCAGTTCTCCATTCTAATGGCCCATACTCACGGGCAACTTTTCAGGCCTGTCGCTAGCACACAAGGATGTTTATGAGTAAAATACAGGGAGATGAAACGCATACGCCTTTCTCTCTACCAACTCCTTACTTGACCCTCTTCAATCTGGAGTCCACACACACCATTCCACTGAATCTGTCTTCACTAAAGTTGCTAATGACCTACTGGTAGCTAGATCCAAAGGCCAGTTCTCCATTCTAATGGCCCATACTCACGGGCAACTTTTCAGGCCTGTCGCTAGCACACGGAAGCGTGTGCGCGACAGGCCGGCGACAGCTCGTCACCAGGTCCCTCCGCATACACACGGCGGAGGGACCTGGCAACTGATGCGGCGGAAGCTGTCGATGTTGTTCCTCCCCCCGCCGGAAGCTCAAGTTATTCTCTACTTGTTGCTGTCTCTACTTGTTGCTGTCGCTAGTCCGCATACTCACGCGGACTAGCGACAGTTGCGGCGGCAACTGTCGCCATGCGATTGACCGCGGCAATCGCCTGGCGACAGCAGCGACGAGCGACGGTTCGGCGTGCACGCCCCTGCAACGCCTCATACTCACGCGCGCCGCGTGTTGCGGCGACAATTGTAGCCCGTGAGTATGGGCCATTATACTCCTTGACCTTTCTTCTGCCTTTGACATGCTTGATTATGCTCTGCTTCTCCAGACGCTGTCATCTTTAGGAATCAAGGGCTGATCGCATTCCTGGATTTCCTCTTATCTGTCTGTACACTCTTACACTGTCTCTTTTTCTAACACTAATTCCTCCCCACGCCCACTGTCTGTTGGTGTACCTCAAAGCTCGGTTCTTGGGCCACTTCTTTTCTAACTCTACACTCATGGCCTGGGACAACTAATCCTCTCTTTTGGTTTCTATTATCACCTCTATGTGGATGACACCCAAATCTATCTCTCAGCCCCTGACCTGTCCTCACTACTAGCCAGAGTCCCCGACTGTCTACGTGCCGTCTTTGCATTCATGTCCTCCCGCTTCCTTAAACTCAACATGAGTAAAATGTAAATATTCATCAATCATAATACTAATAACAAACAAGCATTAAGAACATAAAGCCATCTCCTCCTGGATGTCCGCTAGGTTCCTGAAACTAAATCTAGACAAAACGGAATTTATGATCTTCCCACCCCGGCCATCCACGAACCTCCCAGATGTGCATGTCACTGTTAACCACACTACCATTCGCCCTACCTCTCAAGCCCGTTGTCTGGGTGTCACCCTGGACTCCGCACTCTCCTTCACTTCCCACATCCAAAACCTCACAAAGTCCTGCAACTTCCACCTTCGTAACATCTGTAAGATTCGCCCTTTCCTGACCTCTGCCACCACCAAACTCCTCATCCATGCCCTCATAATTTCCCGCGTTGACTACTGCAATGCCCTGCTGTTTGGTCTCCCTATGACCCGAACAGCCCCACTGCAGTCCATCATGAATGCGGCAGCCAGAATTATCCACTGTTCCCATCGCTCCACCACGGCAGATCCCCTCCTAGAATCCCTCCAATGGCTTCCTATCCAGTCCAGAATCAAATTCAAGATACTGTGTCTGACCTACAAATCTGTCCACAAAACTTGTCCAACCTACATTTCCGATCTTACTCAGAGGTACACACCTAGCCGCTCACTCCGCTCTTCCAATGAACTTCGCCTAACCGCCCCCCGCATCACCCAGTCCCATGCACGCCTCCAGGACTTCTCAAGAGCTGCTCCAACACTATGGAACTCCCTACCTCCACCCATTAGGGCAGCCCCCTCCTTCAACATCTTCAAGAAAGCCCTCAAAACTCACCTTTTCACTCTGGCCTACTACCCCTCACAAGTGCTCTAAACCTACAGCTGAACTCTGGTCCCCTACCGTTCGTGTCCTTACCTCTCCCTCTAGATTGTAAGCCTTTGGGCAGGGTCCTCCTCCTTTTGTGTCCTACCTGATCATGCACCTCCATTACTGTGAACCCATGCTATGCATCTGAGTGAACCTAACTTGCCTAATCTACATGCTCAATCCAATGACTAAGCATTACCTGGCACTCATACTGTGCCGTGTGATCTGGTTTTCTATTATTCCTGTATTGTCATATTGCTGTATATCACCCCTAAATATTGTCTGTAACCTAAATTAATGTTCAGTGCTGCGTAATATGTTGGCGCTTTATAAATACAATAAATAAATAAATAAAGGTGTAAAAATACATAAATATCTATATAGTGTCAGTTATAATCTCAATAAAATAGGGGTTATGTTAATACGTCAGGAGAAGCCTATGTATACATGTGTGCAGTTTCAATCCGTACGCGCAGATACATATTGTGCTAGAGTATGTGTAAATAGTGAAACAAATACTATATGGTAAGGTGACAATGGCGGGGAAGGGGGAGGGGGGAAAAGGGGGGGACAACTGGGGAACCAGGAGGGAAAAGGGAAAACAGTGGGAGGATATAGGTAGTAGCAGTAGAACGGTAGTGAATGGGTTAAAATTAAGTAGTAGAGGTAGTGGATGGCTTGAAGAGACTGTCTATATAAATAAAAGGAGATGGACAAACAAATAAGTACAAGATTTTCTTTGAAAATAAATAAGAAAATTGAATACACTCACCAATTGCCATCCAGGTCTGTGCCAAGCGCCTCTGTGGTGATGATGGTGTAGGCCGGCACTTTAAATACAGAGCCGGCTCTGTATTTTTACATCTTTTATACTTTATGTTCTTAATACTTGTTTGTTTTTATTATTTTGATTGAGGAATATTTACATATGGTACGTACTGAGTCTAAAGTCCAAATTGTCTCTAACCCACAGCTGTATACTTCTTTCTGACTGCCTGATGAAGCGAGCTCACACCTGCAAAACGCGTTGCATACATTGTGGAGTGTAAAAATAAACTTAATGTTATACGTTAACATATTTCTACTGTCATGTCCTTTGGAGTGTGTAAGAGTCCACCTCCACCACTTCCATGTTTTAAAATTTTTATAACATTTTATTATTTTGGCACCACTGTTCACTCATATATTGTACCAGTCCACCCTTGGTGGAAGGGCCGAAACCCTCTTTTTCTGCTATCTACAGAGAGGGACTTCTTAATCCTGAGTGGGGACAGGCTTGTTCTACCAACCTGCAATTACAGTGGTTGCCTAAGCGGTAACCCTGGTTTTGTGAGTATCGCTATACTTACTTTAACCTCCCTTGTTTACCAATACATACTACACTATATTGGGCTCTCCGTGCCCTTATCTTTTTTTTTCCCTCACACAAGAGTGATTTCCCTCACACGTATTACAAAATGCTTGTACATGCCATAATCATCTCCCGCCTAGACTACTGCAACACCCTGCTCTGTAATCTACCAAAGAACAGGCTGGCAGCTCTCCAATCCCTTCTAAACTCAGCTGCCCGAGTCATTCACCTCTCCACCCTCTCCTCTGATTTAGCCCCACTGTGCACTTCCCTCCACTGGCTATCTATTACCCAGAGGATCCAGTTCAAACTAATATAACATACAAAGCCATTCACGAGTTGTTCCCTCCATACATCTTCTCACTAATCTCTAGATACTGTCTCTCCCGCAACCTTCGCTCCTCCCAAGAAATTCTCCTGGCCTCTAAACTGATCACCTCATGCTCGCATCCAGGACTTCACACAAGCATCATCCCTCATCTGGAACTCTCTTCTACAGCCTGTTCGTCATGCTCTAAACCTGGTCATCAAACGCACTCTTAAAACACACCTATTCAGACAAGCTTATAACATTTTATAGCTCCTATTTACTTGTCTGTTCACAATGTAATCAGAGGCAAAGGCTCACTGCCTCATCCCCCCCTCCCCTTACCTAGTGTGTCCCCCACTACCCTTTAGATGGTAAGCTCGCAAGGGCGGGGTCACCCTCCTAATGTTTACTGTTTTTTGTTGCAATATTTGTGCTGCTTGAGACACTGCTGTACATTTATTAGTTGTACCTGTGATTCCCTTGTCATCTTATTGTGCTTTGTAAAGCGCTGTGGAATATGTTGGTGCTGTATAAATTTTTTTTTATAATAATACTTACTGTTAACTAAGACCCGGCTTCTAGCTTAGCTGTAGGGATAACAGTGGTGCCTGGATGAGTGAATCTGTGAATACATTTGTTTGAACATTTGCATGCGAGTGTGCGAAAGGTTACTGATTTTTGCTAATAATACTTACCTAAATAAAGTGATTTACCTCTATGGCTCAACCCCTGTTTGAATTCAATTTAGTAATGTATTAAAAGTTAACTTTAATTGATTTATCTCCTATAACAAGCAAAACAAAGGTTTGCCTTCTAAAAAAGCATTTTGCATTACAGCGGTTCTGGAGGTGTGGATAGCTTACAGGGACAACAAGGGATAATTTGCATATTTAGCAGTGATGTATTGTGGGTGACATCGCATGCTCACTCCAACCTGAATTATAACACATTCCTTCTGTGTTAAGAAGGCAAACTTTTGTTTTGCTTAACAATTTAGTAAGAGGGCTATTTGGTACTTTGTAGCCCCTTACATACTCTAGTGAGTTTTGGTTCACCATGAGCTTGCTGGGTAGTCTGTAACTATAACAAGCATAAATTGTATTTTTCTGATTCAAATCAGCAAAGTGTTTAAAGTTTAATGGTCCCAATGATGCTAAGAGTGGCAGAGCTGACATGCCAGATGGGGAAAATAACTAGATACTTTTTTACTTAGTTTATGGCATTAAATGTATTTCATTTACTTTTCAAACACTTGCTAATTCAGAATTTATTTCAAAATTGGTGCTTGGAGTTCCACTGTTTTGTGCTTGTAAACAACAGTCTGGAAAGTGCTTTAGCTGCAGAATCTGTGCTCATTTTGCTTCTCAGATATTGTAGAAATTTCTGTACCTGTTGATGTTCCTGCTTGAGGTTTGACAGCTGCTGCAGTGCAGACACTTAAAAGGGGGTTCTCTACTTCTGTGCACTACCTTTTCACACGTTTGTTTACAGTAGGATCACATATGCAGGCAGTTGTGTTGATTGCAGAGACTCAACAGTGAAGGACAACAATTTCTCTTGAAGTCAGCTCCAGCTGTGGAAAAACAATGGTACTGATATGTGCAGAGCTATGTTTGTGAGAGGAGCTTAGGTCTGCTAGGTAAGTGGTTAAGATTTAGGACGGTCACCCAGGATACTGCTTGGAGATTATTTTTATAACCTTGAGAATGGTGTGCAAGCTCTGGAGGGAGATGTAATATTTATTGGGAATCTCCATTATGTTTTATATTATCAGTCATAATGAAAGCTATTTTGTTTATAGAAAATTCCTGCACTCTCTTCCCTTTTTAATTTAATTTTTCAATTTTACCAGGCATACTATTTTCTGTAATCACTATTAAAATCATCTTTATGATGAATCAGCTAATTTGTGCATTACATTTTGCACCACCAATAAACCGCAATGTAAATTTGAGGCTATGGCAGCAGCTACGGATTAAATTGGACACCATTATTCAGCTGTTATATAGATGAACTCCAGCTCTCAGCAGGCAGTGGGAGGGGGGGCATAAAGAGAGTCTGAAGTGAAATTATTTTATTATATTTCTATAAAGCACTTACTTTTAGGATGCTGTTCCCCCTGTTTTCGCCGATCGGAGCCCTTAAGTTTTTGTTTTATTACAATTTTAAAAAAATCCAGGACTTCCTGGATAAAATGGCTGCAACCCCTCTTCCTGTTTCCCAGCACATCCCTGCACATCCCATATAAACACTAATCATTTATCTATTATTATAATTTTTTCCAGCCTTTTCACTCCCCTGTGTACTTCATGCCTTTCTAGTGTACACAGGAGAGTCCAGCGCTGTGGAATGCAGTTTCTCCCTCTCTGCAGCAGCTTTATGACTTACTTGCTCTGTACGAGGAGTCTATGAGTCACAGGCATGGGGAGGAATAATTATGACAGAGTGAGCAGAGGGGCGGGAAGAAGCGCTACGACAAAAATGGACGTGGTCATGCCACAGAAAATGGGCGTGGTCATAGGTGGGGCCAAATGTACATGAACATAGCAGTGGTGTAACTTAAATATATTTGAGGGGCAGTATTTCACAAAAATAAGCCCCTCACCTGTCTTCTGTCTTCTTTTCAGCTGTCTGGCTTGTGTGCTGTACTCGGCTGGCGGTTATGCTGGGCTTGCTGCTGGTGATGCTGGGCTGCCTGGCTGGTGGTGATGCTGTGCCGGCCTAGCTTTGCTGGGTGCTGGGCCTGGGGCTTTGCTGGGGGCTTTGCTGGGCTGGACAATTTGCTGGGGGCTTCACTGGGGTGAGGGCACTTTTGGATGCTTTGCTGGGCTGCGGGCTTTACTAGACTTTACTGAGCTGGGAGCTTTGCTTGGTTGTACGCTTTGCTGGGCTGGGGCTTTGCTTTGCTTTGCTGGGCTGGGGCCCCGGGGCTTTGCTTTGCTGGTCTGGGGGCTTTGCTTTGCTGGGCTAGGGCCCTGAGGCTTTGCTTTTCTGGGCTGGGGGCTTTGCTTGTCTGGGGCCCAGGGGCTTTACGTTGCTGGGCCCGGGGGCTTTGCTTCAGCATAGGTAGCTAGGTATAGATGCCTTCAGGATAGGTACCTAGGTATAGATGCCTTCAGTATAGATAGCTAGGTTTAGGGGTCTTCAGTATAGGTAGGTAGGTATAGGTTCCTTCAGTATAGGTAGGTAGGTAATGGGGCTTTAGTTCATTATAGGTAGCTAGGTATAGGTAGGTTCAGTATAGGTAGTAGCCAGTATAGGTAGGTAGGTAGGTATGGGGCCTTCACCATAGGTAGGTAGGTATGGGGTCCTCAGTTAGGTAGGTAGTGGGCTTTCAGTATAGGTAGGTAGGTATGGGGCTTTCAGTATAGGTAAGTAGGTATGGGGCTTTCAGTATAGGTAGGTAGGTATGGGGTCCTCAGTATAGGTAGGTATGGGGCCTTCAGTATAGGTAGGTATGGGGTTCTCAGTATAGGTAGGTAGGTACGGGGCCTTCAGTATAGGTAGGTAGGTATGGAGCTTTCAGTATAGGTAGGTATGTATGAGGCCTTCAGTATAGGTAAATAGGTATGGGGTCCTCAGTATAGGTAGGTAGGTAGGTAATGGGGCTTTCAGTATAGGTAGGTAGGTATGGGATGGGGCTTTCAGTATAGGTAGGTAGGTATAGGGGCTTTTAGTATAGGTAGGTAGGTATGGGGCTTTCAGTATAGGTAGGTAGGTAGGTATGGGGTCCTCAGTATAGGTAGGTATGGTGCTTTCAGTATAGGTAGGTAGGTGGCTTTCAGTATAGGTAGGTAGGTATGGGTAGGTATGGCAGGCTGCCCGCCTGCACTCCTCTCTCCCCCCCCACCCCCGCTGGTCCTCTGCTCATCTACTACAAACAGCGGCTGCTTATCTATGCCTGGATTCCAGTGTGGAGCCTGGAGACCACAGCCACAGACCTCTCTCTTCTTCCTGCTGTTTCCCCAATGCTCGGTTTCTGCTAATGACGGATCAGCGCCATTAGCAGAAGCCGGTCACTAGGGGGAACAGAGGAGGAAGAGAGAGGTCTGCGGCTGTGGTCTCCAGGCAGGGCCGGTTCAAGTAACAATTGGGCCCTAGGGCAAAATTAGCCTGGGGGCCCCCCAGCAGACACCTCCCGACCAAAAAACATCTTTAGAGGCTCTTTGTTGCAGCCAAATTTCCCTCCTGGGCCCCTGAGCTGGCTACTGACCTTCCCCCAATCAACTCCCAACTTAACAGACTCTGCAGAGTCCCTGGAGAGCAGCAGTTAAGATGGGGAGTGACACCTTGGGGGCCCCTACAGGCTCTGGGGCCCTGGGGCAATTGCCCATTTTTTCCTATGGTAGCTCCGGCCCTGTCTCTAGGCTTCACGCTGGAATCCAGGCATAGGTAAGCAGCCGCTGTTTGTAGTAGATGAGTGGGGGATGTGGGGGGGACCAGCGGGGAGGGGGGGGAGCGGGTGAGAGGGAGTGAAGGACGGGCGGAGTCACCGCGATCTGAGGTCTGAGGAGGGGAGCCAGAGAGGACAAGGCCTGGGGGCCATAATAGATCCGGGGCACCATGGCAACAGGTTTGTGGGCGGTGCCCCGGATCAAACAGCCTAGCGGCGCCACTGATGTACACTTGCCACTCCTTACCTGGGCCTGGAGGCTAGCACCCTGTTTGTTGACTTGAATATACCAGTGCCTTAAAATACAAAAGTTGTCCTCTGCAATGTTTACAAAATGCATATTCAGCTTTTATAATATACACCATCCAAGAGGGGGTCTAAGAAAGCCTTCACTGTTGCTATGATGTTTTTATTGAACTAAGAGGCAGCACAGCTTGACCACACTTTGTGGGTCATCTTTGATTATCAATACTGTGCTGGTGTTCATTCCGTGGAAAAACTGGATATTGCCCACCCTAAATGTCCAGTGATTTTGGATTATCAAAATGATAACTTAGCATTCGCTAAAGGTGCGTACACACGCACCATGGTCGTCACTCAAAGGGTTCAGGACTCGATCCCTCAAATGGCAGTTAACAGGCCAAGCACTGTACGCATGTCTCACTCTGATATAGCAAATCAGCATGTCTGTTGCGATAGGAAGGGGTGAAGAGATTATGGAGCAGTGAATGATAGAGCTCACTAAATATCTTTACAGCTCAGGGGAACCTGCACATACGCTACATTTTTGGCCCAGAATTAAGTCGAGTTTAATATAGCATGTGTACACATCTTAATACTATCTATGAATGGAGGATGCTGGGTATATTCAACCTTTTTTTTAAGTTCTATAAGTTGTCAATCCCTGTAACAGCTTCCAGGTTCTGTTAATGAGAGAAACTGAAAAGAAAATGCAGCGTTAAATTTGTACCATTTTATAAAAATGTGAATTAGTCTATAGTGTACAATAGTAATAATATGAATTAAGGCCTATAATTTGGTGTCTTTTGATAAGCGGCCAATCTCCTATACAGTACTGTACTCACATAATAGCAGAAGAAGTCTGTAAACACATATGATTCTTGATGATAATGAGAGAGCTTACATAATGTAGCTAAAGTTTCACTTCTTCCTTTTTCCACTATTTCTACCTACTTTCTCAATATTGTGATATGCAGAAAACTGTCCTTTTATCTCAGATGAATTAAACCATTAATCGGGACTTGTTTTAACATAACTTAAAAATTTAGTGACGTGGACAGTAAAAGCACACAAACTTTCAGATTACACTTTTATTTATTTTTTTCATAGTTAGCATTTTGACACCTTTTATAAAAAAAATTACATGGTACAAATAAAACTTTGAAGAATAAAACAAGAATAAATACACTTTTACAAAGCAAAAATCTAAAAACAAGTTTAAATAACAAAAGAAATAAAATAAACATATCTCTTCTTCGCAAAAAAAATTATATATACCTTTACAAAAAAAATAAAAATAAGGAAATATGTGGAAACCTGTGTCATTTTGAAGAAAGTAAACTGTGTAGTATGATATTTCAGTCATTATTTTTATTCTTAAAAACTGAAGTACTGTCTGGGCTTGTAATGAGAATATGTACGTACTTAATGTAGGGAGGATGGATTGTGAGAATATTTTTTAACAGTACTCTCTACTAGCTACCAGGCAGAGATCCACGAGACTTGGCAACATTCTCTCTCTCTTCTTCAGTACCATTACGCAATGCAAAGAATGCAGTTTGATGCAGTTTGCTGGCTTTTTGTAACCGTCCTTTTACTCAACTTTTGCCACTGTATCTTCAGTGCATTCATTTACTTACGGTATAGTACCCTTACAAGTACAAACCAATGTATATTGAGATGTATATTGTCATTATTAACATGAAATACTGAACTGACGTGACATAATTAGATAAACACGAGTATGTACAGACAATAAGGATGCCCATACATTACTCTATTTCTGGGATCGATATCTGGCAGGTTTGATCATAGTGATCAAATCTGACAGATATTGATGGCTCATCATGGCCAACCTATAAATAATTTCAATTGATATCAAATACCTAAGTGTATGAGTGTGGAGGCTAACCTGTCCTGCCACTACATGCGGCAGTGTCACGTAGTACAGGCGCTCACAATAACAATTGAAAAAGATGCCAGACACAGGAGGAGGCGAGGATTTGGGCTGGCGTAACAGGCAAGCCTTCAACACTGACCACGACACATACACTTGGGGTGGCAGCATGGCAGATGCCTGCAGTGGCGCTAGGATGATTTCCATAGATCCCTCTGCCGATCAGATTCAGTCAAAGAGCGATGTATCTGATGGTCAATCTGGTGGAAGATCGACAGGTGTATTGCTACCTTAAGACTGTGGGATTCCAGAAAAGGAATAGGACTACAGACACAATTGTTTAAGGGCCCGTTTCCACTAGAGTGAATCTGCATGCGTTTCCTGCATGCAAATTCGCATAGACAATACAAGTGGATGGGCCTGTTTCCACTTGTCAGAATTTCTGAGCGTTTTTCTGTGCAGAAAAAATCTGCACGGTAGACCCCGCAGAATTCGCATACAATGTATTTAATAGGAAATTCGCATGCGTTTTCGTATGCAAATTTTACTGCGAATTTGCGAGCGTTTTCGCATAAAATCAATGTAAAAGCACACAGGCACTGACATGGTTAAATTCACATACTTACTAACATATGCGAAAACGACTGCGAATTCCCGGTAAAATTCGGATACGCGTGCGATTTTGTTTTGCGTTTTACGCGACTAATTCGCACCGCACAAGTGGAAACGAGCCCTCAGTCATCAGTTTATGTTTCTTACATTGCAAATTTCTGTTTCTTACATTGGGCATGATTCACAAAGCTTTTTTTTACCTGTTTTCCTCTGTTCCTCTATATTACATTTTTATACCCCCAAAGACCAAAAATATAATACTATTCAGGTAAGAAAATTAATATTGAAATGAAGTTAATTATGAGCAACTTACTTTGAGTGAATATTTTGCTGATTTTTTACTATTTTTTATCAATTAGGCGATAAATAAGTCATGTTTGAGAAGTTATGTGAATAGAGCCCAATGGTGTGATAGCTCTCATTCCCTCTTGCTGGGTGAAAAATGTTTATTCATACGGTCCAGGTTTAATGCATTGCTTATGAATAAAGCATCTCATCCTGGAAATTATTGAGCATCATAAATGATAAACAATCCTATAAAACTGTTCTGGATTTACAAAAAAAATTATCTACTATTAGGTGTCAAGACTTTGTAGCCCTCTATTGAATAATCTCTGTCCATAGCATAGGGTGCTGCAAGGTTAGTTAGTTAGTTAGTTTGTTAGTTAGTAAACTGATGATTGTGTGATTGTAGTTGTGCACACATGTCCATAGACAGAATTTCCTGGAGTATGTCATGGCTGGCATGGATTTTTTAATTTAAAAAAAATCAGAAATTACACAGCTACACTAATGCTAACTTACCAACTTTTTATCCATACTTCCCTTGGTCTGATATCACCCAGGCAACAGTTGTAATCCCCTTCTACCTTAATATAGACGATCTCCAGTAAATTCACACTGTGGATGCAGCCTTGCAGGATCACTTATGCTCTGCAATAATCTTCTGGAGAGCTGTTAGTATGGCTCTGTACTGAATGAGACTGCTCTGCTACCCGTACAATATATTACTGTATACTGATCTATACACCTGCAGACCACATTATGGGACCTCATTATGAAGGATTGCAATGTGTGTACAACATTTTTTCAGGAGTGGCTCCTGTGCATCCTACTTCGTTATAAGAAGATTAAATATTGTTATTTCCAAAGGCATTTGAAGATTCTGCTTGCCATACTTAATATCTGTTTGTCATATTCAGTCTGGCTTTTGCATTGGATTGGATCGAGGGTCAGTGATAAATAAGATGATACTAGCAGGTCCTCTTTTACTCTGCACTATTGCAGCTCATGTCTACAAGTGGTCCAAAACATGTTTAAGCTAACCAAGAAGAGCCTAATGAAATTCATCTCCATTTTGTCATAGGTAAAAATATGATATTATTAATATATGTATATATTTATGATATAAATAGTATATTTAGAGTTGGCATGTCACCTTCTCCATTTCATTCTTTCCTTTCCATGTCTCCTTTATCATTATCATTCTTCAGATGTGTCACAAATATTACCCAACTGTGTGAATCAGTCTGCTGTTTATCAAGTATGCCCAATTACGATGTGTTCTTTTGTAAATGCACTGCAAAATGCTTAGTGTGTTTGGGAAAAACAGCACACCTGAAAACAGCAGACTGTCTCAAATTTAGCACTTTATAAATAGATCCCTAAGAGGCAAGAGGAAGCAAGGAGACAATACATGGCCTGGTGGCATGATCTAGCTTCTCAGTTGAACTTGATGATAAAGCAGTTGCACTTCCTGTAATGTTAAAAAAATAATAATACATATTTATGTCAGTAGGGGGAAGCCTCTAAATGTTCCAGAGGCTTCCCTGATGTTCACGGCCTCTCTGCTGCCAGCCGGGACCCTCTTCCTCTTCACGGCTGTTTCTACCACCATGTATGAATGCGGCCTTGCTGTTTAAGCGCATGGATGGACATGTCTGCTCTGCTGAGCTGCTCTATGCTACTTCACAGGTGTGGCCATCCATGCGCCTGTGCTTGAACATAGAGGGGAGTGTGGCTGTGAGCAGTCGTGGTCTTTAATGTTGAAGATTGTTTAGAGGGTCTCAGTGCAGTGCAGGCGGGCTGTCGCAAGACCAAGAATCCTCTGAACTAACCAGAGGCTTCTCCCTCCAGGGAGAGGTTTTTTCCAATCCTATTTGCATGTACTCTTTCAACAAATCTCTGCACTACTGCTCTTTTGATATGCATAGAACATTCCTTCATTTATGAAAATTTTACTTACAAAAAATACATTAAACATTTTAAATGAAATTTAAAACTTTGTCAGCTGAAAAATATTGCTTCAGTAGTAAGTTTGCATGTGAAATCATAAATAACTGGCATGTGACCATAGCTCCGTTCCATCATTACTTGTGCCAGGATGCCCTTTACTTTGTTCTGGTCCAGCCTGAAGCCAAAGAAATGCCAGCAAATTTTGAATCAGGACCATTCATTGTCTAACCTTAAAATATTTACACAAGAAGACTTTGGCCCAATAGATAAGTCTACTATAGACTCTAATTGTTTTCTCTTGAAAAAGTGAGAAAGCACTACTTAAATACATTTGAAGCGTGAATGTTGTAAAGGTAATTAATACAACTAGACAAGACTATTGTATTAACTGTGATTTTCTCACATGCCAAACCTGACCTGGAAGAAAAGTAAAGCAATGTACACGAGGTAGATGGAGCTCAGCCAAGGCGACTGGAGGGGGCTGCCTCAGCTAAGAATCTATTGTGTGTATAGGCGTCCCTTAAAGGTTGCTTAAAAATCGGGCAAACTGAATCAGCAATTGCCAAAAGCATTGTTCCCCTCCTTGTCCCCACCTGCCAGAAGCAGCTTCATTTTTCATCAACTTCTTTTCTCCCCATCTTATGGCAATAGTACATGTCGTTCTGAAAGCAACTCATCTGTACACCACCTGTTCCCTGCATTGTCACCTGCAAGATCAAGCTTGATCCTAAATCTTGTGCACACCTTACAGTATATACCTGTAAGGAAAAAAGTTCCAAGTTAGATACTTACCTCAGAAGAGGGAAGGCTCTGGATAATCAAAAGACTACACAAAAGATGCTGGTTGCCCGGCACTCAGTGATGGGGGGTGGGTGGGTCCACTGCACTATATGTTAATACAAAGACTCCGTCCTATTCCTTTCCACTGCTTGGTTTTTCGTGTATGGCAGCGTGCAAACAGGCTAATGCAATCAACAGTTCATTCACAGTACACAAAAGGCAGTCCGTGCACCGCTTCCTTTAAACACATTTATTTTCCCAATGATTTTCATCAGCAGATAGATAGGCACATATGCAGTATACAGCTTGTATTCATATATGGAATAAAACGATCTGTCCTAGGACATCCGCACATGAACAAGCGCCACACCGGCGCGAAACGGCTGTTGCGCCGTCCTCTCATCCCCTGGTCACACTCCTGCACCCGTCCTCGGCACAGGTCAGATCGTTTCATTCCATATATGAATACAAGCTGTATACTGCATATGTGCCTATCTACTGTATCTGCTGATGAAAATCATTGGGAAAATAAATGTGTTTAAAGGAAGCAGTGCACGGACTGCCTTTTGTGTACTGTGAATAATCAAAAGACTTCCCCTATCCTCTTCACACCCACTGATCCAGCACTGAGACCTTCAAACATATTCAACAAGAGCTTGTCAAATATGTTCTCCTAATAGTGCTCCCATCCATGTACTAGCGCAGCCTGCATTGTACAGGTGCAAGTAGCTCGGAGTCACTCGGGCACGGCTCTTTCCTCCATGCACAAGCGGCTCCACACTACTGCATAGATGTGAGCCATACTTGCGCCAGCGCAGTGGGGTCATGCTTGTACATGGATGGATGGGAGTATCTGCCATGAAGAAGAAGAGAACCCAGCAAGCATGGGTAGCGGGGAATCCTCTGGATCATCCAAAGGCTTCTGAGGTAAGTATCTGACCTGGATATTTTTTTTCCCACAGGTTTTTGGATAAACTCCATTAACTTATGTCTCTTTTTTCAACCCAAAGAACTATGTAACTATGTAGTTTTGCTTTAAATGTAGAGCTCAACCAGATAATTTAGGCAATCAGAGCAGATATGATATTATCTCAGGCTGAAAGAGAAGCATATCAGTTAAATTCAAAAGTCAAAGTCCTACAAGCATAAAAAATTGTGATTTCAATTCTTGATCCATGGTTTTGGACAGATATCACAGTTTTTTTTTTATAACTTTACAACATTTTAGTAATTAGCTAACAAGCTCAATGCACCATTTGATGTCCCATTGTATACATCTTAATACCTTTTATTTATATTTCTAAAATAATCTATGTGCCTCCTGATCTTCAAATATATATAAGCTTTGCTTTTAAATGTTTTTCAATAGACAAGAATTAGAATCTGAAGAATTATATGTTGGGTTGGAAGGGTAAGGTGGGTGCACATGCACAATTACTGTTGCACACAAGCATCGGGATTCAATCTCTCGGTTGAGAGTTCAAGGTCGAGTGCAGTACAGACGCACCACAAGCCCATCTCTGAAAAATATCATCAGCTGTCATGGAAATAGATGTGTTTCTATTTCTATACTTACACAGATGCTGTTGTATTAGTTGCAGCTTACCTTATGCATGATATAAAACATTATCACATGCTTAAAACAAGTTTTTTTTATCATAGTATTAACTTGATTCTTTTTACTTTGTACTGTTACTTTCAATTAGTTAACATTTATACCTATTTTTAAAAGGAGGAAACCTGTGCAAGCATTTCAGTATATTTCCTGGATTCGATGACCACAGCTTTTTTGATGTTTGCGCAGAATGAACAAGTCACCTGATAAGCTTTTGTTACAGTTTCGGAATATAATGGCGGAGGATCTTTAACCCATTTTGTTTTATCTGTTCATGCATCAGTTTCATAAATGTCCCAGTATTTTCAATAAAGGATGGTGATGGCTCTTTTTAACTGTAGCAATGAAGATGAAGGCAGTAGTTGTAAGGCTCGGTTCACACTGGCATGGATGGAAACCTGCTCCATATAAAAAAGGATCCATGGAACGGATCAGTTTTTAAAGGCATCAGTTGTCCATCTCCGAAGCTCCGTTCGATCCAAAATAATGATTGCAGATGCAAACTTCTGGTCCATCGAGCAGATTGTTCATAACAGATTCGTTCGGATGGACTAATGTGTACAGAGCTATAGGTTAACATTGGATCTGTTAGCATCCCTTTGGATCTGTTCCGTTACGATCCACTAACAGGCCGTTTTTTAGTGCCAGTGTGGCCCGGGCCTTAATGTATGACAAAACTATGTATTGGAGTACACGGGGATCACTAATTGCCGCTGGGAAACATAATGTATATAATCCTAAAGGGAACCTAAACTGAGAGGGATATGGATGTTTCCTTTTAAACTATACTAGTTGCCTGGCATCCTGCTGATCTCTTTGAATGCAGTAGTGGCTGAATCACACACCTGAAACAAGCATGCAGCTAATCCAGTCTGACTTCAGTCAGAGCACCTGATCTGCATCCTTGTTCCCTTGGTCCCAGCTGATGGGAGAGGAACAGACATCACTACTGTGGTCCCAATGATTGGGAGATGCAAATAATTCCGTGATGATGCAGAATTTGCAGTTGCTAATGCTGGGCATAGACGGTTCGTTTTATATTATCAATCGAGCCGCTGATGGCTCGATTGATAATATTCAACCTGTCCAACCACCGCGGCGGGTCGATACCGCGCTCAATCCCCGCGGGCGGACAATGGTAGAAATGAAACGCTGATAAGAAAGTGCCCGCGGGGACGAGCGGGGATCGATCCGCGCGGGCGAGCGGTGACGGGCCGGCATCGAGCCGCTGGCTCGATACCGTCGCATAAACGAATCGTCTACGCCCAGCATTACACATACTGATGTACTTTGAAAAAGGACAAATCAAATCCCATCTCGGTTTAAAGGACACCTGAAGTGAGAGGGCTATAGAGGTTGCCATGTTTATTTCTTTCTAAACAATACAATTTTCCTAGCATTCTGCTGATCTTTCATGCATCAGCAGTGTCTGAATCACCCACCTGAAACAAGCATCCAACAAATCCAGTTAAACCTCTAATCGGCATGCTTGTTCATGGCCCATGGATAAAAAGTATTAGAGGCAGAGAAATGATTAGCAGGGCAGCCAGGCAATGTGCATAATTTAAATAAATATGACAGCCTCCATATCCCTCTCACTTCAGATGTCCATTAGAGGAACACTAACAAAGTTTGACCATTTTTCCTGACCCCCTTGGATAGGCAGAAGGGAGTTAGTACTGACACATAGATGTTGGTTTTTTTTCTTCTACTACCGCTGTCACTTTATCAGATCTTTTATTGCGACGGGATGGCTGTGCACGGTAAAGCAACAAGATTAGAAGCTCTCTGCCTCTGCCCTGCCCTGCTTGGATAAACAATCAACACTATGGTGTGGGCGGACAGCTCTATTTATATATTCATTGAATGGTGAACTTCTTACACAGTCTACATGCAATCTGCCTACCCACAGCATAGTGTGGAATGTTTATCCAAGCATGGCGGTGCAGAGGCAGAGAGCTTCTAATCTTATTGCCTTGCCGTGCACAGCCAGCTCGTCACCCTACTCCACTCCTAGCACTGCATAAGTAAGAATTGATGAAGTGACGTAGTAAAAGAAAAAAACAACAACATCTATGTGTCATTACTAACTCCCTTCTGCCTATTGAAGGGGTTCAGGAAAAAAGTCAAACTTTGATAGTGTCCCTTTAAGTCTATTTTCAAGCTGCATATATTTGAATAATTCTGCATCAACTTAGATTTTTTGCATCTCATTATTCATCCATTCTCTTATGAACCAAACCTAGAACCAATTCCTGCATATTCATTTGTTTTCATTGAAGCTACATGAGTTTCAGTACAAAGAATTAACGCATTTTAGGGGTAAATGACTGTTCTGAGGTTCTAAAAAAGAAATCCATTGATAATGGATTTTGCTTGTTTAAATATACAGAAACACCTTTTTACTTGAATAGCCCTTTATTTGCTTTCACTGATATCTCAGAATGTGTGGAATGTAAATACATGATTTCATCCGGACTCTACTAAAAGATAAACGATTGGGTCTTATTTCTGCCATTCTGTGACCCCGGGCTCTTGTAAAAGGTTTTCATAATACTTTTAAATAATACCTTTATAGGAATAATGTAAATCATTATTCACCAAATGACTTTTACATTTAAAAAGTGCATTTATATAATTAAATAACATAGCTATCCTGTAGTCTGTTATCCTTTAAGCTGTTCTGATTGCATAGAAGAATGCACTAAAGCGATAAGTCACAATCCTTCCAAGTTGATACCGAAAGAGTTTGGATTTTGGCACGGATAACAATGATTGCTTAATATGGCATACAATGGTCCCAACTTCCATTTTGTTGATAAATATCAAGTGATGCACTCTGTGAAACCTTACATTTAAGCCCTGAAACAGAAAGTGGTTGGAAGCTGAATTGGTTAGATATTCAAAACGTGAGCAGTATCATAGTTTCCATCATGTTAACTTGAAAGGAAATTCCACATGCAGTACAATAAAATGGAACATTTCATTCCCTTTTAATCTATCTGTCTCTCCAGCACAGAAGTGCCACATCATCCACTCCTTCATAAAAGGTCAAAGTGACAAAATCATATGCATATTGCCAAGGGTTCTCCAGTTCTATCAACTTTCTTCAATCACCTGAAACGAGTTAAAGTCAGGTCTCCACTCTACATAATTAAGTGAGGTAGAAATGATAAATCACGTGATCTCCTGTATCCATGTGACGAAGTATACAGCAGAGACAGGACAAGTTCACCATAACAGAAAGCAAAGCTGTGGTTTGTGTTCTCTGTGTATGTCAGACACAGCCACAGTCCTTTGCAGAGACCTCTTTGATAGTATGGTAATGATTTTTGGAGTCCAGAAAAGAGATATCATCATCGTACGCTAAAGGCCTGCAGCAAGGTCTGGCTCTCACCTTCTCTTTCTTTAATTTCTTTTTGCCTCGAATGCTCTGTAAAGACAGGTCGTAGTTGCGTATAGCTGCTTCGCATGTACCACTGCAGTAGCGGAACAGAACCGTCTCGTCTGACACATATCCCAGACCCAACTCGCTGACCCTCACTTCGAGCTCTTTTATGGTGCATGGCTGTTTGCGAACGCGTGCTCTCTTCATTCTGGGAGCATTTTTGGGATCGTCTCCAGAATGTAAGGACTGACTGTACCTTTCTACCAGAGTAGACACAAGCTCTCTTATCTCCCCTTGAGTGTAGCTTTCGAAAAGAGCAGTGTCTGAAAAGAAAGGAAGAAGAAGACATATATGAGACATTGTTATACAAGGTCCTCCAGCACCCAAGGCTGAGACACCAAAGCGCGCCCCCCCCATCCCTCCCACCCCAGCCATCACACACTGATTGCTATTAGACTAAGAGGGCCACAGGGCCCACAACCTCCCCAACACCTTAATATCTAGTTATCTGGCTTGCAGTCACTGCCATGTATCCCCTTTTCTTATTTCTTTCTGCTTCAAACACAATTAGGAATGACAGCTGAATGAATTCTACGCCCCCTCCTACACTGTGCCCTGAGGCTGGAGCCTCTCCAGCCTATGCCTCGGCCCGGCCCTGTATACAGGCAAGCAGTTTTCAGCATGTGAGAGGCAATAGCACAAGACTGAACACTCCTTATTCAGTGAAATATTGTTTAATTCTGTAACATCATGATGCAAAGTAGCACATACATCCACTCAGGATTTACTCATTCCCTTTAACATGTTTAGTGCTTCTATGACCATTTCACTTCATGCCTCAACAACAACAAAACATTTGTAAAGCAATTGTCTCCTGTAGGACCCAAAGCGCATGCAAAATAAATTATAGTGCTATATGTTTTGAAAGAAGACATATGTTACAATATTGTATGAGGTGCTATTAAGGCCAACATAACCTCTACTGTTGCTCAATGTTAGCGCCTTTTAACTCATATTATTACGCAGTTCAGAACACTGCTGTGTCCCTTGATGTCAACTTAACACTTCAATATTCAGGTCCTACAAATATTTTATGCCAGTGTCATAAAAATGCAGAATTTATTATCCAGGACATATGCAGATCTACTGCATAAAAAAATGTTAGCTTTCATTTATTACTCCCAGGTGTAAAATAAAAATAGGTTGTAAAGGGACATCTGGGAGTGAAACTATTGCAACAAAGAACTGCGTGCTGCATTTAACCCTATAAAACAATTTGGGTGCCTTAAAGTTTTACTTCTAATGCAAATACTCCTGAGAAGTAAAGTGTTGTGGGTGTCAATGTGTAAGAAAGGGTTAAGGGTCTGTTTGTCAGTGAAAAGGGTATGAGACCTTTGATCAAAGGAATACTGTTTCCTGCAATGCAGGAGAACATTCCCAAAGTATTTTAAATTAAAACCACCAGGTAGGGCCTTGGGAACAGATATATGTAGTGCAAGAGGTTGTTTGTAAAGAGAAGACTCATTGAAATTTGATGTGGCTCTTTACTAGCTTACCGATGGTATACTGCCTTCACTGGTTGTATTCTTACATCGAAACATATTACTGCACCTTCAACTGATTTGTGAAATCCAAGAGCACAAACCACCCGCAGTTTACTTTTTAACACTTAGCACAAGAAATTCCAGCGATCGCAAATGGTCTTGAACCATTTTTAGATAACATTTAGCACAGAACAGAGACAACTTCATTGAAGTTACAGAATCACACTGAAGCTGCATTGTAAATTATTGTTATTTTCTAGCATAATGTGTTTACAGTTCTATAGACTGCATAATGGTGAATATAATTTACAAACCTGAGGCACAAAACATAACAATCAAGAAAAACTGCCGTCTACCCTAATGAGACTTCGAAGTGTAATGCCTCATACATGCATATGAGCACTGTCGCCCGGTAGGGATAGTGGAACAATCCGTGGGGTGATAGTTCAGGACGCAATGCTGTACAAACGCATGATTAGCCTGCAGGCTAGACAAGCATCTGTTATTGTGGAGAGGGGAGGAGGGACAATGCATGGAGCAGCTTTCCACGATTGGGGTGAGTAGGGAGAACAATGCAATAGGGGCTGCTCAGATGTCGGGGGTCATTTAAGATGCAGTATACTGGACCTTTAGGCGACATTGGATGGCCGCTTTACACAAAGTAGATGCATGCTAGATTCTTGGCCAAGGTGGTCGACATTTTTTTAAACGGTGGACTGCATTACCATTTATCTAATGAATGGCATACATCCACGATGAAGAGTCAGCGGGCCCTAAAAAGGACCACAATATGTTTCTGGAGTGGTACAATGTATTCATAGGATACGAATATGGTACTGCTCCTTATGTGTCTGTTGTATCCTCACTAGCGGTGCTGCCTTTAAGCAACATTAACTGCTACTAAATTTTTCAGAGGCATGGTGAGTTCATAGAAGATTTTATTTTTTTGTTACAAGTTAGCGGAAAATGACACTTTGTGACAAAAAAAAATAAAAAAAAGTTTCAATTTCTGCTAACTTGTGTAAAAAAAAAAATTAAATCCGCCACAGACCATGTCACTCTCTGAATACTTTGGGGGGGTCTACTTTCCAAAATGGGGTCATTTGTGGGGTGTTTTTACTGTCCTGGCATTTTGGGGGGTGCTAAATTGTAAGCATCCATGTAAAGCCTAAAGGTGCTCATAGGACTTTGGGCCCCTTAGCGCACCTTGGCTGCAAAAAAGTGTCACACATGTGGTATCGCCGAAATAGTATAATGTGTTTTGGGGTGTATTTTTACACATACCCATGCTGGGTGGGAGAAATATCTCTGTAAATAAGATTTTTTTTACACACAATTTTCCATTTACAGAGATATTTCTCCCACCTAGAATGGGTATGTGTAAAAATACACCCCAAAACACATTATACTACTTCTCCTGAGTACGGCGATACCACATGTGTGACAATTTTTTGCAGCCTAGGTGCGCTAAGGGGCCCAAAGTCCTATGAGTACCTTAAAGATTTTACAGGTCATTTTGAGGCATTTGGTTTCCAGACTACTCCTCACGGTTTAGGGCCCCTAAAATGCCAGGGCAGTTTAGGAACCCCACAAGTGACCCCATTTTAGAAAGAAGACACCCCAAGGTATTCCGTTTGGAGTATGGTGAGTTCATAGAAGATTTTATTTTTTGTAAAAAGTTAGCGGAAATTTATTTTTATTGTTTTTTTCACAAAGTGTCATTTTCCACTAACTTGTGACAAAAAATAAAATCTTCTATGAACTCACCATACGCCTAATGGAATACCTTGGGGGTGTCTTATTTCTAAAATGGGGTCACTTGTGGGGTTCCTATACCGCCCTGACATTTTAGGGGCCCTAAACCGTGAGGAGTAGTCTAGAAACCAAATGCCTCAAAATGACCTGTGAAATCCTAAAGGTACTAATAGGACGTTGGGCCCCTTAGTGCACCTAGGCTGCAAAAATGTGTCACACATGTGGTATCACCATACTCAGGAGAAGTAGTATAATGCGTTTTGGGGTGTATTTTTACACATACCCATGCTGGGTGGGAGAAATATCTCTGTAAATGACAATTTTTTTATTTTTTTACACACAATTGTCCATTTACAGAGATATTTCCCCGACCCAGAATGGGTATGTGTAAAAATACACCCCAAAACACATTATACTACTTCTCCTGAGTACGGCAATACCACGTGTGACACTTTTTTGCAGCCTAGGTGCGCTAAGAGGCCCAAAGTCCTTTGAGTACCTTTAGGATTTCACAGGTCATTTTGAGGCATTTGGTTTCCAGACTACTCCTCACGGTTTAGGGCCCCTAAAATGCCAGGGCAGTTTAGGAACCCCACAAGTGACCCCATTTTAGAAAGAAGACACCCCAAGGTATTCCATTAGGAGTATGGTGAGTTCATAGAAGATTTTATTTTTTGTCACAAGTTAGCGGAAATTTATTTGTATTGTTTTTTTTCACAAAGTGTCATTTGTCTTGTGAGAAAAAATGAAATCTTCTATGAACTCATCATACACCTAACGGAATACCTTGGGGTGTCTTCTTTCTAAAATGGGGTCACTTGTGGGGTTCCTATACTGCCCTGGCCTTTTAGGGGCCCAAAACCGTGAGGAGTAGTCTAGAAACCAAATGCCTCAAATTGACTGTTCAGGGGTATAAGCATCTGCAATAAACATTATAGGAAGAATTCACATAAGCATCTGCAAATTTTGGTGACAAGTGGTCTATGAGGGGCCGAATTTTGTGGAACTGGTCATAAGCAGGGTGGCCTCTTAGATGACAGGTTGTATTGGCACGGAAGTGCAGGAAGCGCAGGATGTTCTCAAATCGTGACCTGGACATGGCAGCAGAGAACATGGGCATGTGATGTATTGGGTGCGTAGACCAATAAGACTGCAATACATTCTTTTTGACTAGACCCAGGTTAAGGAGAAGGCGCCAAAATATGTTACGTTCGGAAACTTGGAGTGGTTTCCACCGAAAAGGCTGGGCATGGTAGCTTCTTGGATTGGCGGTTGCGTATTGCGTGGCATAACGGTTGGTCTCAGCCACAATTAAGTCGTAGAGACCAGCAGTGATCAGTAAAAAAAATTTCTGTCACTTCGAGGGTGGGTGAGGGTTTGGCTGGGTGATCAGAAGCCCACAGGGGGCAGATTAAGGCCTGATCTGATGGATAGGAGTGCTAGGTGGTGACAGGTGGTGACAGGAGGTGATTGATGGGTGTCTCAGGGGGTGATTAGAGGGGAAAATAGATGCAATCAATGCACTGGGGAGGTGATCGAAAGGGGGTTTGAGGGGGATCTGAGGGTTTGGGTAAGTAATCAGGAGCCCACAGGAGGCAAATTAGGGCATGATCTGATGGGTAGGTGTGCTAGGGGGTGACAGGTGGTGACAGGAGGTGATTGATGGGTGTCTCAGGGTGTGATTAGAGGGGGGAATAGATGCAAGCAATGCACTGGGGAGGTGATCAGGGGGGGTCTGAGGGTGATCTGAGGGTGTGGGTGGGTAATTGGGTACCCGCAAGAGGGAAGGGTCTGATCTGATGGGTAGCAGTGACAGATGGTGACAGGGGTTGACGGGGTGGTTGATTGGTGATCAGGGTGTGATTAGAGGGGAGAATAGATGCAAGCAATGCACCGGCGAGGTGATAGGGGGGTCTGAGGGCGATCTGGGTGCCCGCAAGGGGCAGATGAGGGTCTGATCTGATGGGTATGATGGGTAGCAGTGACAGGTGGTGAACGGGGGTGATTTATGGGTGATCAGTGGGTGATTAGAGGGGAGAACAGATGTAAATAATGCACTGGGGAGGTGACAGGGGGGTTTGAGGGTGATCTGAGGGTGTGGGCGGGTGTTTGAGTGCCTGCACAGGGCCGATTAGGGTCTGATCTGATGGGTAGCAGTGACAGGTGGGGACAGGGGGTGACGGGGTGATTGATAGGTGATCAGGGTGTGATTAGAGGGGAGAATAGATGCAAGCAATGCACTGGCGAGGTGATAGGGGGGGTCTGAGGGCGATCTGGGTGCCCGCAAGGGGCAGATGAGGGTCTGATCTGATGGGTATGATGGGTAGCAGTGACAGGTGGTGATAGGGGGTGATTGATGAGTGATTTATGGGTGATCAGTGGGTGATTAGAGGGGAGAACAGATGTAAATAATGCACTGGGGAGGTGATCAGGGGGGGGGGTTGAGGGTGATCTGAGGGTGTGGGTGGGTGTTTGGGTGCCTGCAAGGGGCAGGGTAGGGTCTGATCTGATGGGTGGCAGTGACAGGGGGTGATTGATGAGTGATTGACAGGTGATTGACAGGTGATCAGTGGGTGATTACAGGGGAGAATAGATGTATATGGTACACAGGGGGGAGGGGTCTGGAGGGGGTCTGGGGAGGATCTGAGGGTGTGGGGGTAATCAGGAGCCCCCAGGGGGCAGTTTAGGACCTAATCTAAAATATAGCGTTGACAGATAGTGACCGGGGGTGATTGATGGGTGATTAGGGGGGTGATTGGGTGCAAACAGTGGCCTGAGGGGGTGATCAGGGGGGGGTCTGAGGGGTGCTGTGGGCGATCAGGGGGCAGGGGGGGCAGGATCAGTGTGTGTGTGCTTTCACATACACAGCTGCCTCATACCCTGGAGGTCGCTCGATCATTGGGACCACCAGGGTAGGAGGCAGCCTGTATAAAACACTTTGTATACGTTACAAAGTGTATTATACACTTTCTAGCGGCAGATCGAGGGTTAACAACCCGCCGGCGTTGCTAATAGGCCGGCGGGTTGACGTTGCGGGTGGGCGGAGCCTAATGCCGGCGGATAATCAGTCCCCCAGGTGCCGCCGCTGATCGGCGTTAGGTGGTCCTGGGGGTGCCACTTTGCCGACGCCCATAGGTAGTGGGCGGTCGGCAAGTGGTTAAATAAAAATAATAAGAATTGTGTGCTTCACATATTGACTGTTTAAAATACACCTGAGGTGATCAAAATGTAATAAGTTAGCCGTACCTGGTTCTCCATATGGGTCTCCATTAACTCTGTGGCCACTTTATTTCCCTGGACTCCTCTCTGTAGTCCAGCCACCTATTTACCAACTCAATTCAGTTGACTGGAGGGGGGCATGCTTTCTCCACTCAGGAGTTTTTGGAGTGGTATGTAATTGTAATTCTAATATATTGGGCCTGATTCACAAAGCGGTGCAAAGTGTTTGCACGTCTGTGAAAAGCCCTTTATGACGCCTAAACTCAGTTTAGGCGTGATAAAATGAAACTCGCGCGAAATTCCCGCACGCAAAGTTTTGCGCGTGCAATCGCGCGGCACACGGTGCAGTGCGTGCGATGCGCCCATTAAACCCTATGGGCGCTGCGCGCGGAGTTGCGCGCGATAAAGAGCACAAAACGGTGCTAACTCAGCAATGCAAAGGTTATCACGCCTAAAGTCTTTTAGGCGTGATAACTGAGTTATCACCGCTTTGTGAATCAGGCCCATTGTGTGTGTGATGGGTTGACAGGGGCTCCTTATGGTTGACCATGTGTGTGGGGCTGTGTTTATTTATTGTTGACAATAATTGTGAATGTTGGAAGGCTAGTGGAGGTTTCCAACGGCCGACTGTGAGTGTTCTGGGGAGGGCCTTTGTATAATTATTTATTGTGTGTCGAGCTACTTTGGGATTGGCGAAAGAGGGCCTTTTTGATTTCTGACACTTTTTTGCGTTATAATCGATACGTGTGAGGTCATGCAGAACGTGATATATGTGCTTGCTAGGTTGGGGATGGGACATGTGCTCCTGCTGGATAATTGAGAAATATAATCAGGCAATTTGTAAATAATTGTAATATATGCTTTTGCTCACTAAACTGTATAATGCATTTGTTACATTTAGAGAAATGTATGTATACACTATTTTTTTTAGAAGTCCCACGTTAAAAAATGAGGGTTATGTAAACACCGCCTCTGTTTAGTCCCACACACTTTTTGTATGGCCACACCCACTTTTTGCCACATGAGAGGGACCCACATTTGGTATTTTGATGGGGGGGGGGGGTCCCCTGTGCCCTGTGTCCACCACTAGGTACAATGATGGATGGATGATTGTGGATCACATTTCTAACATGACCCACTTGAAAAAAGAAGTCTTGCCTGATCTGACTACTGCAGAGTGACTAGAAAGAAGACTTGCCTGCTCTGACTGCTGTAAGAGTCTTGTGCTTATACGCGAATTGTGAGCACCCACATGAATCCATTGCGCTGGAAGATGAGCGCCCTAACAAAGGTGTCAACGCCCAGCCTGTCTCCAAAAGCAGAGACAATCCAGGCAAGGCAGAGGCAGTGCCCACAAGCAGGGCAGAGGCAGAGCCCATGCAAGACTCAGGGCTATCATCAACCAGGGACAGGAGTGCTTACGGAAATAGGAAATAAGAAAATATCAAAAGTCAACAGATACTGTATGTTAATAAGGAAAGCTTTGTTTATCAGACTGAAGAGAGAAGTCTGTAGGAAATACACTAGTGATGTGCCTTTCACGTGGCAGAGTTTGGCAATAGTGGCTTTACAAGGCGTACATATTAGTACGCCACTCTGGTCTGCTCGGCTCACTCTGCTGCCACTGAAATTCCTGGTAGCGTACACAACTATTCCCCCTCTGAGTCATAGCACTTTGGAGGGAGAACTAATTCATGATTGCTGGAACCCTGAATTGCCCATGCGCAGGGCATGTACTAAAGTAAAAGCACTAGTGCTATTCTATAGCTAAAGCACTAGTGCTATAGCTAAAGCATTTGTGCTATAGCGGCGCCTGACTCAGGAGTTATGCGGTCAGTGCTGTGCGCCAAAAGCACCTGATTAGTTCACAAGAGGCTGCAGAAGCATTCCTGGTGCGTCTCTTTGACGATTTCAATCACTGCAGCATAAATGCAAAAAGGGTCGTCCTCTTCATATAAGACATCCAGCTGGCGTGGAGGAAGACAGATTGGGATAGCACTCATTCTGTTAGCTCACAGCTCACAGTAAAGTCTCAAAGGAGGAAAGCACATACTGTACATTTTAGCATATGCTTTTTTTTCCAACTCAGCTCCCAACAGATGGACCCAACTTAGAATACTGGGCTTCATCGGCACCCTCTTATGTCGGGCTATAGGTTGCATGATTTGTTGGAATCAGTGTAGTCTTTTTGTTGTTGTTTTGTTTTTCTTCTAGCATATGCTTTTAACCTGGTCAAAACGTTCTTAAAGGAAATACTCCATCTGCATGGACAGTGTTTTTAATTGTGGAATTCCACTAGTCTTGTTTATGTCAAATGAGCAGACTAAGGGCTGGGGCACACCTAGAATGCTTCTGAAAGCTTTTAAAAAAACTAGCTCTTTGAATAGTGCTTGGCTAATGTATTTGAATGGGATGGATGTTTTTTTTTCCCAAACCCAGGTTCTGCAGCATTTCTGAGGCAATTCAGTCTCAATGTTAAAGAGAACCTGAACTGAAAATAAAAAGTCAAAATACCCATACACAGGTCATACTTACCTCCTGTGTAGTCAACTTCTCAATCTCTTTCTCCTCTCCTGCATACCATTTGTCCACTGTGATCAATGGATTTCTCCATCCTCCATTTCAAAAATGGCCATTACCCCATAACAGCTTCCTGGTCAGCACACTGTTAAACTGTAATATCACCTGCTTGAGCCATAGGGAAACATGGACATTACCTTGCACATTCAGTTGTAACTGACAACTGCTGATATATAACTGACAGCAACTGGTATATTTCAGTTCTGACAAAATATTGTCAGAACTGGAAGGGATCACTGTAAGAAGAAAATAGTGAGCTTCTGAGAAGAACTGACGGTGAGGTAAGTATGTAATATTCATTTGCAGCTACGTCATGTGTTTAATTTAAATAATTTTCCTCGCTTCAGGTCCCCTTTAAGTATAGAAAAGTGGAACATTTCTCAAAAAAGCACTAGAACAGAGCGATTTTTTTAATCGCTAGCGCTTTTAGGTGTGCACCAGCCCTAAGAGGGTAACCCTAATCTTTGGAACAGTATCGACATGTGTATGTTTCTGTTCTGTAGAGGGACTGGGCAGATTTACTATAATAGGCTAAAACTGTTCATAATAACCAAATCAGCGCATGAACAGGACATACACCCTTGTTTATCAGTTTGGAGCAAATATCTAAATTTCCTCAACTTATTGTATCTTTGACCTTGAGTACCTTCAGTCCTCCAGCAGTTTTAAGTTGCCTTTGATAGAATGTGCAATCCAACATCTAGCTGATACAAGGTGCGGGCATTTTACTACTTGTTCAAAGCCTGATCTTAGAGGCACTTCTTGCACTAAAGAAGCTCTGCTAAATGTCTCTGTGTCCTTGAGATGCTGGAGTTTTTGCATCTTAAAAGGATTTTCTGCTCAAGGCTTTACTAGTCACTCTAATCCCATGGTATCTAGAATGTATTTAGTGCAACGAAACTGGTACAAGAACCTTAAATACTGTGGTCACTTATCTCTTCTTCAAGTAAACATATTTTTATTTTTTTTTAGCACAAATTATTTGCTGAGCTAAATACTGTCAGAGAACCAATGAGCATGATGTTCTGTGAGACGGACGCTTCCTACAGGTAGAAAATCTTCCTACAAACACATTCCTTGATCTGTAGCTGGTTATCAGAGGTTTGTCTTTTGCACACTTGTTTCATTGTTAATGTTGTCCTTTGTTTAGTGCTCCATTTCTTGACCCAGACTTATTTTTCAAACTGGCCTGACTCTAAAACGCATTCATCTGTCAGCAGTGGTGTAGCTAGGAAGCTATGGGCTCTAGTGCAAATTTTAAATTTGGCCCTCTTAAAGAAAACCAGAGACGGACAACATAATTATACATACCTGGGGCTTCGTCCAACCCCATCAGCATGGATCGCTCCCACGCCACCATCCTCCGCCGCCTCTATCGCCGCTCACTTTGGCCAGTGAGGGCCAGTCGATGCAAGCGCAGTGCGCTCCTTCCATACTGCGCAGGCGCATGCGTAGAGCAGGCGCTGCCGAGCCGAGGGAGTCCCTGCGGATGCATACAACTGGCTGCGTCAGGCGGAAGTGACGGGACCCGGTACCGGAAAATAGAGGCTGCGGAGATCAGCGACGTTGGCGCGATCCATACTGATGTGGCTGGAGGAAGCCCCAGGTATGTATAAATCTATTATGTGTTTTTGTCTCTGGATCTCTTTAAGCAATCTACAGATAATTAACTTGGAGCACCAAAACATGACAAGGGCAACCTCAGTGTCAGAGAGGTTTCTTTAAACCCAAGGTGATATGTGACATGATGAGATAAACATGTGTGTATACAGTGCAAAACATAAATAACCAGGCTGTATTACTTGTTTTATTTTGTTGCCTGAAAGCAGTGGCTTAGCTACCCTACGGATATGAGTTGATTGGCCAATTATCATTACTGTATACAGTCCATGGGCACTGAGACAAAGTCAGAGAGGGTGGAGAAACAAAGGAAAGTTAATAGTGAACACATCAAGTACCACCTGGGCCCCCTATGCTCCAGGGCCCCATACCAGCTGCTATGGCTATTGCTACACCCCTGCTTGCAAGAGTTCATTTTTAGGCATGGAAGTGACAGCTTCTGTCTTGTTGGTACCTTGTGGGGAATATAGTAAACCTCACTGATAAGCATATTACAACCATAACATTTTTCCTGGCAAAATACATCTTGTGAGAGCAGAAGGAGATACAAGAAAAGTCTATAATTAATGTATTTTAACTCTCGGACACTTAATAGACTGATAATATAAGAGTGATCAGAAGCGCCAGCAGGATAAAAGGTACTAAAAAGTTTAAAATTCCTCAGGAGGTGGTGGTGGACTCGCCTCCTTGAAGTAGACAAGATACTGTCAGCTTTTTAACAACAGATTTATTTATATAATCCAGACAACCATGCAGCGCGTTTCGCAGGTATATTCCTGCTTCCTCAGTCAATAACAAATAGGAGTACACGCAGTACAGTCTCAAGGTCACGATAAGCGCCTCGTGGTCAAGGTCAGAGGCGCTTATAATAATAAAAATAATAATCCGAACATTTGTATAGCGCTTTTCTCCTGTCGGACTCAAAGCGCTCAAGAGCTGCAGCCACTGGGTGCACTGCAGTGTTAGGGAGTCTTGCCTTGAACTCCTTACTGAATAGGTACTGACCCTTACCGGGATTCGAACACTGGTCTCCAATGTCAAAGGCGGTGCCCTTACTTATCGTGACCTTGAGACTGTACTGCGTGTACTCCTATTTGTTATTGCCTGAGGAAACAGGAATATACCTGCGAAACGCGTTGCATGGTTTTCTGAAGTATATAAATAAATCTGTTGTTGTTAAAAAGCTGACAGTATCTTGTCTACTTCAAGGAGGCGAGTCCACCACCACCTCCTAAGGAATTTTAAACTTTTTAGTATCTTTTATCCTGCTGGCGCCCCTGTTCACTCTTATATTACCAATATCCACCCCTGGTGGAGGGGTTGATCCCCATCTCTTTTTTCCTGATCTACAGAGAGCGACTTTTAATCCTGAGTGAGGACAGGTCTAATCTCCTCACCTGCCTGTACAGTGGTTACCTGGGAGGTAACATACGTTTGTGAGTATATACATTATATACTTTTCAATTCCAACCTTTTGTTTTGCTTACTACACTATATTGGGCTGTTGTTGTCCCCACTTTTGTTTAAACTTAATAGATTGACACTGAGCAGAGTCAGCAAAACATTCAATCTACTTTGTGAATGTTTAAATATAAAATAAAACCATGAAATATCTTAAAAAGTAATTTTAGGGGTAGGAGGATAAATACAATTGTTTATCTCATCAGTTTATTTTCACCTCGGGTTCACTTTAAGCAGGAAGAGGAACAGTTTGTTAATGATCATCTTTAATAAAAGCACATATTGAGGTGATGGTTTCTAGAATTGCCCCAATGAACAGCTAATACAGTGATTAAAGACTCCTTGATTGGTCCCTCAAGCCAGGGGGTCACAATCTCTGCATCCTCTATTGATATGCAACTGCTTGTCAACAGAGATGGTCAATAAGATGCAGGTAATTTTGACTTGCATGCAGACCTCATGCAAATTCTATGCAGCATGAACTGGACCAATCAGATTCACTTCCTGTGGAAAATGATTGGTACAATTTCAAGCTGCATACATATCGCATGAAATCTGCATGCAAGTCAAAAAAATGTGTAACTCTTTGACTATAACTGCTTGTCAGTAATTAAAGCAAACCTGGACTGGAACAAAAAAAAGTGAATCTTTATTAACCTGTGGCTTCCTCAAGCCCCCCATAGACTTTCAGTTCCTTCAATGTCTTCAAAGTCCCCTCCATTGTGCCGCTATCCCCGGAAAGATCTGTGACTAGTTGCAGGCTACTGCATATGGTCCCATCCATGCACCTTCATCAATTGCTTGTGGCCGGGAGCATTCTGCAAATGTGCAGTCAAAAAAGAATTGTACCGTTCATGCGCAAAATGCTCCCCTGGTGGGACTGTGATTGATGGAGGCACATGGACGGGATCATGCGTGCACAGTTGCCTGCAACTAGAACTAGTCTCAGATCTTTCTGGGGGGGGGGGGGGGGGGCAGCAGCAGCACAACGGAGGAGACCTCAAAGACACAGAGGGACCTGAAAGACAATGGGGGAAGGGCCTGGAAGGAGCCCCAGGTAAGTCAGGTAAATAAAGATCCACTTTTTTTGTCCTAGTTCAGGTATGCTTTAAGTGGTTAGATCAAGATGGTAACCCTGCTAGATATCCCAACAATACTCCACCATGCTGTGTTCCAGATTTCTCGTCTCTGGCCTGCAGATTCTCAGTTGTTGACCAGAATTTCCCTGCTGCTTGTAACAATAAGCATTATGTTAGTGAATTGCATTGTTTCTTTTTCCATCCCCATAGTAATTATATAATTGATGTTATTTTGTTTTAATTTGATTCTTGCAAAAGGTTAGAGACATGCCTAATTGATGACTCAATGAAAGTCATTCTACAAATAGCTCAGCAAATCTAAACACAATTTCTGCTCATCACCCTCCGAGCCAAACTACAAAGCCAGTTTATCTCCTCAGTATTCTGCCTCATGCCAAAACATACTCTTCTACTTTTACATGTTCTGTACTCAAACCCAACTGCAAAGAAGTGCTGTCATCCTGTATTATCATTATATTATTACATAGTGTAAACATTACAGTACAGCTTCTTCACAAAGTACATTCCAAAAATACCATACTCCATCATATTGTCTTTCACTGCCAGAGCAAATGTGATGGGTGACTGGCCCTTACTTGAAATTTGAATATGGTTTGTGTATATGGAAGTAAACCACCTAATTTGAATGTAAATACAGCAATAAATTTGCTGTCATGCTCAGAATTACTGCCAAGCCCTGTTTCTGTTAATTGTTTTTTTCCATTCAACACCAGGTGGTTATGAGGCAAACTTCCTTTTACTTCCAAGTCGTAAGTGCACCATTCTTCATTTCATGTTTTGTTGCCACAGTTGTGGCTGTCTTTATTATGAATCATCTGTATAGCTAGACAGAAGGTGCAGTACTGCAAGATTTAATGAATCAATAGATGATCCATCAGTTTGTTTTATGTATAAGAATGAATAGAAATTTAGATGTACAGCTGTAATTGATGCAATAATAAAACAAAAGAAATAGTGGACCGATAAACAGTTACAAAAAATTGGAGAAACAAGCACAACTGATTAGAGGTATTTATAATTCTTCTCTTACATTGGGTAATCATAGGTGGCTTGCGATCTGTGGCTCTTGGGAACCTTCGTTGTTTCTTTGGTGATAAACCTGTTACAGGCTGAGAGGAGGCTGAACTGAATTTCCAGCTCTGGAAGAAGACTTCTGTGCAAATCAGTAGGGACAACAGAGCACAGAGCAGTATCAAAGCGGGAGCTGTCCTCTTCCATACCTTCATCTTAAGAACAATCAAGGCATTGAGACTCTGCCAAAGACAGATATATGTCAGCATATTTAGTGGTGTTACATCATATCTTAATACATAAAAGGATAAATATCAAAGCCCAATTTTAGATTGTTATGTTTTTTAAGTTTTTGGTATCATGAAAGGGAGTTGCAACATATTTTGAGGTTTTTTTTTATTGCTCTTTGTGTCCGTCATTCATTCACTTCTAAATCTCAGAACAGAAACAGCAACAGGTAAAACCTTTTTTTCAGTAAGTCTGAAACAATATCAAACTTTCATTGCTGTCCTTCCTTTCCTGTCTCAAGGACCAACAGACTTCTCATAAATGCCACAGAGCCTTAGAAACTGGAAGTAAAGAGGAAAAGAAAAAACTGCCGTGACAACACAAAGAGCAGTAAAATTCCAAAGCTGTTCTCTCTTCTACAACAACCAAAATTAAGGTTTATTTGGGGGAGTTGGGTTTTAAATGACTAGTATAGTGAAAACAAGGCGGTTTTGAAAGCCCTAAAACAAGTAAAATGACAATAATGCACTAATCACTCTACTAAGGTCTTTGTTTAATATTTTCTTTGAAATCAGTGACACCTTTGCCTGGCTACCATGTTGATTTGAACACCACTGTCTCACGCATTTAGGAAACTCATAACAGATAAATCTAAACAGTCATACACGCCTTAATAGTAAATATAACGGAACAAATATGTCTTCACCACCTAGCAAGCAAAAAGAAAAATTAGAGTGTAGCGTACAAATATCTATCTATCTATCTATCTATCTATCTATATGTATATATATATATATATACATATATTTTAGCTGAGACTTGAACTTGCAGTTTGGCTGAAGCTCCACTATTGTATTCAAATAACATAAAAAAAATAACATAACAAAAAAAATATCAGACTAAGTTTGTTTGTAACAACTTATTTTAGTAGTTTTTTGCTTTCTAGGATCTTGAAAGTAATTTAATTGATGAGGTGGTGCAAAAACAACTCTTCTGGGAGAAAAATCAGGAGAAAAATGTACTAAATCCCAGGCCTGATTTAGTAAGTCCTGAGCCCACAGAAAGAGATGACTCTTAGTGGAGCTTCAGCCAAACTGCAAGTTCAAGTCTCAGCTAAAATATATGTATATGTATCTATCTATCTATCTATCTATCTATCTATCTATCTATCTATCTATCTATCTATCTATCTATATATATATATATATATAGATATATTTATAGATATATACATACAGTATATATATATATATATATATATATATATATATATATATATCAGAAATTTTAGCGTCATACTTCATCTATAGCAGAGCAAAACAACCAAGACCCCTAGATATCCCAAAAATTGACCCCATCTAGAAAATTAAAACATCCCACATCGGCCCCACCCCACCCCCCCTCCACTGTATCGGAGAAATGGTAAAATTAGGAGTTTGACCGTCTTGTCTTTTTTCGATTGTAATCAGAAGAATGGTGTAAATTTTATTTTTTTCCAGCAGATATGCTAATTTGAAAGCACATAATGCCCACATGCTGTTTGGAGGCCACAAAATACACCCTAAAACATATTCCTCAACTTCTCCCATGGATGGCGATACAAAATACCAATGCCTCAGTCGCATTGTTAGAGAACTGTGGGGCCCACAATCCACTTAGTGCCTTTCCATGGACTGAAAATCTGAAGCAGAATATTTGCACTATACTGATTCCCGATTAATTTCATACTGAAATTGATCCAAAATCGGCCATGTGACTCCACATCTGCTGCCTCGCTGTCCCAACGCTGCCCCCCCACCCCCGATGGTCAGTGTGCCCCTCCCTCCCTTCCCTGTAAACGATACATTACCTTTCCATGCATGCCATTTATCTGCCGCTGGGTCCGGGATCCATTCTTTATTCATACACACACCCCACGTTGTTGCTGGCATGCATGTGAGCGCGCTTGTGACATCACACTCACCCCCACGTTACTCTGGCAACCACTTGGGCCCCTATGTATGGACAAAGTGCGAATCCCAGAGCAAGCGGCGGATGCAGACAGTCAATGTATAGAACACTGGAGGAGGGGGACATTGAGCATTGGGGGTGGGACAGCATTGGGGGTTTTATCACACATCCCGATATCACTCGCCATTACCGCCACGCACTCAACAGACCACGACGGCCCGACATCTTGCAGAATGTCCGACCAATTTATGTGACCAATTTCGGCACGCAATTGGTCGCAACATCGATCGGTCATGCACTTGGTGGCACCGACTTTTATCAGATTCGATTATAACAATCAAATCGGATGGTCGACTGGCCGCCAAGTCGCCTGATGTGTGGCCTAACTTGTTTTATTTCATTTTTTTTAAAGCGGACCTGAATTCAGAACTTCCTCTCTGCTCTAAAAGATAAACAGCATAATAACCTTAAAACAATGTACCAACGTCACAATTTTCCTGACCACCGATGATTTTTTGAGCGTCGAGTGGTCGTTTCCACAATATTGCGACAAGGGTACAGACGCACGACCATGCGAACGTTGCTTAGCGTTGTGCCGCAATAATGACTGACATGGCAGATCGGATTGTTAAGATCCCTGATGACTACCGTGCAAAGTACCCTGATTGCTTGAAGTCTCGTTCACTCCCATGTAGCGTCGTGTGACGTCGTGCACACCCGCCTGCAGGAAGAGGCATTGATGACAACAAGGGGACGCCACAGGACCTGTCGGGCAGTGAGTACTCAAAACATCTCTTTGTTACAGCTGATACAAATCCTGCAAATAATCTGCACTGTTTCTACTTCCTGCTTTCATGGAAGCAGACATATGCAGTCTGTGCTTTCAAATGAGCTTATCTGCCATCTCTGCCATGGCAGTCAGGTGACACTGGGAGAGATTTTCAAGTCCACTTTAATTTGTTTTTTTTTAAATGTTTTTATTTTTTAATTGTTAATTTTTTTTCTTTACTATAGAGAAGAGATTGTTTCCAGCCTGCTATTCCCCAATGATCACATGATCACTGTGATTGGCTGCTCTGCTGCTAGCTAGAGGACCCGGCTACAGTACAGAGCTGGGTCCCGTAGAATACCGCCAAGAGGAGAGGCACACGGACGGATGTCCATGCAGCTTCTCCTCCATTGTTATGACTGCAGTGATCATATGATCACTGCGGTCATGTGACAGGCAGAGGGCATGCAGAGCGGTGATTGGCTGCTCTAGTACTACCCACGGGATCTGGCTACAGTGTACTGCCAGGTCCCGCGGGATATGATCGGCGGGGGGAGCGGCCGGTTGCAACTTCTGAGCGCCATATTTGTACGGCACTATGGCATGATAACTGACAGCCGCACACCATATAATTACGGCACTGTGTAGTAAAATGGTTAAAAAATGCACATTGCCTGGCTGTCCTGCTGTCCTGCTGATCCTCTGCCTCTAATGCTTTAAGCCATAGACCCTGAACAAGCATGCAGATAAGATGTCTATGACAAATCTATAGGAAGAAAAAAAGTTTTGTATAAGTAATATCTTTTAATGGCTATAAGATAACTGATTATGCAAGCTTTATGGGATCTAGTCCCCTTCTTCAGGGATATTTCCAGATGTTAGCTGATGTTAGATGATATGACAAATCTGACAAGATTAGCTGTATTCTTGTTTCAGCTGTGTGATTAAGGCCCTATTGACCAGAAAGATCAGCAGGACTGCCAGGTAACTGGTATTGTTTTAAATGAAATAAATATGGCAGCTTTCATAGGTCTCACATCTCGTGTTTCTTTTGAAGAGACTGCTGATCTAAGTATTCCCTGTGCAATCATCATCAAATTCACATCTGCCAACAAAAATGATTAATTTAGTGCAATTTTCTGTTTACTGTTGCTATTTACTGTTTATAAAGTGGTATTGAATAGCAGAGGGTACAAAATATTGCTGATTCCCTATTTTCACAACTTTTTGTGGTAGCTGTTGTGCTACAAAATTTGCAGCCATTTATAAAACTGAGGAAAATCTTTTCATTGCTTACACTGATCTTCATTGTCTTGGGCAATCTGAAAGTGAGAATGATAATGGGCAGTAGTGCCACCCTGTGCAGCTCTGGGTCCCCGGTTTGACACTATCCTGCACAGAGTTTGTATGTTCTCCCTGTTTCTGTGTGGGTTTCCTCTTGGCACATTGGTTTCCTCCCACATCCCCAAAACATACAGATAAGTTAATTGGTTTCCCCTAATATTGACCCTAGACCGCGATGGACATATGAGTATGGCAGCAATGAGGATGTGTGCCCTTTTGAGGGACAGTTACTGACAAGAATATGTGCTCTTTTAAGTACTGTAGAAGATATCAGTGCTATCAGGGCCGGGCCGAGGCAGAGGCTGGAGAGGCTCCAGCCTCAGGGCGCAGTGTAGGAGGGGGCGCACAATTCATTCAGCTGTCATTCCTAATTGTGTCTTAAGCAGAAAGAAATAAAAAAAGGGGATACATAGCAGTGACTGCAAGCCAGATAACTAGATATTAAGGTGTTGGGGAGGTTGTGGGCCCTGCGGCCGGTTGCAAATTCTGAGCGCCATATTTGTACGGCACTATGGCATGATAACTGACAGCCGCACACCATATAATTACGGCACTGTGTAGTAAAATGGTTAAAAAATGCACATTGCCTGGCTGTCCTGCTGATCCTCTGCCTCTAATGCTTTAAGCCATAGACCCTGAACAAGCATGCAGATAAGATGTCTATGACAAATCTATAGGAAGAAAAAAAGTTTTGTATAAGTAATATCTTTTAATGGCTATAAGATAACTGATTATGCAAGCTTTATGGGATCTAGTCCCCTTCTTCAGGGATATTTCCAGATGTTAGCTGATGTTAGATGATATGACAAATCTGACAAGATTAGCTGTATTCTTGTTTCAGCTGTGTGATTAAGGCCCTATTGACCAGAAAGATCAGCAGGACTGCCAGGTAACTGGTATTGTTTTAAATGAAATAAATATGGCAGCTTTCATAGGTCTCACATCTCGTGTTTCTTTTGAAGAGACTGCTGATCTAAGTATTCCCTGTGCAATCATCATCAAATTCACATCTGCCAACAAAAATGATTAATTTAGTGCAATTTTCTGTTTACTGTTGCTATTTACTGTTTATAAAGTGGTATTGAATAGCAGAGGGTACAAAATATTGCTGATTCCCTATTTTCACAACTTTTTGTGGTAGCTGTTGTGCTACAAAATTTGCAGCCATTTATAAAACTGAGGAAAATCTTTTCATTGCTTACACTGATCTTCATTGTCTTGGGCAATCTGAAAGTGAGAATGATAATGGGCAGTAGTGCCACCCTGTGCAGCTCTGGGTCCCCGGTTTGACACTATCCTGCACAGAGTTTGTATGTTCTCCCTGTTTCTGTGTGGGTTTCCTCTTGGCACATTGGTTTCCTCCCACATCCCCAAAACATACAGATAAGTTAATTGGTTTCCCCTAATATTGACCCTAGACCGCGATGGACATATGAGTATGGCAGCAATGAGGATGTGTGCCCTTTTGAGGGACAGTTACTGACAAGAATATGTGCTCTTTTAAGTACTGTAGAAGATATCAGTGCTATCAGGGCCGGGCCGAGGCAGAGGCTGGAGAGGCTCCAGCCTCAGGGCGCAGTGTAGGAGGGGGCGCACAATTCATTCAGCTGTCATTCCTAATTGTGTCTTAAGCAGAAAGAAATAAAAAAAGGGGATACATAGCAGTGACTGCAAGCCAGATAACTAGATATTAAGGTGTTGGGGAGGTTGTGGGCCCTGTGGCCCTCTTAGTCTAATAGCAATCTGTGTGAGACAGCTGAGGTGGGAGGGATGGAGGGGCGCACTTTGGTGTCTCAGCCTTGGGTGCTGGAAGACCTTGTCCCTGCTCTGAGTGCTATATAACTACTAAATAAGGATAATAATGTTTTGGGGGAAAGAACTGACGTCTACTGGTGGTTTAGGGGGGCATATATAAAACTGCATTTGCAGGATGTTTTCATTTCTAATTCAGTTCAGAAAGAGAGAGACTAGTGTGTAGCTGTGTCATAAAGCATGAATCATCATTATCATTGCTTTCTGCTGGCTGTGAGACTTACTGTACTAGATTAGAAATTAAACATATAACTCTGAAGCTATTCTACACATTACAGAGCTAATTACCTTCTTGGACTGTCCACCATCATTACTTTGTGCTTCCTGTCGGTGGAAATAGTGTAGTAATAGATTTTTTTTGCATGGAGCTCAACATGGGATAAACACAATCCCTCAGATTACAGCTTTTTGTAGTCCCTTAATGTTGCTCACACTGTTACAGAATGACTGTGATGTACTTTTGGAACCCCAACAAGCAACATACTGTACAGTATGTCAGCAGAGCATACTTCGCTTTAAATATCAACATTTCTTTCAAATATCCTTTTCTGTACATAGCATCAGCAGCAGCTCAAATCATTTTTAAATATATGTCAGTTGAATTAAAAGGCTTTGACTTAATTTCAGATCCAAACAGCTACACTAATTATTTCAAGTCACACCATTTGAGGATTTCATTTCATTGCCATCACATTAATGTTTATGGGCCTTTCAAAAAGTGATGATTTTAATTACAGGGACCCTTTAAAGTTAAGTTACACTCTTGTTAAAAAATTACTCCAAGTATGCATGGTGGATGCCACACAAGTGTTTTGCAATTTAATTTTTTTAATAAACTCTGCGGGTAAGGGAGGCTCTCCAAAATCAGTAAAAATAAGCTAAAAAGCAATATAAATGAGACAGTCTTAGAGACAGAGTAAGAAATATTCAAATTATAGGATGCAATAGGACAATGCCCTCATTAACTACTTTAGGATCGTGGTGATTGAAATCTACGCCCTGTTTTGGTGGGCTCCTGGCTGGCAGGGCATAGATTTCAATCAACGTCCGTAGCGCGCATTCGCCTTTTCCGTCGCTCCCCGCCGATCGCGCTACTCAAACCCAACGTTTCTCGGTGCAGCTCACAGGCTCTGCCTGTCTCTATGACGGCAGAGCCATGTGAGCCAGTGAGCAGCCGATTTCATTGGCTCCTGGCCGTGTCTATCAATATAAGCCGCTCACATTGGCTTACATTGATAGACACGGTCAGGAGCCAATGAAAGCAGCTCCTGTCCGGCTCACATGACTCTGCCGTCATAGAGACAGCAGAGTCTATGTCCTGAGGATCCCGGCGTGCTGCGATGACGGCGGTTGTGGTGGGTATGTGCGGTGATTGGTCGGGTTTACGCCGTTGCTGGTACCAGCGGTCTTTGGTCCTTAAAGTGAACCAGAGACAAAGCATCCTTATGTATTTTACCATATATATCAGTGGGACATTAGAGAAAACACCTACCCTGCTCTCTGTTTCATTATTTACTGTTCAGATTGCTTTTTATAAGCCCTGATAAAATCCCCGACTGAGCATTCAATCTGGCTTTGCTATAATGACTCAGCTATAATGATTCCTGAGCAGAGCCACAAGGGGGCAGGCTTGGGCTTGAAAAGACAGCACAGAAGACAGTCTCAGCTATAATGATTCCTGAACAAAATGAAACAGAGAGCAGGATAGGTGTTTTCTCTAATGTTCCCACTGATATATATGGTAAAATACATGAGGGTGCTTCGTCTCTGGTTCACTTTAAGGGGGCAGAGACCACTGGTACTTAAGTGGTTAAGGTATTCCAAGTCCGTGCGCACATGTACTAAAAGACATATTAATATTGTATCGTATGAAATACAATACATTTATTATTTTTTCACTCTTCAGAGGTAAGAATGCTAATGCTATATTGTTTCTTAGCTTTTTTTACTCATTTTGGTATGCCTCCTTCACCCTCCAGCCTCCCCCCCCCCACTTCCAATTAGGGGTATCCCCTGTGATATCACATCCAGCGGTTATTTGTCTAATATTTTATTTTGTTTGGGAATGCGACCCACCGTATTGTGAAGAATTGTACCTATCCACATGGAGACAGAATTCTTCACACGCTTGTTACTGTGGATGCCCATTAGCAACCCAGTTTTGTCAGTAGTATTATTTTACCATGTTATGTAATTACTTGGAAGGACTACACTTTTGGCACTCCTGGTGTTCTTTGCTCTTTTTATTCTTCTCAGTTCTTGGAGTTTATCCCTTGAATTTCACTCACCCATAATCATAAACTGCGCTGATTTAGAATATTTACTCTGTACTCGAGTAATCATTTGCACAAAAAAAATTTCTTCACTAATGCATCAAAAACATTCCTAGCTAATCCAGTCAGAGATCAGTCAGAAACACCTGATCTGCATACTTGTTCAGGGTCTATAGCTAAAAGTATTAAAGGCAGAGGATTAGCAGGACACCAGCCCTCAACTCAAATTCTCTGCGGTTGCAGGATTGCAGGTGTTCACTGTTCCACCTCATATTTATTGTCCGTAGTGCATGCCACACCAATATGCTGTCAATTTCTTCCACTTATCCCTTGCTGGCACCACTGGTCCACAGGCACCAAACAAGTTCAGCAGCTGCCGGGAGCACATACAACTTGGCCTCCAGAGGGCTAGTCGCATACAACACTGGTTGAAGGTTCACAGTCAGGTGTCTCCCACAGTCAGATGTGTCTCCCTCATCAGCAAAAATCTATTAACCCTTCGCACTCTCGCATGCAAGTGTTCAAACAAATGCATTCACATATTCACTCATCCAGGCACAACTGTCATCCCTACAGGGCTTCATCATGTGAATAAAAGGGAGTTTTGGCAACTTTACCAAAAGTTAGTGCATCAGCCCATAGTCTGAAATGTGTGTCCCTCATCCTAGCAATTTGTAGAATGGAAATTAAATAATAGCTTAATTTTTACAAACATGGAACAAAGAAAGAAATATAAAGTGATTTAGAATAACTAAGTAGAATTATCTTCTAGAATAGCTGTTTTGAATATTTTCTGTAATTAGTACAACTAATCTCATTCCATTCTGCAACCTGAGACTTAAATACTCCTATGCAGACCTCAGTGAATAGGTATTGTCACAAGATGCACTGTTATTGCTGGAACCCTTAAAATGAGAAAGGAGCTGTCTTTACTTCAGTTCATGTGGAAACAATTTTAAAGGGATTTTTCCCCCATGCAAGTGTCCTATCTATTTGGGAACACCATGGAGTAAACGTTGTGAGGTCCATACCTCTCACAACCTCCCAGAAAGAAATAGTTGGACTTCTGCCTGTGGGTTTTTTGAAGTGCTTCATGGTTGAAGGCTGACCTCAATGATAAAATATCTTCTTTGTAGCCGCACCACAATACCAGATTTCACCCTCAGGTACCAAGACAAATCTCTGTTCTGTAAAAACAAGGACCAGTGGGATGAGATGAGCTCTTCACTGTTAGTACACCAAACAGTCCTCAACAGAATTTCAAGCTTTATTTGACATCTCTTTTATCCTTTCAGTATTGTGTTTCATGCCATGTGTTTGCTATTTAACATGATCTGAATATACCCAATTCCATCCATGGGTTTTCCCTGCAACTGTATTTGTATACCAGTAATAACACGTGGTTATATAGGCCTCCATAGAGGTTAGAGGATAAGAGATTAATTTCTTATTCCCACTTGAGGATGAGAGATATATTTTCTTATTCCCACTTGCATGCAATTACAGTATCCTGGGTTGCAGGAACAGGAGATTTATTTAGGATTTAGTATGCAGTATAAAGACCTCTGCTGAACATTTCTAGGAGTCCTCAAGCAACTCTTGCTACCCATAGTACTACTTACCCTGGGCTTCCTCCAGCCCCTGGCAGCCGCTATGTCCCTCACTGCAATTCCACTGGTCCGCCTTCCCTGACCCCCAGGTCGTCCTCTACTGCGCCTGCACGAGTGCCGCTGTCAATCACCTCCATGTGGTCCGGAACGTACTGCATAGGCACAGTAGTTCTGTGCAGTACGTTCCGGACCACGTAGAGGTGATTGACAGCGATGCTCATGCAGGCACAGTAGAGGGCGCACCATCAGGGAATGGGGGCCAGCGAAGATGCGGCGAGGCACATATCGGCTGCCAGGGGCTGGAGGAAGCCCCGGGTAAGTAGTACTAAGGGTAGCAGGAGTTGCTTGACGACTCCTTTAAGTGTTTAGAAACACAGGATGTACTCTTAATAATCACATAAATACAGGGCCGTTTCTTGCCCCGTTCAGCCGGTTCTGCTGAACGGGGCGCCGATGAGTGACAGATTGGGGGGCGCCAGGCCGTCCCTGTGGCCGCCGCCACTGCTCCCCCTCCCTCCCTCCTGGCGCCTCACTCAGACCTCGATCAGGCGGCGACCAATCGTGCGGGCGCTAGGACCCAGCGCCCGCACTATGCGGAAGTGACATCACTTCCGCATATAGAGCGGTTGCGTCCGGCGCCCGCCGGTACTGGTCGGGTCGCCGCTGATCCTGAGGTCTGCAAGGTAAGGGGGGAGCGGGAGCGGCGGCTGGGGGCTCCCTGTCACTTACTGCTCAAACGGGCTCCCTGTCACTCACTTCCTAAAGGTACTCCCTGTCACTCACTTCCTAAAGGGGCTCCCTGTCACTCACTTCCTAAAGGGGCTCCCTGTCACTCACTTCCTAAAGGTACTCCCTGTCACTCACTTCCTAAAGGGGCTCCCTGTCACTCACTTCCTAAAGGTACTCCCTGTCACTCACTTCCTAAAGGGGCTCCCTGTCACTCACTTCCTAAAGGTACTCCCTGTCACTCACTTCCTAAAGGGGCTCCCTGTCACTCACTTCCTAAAGGTACTCCCTGTCACTCACTTCCTAAAGGGGCTCCCTGTCACTCACTTCCTAAAGGGGCTCCCTGTCACTCACTTCCTAAAGGTGCTCCCTGTCACTCACTTCCTAAAGGGGCTCCCTGTCACTCACTTCCTAAAGGGGCTCCCTGTCACTCACTCACTTCCTAAAGGGGCTCCCTGTCACTCACTCACTTCCTAAAGGGGCTCCCTGTCACTCACTCACTTCCTAAAGGGGCTCCCTGTCACTCACTCACTTCCTAAAGGGGCTCCCTGTCACTCACTCACTTCCTAAAGGGGCTCCCTGTCACTCACTGCCTAAAGGGGCTCCCTGTCACTCACTGCCTAAAGGGGCTCCCTGTCACTCACTGCCTAAAGGGGCTCCCTGTCACTCACTGCCTAAAGGGGCTCCCTGTCACTCACTGCCTAAAGGGGCTCCCTGTCACTCACTGCCTAAAGGGGCTCCCTGTCACTCACTGCCTAAAGGGGCTCCCTGTCACTCACTGCCTAAAGGGGCTCCCTGTCACTCACTGCCTAAAGGGGCTCCCTGTCACTCACTGCCTAAAGGGGCTCCCTGTCACTCACTGCCTAAAGGGGCTCCCTGTCACTCACTGCCTAATGGGGGTCCAGGCTGGCTACATGTACTGGGGAAACTGGCTGTTTGTCATTATGTGCATTTACTGGTGAAAAGCTGTCTCTTATTATGTGCATTTACTGGTAAAAAGCAGTCTCTTATTATGTGCATTTACTGGTGAAAAGCTGTCTCTTATGTGCATTTACTGGTGAAAAGCGGTCTCTTATGTGCATTTACTGGTGAAAAGCGGTCTCTTATGTGCATTTACTGGTGAAAAGCGGTCTCTTATTATGTGCATTTACTGGTGAAACGCTGTCTCTTATGTGCATTTAGTGGGGAAATTTTGTCAGTAAAAATAATCTTTTGTCAGTAAATTTTTAGGTATTTGTCAGTAAAAAATAACGTGAAAGGTTGGCAACACTGGCAGGCTGCGCGGCGCAACGGGAAAGATACAGGCAGCCCACCTCACGCTTGGGCTTGGCGGGGGGAGGAGCCGACGACAGCGAGCGAGAGTACGGTGGCCGCAGGCAGCCATAAATACGCAGTGTGTGACTGCGTCGCACTCGCAGAGCCTCTCAACCTGAGTCAGTCCAGAGACTAGCAGACTGCCAGGCAGTCAAAGCCAGCCAGGAGCAAGCCCATGGAAGAGGGGTAGGAATGGGGTACCACATGCATGCGTAAAGAGGTGGAAGGTGTGGGTGTGATTAGGCAGGACATGGGTGTGGTTATGTGGTTGGGCGCGGTTAATTTAACCACTCCCATAGGCGCCAGAGAAAATCTTGCTGCCAGGTGCCAGGCACCCCAGGCTCACCCCTGTGTGCAGCAGCAGTGTGCGGCGGAGCCCAGCCCCAGAAGGTGGAGTCTTTTTGGCCAGTTGGACTCGGGCTCCTCGCTGCCACTGCTGCTAGTGGGTGCCTTGGCCCTTGCTGCCGCTGCCCGCTAGCACCTCCATGGTCCCCTGCCCGGACCCCCACCGTTCCTGGCCCGGCGCCTTCTTCCAGTTCCACCTGCCATGAGATGGACCTCATGGTAAGTAGGCAGTAAGGCAGGCAGTCTATGTACAGCACTGCCTCTCTCTTTCTGATGTGGCTGCTGGGGGAGGGGGGCGCTCTTTTTGCCCTGGGCTGGTGGTCAGAACCCACCATGGTGATGGTCTAACAGTGTGACTCCCTGGCTGGGGGTAGGGGGGCACTCTTTTTGCTCTGGGCTGGTGGTCAGAGTCTGACCACCAACCAGCCCAGGGCAAAAAGAGTACCCCCCTTCCCCAGCCAGGGCAATTTTTTGACTCTCGAACTGGGTGAAATTTAGCCTAGAAACTGCCCTGCATAAATATCACACACTCCAAAATGTACACCACTGTACCTAAACAACCCAAGAATAATATTTTCAAGGTGTTTTGCCTGGAACACTGCAAGCATTTTAATAAGCAGCATTACACTGGCATACTTCTGACTGCTGTGTTGCACTAAAATAAATTCTGAGTCTTCCTAATAGGAAATGGTAAATATGGGTAATATGTTCAGCTGAAAAATATGTGTCTATAGCATCCCCATCATGGTGTATTCTCCTTTCTTTTGTAAGTGAATTATTGCTGTACAACTTGAGGAAATCTGAAAGGGATGGAATTTATGTACATTTTTACTTCCTACGTTGTGCAGATTTTTTAGGAAATCAGGAAAGCAGTGAACTAATGACAATAAAAGCTAATGAGAATTCTGGGAGGTCCTGAACACCAAGACATATATTGTTGTCATGGTTTCCAGCAACCTTTCATTTGATAAATTCTTTTTTTACCTTAGAGAATTGGACCAGCTCTAGGCGGAAACTGAATGGTTATACTGAACAGCACGCTGTTACACAATTGCTGATGTATTGAGGACATATGTAATAAATTGAAGTTACCCTTTAAGTATGCAACATTTGGTGAAGAATTATTCTGCTTTTCGTCATAAAACACATCTGCATTTTCTTATAATGGGGACTTGGAATACCCAAAATAATTACCTCCTGATTGTACGGTTTGGTCCTCACCTGATTGTTGCACGTGATGCTTTTTGCTCTTCTAAAGTAATCCTAGTTAAAAAAGATGCCAGGTGCGGGTGTTATCTTAAAGTGGTATGAATCTCAGCATTTTTTCTTTGCTCTAAAATATTATTTATAGCATAAAATCTACTTCAGTGCTGTTGCCGCTTTATAAATACAATAAATAAATAAGTAAATACTACTCCCTCCCCCCCCCCCCCAAACAAAAAATGTGTAGCTGAACAGCATTAAAACAGTTAAACACAGCTCTTTCTTTTTCAATGGAAAGCTTGCTGCCGCATCTGAATAGGTGATCACATTATATTTTGTTTACATTCCTTTGTCTGCTACAATAACTATACATTTCTAGCTGTGCTGAAAAGGATCTCTCTCTGCTCTCTCAGCACAGAGCTGAGAAGTGATCACTAGATAGATTTTAATATATAAATACAGCAGCTATGCAATAAAATGCAATGGCAACTTTCAGAGCTGACAAACTGTACTTTGGGAACTTGTAATTTGTAAATAGTGTTGGGCGAACAGTGTTCGCCACTGTTCGGGTTCTGCAGAACATCACCCTGTTCGGGTGATGTTCGAGTTCGGCCGAACATCTGATGGTGTTCGGCCAAACTGTTCGGCCATATGGCCGAACTAAGAGCGCATGGCCGAACGTTCCCCGAACGTTCGGCTAGCGCTGTGATTGGCCGAACGGGTCACGTGTAGTGTTGGGCGAACATCTAGATGTTCGGGTTCGGGCCGAACATGGTCGCGATGTTCGGGTGTTCGAGCCGAACTCCGAACATAATGGAAGTCAATGGGGACCCGAACTTTCGTGCTTTGTAAAGCCCCCTTACATGCTACATACCCCAAATTTACAGGGTATGTGCACCTTGGGAGTGGGTACAAGAGGGGAAAAAAATTAGCAAAAAGAGCTTATAGTTTTTGAGAAAATCGATTTTAAAGTTTCAAAGGGAAAACTGTCTTTTAAATGCAGGAAATGTCTGTTTTCTTTGCACAGGTAACATGCTTTTTGTCGGCATGCAGTCATAAATGTAATACAGATAAGAGGTTCCAGGAAAAGGGACCGGTAACGCTAACCCAGCAGCAGCACACGTGATGGAACAGGAGGAGGGCGGCGCAAGAGGAGAAGGCCACGCTTTGAGACACAACAACCCAGGCCTTGCATGAGGACAAGAAGCGTGCGGATAGCAATTTGCATTTTGTCGCCATGCAGTCATAAATGTAATACAGATGAGAGGTTCAATAAACAATAAACAGTAATTGGTGTTGTCCAGAATGCGCACAATGCGTGGGTCGCGTTCAATGCAGTCCTAGGCCGAAGAGGTCATAGCCTAGGGTCACAAAAACCTGTTTATTTGGGCAATTTCAATGGTGGCGAGTCTGACGTACATAAATCGCAGCAATGGCCGTTAGCAACGTCTGAATCTCAAGAAATGTCTCATGCAGGTAGAAGACATATTGTTAGACTTGGGCTCCAAAGATGGGTTCCCTACATCTCTGCAAACCAGAGTTACAGGGCTCCAAATTTGGTAAAATCCCCCATAGGCTTTCATTGGGCCTCCTATTTACAGTTCCAAAATCTCACATCTTTTCAAAGGGCAATTGCTCAGCAGTGGCAAATTTTCTAGCATTGTAGGGACCCTTAGGGGGAACATGACTGGTGAGTTTCGGGCCCCTAGGCCAAAGAGGTCATAGCCTAGGGTCACAAAAACCTGTTTATTTGGGCAATTTCAATGGTAGTTATGCTGACGTACATAAATCTCAGCTATGGCCGTTAGCAACGTCTGAATTTCACGAAATGTCTCATGCAGGTAGAAGACATATTGTTAGACTTGGATTTCAAAGATGGGGTCCCTACATCTCTGCAAACCAGAGTTACAGGGCTCCAAAATTGGTAAAATCCCCCATAGGCTTCCATTGCCTCCCTATTTCACTTTCCAAAATCTCACATCTTTTCAAAGGGCAATTGCTCAGCAGTGGCAAATTTTCTAGCATTGTAGGGACCCTTAGGGGGAACATGACTGGTGAGTTTCGGGCCCCTAGGCCAAAGAGGTCATAGCCTAGGGTCACAAAAACCTGTTTATTTGGGCAATTTCAATGGTAGTGATGGTGACGTACATAAATCTCAGCTATGGCCGTTAGCAACGTCTGAATTTCACAAAATGTCTCATGCAGGTAGAAGACATATTGTTAGACTTGGATTCCAAAGATGGGGTCCCTACATCTCTGCAAACCAAAGTTACAGGGGTCCAAAATTGGTAAAATCCCCCATAGACTTTCATTGCCTCCCTATTTCACTTTCCAAAATCTCACATCTTTTCAAAGGGCAATGGCTCAGCAGTACCAAATTTTCTAGCATTGTAGGGACCCTTAGGGGGAACATGACTGGTGAGTTTCGGGCCCCTAGGCCAAAGAGGTCATAGCCTAGGGTCACAAAAACCTGTTTATTTGGGCTATTTCAATGGTAGTGATGGTGACGTACATAAATCTCAGCTATGGCCGTTAGCAACGTCTGAATTTCACGAAATGTCTCATGCAGGTAGAAGACATATTGTTAGACTTGGATTCCAAAGATGGGGTCCCTACATCTCTGCAAACCAGAGTTACAGGGGTCCAAAATTGGTAAAATCCCCCATAGACTTTCATTGCCTCCCTATTTCACTTTCCAAAATCTCACATCTTTTCAAAGGGCAATGGCTCAGCAGTACCAAATTTTCTAGCATTGTAGGGACCCTTAGGGGGAACATGACTGGTGAGTTTCGGGCCCCTAGGCCAAAGAGGTCATAGCCTAGGGTCACAAAAACCTGTTTATTTGGGCTATTTCAATGGTAGTGATGGTGACGTACATAAATCTCAGCTATGGCCGTTAGCAACGTCTGAATTTCACGAAATGTCTCATGCAGGTAGAAGACATATTGTTAGACTTGAATTCCAAAGATGGGGTCTCTACATCTCTGCAAACCAGAGTTACAGGGGTCCAAAATTGGTAAAATCCCCCATAGACTTTCATTGCCTCCCTATTTCACTTTCCAAAATCTCACATCTTTTCAAAGGGCAATGGCTCAGCAGTACCAAATTTTCTAGCATTGTAGGGACCCTTAGGGGGATCATGACTGGTGAGTTTTGCCACTGCTGAGCCATTGCCCTTTGAAATGGTGTGAGATTTTGGAACGGTAAATAGTAGGCCCAATGAAAGCCTATGGGGGATTTTACCAATTTTGGAGCCTTGTAACTCTGGTTTGCAGAGATTTAGGGTCCCCATCTTTGGAATCCAAGTCTAACAATATGTCTTCTACCTGCATGAGACATTTCGTGAAATTCAGACGTTGCTAACGGCCATAGCTGAGATTTATGTACGTCACCATCACTACCATTGAAATAGCCCAAATAAACAGGTTTTTGTGACCCTAGGCTATGACCTCTTTGGCCTAGGGGCCCGAAACTCACCAGTCATGTTCCCCCTAAGGGTCCCTACAATGCTAGAAAATTTGCCACTGCTGAGCAATTGCCCTTTGAAAAGATGTGAGATTTTGGAAAGTGAAATAGGGAGGCAATGGAAGCCTATGGGGGATTTTACCAAATTTGGAGCCCTGTAACTCTGGTTTGCAGAGATGTAGGGAACCCATCTTTGGAGCCCAAGTCTAACAATATGTCTTCTACCTGCATGAGACATTTCTTGAGATTCAGACGTTGCTAACGGCCATTGCTGCGATTTATGTTCGTCAGACTCGCCACCATTGAAATTGCCCAAATAAACAGGTTTTTGTGACCCTAGGCTATGACCTCTTCGGCCTAGGACTGCATTGAACGCGACCCACGCATTGTGCGCATTCTGGACAACACCAATTACTGTTTATTGTTTATTGAACCTCTCATCTGTATTACATTTATGACTGCATGGCGACAAAATGCAAATTGCTATCCGCACGCTTCTTGTCCTCATGCAAGGCCTGGGTTGTTGTGTCTCAAAGCGTGGCCTTCTCCTCCTGCGCCGCCCTCCTCCTGTTCCATCACGTGTGCTGCTGCTGGGTTAGCGTTACCGTTCCCTTTTCCTGGAACCTCTTATCTGTATTACATTTATGACTGCATGCCGACAAAAAGCATGTTACCTGTGCAAAGAAAACAGACATTTCCCGCATTTAAAAGACAGTTTTCCCTTTGAAACTTTAAAATCGATTTTCTCAAAAACTATAAGCTCTTTTTGCTAAATTTTTTTTCCTCTTGTACCCACTCCCAAGTTGCACATACCCTGTAAATTTGGGGTATGTAGCATGTAAGGAGGCTTTACAAAGCATGAAAGTTCGGGTCCCCATTGACTTCCATTATGTTCGGAGTTCGGCTCGAACACACCGAACATCGCGGCCATGTTCGGCCTGTTCGGCCCGAACCCGAACATCTAGATGTTCGCCCAACACTATTTGTAAACAGACCATATTACTTATGCACAAAAGCAAATATGGTAAATGTATGTATGAAAACACATTTTTATTGAATGTTATGTCAGAGTTTTATCCCAGTTTAATTCAGCATTGTATTTTGATTTGTCCTTTTCTTAAATTCCTGAAGCCAGCAATGAACCACTGTAGTCTGGAATGCCAGCTGCCAAGCTGCATCCTTGGCCCATAGGATCTACTGCAGGCTTCCTGACTCTTATCACCAACTTCTCTGCTGTAAGTGAGGAGATTAAAAAATGACCTCCAGAGATAAAAGTTCCAGTCTCAGCCATTCTACATTCTTCCTCCTGTACATTGTAGTATCCAACATTTGGAACCAGTCCCTCATCAAAGGCAACAACTTGTAGTTTGTTATTCCAGCAGGGTGCCGATTTCAGTAATGATTCTGCATTGAATACGAACATTTGGAGATTGTCTGGAACTGGATTGTTTCTTGTTGATGTTAAATATGACAATTCTGGTGTATTCTGGTGTAATTCCTGGAGAGGAAAGGGGAGACCGTTCTTTTGCAGTATAACTGCCAGACAGAGACGGAGACTGACAGGTGACTTTCTCATTATTGCACTATTGATAAAGGGGGATTTTGGGTTGACCTGGCATATTTGTAAGCACAGGACTGCAAGCGTTACAAAAAAAACTAAAACATTCTTCCTTGTCTGTATTACAAAAACACCCCAAATACTTCATTTTAGTTTATAAGGCATTTCCTTACAAATGACCTGCGGTTTTTATTCTGCTGTACAATTAGCATGACTAAACCCTGTTGAGCCATGAGTGAACAATAGCACTGACTGGTACATTGCTATATCATCACACATTCTGGCTACAATGAGGGCATTATACAGTACAGGATGTCTATTTAGCCAACAAAGCCATTGTATGGTGCAGTACACACACTGTATAGTACATGACAGCATGTTTCCCTGCAGTCAGCATGTGTAATATGTGGAAGCCCTTTTATTCTTCAGTATGAATCAGCATTTTATTTGCTAAAAGTAGCACCAAGCTAAATGGATTTTTCATTTTTCTGCATAGAGCTTGGATCTTGATATTTTCATTTATGTTCATTGTTTACAGAAAATGAACTGCTGTGATTCATCAATCCACAGTAATAGAAACAACACAGTTCAACAACAGTTCACAACAAAGCTAGTAGTAATCTCCTCTGATGTATGCTAAAACTGAACATTACTAAGTGCCTTCTGCTCTGTACCCCTCCTATGTAATATACTCATTCATGAAAGGACTCTCATAGTTACATTTCAGAGAAACAAAACTTTAAAGGATACCCGAGGTGACATGTGACATGATGAGATAGACATGTGTATGTACAGTGCCTAGTACACAAATAACTATGTTGTGTTTCTTTTTTTCTTTCTCTGCCTGAAAGAGTTAAATATCAGGTATGTAAGTGGCCGACTCAGTCCTGACTCAGACAGGAAGTGACTTCAATGTGACCCTTACTGATAAGAAATGACAACTATAAAACACTTTCCTAGCAGAAAATGGCTTCTAAGAGCAGGAAAGAGATAAAAAGGGTCAATAGTTCATAGATTTTAGCTCTGGCATACTTCCCTGAATGTGTCATTGAGCAAAAACAATAAAACAGTTAAAACTTAAAAAGTAGATTTAAACATAAAATAAAAAAGTCATTTTTAGGAGAAGAAAGATAGATACAATTGTTTATTTTGTTAGTTTATTTTCACCTCGGGTGTCCTTTAATAATCTTCAGCCTTTACAAGTAGACTCATTCTAAAAACCTTGCTGTTGTAATGTAGTTATACATTCTTTGAGCAATACAAAGAATATCTTCTAACCTTCTTGAATGATAGCCAGAAAATATTATAATTATAAAGCATGGGCTTGTGGGAAATAGTTTATATTTTATAGGTGTAGTTATCTGGCCAAGTATTGTTCGGCTGGTGATGGAATATCATTTCTTTTTTCAATGAGCCAACACTGTGCACTTCCTCTCTCCTCATAAAGTCAAAGTGTAAAAGTGTATTTTAGTGTTGGATAGTGTGTAAGGAAGCCTGCTCCTCTTTTTGGAAAACCGTATAAAAATAAGCACTCATATCAGCCCAAAGTACACGGTAGAAGGTACAGTACATATCCGTAAAACAATCAAACTAAGATCGCGCACACAGTCTCAAAGATAAAGAGATACACTATCTCACAGTCTGTAGCCCAAGAAGATCCAAAAATTGTCAAGGCTGGGTACACACTGTAATAGATCGACACTTGTTGTCTGTCGCTCTCTAGATCCAGACTCTCATATCATATGCAATAAAAAACAAACAAATAGCATCACATAGCGTATAACTGCCAGGACCAATCTCCAAACACCTTTCCTCTGTGTCTTACTCTGTCACCAAAAACCTCCACCAGTGCAGGGATGCTCCCCCCCCCCCCACGTGCCCGCACTCACCCTAGAGACCTCCACAATATCCAGAGGCAGGAATGACAGTGTTGGGGGATAAAGATCCAGCAGGCAGATATTCAGTTTAATTCAAAAAATAAATAAGTAATGCACTCACATGCGGTTAGTGGAAAAAAGGAATATAGTATACAGTGATGGTCCCCGGGAAACCACTCAAACTGATGCTGCCTCAGGTCCACGCTTGACCGCACGCTGCTCTGCTCTCCTTCCTTTGCCAGTCACGTGTGTCGTCGCTCTACCCATTTACACAAGATTTAAGCAGCCCACCACTAAAAGTGGAAGCTTCATCCAGGCAGAAAGTTTTTGTTGTACAATAGAGAGAAGGGGTTTAACGTTATCTTGAAGATAAAGGTTTGGGTTAGCTTGGATGTTGACCCCTGAAGTGGGCAAGTGAGGGGGCTGGAAGAGACTGTGGTATCATCTATGCCCATAATTTGCGGACTTACCCCAGTTAATTCATAGGCCCAAATAGGCACCCATTTCCACAATAAGGTCATATGCTACTTGCAAAGAAGAGTGAAGGTCTGCCACATATAAAATGGTGTCATATGCATATTGGCTAACCTTTTACCCTAGGATGTGCTCTGATTTTGCAAGCCAGAGGTTCTGCAGACTTTAGCTTTTAAAAATCGTGATCGGGGCAATTTTGACACAATTTTACCAGGATTTGAATGCAAGTCAAGGAAAGCACGGTTATACAATTGAAAACGGATAGAAAAGAGCTCTGAAGTGTGTTTCTGACATTGTGACATTGCCATCCAATTCAGTTTATACCACTTGCCAAAGAGAACCCCTCCTCCAATTAACTCCACCTAACAAAGCACAAAACCTACTTGCAAGGAAGAAAAAAATGCCTTTAAAAAACAACAAAAGCAAATTGCTTTATTCAACAGACAACACCCCCACCTCTTCTCTAGTTTACTATATGCATGTATACTGTATGCATGTTGGATTATTATGGCTCTGTACAATTTAACAAGCTGACACATCATTGCATTCCAGCGGTTCTGGAGGTGTGTTTAGCTTCTAAGGGTACAATGGTTAATTTGCATATATTCAGCAGTGGTGCTCTGGGAGACATCTCGAGCTCACTCCAACCTGAATTATCGCAAATTCTTTCTGTTTTAGGAAAGCAATTTTTTTTGTTTTTCTTAACATCTTAGTAAGGGGGCTTTTAGGACCATTGTAGTCCCTTACACACTCCAATGAGTTCTGGGTCACCATGAGCTTGCTGGTTAGTCTGTACCTCTCGGTTTACAAGCCCTACTCCATAGAGCCAAATTAATCCATGCCATGCACTGATGAGGATCAAACAATCTGAAACAGTCTGTATGCATGTTGGATTATTATGGCTCTGTACAATTTAAGAAGCTGACACATCATTGCATTCCAGCGGTTCTGGAGGTGTGTTTAGCTTCTAAGGGTACAATGGTTAATTTGCATATATTCAGCAGTGGTGCTCTGGGAGACATCTCGAGCTCACTCCAACCTGAATTATCGCAAATTCTTTCTGTTTTAGGAAAGCAATTTTTTTTGTTTTTCTTAACATCTTAGTAAGGGGGCTTTTAGGACCATTGTAGTCCCTTACACACTCCAATGAGTTCTGGGTCACCATGAGCTTGCTGGTTAGTCTGTACCTCTCGGTTTACAAGCCCTACTCCATAGAGCCAAATTAATCCATGCCATGCACTGATGAGGATCAAACAATCCGAAACAGTCTGTATGCATGTTGGATTATTATGGCTCTGTACAATTTAACAAGCTGACACATCATTGCATTCCAGCGGTTCTGGAGGTGTGTTTAGCTTCTAAGGGTACAATGGTTAATTTGCATATATTCAGCAGTGGTGCTCTGGGAGACATCTCGAGCTCACTCCAACCTGAATTATCGCAAATTCTTTCTGTTTTAGGAAAGCAATTTTTTTTGTTTTTCTTAACATCTTAGTAAGGGGGCTTTTAGGACCATTGTAGTCCCTTACACACTCCAATGAGTTCTGGGTCACCATGAGCTTGCTGGTTAGTCTGTACCTCTCGGTTTACAAGCCCTACTCCATAGAGCCAAATTAATCCATGCCATGCACTGATGAGGATCAAACAATCCGAAACAGTCTGTATGCATGTTGGATTATTATGGCTCTGTACAATTTAACAAGCTGACACATCATTGCATTCCAGCGGTTCTGGAGGTGTGTTTAGCTTCTAAGGGTACAATGGTTAATTTGCATATATTCAGCAGTGGTGCTCTGGGAGACATCTTGAGCTCACTCCAACCTGAATTATCGCAAATTCTTTCTGTTTTAGGAAAGCAATTTTTTTTGTTTTTCTTAACATCTTAGTAAGGGGGCTTTTAGGACCATTGTAGTCCCTTACACACTCCAATGAGTTCTGGGTCACCATGAGCTTGCTGGTTAGTCTGTACCTCTCGGTTTACAAGCCCTACTCCATAGAGCCAAATTAATCCATGCCATGCACTGATGAGGATCAAACAATCCGAAACAGTCTGTGGCTTCTAGGACTTTTGGCGAAGATCAGGTGGAGGATATTTACTTGGACTTGGCACGAGGGGTATTCTAAGGGTCCTCCTTGTGGGGGCCCTGGATAAACGGGGAGAGGATGGCAGCTGCGTCGAGTGGAGGAGGCATGCCAAAACTGCGGAACTCAATTCGCTTTGTCGTAAAGACGGATTGGAGGAGACATGGACCGAAGGCGTTCATCGATAAGGTACTGGTGGAGGGGTTGAAGCTGAATAAGAGCAAGATGTTTGCAATACAAGATTTCCCAGGACAAGGGGCCTATGATATCACAATGCATAATGAGGAAGATGTGCTAAAAGTGCTGGCAGATTATAGAGAGAGCAGGGAAGATTATGTTAATTGGTTGGAGTCGGTCACGCCATTATTTAATGAAAAGGCGAGACAGATTTATGTGCATATGTACAATCCTTTCGTGGAGCCAGATGTGGTCGGGCTGTTCATGCTGCGATATTTTGAGGATGTGAGCTCTGCTGAAAAAATATACAATCACATAGGAGTATACAGAAGCAAAATGAAGTTTATTGTAAAGTTCAAGAGGCAGGAGGGGTGCTGGCATGATGTAGTTCACCCACCCCCTGTCTTCTCTATTGCCGGGGAGAGAGGTTATGTCACATATCCTGGGCAGCCTCTCTACTGCCGGAGGTGCTATATGTTTGGGCATGGAACTGGAAGTTGTGTCTCGGAGGAGCGGTGCAGACATTGCAAGGAGCCAGTGCACCCTGGCTCCAGCTGCAAGAAGGTGAAAGTGTGTGACCTCTGTGGTGTGGGCGGCCACTTGGCCAAAGATTGTGAAAAGCGTGGTAAAACAAGGATTTACACGTATGCTGCTGCCGCTGGTTCTTATGGTAGGGGCAGGAGGTGGTCACTGGCTCCCCGTGTGGAACCACGGGACTCTGAGGCTGTTACTGAGACCCCCCTTACTGATGCAGCTGGAGAAGGCACCAGTGTAGTCCATATGGGCCCAACCGCTGCTGAGACCCCCCGTGGCCCCCCTGTGGATGAAGTAACTGATTCCCAGATGCTGCAGGCAGAGGAGTTGCCAAAGCTGCAGCGAGTGAAGAAAAGAAAACTGGGTGAGGATGTGGATGAAAATGATGATGCTGTGGGGAGTGGGGGTGAAGAGGACGCCGTGCCTCTGTCTGCAGAGTTTCCCTCTGATGTGCAGAAGGCTGCCGGTCCTGCCTGTAAGAAGGCTGCCGCTGCCGTGTCTGCAGCGAGTAGGACTGGAGAAGCTGATTTATGTGCTGTGACTGAGGTTGCCCCGAGTCCTCCCGCTGTGGAGAGTCAGGCTGGGGCTGTGCAGAGTGAGATTGTGGAGGAGACCCCCCCGGAGCAGCTCCCCGAAGATGTGCCCGGCTCTCCAGCAGAGCGGGATTCCCCTGGCGCTGGTGACGTCATCGGCTCAGTTTCTACTGAGCGGGACCCGCAGCGTGAGCCTGGAGAGTGTGCTGAGGCTTCACCGACCCCTGCCACCAGTACCGAAGCCTCCCCCGTGCTTCTCATGAGCCAGGCAGAGGTTCCTGATAACTGCACAGACCCCCAGCGGCCTGCCATGGACGCTAGTAGCCGCAGGTCTGCTGGGAGCAGTAGTGCCACAGTTCCTGGAGCCGGCTCAGCCGGCGAGAACAAGAAGAATGCAGGCGGGGAAACAGCTGTGCAGTCAGCTGATCCCCTGCACAATCCTAAGCCCGCCCCTTCTTCTGCTCTCTCGCAGAAGACTCTGCCAGCACATTCTAGCCCTGTGAAAAGCGCAGGGAAAAAGACAAAGACTGACACTGCTGTGGGGAGATCCCAGCAGGGGACTCCCTCACTTCCCTCCAAAAATAACAGCTCCCCAAATTCAAATAAAGGAGGGAAATCAGCCAGCATGATGTCAGAGGAGGTGGGAGGAGGTTATGCAAATGAGGAGGAGGAGTGTGAGATGGACATAACAGACCCTGGGAAGGTGGAAGGGGAGAAAGAGGTGGTGATAGAAGAGAGTGACAGTGATTATCCACTACCTTATCAAGAAAGAAAAGAGGCTGTGACAGAATCAGAGAGTGATGACACCCATGTGGCAAAAATGCGTATTGTCAGTGACATTTCTGAGGGAGAGTTAAAAGTTGACATGACGCAGTCTCCTGTACCCACTAGCTGGAAAAACACCAAACCAGCTAGGAGGATTAACCCAGAGGTGCCTGGGCCGAGTACTGCTGGAGATTCTGGTCCAGAGGACTGGAATATGGCGGAGTCAAAGAAACAAAAAAGAAAGAAAAACAGAAAAGGAAAGCAGGAGCCCGCTACAGTGGGCTTAAGGAAGAGTCCCAGGGCATCCAAGAAGTGATGATGGCTGAGTGTAGGGTGCATAACACGTGGTGTCTTTTGGTGATGGTCCTGTCCCTGCTGTCTGTAAATGTGAGGGGGATCGGCTCCTCATACCGCCGGGCTGCAGTCCTGCAGGACCTTGCAAATTTTAGGGCGGATATTTTTTGTCTGCAGGAGTGTATATTGAAGACGGTACCAGGCTCTGGGGAATGGGCAGGGGGCAATGCCATCTGGTCCCCTGCCTGCCAGAGTAGGAATGAGGGCATTGGAGTGCTGTTTAATAACCCAGGCATAAAGGTTTTGTCACATGCTGTCATCATTCCGGGAAGGATGATGGTTGTGAATTTTGATTTTTTTGGTTCCCAGTACCGTCTTTTTAACTGTTACGCTCCTGCAGACAAAAATGAGAGGGCGGAGTTTTTGGAGGTGCTCAAGTTCAATCTGCCAGGCCGCATTAAGACCATTGTGGCCGGCGATCTGAACTGTATAAGATCGGTTGGGGATCGAGTGGGGTCAGGAGAGACCAAGCTGGACTCCACCAGTAGGATCCTCAACCAGATTGTGACAGATTTTGGACTGCAGGATGCAGCTTTGGCGGCAGGAAGTAGGGACAGGGAATATACTTACTTTTCGGATGCGGGCACGGTTAAGTCACGCATAGATTACTTTTTACTTTCTAGGTATGTGTTGGTTTCTGCTGTCTCTTATCACCAGGTCACTTTTTCTGATCACAGAGCCATTCTTTATTCCCTGGAAACGTCGGAGAGAGTGGTGTTTGGGAAGGGAGTCTGGAAGTTGAATGTGGAGTTGTTGGAGGATGTGGACGTACTTGAAAGATTTAGGGTGGAGTATGCAGGATGGGTGTGTAGGAAGAGAGGTTTTGTGGATTTGTTAGAATGGTGGGATTGGGCAAAGAGGAGGATTTCTGGCTTTTTCAGGAATCTGGCGTATGAGAAGAGGTGTTTGCAGAGAGAGGAGGAAGAGAAGTGGAAAGTGAGATTGCAGTATTTGGTGAAGATAAAGGAATGGGGGTAGGAAGTGGAGGAAGAGTTGGAGGAGGCAAGACAGCGAATGAAGGGGATGTTGATGGAGCGTGGGAAGAGGATTGTGTATCAGGCGAAAGTGAGAGATTTGGAAGAGGGGGAGTCTTGCTCCCGGTTCTTCTTTAAGAAGGTGGTGTCCAGTAGGGATGTGTTAGAGTCAGTGGTGGTGGATGAGAAGGAAGTAGTTGGTTCTGAAGTGGTGGAAGAGGTGCAAAAGTTTTATGTGGATTTGTATGGAGGAGGGAATGTTGTGTCAGATGTGGAGATGGAAGAGTATTGTGATGAGGTGTTGGAGGAGTGTTTGGATCCGTTGGAGGTACAGCAGTTGAAAGAGTCGGTGGCCACGGAGGAGGTATGGGCGGCAGTGGGTGCCATGCAAACAGGCAAGACTCCAGGGAAGGACGGGCTCCCAGTGGAGTTTTTTAGGTGGGCCTGGCCTATCATTGGTGGGGAAGTGGTGGAGGTGGTCCAGGAGGTTTTTTCTTCTGGACGGTTGTCCCCATCAATGTGGGAGGGAGTCATCACCCTGATTTATAAGAAAGGAGACAAAAAATTGATAAAAAATTGGAGGCCGATTTCGCTGTTGAATGTGGACTACAAGATAGTGGCAAAATTGGTCGCAAACAGGTTAAGGAGTGTGATAGCATCTTTGATTGGAGAGGGGCAGACCTGTGCGGTCCCCGGTCGAAGAAGCGCCGATAACCTGGTTTTGTTAAGGGACATGATAAGTTTTTCACAGGAAAATAAAGTGCCGATGGTCATTGAGGGTATCGATTTGGAAAAGGCATTTGATAGAGTATCACACTCCTTCCTGTTCGGGGTGATGGCAAAATTAGGGGTCCCTGATTGTCTCCTAAAAGTTATTAGAAGTTTTTACACTGGAATTTCGAGCCAAGTCTTGGTAAATGGGGTTTTGTCCAGGTCATTCCCCGTTTTGTCCGGAGTCAGGCAGGGGTGTCCACTGTCGCCTATGGCTTTTATTTGTGTGGTGGAGCCTTTGCTGAGGTATGTCCAACGGGACAAGGTGGTGAAAGGATTTGTTGTGCCAGGTGGTGGTGGAGAGCAGGTGAAGTATTTGGCTTATATGGATGATGTGGCGTTTGTGGGTGGGTCGCAGGCTGATATTGATAGGATGAATTTGCATGTGAAAGTGTTTTGTGGAATGTCTGGAATGGCTGTGAATTGGGAGAAGTCCCAGCTGGTTTCCTTTGGGAGGCCTGTACCTTTGAATGTGGAGAAAGTGCCGGTGAGTCAGGAGATCAAGGTGTTCGGTGTGGTGTTTGATGCAGAGATGAAAGGTAGAAAGACTTTGGATGAGGTGAAAGGGAAAGTGGTAAGAAAGTTGAATTTTTGGAGGTTGCGGAAGTTGTCTTTTTCAGGGAAAGTGTTGGTGGTGAAAGCTGTGATATTGCCGTTGTTGTTGTACTTCTGTTTGGTCTTGCCTCCTGGCAAAAGATGGATGCAAGAGGTGCAGAGAATGTTGTTTGTCTTCTTCTGGGGTTCAAAGATGGAGAGGGTGGCACGGGTGACGGTTCACAAGGGTGTGTCTCTGGGTGGTTGGGATTTCCCTGATGTTGCTTCCTTTTTGTCTCTGCACTATCTGGTGTCTGTCCGTAGAGTATTGGAGTCAGAGGGGAGGGTGAAGGATTTTGTAAGATACTTGGGAGGATGGTTGTGGAACAAGTTGGGATGGGTTGCTAAGGACCTGAGCAAGCCTGTTGCATTCACAACCACGCAATGCTATCAAAAGGTCAAAGAAATTCTGTACAATTTCAATATGACAGGAGCAGCCTTGGCGGATATAAATAAACAGAACATAAAAAAATGGATCACAAGAAATGATATAATATGTTATATAAAAGGAATGACAAGTGCACAAGCAGAGACAATATGGAAAAGAATGAACATTAAAGGAACAACAAACAGACAAAAAGATGTGGTGTGGATGTCCCTGGTATCAGCACTCCCTACTAGGGTTTTTTGCAAAAGGAGGGGTATAGCTGCCTCAGGAAGGTGCCCAAGAGAAGGGTGCGGAGGGGAAGAAGATGTGGATCACGTTTTTTGGGAGTGTGATTTTGCAAGGGATTTTCGGAGGAAGTTGGGGTTTTTTTTAGAGGTGGTGGTGGAGGTTAGGGGCACATCTCTTTTAATGGTGATGGGTGGAGTGTCACTGGGTGCAAAGGAAAAGGATAGAAAGGGGTGGATCGTGTTTTCTGTATTCAAGGAAGTTCTGTGGGATGCAAGGAATCTAATTGTATTCAAGAAGGAGCAGATGTCATTGGAAGCAGTATGCAATTTTTTCTTGGCGAGATTGTATGTGGTGTATTTGGCAGATAAAAAAAGTGTTGGAGAGGAGAAGGCTCAGGAATGTTGGAAACAAAGAGAATGGAGCTCATTGATATAACAAGTGAACAGATTTAATAAAGGCCGGTATGATGATTTAATTATGAAGGATGGGCAATATCGCTGCCAACCTGATGGAGAGATCCGCGTGATGGCTGGTTTTTAAGTGATTTTAATCTGAAAGGCCAAAAAAAAAAAAAAATCCGAAACAGTCTGTATGCATGTTGGATTATTATGGCTCTGTACAATTTAACAAGCTGACACATCATTGCATTCCAGCGGTTCTGGAGGTGTGTTTAGCTTCTAAGGGTACAATGGTTAATTTGCATATATTCAGCAGTGGTGCTCTGGGAGAGATCTCGAGCTCACTCCAACCTGAATTATCGCAAATTCTTTCTGTTTTAGGAAAGCAATTTTTTTTTTTTTTTACTAAATAAATGATCAAAAATAATATTTCACTAATACACTGGCAGGAAACAGAAGCCTTTGTGTATGGGGACACTAATAGCTTTTCTTTTTGCACCATTCAAATTAACTCTTTAAATTGCAAGTTATTTGGGGAGTGGAGGGAATATAATATCAACACATGTGTAGGGTCTTTAGGATGCAGTTAGTAATATACGAAGACACACAAAATACTCAATTTAAAGCAACTCTTTTAAAAGTAAACCTAAATTGATATTAGTGACTGGTTTATGCTTGGCAGTTTTCTTTATTTGACTTTGGTTAATTATTATCTGCTTCTGGCATTATATCTGTCACAGATGGACACAGACACTTAAATTAAAGGATTTATTTACAATTCACTCTGCCTAATGCTTGCCTGATACTGAAAAGTGCTCTGCTAGCATCTCGGTTTAGCCTTGTAGCTTTCCTTGTCAGAATGAATAGAAATGGATGGTGTAGACAAGGCCGACGAGAATTGATTAAATACAGACAGGAAGTTATGTAAAGCTGGAAATTAATGAAAAATCAATAGAATTTGTTGAAACAGCAGTAGCTAGGCACAATGTAATAGTGAATAGGATACAAAATCTTGTGATCATATTTTGGATGACAAACCTGAAAAATGAATAATGTCAAAGTATAAAGTAGTAAAGGACTGCACTGGAAAGATAAAATAATAGATGGCCCAATAGAAATACTCTATATGGTAAAACTGTATCCAAAGAAAGGGGGGCACAGGTTTTCTCACCTGAAGTGGCAATATGTCTAGAGGCGCCCCTGTATCCGTGCACGTATAAAGCTGTTTCAGGGCTTCTGACTCTGCATTAATTTGAGTCTGTACATGGTAAGATTTCTTTAGGTCAGTGACCCAGCTAAATTATGTGGACCAATCTGCTAAAAACACTGCATGGTACAGTACTTTCTTTTTGAAACAGAAGGTAATAGCATGCAATCACAATTTGTCCTAAATGCCTCACTTCATGACAATGGTCATAGCCATCCCTACCTTCGCTGATGAGGGGCAAATAATATCACTGTTTTCTCCATAATAATGGTATTTTGGGACATTTGTAATAATTTATACATCATTTGCATGATTAGTGTGAGGAGGAGGAAGGCATTGGTTTAAGGAATATAGGCGGCCCGGTGCTGTCTGCGTTACCCCATAAAGCTGTACAAATGTAAAGAAATACAAAGGCAGAAGGGCACACAGGAGAAGGGTAGGCACTAGATTGTGAGCCCCTCTGGGCATGACATGACTATGTGCTCTGTAAAGTGCTGCAGAAGAGGTCATCGCTGTATAAATACATAATAATAATATGGTAGGATTAGATTGTGAGCTTCTCTGAGGACAGTCAGTGACATGACTATGTAGTCTGTAAAGTGCAGCAGAAGATGTCAGTGCTATATAAATACATAATAATAACATGGTAGAACATTAGACTATGACTATGGTATAATTAGATTTTGAGCTCCTCCGAGGACAGTCCGCGACATGACTATGTTGTCTGTAAAGTGCTGCAGAAGATGGCAATGCTATATAATGTTTATCTGGAAAATATTCCAGTGGAGATCCCTGTATTGTCACTCTGGCTCAATCAGTGAAACCTGACAACAGTGAAGTTTCTTCCAGATGTTAGATGGTTATAGAATGAGCACTTGTGATCTGCTGGTTACCACCAGACTCTGCAGCACTCACCCAGTTACATTAAGCTTTGAACAGTGTCACACATCTGCACTGTGCTGTCCAGCAGCTTCTTGCTTTGCTCGTTTCTCTGTCCCTGCCAGGAAACCTGGCTTCATTGGGTTGCTCTCCTCCTCTACTTTGTCAGCACAGTACCTTCTTCTTCCTAAGCATATAGCCTGCTGAATGTCCACACTCTGAGTTTGTGATGCCCTGCTCTGTATTACTTCCTGCCAGAACTAACAACTAACTGTCCATCTGCAGTGAGAGGGCAGGTGAAATATAGTCCCCTTGTACGAGCCTGCCTCTCTGCACAGAATTTATTATGACCTTCCACAGGTGGTGGGGGGCTTAGATAATGATACAAAAAAAAAGGCAGCTAGGATTGGGCCCTCCTCTTGGCTAGGGCCCCATAGCAGTCGCTATGTCTGCTATGGTGATCCCTACACCACTGGACATTAGTGATTCAACCATAACTAATGTTTCAAGTATAAGGTCAGAAAAGAGAGTGTTACATGTGTCTCAGGGACATTATTAATATTTACTCTAGAGGGCGGTTTCTTTACAACCATAGGGCTTGATTCACTAAGACAAATAGCACGCCTTATCAAAATTAACACGCCTTATCAGAGTACATAGCAAGCGCTACGAACTTATGCCTGCTAATTGGCAATGACGAGAGCTCCACTCCTCCTGCCCTTAACCCCTGCGGGTTCGTAGCGCTCGCTATGCTACTCTGATAACGTTGATAAGGCGTGTTAACCTTGATAAGGCATGCTATTTGTTAGTGAATCAAGCCCTCAGTGTTACATGTTTCCATTTTATATCTATTTAAAAAATTACATAAGTTAAATATACTCTCTCTATTGGAGAGCTTTTTAGAATTCCCAAAGCTGAAATCACACATTTGTATGCACCTATGACATTTCTTGTTTTACACTTCCTGCTGCTGCAGTTAGTCATTGCACTGAGGCCACTTTCACACTTGAAATCTCTGTTGTACTGTGATCGTTATACAATCACACTGCAGTGGTACCGTGTGGTGTGACCATACCGTGAGGCATACTTTCCATTGAAAGTATGCCTCACTTCCCTGTTCATTTCGAGCAATGCAGCACAACAGCAGCTCTTGCAGTGCCACAAAGGGACCCACCGCAGCACAGTTCACTGTGGTCAATGTGACATCCAGGGATGCAGTGTTTTTGTGCGATGCGACACACTGCATGAAGGGCAAAAGGATCCTCAAAATTCCATAGGAGTCTATGGTCAGTTTACTAAATAGCAGGAAGTGTCTTGGAAGTCGATTTGGAGCTTGTGCAATTGTTGTAGTAAACCAGAAGTTCATCTTCAGGGGTAATGCAATGGACTCTTCTTACGTGAGTATGTCTATCATACCCACAGACTCTTTCACACATGATACCAGATGGTTCTGGTAGGAGTTCTTCCATAAATATGTACTTCAAGAACAGAGGTTGTGAAGACTGGGAACAAGTTGTAATAAACACATTCTTGGTACAGAAATGCAACAAATGGTGAAATTTTGATTGTAAAACAATTGTTTTTCAAGACAGACAGAAAAAGTGTTCTAAGGTAGAGCTTGTTCTGATATTAAAGCCAAGGGGAATGTTTAACCATGATAACTGCCATTCTTCAGAGCCCCCTCACTGTCTTTTTACAACAAACAGATTCCATTCCAACAATGTTAAAAGGTTTCTGGGACTACATCCATCCCTCCTCCCTCCCCCTGCTATGGGAATGTGTTATGTGTACCTAAGGGTTGGCATATGTCCTAAAGAATTATGGAAGGGTGTAGAAAGTGTGTGTGTGTGTGTGCGCGTGCGTGCGTGCGTGCGTGCGTGCGTGCGTGCGTGTGTGTGTGTGTGTGTGTGTGTGTGGACATATTTTCTTGGGTAAGTGTAGGGACAGGGAGCTGTGGAAGGGGAATATGTCAGAAGTACATGCAAAGATATAGCTTAAATAAGGCATGAGGACATTACCCTAGCAAAATAAATTAAATCAATCAAGACACAAGTGTGCAACAAGAACAATGAGATGTAGAGATAACTTTAAACAGAATAGCTCAAATTACATAAGCTGAGGTGTGAAGCTGACGTTCTGACATTTACATGATAATATAAGCATTGCCATGTTTTTAAAAGCATGATTCGTTTTGAGAGTAAAATTAAATGGAAAATAGTAGGAGTAGCACTCATTTATACTGTCCTCCTAAAAAGGATGCTCAAATGACACCTATTATTAAAAGCTCTCCATTTAATATTATTAATTTAAGATATCTTTATAAAAGGTGAAGTTAGCACTGTGACTCTGGTGGGAGACTGGATATGATGTCAGAAGAGGCCATTCCTTGACAGTGGCTAGAAAAAAGGAAATGCACACACAATGAAAGAATGCCCCCTTCAGTTTCTCACCATGCCACTCACACAGCTCAAACCCCCACCACCCATCCACGTATGCTCCAACCCTCACAGACTCTGCATAATAATGACTTAAATAATGCAGCACATAGCATTTACTTTGGTCAACTAGGACGCTGCTGGCAATGGTTGCTACACACAGCCATGTGGAAGCATTTACAGAGAGGGCTTGTGAATGGACAGTGCAAGCGACCTGGAGATCTCACTGGAGTTTTGAACAAATCTGATTGGCTGTTGCTCCACCTGTCAAGAACCGGCCCGCGGCACGCCTGCGTATACGGTTCCCGACTGCGGGTTTGACCAGATTAAGCGGGGAACAGCCTTATTTAAGCTACAAACAAGGCTGGAACCCCTCAAAACACCTCTCACTGCCACCACTAGCGTTGCTAGACACTTCCACTCTGCTGTCGAGTCCTCAGCGCGCACTCCGCGTTTTCGTATTTGGGTCAGCTTTGCGCTTAGGCCAAATACGGGAACGCCACGCACCCACACACACAGTTGCAATCTTACACTGTCGTGAAGCAAAGACCCACTAACAGTCGTTCCGAACGATACTGTTAGCTACTCGCACTGGCGTTGTTCGTACGTTGGGTCAGCTGCGCGCTTAGGCCAACGCATGACAAACGCCCCCACACACAATGCAATTACAATTTCCTACGGTAGTGTTGCTCAAGCGTACAATTAGGCATGAACTTATACACGGTTACACTTCAGTCTCTTCTAGGCTATGAGTGTTAGTTTAGTACGGCAGAAGTCAAGCTTATTAAATAATAATTTAATATTCCAGAAAAACATAGAACAGTGCAGAACTTAATATATACAAAAAGATTACAAAAAAACAAAGTAAAAATAGTTACAAGATAAAAGTTACAAAGATAACACACAAAGCGATTTTGCTTACCAAAATAAACGGGAAATAAACGGACCAGCGTATCGATCTGGTGTTGTTGCGGGTGGTACGCACTTCTGGTCAGGAACCAGGTTAGTTCTAGCCGTGTGAGCTACCTCCAAGAACTACAAGTTGTGGCTATCCTAGCTGCGGTTTTATACTATAAAATACGCCTGGAGGCTGTAAGCCTGTGTGGACGGGGGGAAGCTAGATTTAATTACATCCTCAGTCATAATTGGATCTCCAGAGATCTAACATCCACCTGCGAAAAATGTACAATAGCCCACATACATGAAAAGATTTCCCTAGTCCACGTTACAGGTGACAACCCCATTGTTGACAGTACTTCCTAGCTGATCAAAGATAAGGAGGTTGCACCTCCACCAATAATTCAATTTCCTCACAATGAAATAGTGTTTAACACACATGCCAACTTTTGGTGAAGCTACTCTTCCTGACTTAGCCTACAGTTCTTCACTTCCTCAACAGAAGTGTAAATGTTACAAGTGTCAAGGACTTCAACACTTCACTTCTGCCATTGTCTTATTACCCCAAGCATTATTCACTGAAGTCCTCTTTAGATGCAAATGTAGGTCTTTGAAGTTACCTGACTATGTCCTGATTGGTATAATGGGACAATAGGGCTTCTAATTAGCTCCCTGCTCTCCTAGGAACTGAGGGTAATTGTATTCCACACTGTCACACAGACAAGTACAGCTTCCCCCAAAGCCAGATGATGACCCATACATACGCATCTGAAGTACAGTACATAGCAGTCAGACAGGCAAATGAAAATATTATCCTTACGTCATAAGCACCCCAGTATTTTCCTGACACGCCCCCCTCTTCCAAATGGCGCCGGCAGATGTTTCTAACGAATCGTCCTGCCAAAGCCGACACTGACGGCCGGGCCTGGGGGGGTAATTCCTTAGCTCCAAGCTACAGGACTGGAAAGCTAGGTCAGGTTGCTGCAATGTGTCATTGCCCCTGACAACCTGACGTAAGCAACCAGGGGAATGAGGGTCAGTGACAACCGTGAAGTCGCGACCATAGAGACAGTGCTGCAGCTGGGGGAGGGTTCCAACCGTCGCTACACGCACTTTCTCTATAGTGGCAGGAGCTATCTCTCGGTCCCTTTGGGGAACGATTCCCTGCCGGGCTGCCTCCTCCACTTCGGACAGCTCCGAGGGAATAACTTCCCAGAACCCTCTCAGCCCGCCCCTCCCAGCTGGTGACCTGCTGGCTAGCCCCCTGAGCTCTTCCAGGGTGCTGTCAAATCGAACAGCCCCAGAGAGCTCAGTGCTGCCTGTCACACATTCCAGGAAGGCTGCAGACGGAGAGGCTCCTGGGCCCTCAGGGCCAGGTTCCGAAGTGGATGTGGCTGACCCAGCAACATTTGTCACTTCAGTGGACAGTCCCTCTGCTGTAGACCCGCTAGCGCTGCGGGTTACCACGGCAGCCGAGGGAGCGCCCACCTTACACATATCACAAACCACATCACCTTTGGTCTTGAAACCATCTGAAGGGGAAGGATCTGGCCTGGTGCCAGCTGCCCCTTCAGTGGACAGTCCACCTGCTGCAGCCCAGCGAGCGCCGCTGGTTCCTCCTGCAGCTGACGGAGTGTCCACATGACACACAGCATTACGTAGCACAACACACATGACATCAGCATTATCAGCCCTACATATATTGTCATTTGGGACATCACATAAACCATCAACATTATCTGTATCTTTACACACATTGCTACTCAGCACTTCACAAGTAGCATCAACAGTTCTTGCATCGATCGCCTCGATAGTCCGTGTGTCATGAATGACATCATCAGTTTCTGCATTCTCCATATCAACATGTCCCACTCCAGGCCTAGGCACTGGAGAATCACTAGGGCTGGCTCCTCGTACACAGTCCATAGCCCCTGGGGCCTCACCAGCACTCCCCACTTGCACTGCGTTATCAAATAGTACCTTGCAAGAGTCCTGAACTTCTGCTGGGGATGCAGGCTCCACGGGGGTTGGATTAGGCTCATACCGGGCTACTAACCGTCCCAGGTCAGTACCCAGCAAAACGTTTGTGGGGATTTTGTCAGTTACCCCAACTTCTTTCAGTCCACTGCCGGCCCCCCAATCCAGGTGGACCAAGGCGGTGGGTATGGCTGGGGTGACACCCCCAATTCCTCTGACAGCAATCATTTTCCCAGGTATGTACTGCTCTGGGTTCACAAGCTGGGGATGTATGAGAGTCACTTCTGCTCCAGTGTCTCTCAGCCCAGTGGCAACTGTACCCCCAACCGTGACAAGCTGCAGATTCTCTGCATAGCCAGTGGCATTCCTGGTAGCACACAAAGCCGTTGGGACTTCACTGGGGTTTGAGGCCTCACTGGATTTTGGGGCCTCCCTCTTCCTCTCTGGGCAAGTCGTGCTGATATGACCCACCCTGTCACATACAAAGCATTTCCGAGTGTCAGTGGTTGGTTGCCTGACTCCAGGAGACAGCGGTGCTTGCCTCCTCTGGGTGCTGGGTGACACCGGTTTAGCCATCTGTTCTCCTCTCCAGCTGGGTGTAGTAGTCCTCCGGGACTCAGGTGCTCTATGGGCGGTGTAGGCATCGGCCATTTCCGCAGCCTCATCCACTGTCTTTGGTTCTCGATCCAGCACAAACAGCCGGACCTCAACAGGACAGGTGTGTAGGAACTGGTCTTTTATCATCAGCTCCTTCAGGGCATCCAAGGTTTCAACTGACAGTCCTTTTAGCCACTGCTGGAAGGCAGTGCGCAGGTTGCAAGCATGATCCAGGTAACTGTCATTAGGACCTCGCTGCACTGTCCTGAAACGTTTGCGATACACCTCTGGCGTGAGGTGGTATCGTGCAATGATGGCTTTCTTAATTGCCTCAAAGTCTGTTTCTTCCTCCTGGGGGAGACTCACAAACGCCTCCAGGGCCTTGCCTCTCAGCCCTGGTGTTAGGTATCTTGCCCACTGCTCACGGGGCACCCCATACTGCCGACAAGTCCTTTCAAACCCCTGTAGGAAAGTGTCTATGTCAGAGTCCTTGTCCATAGCGGGGAACTTATCCAGGGGGATTCTGTGGACTCGCTCACCTTCGCGTTCTGCGGGTCCAGCAGACCGGTTCTGTTGCTGAAGTTTAGCCAGCTCCAGCTGGTGTTGCCGTTCAGCTCTTCCCTCCTCTGCTCGGAGTCTGTCCCTTTCGGCCTGGAGTCGCTGGGCAGCTTGTTCCCTCTGGGCTTGTCGTATTTCCCTCTCTGCTTGCCGATGTTCCAGAATCAGCTTTAGGCGCAGTTCGGGCTCAGCCGAACCTAGTAGCTGTAGGTCGGCTTCCAGAGATGTCATCTCCAAGTTCGGTGGATCTTCCAGGACATCGTCTCCACTCGCATCCTGTGGCAGGAGCGATTCCTCCTCTGTCGTGTCGTGAGCTGCATCCGCTGACGTTGAAGCACGGGCTTGCTCTGCCGCATCATGCTCCTCGAGCGCACGAACTAACTGCTCCTTAGTCTGGCCGCTCACCGTCTCGATGCCTTTGTGCTCACACAGGTTGAGTAGTATCTCCTTGTTTTGCCTTGCATAGCTGGATGCTTTCTGAGCCATCGTGTTGCAAAAAAGAAAAAGAAAAAAAAAGGGGGGGGGGAAGGGAAAGCAAAACACCAAGTGTGTATCTTTGAACAAAAAAAAAAAAAACGTATATAGATTCTGCACTGAGTAGACTTCTGTAGGCTAGTTGCTTCTAGCAAGCTTCCAGCCTTTAGTACTCAGAATAGCGAGCTAAACTGCGTACTAATGTACTAAACGATCCCACCACTGCCAGCCAATTATGTCAAGAACCGGCCCGCGGCACGCCTGCGTATACGGTTCCCGACTGCGGGTTTGACCAGATTAAGCGGGGAACAGCCTTATTTAAGCTACAAACAAGGCTGGAACCCCTCAAAACACCTCTCACTGCCACCACTAGCGTTGCTAGACACTTCCACTCTGCTGTCGAGTCCTCAGCGCGCACTCCGCGTTTTCGTATTTGGGTCAGCTTTGCGCTTAGGCCAAATACGGGAACGCCACACACCCACACACACACACAGTTGCAATCTTACACTGTCGTGAAGCAAAGACCCACTAACAGTCGTTCCGAACGATACTGTTAGCTACTCGCACTGGCGTTGTTCGTACGTTGGGTCAGCTGCGCGCTTAGGCCAACGCATGACAAACGCCCCCACACACAATGCAATTACAATTTCCTACGGTAGTGTTGCTCAAGCGTACAATTAGGCATGAACTTATACACGGTTACACTTCAGTCTCTTCTAGGCTATGAGTGTTAGTTTAGTACGGCAGAAGTCAAGCTTATTAAATAATAATTTAATATTCCAGAAAAACATAGAACAGTGCAGAACTTAATATATACAAAAAGATTACAAAAAAACAAAGTAAAAATAGTTACAAGATAAAAGTTACAAAGATAACACACAAAGCGATTTTGCTTACCAAAATAAACGGGAAATAAACGGACCAGCGTATCGATCTGGTGTTGTTGCGGGTGGTACGCACTTCTGGTCAGGAACCAGGTTAGTTCTAGCCGTGTGAGCTACCTCCAAGAACTATAAGTTGTGGCTATCCTAGCTGCGGTTTTATACTATAAAATACGCCTGGAGGCTGTAAGCCTGTGTGGACGGGGGGAAGCTAGATTTAATTACATCCTCAGTCATAATTGGATCTCCAGAGATCTAACATCCACCTGCGAAAAATGTACAATAGCCCACATACATGAAAAGATTTCCCTAGTCCACGTTACAGGTGACAACCCCATTGTTGACAGTACTTCCTAGCTGATCAAAGATAAGGAGGTTGCACCTCCACCAATAATTCAATTTCCTCACAATGAAATAGTGTTTAACACACATGCCAACTTTTGGTGAAGCTACTCTTCCTGACTTAGCCTACAGTTCTTCACTTCCTCAACAGAAGTGTAAATGTTACAAGTGTCAAGGACTTCAACACTTCACTTCTGCCATTGTCTTATTACCCCAAGCATTATTCACTGAAGTCCTCTTTAGATGCAAATGTAGGTCTTTGAAGTTACCTGACTATGTCCTGATTGGTATAATGGGACAATAGGGCTTCTAATTAGCTCCCTGCTCTCCTAGGAACTGAGGGTAATTGTATTCCACACTGTCACACAGACAAGTACAGCTTCCCCCAAAGCCAGATGATGACCCATACATACGCATCTGAAGTACAGTACATAGCAGTCAGACAGGCAAATGAAAATATTATCCTTACGTCATAAGCACCCCAGTATTTTCCTGACACCACCCTCTTTTCTGAATTTGAACCCCAGTCACCCAATGACCAACTGTACCAGGTTTGAGGCTTGTGCCATTAACAGTGCAAAAAAGATAGCAATTAAATATTCAGCATGAAAATTAATAGGTGTATTTTGATTGGCTTTTGTAGGCTCCACCCACTTTTCTGAATTTTAATCCCAGTCACCCAGTGACCTACTGTGCAAATTTTGAGAACCCTACCAATAACAGTGTAAGGGTGGCCATACATGTACAATTTTTCATTTTTTTTTTATTAGATAATTTAGTTTGATTATTCCGTTAGATCGAATATAAAGATTTTTCCAGCATGTCTGATCTGATTTTTCTCCCAAAAATGGGATAATCGTTCGAATTTCTTGATCGAAAAAAAAATATTTTCAACTTTCATTCGATTCGATCATTTAGATCGAATAAACGGGATAATCGAACGTTTTTATTGTACCATGTATGGCCACCATAAGAATGGCTGCAGTTTACATTTTCCCAGTAAAATTTGTATTTGTCTCCGTCCACTTTTTTGGTGATGGGGATAAAAAGTATCCTATATGTTATTCCAGGTAATGTACTATGTGTGTGCCAAATTTCATTCAAATCCGTTTAGCCATTGTTGCGTGATTGAGTAACAAACATCCAAACTTTTATAATTATTATAGTAAGATTGCTTATCATAACATAATGACAAATGTCACTTCGGGTATGTATTAAGTGCTTCCATCTTCAAAATGAAAACAACAGATTCTTAAACATCTTTGTTTATTCACTGTCCTGTAGACATTTGCAGTCTAACATACATCAGAAGTGTTCTAAAATGGAATAGAGATAGTTCAAATGCACTGTTATCTGTCTAATGTGACATAAAAGCAGTGGTGGAGAGAATGGCTTAATGTGTTGGGACAGTAACTGGGAAGTTGACAATGAGGAAAAGCATATGTCACGATGAAACCAAAGTCTCGGTTCAATAATAATAATAATAATAATAATAATAATAAAATCTGTTCCATGTAAATTCAGGTTTGTAAATGAATAGTGTTACTGTTCATATCAGATATAAAGCCAATGTTTTGAAAATAGATAATAAAACGGAATAGAAATGCAGCTCTAAATATCAAATAAGTCTATAATTAAGAATGTGTAGTACTTATAAAAATATCTAATTATCAGTATAAAATCAGTGGAATGTAGTTTGATTCAGCTCCAGAAATTGCCTCACCCATGCATTTATTGTGCATATGTCGCTGTAAGGAACTATGAGTTTGGGAGACACTAAATTACCCAAAGCTTTGAAATGAATGAAAAGAATGTGTCTGAGAGGAGAGCTAAAGGAGCTATACAGTAACATGGAACAGTATGTCAAGATGTTAACAGTCTGAAGTTATAGGAAAATAAAACACTTCAGTTGTTTTCTCAGGTAATAATACATACTTGCAAGTCCTGTTTTCATGTCAGGAATTGATTAGCAGCACACATTTGACTGTAAGTGTAAATTCAAAGAACAGACTCAAGTCAAGATAGGGCACAGTGTCACACGAAACATAACAACATATTAATTGATCCACAGGGCACTATGTGACCTTTGGCAACCGCAACTAAACCAGATCTGGCTACTGTCCATGGTGCTGAAATGCCCCTCAGGGCAAGAATGGGTTGAATACAGTATCGTCATCAATAACTCCACACTACCAGTTACATCAAGCATGCACACATTTGGATGTTTAAGATATTTTTGTGCGTTTATAAATTCTAGCAATGCAGCTTATTTATAACTGCATAATTTATATGAAAATACTGTAAAATTCTGTAACATTTTAAACTGATTTTATTCCTACAACGTGTCACTGTCTTAGGTGTTTAATGAGGCTCATTACAGATAGCTGATGAGACATGTCCAGTCGATTAAATTTGGGTGACGAACCTCAGGAACCAGGAAAGAAAATAGGAAAAAAAAAAACATCAGAATCGCCAGATAGAGTAGTATTTCAAGGCAATGAAATAATAGGTCAAATTAATACTTCTTAAACAGACTTTGAAGCGAGTCAAAATCCACGTTTTTAACATCTATTTATGTTAAGCACTATAGCTAGTGCTAAAATGCATCCCGTGGCAAAACGAGGGGTTTATACCCCCCAAATCCCCTGTGCTTAGCGTGGGGAGCGCTTCCTGATTGAGGCAGAGCTTAGGGCTGTAGCTCTGCCTCTTCGCACGTTAATCCTCGCTGATCGTCGCCTCTCCCCGCCCCTCTCAAGCTTCCTTCACTGAGAGGGGTGGGGAGAGGCGGAGATCCACGAGCAGATTGACGCGCATGGAGGCAGAGCTGCAGCTCAAAGCTCTGCCTCCATGGGCAGCAAAATCCACGACCAAGAAAGTGGTGGATTTTGCCCTGTGATTTGGGGGGTATAAACCCTTTGTTGTGCCGCGGGGAGGCTGCGTTTTAGCACTAGCTTAGCTATAGTGCTTAACATAAATAGAAGTTAAAAATGTGGATTTTGACTTGCTTCAGAGTCTCTTTAAAAACCTGGGTTGCTAGAAGGCAACCACAGTATTAAGCAGGTGGAGAATTCCATCTCCACGTGGATTGTGTATACTCTCCAGGATAGGTTGGGTTGTATTCCAGAAATAAGACCACTGGATAAATAACTACACAAAATAGGAGGATGCTCCTCAAATTAACTCAATTGATTATCTCGTTATTAATTTGTTATTCATGGTATGAATTGAATTCATTTTTATTTATGCATACAACTGTGAGTCCTTTTAAGTGTTTATTCACAGACACTGTACTGTAGTGAGGCAGGGCACTGCGTAGCGCCTGAGTTTGGTGCAGCTATAGCAGCAATGCTATAGTCGACGGCCCACACACGGGTAATTTGGGGATCCGTGGATTGCCGGAACCCGAATTTTATAGTTATAGTAATGAACGTCACCTCTGATTTCTCCAGGAGCAGGGTGAGCTGTCATCCGGCTCACTCAGCCCTAAAGTGACCGGGCAGCAAAGTGCCATGTACGCGTACTGAAGACCTGAGAATGTAGGCAAGTCCCGTGAAATTGGCTGTCTTTTCTTGTGTTCCTTAAAATTATTATCTTCAAACCTAAGGATGGCCCAAGGTAAGATTGCTTCATTACTCAAGTTTACCCATTGCATACATAGGAGGCCTCATCCCATTTTGTTCATTTCATATACCGGGACATAATTACTTTTTATGCTGTTCAGTTTACTCATAATATTATATCATGTATAGCATTTTAGCAGGTTAATAGTAGCATTAGTGAGTTGTTAGATGTGATGAGTTGATTGCTATGAATGGACTGCTTTCATCAGCAAGACATTACTTTACTACAGAACTGACTTACTTAAGGTTTGGCAGATCAGCAATCCTGTCTTCAGCTAAGACAGCCACTTAAGTGCAAATTAAAAGACAGATTTTTCCTCTTTACTCAGCTGGCTGTCTGAAATAAAGATGCATTTGGCATACCTTTAATATATCAAAGCCCTTTCTGGGCCACATCCCAAGCCAGGAAAGCACATTATTTTGAGTAGAAATTGGATTGGATTTAACTATTGTCTACATTTTGTAATGAACACATGATATTAAATCAGGAATGTTACTCCACTTATACAAGCCAAGACATTATAAGCAATGACATTATAGCCACAGCGTGATCATACAATACTGGAGCTGATTTATTAAAGCCATGATAAGTGGCAATCTGATGTGATATAGGAAAATTCGTAACCACAAATACTTTACATGGCAGATCTGTCAGCCTGTAATAATTGTGAAGAGGCTAAATTGATATAAAACTAGTGTAAAAAAAACAACCAACCATAATATAAAATAAATAAAAAAAGTACAAAATTACAATAATATTGCACCATTTTTTAACAGTTAAATCGCAGCATTTTTAACCACTTCCCTACCACAGTTTTTTTCCCTTCAAAACCAGAGCAATTTTCACATCACACTCCTCTCCTTTATTCGCCAATAACTTTATTGCTACTTATCACACTGAAATTATATATATATATATATATATATATATATATATATATATATATATTCATTCAGGAACTCCCTGCATTTGGACCATAAGACATAGTGGGCCATATGCAATTCTCTTTTTCACCTGAGTTTTCTCCTAGGTGATATTTTTAAATGTGTCAATAAAATGCATTGTAAGCCATTAGAAAGCAAGAAAATGCTCATAATAATTTTGACAGTCTTTTTTGATTTACTTTTTGGCACTTTTGTAGTTGAAAAGTGCTGGAAAGTTATTTTAATTTGAAGATGAAAAATTATCTCCTTGAAGAAAACTCAGGTGAAAGAGTGAATTGCATATGGGCCAGTGAGTTTTTTCCCCACTTTTGGGGGAGAAAAAGCGAGTCTTATAGTCCAAAAAAAGACAGTAATTTTTTTTTTCTACAAGTGTTTTTTTTTTTGGGGGGGGGGGGGGGGGGATAACTATGGGGTAGGGGTGTAAGGGGTTAAGAAATAATAAAAATGCATTTTATTCTTCTATGTTAAAGTGTATAATGGTGTATTTGGGTGTACTTAACTTTGTGGCCAAAATATGTCTCTACACTTACTTCCCGATTATAGACGGGAACCAGTGAATGTATCTGTTTACTTTCAGTTTTGGTAAATGAGAGGCTATGTCTCACTGACGTAGCTCTCATTCATCACAGGCACGGTGGTCGGGTTTAGGAACAGCTGTTTCCCAATCCACATTCATGGAAGGGCGGCATTGTGGCAAAAGCGAACGGGTGCGAAGTACACAGGGGCATATATATATATGTACCAAGGATCCAGAACTGGTTAATACCAATTATTTGTATTAAGTCCTTTATTTAAGTGCTTTAGGCCTCTTTCACAGTGGGATGTTGCGTTTGATGCGACATTAAAGTCACACAACGTGCCCCTAACGCAGCGCATGTAGGTTATAAAATTGGTCCTTAATTTGTACTACGTTATGTGTCTCTTGGTCGCTTTCGTTGGAACGAAAACGGCGCATGCGTTACATTTAAAAAAAAAAAAAAAAAACATTACTGAGCATGTGCAACACACACAACGCAGCCAATGTATTGCTAAACGCACAGCATGCAGCACTTTCTAAATATTGCTACACCTTACACACAACGCAACGTGTGCACTGTGAATGTCGCACAGACTTTGCATTGCTGTGCGTTAGTCTGCGTTGGAACATTTTCTAATGTTCAACTTTAACGTCGCACTGTGGAAGAGGCCTAAAGTGAACCCGAGGTAAAAATAAACTAATGAGATATACAATTGTATTTATCTGCCTTCTCCTAAAAATAACATTTTTTAGATATCCCATGCTTTTATTTTATATATAAACATTTACAAATTATATTGACTGATTTGTTGTCTCTGCTCAGTGGCTGCCTATTAAGTGTCCCTAAATGTAACTACATGAACTAATGATCTTTTTCTATCTCCCCCTGCTCTTAGAAGTTGTATTCTGCCAGGAAAACTTTTATGGCTGTAATTTGCTTATTAGTGATGTTATATACCCCACAAGGTACTGAAGCTGACAGAAGCTGTCACTTCCATGCCTAAAAATTAACTCTTTCATGTAGCCTGCTTATTGATATGTTTTGAACTGTACATACAGGTTTATCTCATCATGTCACACTTTAAATAAAAAATGAGAGTATAAGAACAGCAAGAATAAAGGAAAAAACAAAACAAAAACAAAACCTTTTCTTGCTATAATTCTGACACATCTTTATTGTTATGTTATTATTCATGTAAAAAAGAGGGATTGCTGCTAGTAGAATATCAGTAAAATTACCTATATTCTACTACTTAATTAAGATAGAAAAAAATGTTGGTAATCTTTTATTTTAAACACTTTTAATGAACGTATGCAGGCTTAAACATATGCCACAGTATAAGCATATGATATGACACCAAATGACATTCAGAGGAAAACAGCCATCATATATAAGAATAGTAAAATTGCAGCAACAGAATAATCAGTTAACAGTAAAGACTAATTGTACAGTTCTATCCTTCCTTTAGTAACATATGCAAAGGGTCTGCTATTAGTATTGCTTTATACTTTGTCACACATATGAAGAACTGAAGCAATGGTAAGGGCCCTTTTCCACTAGCAAACGCAATCACAATCGCTAAACGCCAACGATTGTGATTGCTTTTTGTCACTAATTTTTTTCTATCATTGCGATTTTGCAGACGCAATGCACTTGCATTGCAAAATCGTGGTAAAAATTGCTCCCAAATTGCAAAACCTAGCGATTTAAAAATTGCTAGCGTTTTGCGATTTTGCTGAATCACTGTGCAGTGAAGAAGGGCCCTAAAATACATCAGGCCTGTAGAAAGATTGATAATGATTATGTTATCCATTCATTTGTATTCAACTCTTGGTGATTCTATGGGTTAGTTCTCTCCCTGCTGTCCAATCTTGTACCATTTCCGCCAGTTGCCTTAAGCTCAATCCTGTGTCGTCTTTAACCACTTGAGGACCCACCCTTTACCCCCCCTTAAGGACCAGCGCTGTTTTAGCTGATCTGTGCTGGGTGGGCTGTGCAGCCCCCAGCACAGATCAGGGTGCAGGCAGAGCGACCAGATCGCCCCCCTTTTTTCCCCACTAGGGGGATGATGTGCTGGGGGGGGTCTGATCGCTCCTGCCTGCCTGGGTGTTGCGGGGGGGGGGGGGCACCTCAAAGCCCCCCTCCGGGGCGAAATTCCCCCCCTCCCTCTCATCCCTGTCCCCCCTGGCAATCTGGGCTGCACAGGACGCTATCCGTCCTGTGCAGCCAGTGACAGGCTGTCCCCTGTCACATGGCGGCGATCCCCGGCCGCTGATTGGCCGGGGATCGCCGATCTGCCTTACGGTGCTGCTGCGCAGCAGCGCCGTACAATGTAAACAAAGCGGATTATTTCCGCTTGTGTTTACATTTAGCCTGCGAGCCGCGATCGGCGGCCCGCAGGCTATTCACGGAGCCCCCCGCCGTGAATTGACAGGAAGCAGCCGCTCGCGCGAGCGGCTGCTTCATGATTAATTAGCCTGCAGCCGGCGATGCAGAACTGCGTCGCTGGTCCTGCAGCTGCCACTATGCCGACGCGCGGTATGAGTGCGCGGTTAGCAAGTGGTTAATGGTATCAAGCCAACACGTTCTCTGGTGACCTTGTCGCTTTTTGCCACTGATCATTCCTAGCATTATGTCTTTCAAAAGGAATTTGATCATGTGGCCGAAATATGTGAGTCTGAGTCTAGTGATCGTGCCTTCCAGTGACATGTCTGGTCTTATACGGTCCAATATTTCTTTCTTCATCATCCTTGCCCTCCATGGAATGCGAAGCAACTGTCGCCAATACCACAACTTGAAGGAGTCGATACAACTGTACTACCTATACTGGGGCAACTATACTAGCTATACTGGGGAAACTATACTACGGACAACTATACTAACTATACTGGGGCAAATATAATAGCTACCTATACTGGGAGCAACTTTATTACATACACTGGGGCAACTATGCTACCTATACTGGGCAACTATACTACCTATACTGGGGGAACCTATACCTGGCATTACCTGCTGTGGCACGCTTAGTATGCTGCATTCGCTCCTTTCCTTTTTTTAAGGGGGGGTGGGTGGGGTGTCTTATAATACCCAGCACCGGGTGTCAAATGCCCTAGGTACGTCACTGTTAAAGTGCATAAAGAGGAGATTTCTGGAATTAAAAAGAAAAATTATTTTACAAATGAGTATTGACAATTTAAGAAAAGGGACATCTAAGATGTAAAAAATAAAGAAGTCCAATATTTTATTCTCCATTACAAACGTAAGATCCTTGCATGTCACTATGATTCACATCCTGTGTGCCAAAATGATCGCCACGGCTACTGATGGCTGTCAATTCTTGTCAAAGTAAAATTAAACAATACACGTAATCTAGCAAATTATGCTAAATAAATCTTGTACATGTAGTTCAAATATTGACAAACAATTATTACCCCCCCCTCCCCCATCCTTTACCCATAAGGCATGTCCAATACAAAAGGTAAAGAGAAATCATTGACAGAATGTGGTTTACATGTAAATATAAATAAGCCATGGAAAACAATGTTTCATAGATTTATTACAAAATACCAAAGCTTTATTTTTTAATATAAATGTGACCAATGTTAAGATTTATTTTAGAAAAGTACAATAAAACTTTGTTACTTTTGAATATATCTATAAGACACTGGTAAAAATACTTATTTACTTTACATGGCACTGCTGCAAAACTATGTTCCCACTCTCCCATTCCCACTATGTTCCCACTCTCCCAATGTATGGTGCTGAGACCAGGATAATTGATGTAAAAGTAGGTATTCTGAATAATTTACTACATTCTACTATATGTCACTACTGTGTCTTTTTAACCTCACACATTGAAAGAGTGAACTGAGCCTACTTAATCTTAACACATGAGGCTCCCAGCATACTACAAAGTTGTACTATCATTGTGGGGTTACAAAAGGTTTGCTCATACACAATTCTTTTTCATTTACTATAATCACTGCATATGTGCGTAATATACAGTGTTTTGGACTTGAAAGTGGATTAATACCGGTAGTATGATTCTTCAGTAATGTCAATAGTAAAAAAGTGAACAAATTCATCCATAGCATTCATACTAAAAAATAAAAAAAAACAAATAAAATAAAGGCAAGCTATTATTAAAATTCTGGAATTAATGTTTTGAAAAAAAAATGGTGGGAATGCTTGTTGATAAAACACGTTAAATAAGGGGAAAAACACACACATGTTGCAATTGGCATCTTTCGAAATACCTTTCAACTTTACGCTAGTAATTTAAAATGGAATCTAATGTGTTGCTGAAAAATGTACAAACTTATTTTCACTGTACACTTTCTCAGTTAACCATGCGCACACTGCTGTACAACTCAATTCAGGTTGCATGGCTAGCTTTTGTGTCAAACACTGAGGGTCATTTCTGGCCTCCATTAACGCTTCTTTATGTAAGTATGTTGTCCGCGATGTTGTGTCTGCAGTAACAATTTTTGGGATATCTTAGACTTTCTGGAATCTAGAATAAGAAGTAATTTTTTGCGGCAGTTTACTAAATATTTGTAAGTCAGTAATACTCAATATTTCTGCACCTAGAACCTCAGTTGCTGACAAACCATTTACTTCATATTTGAAGCGCTGAATTGCCATAGCTATCTGAAACGCTTGGTTCCACATGGAAGAAGAGTCAATCACGGCGCTAACCACAAACTCCAGACATGTATATGTTGGCAGGTAAATGCATTGATATGATGACATAGTGCTTCCCTGTTCAACTGGTGGCCCGTTGGCTTCTACCAGAATGCCAGAAGTGCGCCTTTCACCTCCTTTCCAAAAAGCAGGATGCTGAAGGTCAACAGAGTGATGTCACCTCCATGCTGGGCTGGCTGTAGCTGAAACATGGGTGTTGTGAAGTGTTACACAGTTTAATCGCATCACTGGGTACAAAGGACTTCATAACCTGTTGGAATTGCGCATGTCTGCTGCAATGGAGATTGGGGAGCAGCATTGGAGGACAGGAGAGGTGTCAACTGCCAAATAAGTACATTATTTTTTATCTTCAGGTGTCACCACTTACACCAGGGACATTAGGGAGGCACTAACTAAGAGGAATATGGGGAAGCACTGCCTAATGTGTTTTCTAAGGGGGGAAATGCTGCCTTATGTGTTTTTAAAGGGGCCTAACTATGTATAATTTGGGGGGCAACCACTATCTAATTATGTCTATTTGGGGGGAAATGTTGCCTACTTATGTATTATTTGGGGGGCAACTACTGCCTAATTATGTCTATTTGGGAGAAAATGTTGCCTAATTATGTATAATTCGGGGTCAAAGCAGGGGGGGGGGGGGGGGGGGTGGAGGGGTAATGCCAGATTATGTGTTTTCTGAGGAGAAATGCTGCCTAGTTATATGGTTATATTTGGGGAGCAAATCCACTTGTCATATCAGTCCTTGTTTTGCATGTGTTATCCTACTATTGGTACCACAAGAGCTTTATTGTAGCTGGCCCTCCACCATGTAGTCTAAAAAAAAGTGGCCCTCCATGTCCATGAAGTTGGACAGCACTGATATATTGGATAAGTATCATTATACTAGTATCTCTGCTGTAAATACAGTATATACAAAAATAATACTAACAAATGATTAAAGGACATTTGAAAGCAGACATAACAATATATGCATACAGATTGCTACACAAACAGACACAAGCACACAAACATAAATAAATGATATCAGACGGACACATTGCCAAAAACAGGCTGTAATGATTTGTTTGGATTTTAGGCTTTCTTAATTTGAAACAGTCCAATCAGATTTTGCTGATAAAAGGAATCTTGATTTTATGGCTCATATGACATGCTAAACTGATGCCAGACAACACAGCATGGGAGCTGCCTCTAACATCATGTTCGTTTCTAGAATCATGGTTACTCATTGTATACAGGATAGAAATGTAGCCACAGGGCAGGAACAAAAAGTGACATTATTTAGCACCTATGATAATTATACTGAAACTGAACTACTTTTATATTAATTTGTCTTATATTGTGTTATATATAATCTTTTAATCATCATTAACTAGTTTTGGAAAAAAAACACTGGAAACTGTTGTTTTACCCGGTTAAGAACCTCATCCATGTAGCAAGATGAATCAATATCTGCCTTTCAGAAGCATATCGGTACAGAATTATTAAGAGGAGTACTAGGAGAATTAGAGAAATAGTGGGGCAGTTGCCTAGCTTAGTGCAATGATTCTCAACACTATTACATTTATGAAATATGTAGTTTATGAAGTACCCCCTGTAGTGCAGGAATGGTGCACATATATTTGATTAGGGTACTCCATAATTGTGGATAAATTCCTTTCAAATATCCCTTTATGCCTTTTTTAATTCACATTATGTATTCCAAATTGTTTAGCTATGATTAATCATTATTTTCAATCTCAAGCTGTATTATAATGAATCAGGAGGAAGAAAAGGTTGGGTTGGAAGCAGCTTCAAACTTTTTGGGGTGCGCAATGGCTGGCTGGTGGGGTCCATTTGGGTGATCAAAATCGATGATTGTATGACAAGCTTTAAATATTTTTTGTCTAACTCAGGCGATAATATTAAGGCTAACTAGTTTAGGAAACAAATGTTAACATCACAAGCAATAATACTCTACAACCAAGGGGGGGGGGGGATGGGGAAGAGGCAGAAGGGAAAGAGACACTCTTTGTGTAATTTCTTATCTTCATAGCTAAGCATTGCTAGAGACTAGCTCTAATTTAAAAGAAAAACCGTAAGCTTTTAGCTTGTAACCCTTCTCTTCTACTCTACTCCTGTTGACTGTCAGTGTTAGAACATACAATCAGAAGGAGGTAGAGATAATTTTTTTTTTGCAAATATAAGTGTCATTCGGATACATTAATTACAAGGGATCTTGAAGGGATTGTGAGGTATTCATGGAAAATAGATAAGACCCTTAGTTTACTTATTGCCTACATAGACTCTGGCTGACAGGGAGAATTTTTTATTACAGATCATATCCTGTTTACTGTATGCTGTTGGAGTCTGGAAACAGCCATATGTTAATAAGCAGGAGGGGTACTCATGGGGAGCACAGTGATTCCTGGGGGGGGGGGGGGGTTGGAAGGGCCCCAGTGTGCCCCAGTTTAGTGCTGCCCATGGTTAGAAGTAGGAGTGCTAGAGAGCAGAACACTAATAAGGTAGATAGATCCCTCTCTGATCGATTCTCGCCAGTGTAGTGCAAACATATTATTGTGTGCCATACTCACCCCACCCCTGGGGCCGTAGTGAGTGTTGCAGGCTGACCTGCATGCCTCCTCCTGTGTACCTCACCTTTCTCCATTACCCCGTGACCTCCACATGTCATCAGTTAATGTAGCAGTGTAAAATGGTACAGGTGCCCCTGGCAGCCATGGAGAAAGACATGGGAAACAGGGCGAGATGCGCCAGTGAACAGGTAAATGGGGGGAGACTAACCGGGGATCATTAGAAAATAAAATGGCGCTAACGCTGTCCAAGCTCTTTTAAACAAGATCTCTACATGCCAGATTTATTGTTTTGACGTGTTGCGGAATCGATCACTGGTAGATTTGATCACCATGATTGAATCACCCAGGTATCGATGCTGCAAATTGAGTAATGTATGTGCACTTTTAGTTCAGCAATCTGAATTCTTAATGACTACTGCAAAATATATACCTTATGGCAGGGGTGTCAAACTCAATAATGTAAGGGGGGCAAAATCTAAAACCTGGTCTTAATTGCGGGCCAAATTGTTTATTAAGATTTAACATTTATTGAACACTCTCAAGCTAAGTGGTGTAACTATAGCAAACATGGGCAGAAAAGCATCAAGATGAAATGTGGCCCAAGGCAAGATGCCAAGCTTCCCCTCCCCATATTCTTTTTGGTAAGCTGCCACACAAGGGGGTTTAGATGCCAAGAGGGGGACCCATGGTAATTTTGCTGAGAGGTCCCATGGGTTGTTGCTGCTCTCCACCTCAAACTGACAATATTTCAACCAGAAACACTGCCACTGGTATGCTCCTCTGGAGGGGAAGGCAGTGTGCGGTTATTCTTTTACTGCTTACAATGATGCACATGCGAAGCTCTGGAGGGCCACATAATATAGCAAGGAGGTCTGCATTCAGCCCACAGCCTGTGTTTGACACTTGTGCCTTATGGGAATAAAATATCTAGATCTAATAAAAGGCCAGTATGGATAAATAATACCATTTTGGACATAATTCAGTGTAAAAGGAGTACCTTTAGGGCTGTAAATCAGGAGAGAATTTCATCTGCATTAAAGAAATATAAGGAATTTAACAAATATTGTAAAAAGGCTTGCAATCTTGCAAAATTGGAAGCTGAAAAACTAGTGGCTAATGACATAAAGTTAAACCCCCCAAAAGTTTTACAAATACATACATTCAAAAAAGAAGGTTGAGAATAGCAGACTCTTGAAAAAAACAGCCAGAGAATCTAACTGTGGAAGACCAAGCTAAAACTGACATTTGAAATGCATGCTTTGCTTCTGTCTTCACGAAGGTGATGCCCTTGTCCCATAATACAGCAATGGGTTTTTCCCAATCTACCTTGTTCAGCATGAATTGCCTAACACAGGAAAGTGTGAAAGCACTCTTAAGCTGGGCATACATGGCTCAATTTTTCCGCTTGATTCTCCCGCTCAATCGATTCCCGCTCGATTCCGCAAGCGATTCTCTTATCTTCCACTCGGTTTTCTTATCTTTTTGCTTTGTCTTCAACGCGCAATCGAGCAACGAAACGATCTGGCCAGAGATCGGACATGTCGGAAATGATCTATCGAGCCATCTAAATAGCTCAGAATCGAGCCTTGTATTCCCAGCATCTGCCCAGTCATTGCCTGATGTATGGGCACCTTAAGGGGTGACCTTATTAACATGTACTGTATAAACATTAACATGTATAAGGCCTCTTGCACACTGCATGCATTTCCGATTCAGATTCCGCTTTTTAATCAGTTTTTACATCCGATTCAGATTCCGATTTGCAGTGTGCAGGGAGCAAACTGCAAATCTGAATCTGAATCGGATGTAAAAACTGATTAAAAAGCGGAATCTGAATCGGAATCACTTGCAGTGTGCAAGAGGCCTTAAACACATTAGAGGGCAATACAAGCTTGGCAAATAAGCTTTTTATCCCTAGGCTTGTACAAAGGATAAGGGGAAATGATCTGTGTATGAAGGAAAAAAGGTTTTGCCAGCTATTTTGGAAGGGGATTTTTACAGTAGGAATTGTTAAAATGTGGACTATTTTACCACAGGAAGTATTTATGACAAATTCTATATCTGCATTTAAAAGAGGTTTGGATGCTTTCCTTACAATAAAGGACATCCACGGCTACTATTACTAGTTAATTCCCAGCAGATTTGATCCAGGAATTTTATCTGACTGCCACCTGGAGTCAGTAAGGATTTTTTTGCTCTTTGGCCCATGCCTTGTAAGGGTTCTTTCTGCCTTCCACCACATAAACTGGAATATGTGAGGGTGCAGAAGAGACAGGTACCTAATGTTTACTCTTTTATTTATTTTTCCTGTGTGACTTGATGGACATGTCTTTTTTAAACCAAACTAACAATGTCATTATGAATTATTACAGATATGATAAGCAGTCGAAACAGCAATAACAGCAGTGCCACCACCACAGAGAAGAAGGAGTGTGACCTCTCAAACAACTGTCCTTCCTCCTCCTCTTCTTCCTCTTCCAGGCCCATTGACTATAACTATGTTTGTGAGACCAAACAAGATCTGGTCCAGCAGGCAGTAGGGGTGAATTCAATGATGACTGCCTTATGATTTATTATTTGTGTTGCCTTTTCAAATTTGAGCTAAAATGTCACACACATCCTGGAACCCTAGCCACTTTGCATTGGTGACATGCCTAAATTGAACACATTGGGCTTGATTCACAAAATGGTGCTGTTAGCACGGCTTTAAACGCGTTTTAGCACGTTTTCATGTGAAAAAACGGGTTTTGGCCAAAAACCGGTTATCGCACTAAAAATGTGCGTCAACGCACGAAAAGCAAATGTTTGCGTGCAATAACCGTTATCACGTGAAATTTCACGCGAAGCACTTTTCACAGCGTGCTAACAGTTAGCACCATTTTGTGAATCAAGCCCATTGTCTGTTGTTCACATTCTTTATCTGGTACTGTGTGACAACTCTGTGTTGTTAGAAGCACTGTTGCAGCATACATAAAGTTGAGTGCTAGGGATGTTGTTAATGAGCATGTTGTGAGTAAGGTTGAATTGGAGATATACAAGTGGTAGCTGAATTATTGAAAATGAGAGCACTCTTTCCTAGCCTTATCCAGAAGCGGTAATAGGCCTAAATGGATAGTTAGAAAGTTTTAAGCTACCAGATCCGGCACATGGGCATAGTAAATTACATTTGTCAGATGACCAAGCCGAAAAACTGCCAGCAGATTCACTCGGTTGCCACATATAGCCTTGTCTAGCTAGAACTTGTTTGGGGGTAACCACATGTCAGCAATGGCCTGTGGAGCCATTATCAGCTTCTGTCCTATCTGGCTGCTGTTGCTTAGGGAGACATGCTTAAAGAAAACCTGAACTGAAAATAAAAAGTCAAAATAACCATACACAGGTCATACTTACCTCCCATGTAGTCTACTCCTCAATCTCTTTCTCCTCTCCTGCGTCCCGTTTGTCCACTGTAATCAATGGAATTCTCCGTCCTCCATTTTAAAAATGGCCATTACCCCATAACAGCTTCCTGGTCAGAACACTGTTAAACTGTAATATTGCCCACTTGAGCCATAAGGAAACATAGAAATTACCTTGCACATTCTGTTGTAACTGACAGCTGCTGATATACAGTGGCTTGCAAAAGTATTCGGCCCCCTTGAAGTGTTCCACATTTTGTCACATTACTTCCCCAAACATGAATCAATTGTATTGAAATTCCACATGAAAGACCAATACAAAGTGGTGTACACGTTAGAAGTGTAACAAAAATCGTACATGATTCCAAACATTTTTTACAAATAAATAACTGCAAAGTGGCGTGTGCTTAATTATTCAGTACCCTATGGTCTGAGTGCAGTCAATTGCCCATAGACATTGTCTGATGAGTGCTAATGACTAAATAGAGTGCACCTGTGTGTAATCTAATGTCAGTACAAATACAGCTGCTCTGTGACGGCCTCAGAGGTTGTCTAAGAGAATATTGTGAGCAACAACACCTTGAAGTCCAAAGAACACACCAGACAGGTCAGGGATAAAGTTATTGAGAAATTTAAACAGGCTTAGGCTACTAAAAGATTTCCAAAGTCTTGAACATCCCACGGAGCACTGTTCACGTGATCATTCAGAAATGGAAGGAGTATGGCACAACTGTAAACCTACCTACCAAGACAAGGCCGTCCACCTAAACTCACAGGCCGAACAAGGAGAGCGCTGATCAGAAATGCAGTCAAGAGGCCCGCGGTGACTCTGGACGAGCTCCAGAGATCTACAGCTCAGGTGGGGGAATCTGTCTATAGGACAACTGTTAGTCGTGCACTGCACAAAGTTGGCCTTTATGGAAGAGTGGCAAGAAGAAAGCCTTTGTTAACGGAAAAGCATAAGAAGTCCAGTTTGCCGTTTGCCACAAGCCATGTGGGGGACACAGCAAACATGTGGAAGAAGGTGCTCTGGTCAAATGAGACCAAAACTGAACTTTTTGGCCAAACTGCAAAATGCTATGTGTGGCAGAAAACGAACACTGCACATCACTCTAAACACACCATCCCCACTGTCAAATATGGTGGTGCTCTGGGGGTGCATCTCTTCAGCAGGGACAGGGAAGCTGGTCAGAGTTGATGGGAAAATGGATGGAGCCAAATACAGGGCAATCTTGGAAGAAAACCTCTTGGAGTCTGCAAAAGACTTGAGACTGGGGCAGAGGTTCACCTTCCAGCAGGACAAAAACCCTAAACATAAAGCCAGGGCAACAATGGAATGGTTTAAAACAAAACATATCCATGTGTTAGAATGGCCCAGTCAAAGTCCAGATCTAAATCCAAACGAGAATCTGTGGCAAGATCTGAAAACTGCTGTTAACAAATGCTGTCCATCTAATCTGACTGAGCTGGAGCTGTTTTGCAAAGAAGAATGGGCAAGGATTTCAGTCTCTAGATGTGCAAAGCTGGTAGAGACATACCCTAAAAGACTGGCAGCTGTAATTGCAGCAGAAGGTGGTTCTACAAAGTATTGACTCAGGGGGCTGAATAATTACGCACACCCCACTTTGCTGTTATTTGTAAAAAAATGTTTGGAATCATGTATGATTTTCGTTCCACTTCTCACATGTACACCACTTTGTATTGGTCTTTCATGTGGAATTTCAATACAATTAATCCATGTTTGTGGCAGTAATGTGACAAAATGTGGAAAACTTCAAGGGGGCCGAATACTTTTGCAAGCCACTGTAGTGAACTGACAGCAACTGGTATATTTCAGTTCTGACAAAATATTGAGGGATCACTGTAAGAAGAAAATGGTGATCTTCTGAGAGGAACTGATGGTGAGGTTAGTATGTAATATTAATTTGCAGCTACGTCATGTGTTTATTTTAAATAATTTTACTTGCTTCAGGTTCCCTTTAAGCACAGCATGGCAGTTTCACTTGTGCAGCTGTCATAACTGTACAGACTTTGAAAGTCCAGATGGTGATACTGATAATGTAGATGGGGTGTCCCTGAAAAAGGAGAGGGGGTAAGGAGGAAAAGACAGTTTTAGAATGGGATAAATTGCCTCAGGTGGCAGAGCTGGGCAAATCTTCCTCAGCTCTAGTTGATGCTACAAATTCAGCCCCTTGGTACTTACTGCTCGGCCACCAGCAAATTTACATATAGTCTGCAAAATAAATATACTGTCCTTGCCCATGCTTACTGGATCATGTACTCAAGATCAGATGCACCCTGACGCTTTGCTGCAGTGTCAAGGACATGTTCTTGGTTGCATGGCCATGAACATCAGCGGCAGTTAGATATGTTGTTCTGGAGGGAAGGAGGGTGGAGGGGAACTACAAGCAAAAAGCTGATAAAGCCGAGCTGTATCAATATAGTAGCAGTTGCAGCAACTGTGCAATACTAGTACAGTTTTTTCTGCTCAAAATGCTATGGAATGGAAGTTTGGATGCAGAGGTTTTGGCTGCAGAAAAACGCTACAGTAGAATTAGGTGTGGAGGCAAATACTAGGGAGAAGGATGGTGGTGGCTCAACCTGCAGTCTGTGCTTCCAGTTCCCATCTGTCCAATTACATCCCTCTTCACTGCTGGAGGAAGGGAGACTAAGATCCGGCTACACCCTCTAGACACACCTTTTAAAGATAAGAGAGGTAACTTGTGTACCATCAATCGACAGTTTGGAAGGTTGGGAAAGTGCAGCTACAGCAGATGGAAAGGGAGCAGGGTGAGTCAGCTGCTTGTCTCCTGGGACAAATGGGCTGTTCAAGGGAGAAGGTGATGAGTCTTCATATGATTTTTCATGTTCCTGGTTCCTTACTTGTTCCTGCTCTGTTTCAGGGGCTGAGCACAGATATTGAAGATAACAATGATAACAGAAGACGCTGTGATTTCCCAGGTCCGTCCTGGTTCCAACACACTGTAGGATCTGACTGAGGTCTGTGTGCTAACACATTAAGCATTTGCAACGGCAGACAACGTAAGACTGAGGGACGAGTGGTTATATAGTGCAGCGCTGATCAGCGCCACCCAGTCCCTTCCAGCCAATCCGCAAATATCCTAGGATCAGCTGACCAAGGAGGTCAGCTGATCCCTCTCTGTTTCCCATAAAGCTTCTGCCTCTCCGTGCGCGCGCGTGTATTCCTCAGCCTATGTGCACAGGAAGGCTGCACCAGCTCAGACACATGTCGCCGCGCGTAAACCGCCGGACTAGACGCGGAAACAGCTGCCACGCCAGAGCACGCGGCGGCTATTCCGCTATCCTTCACAGTACCCCCCGAGGAGTGGACTCCGGACACTTGCCACCTGGCTTCCCAGGAAGTAAGTCATGGAACTCCTCAATTCCTGCATGCGGCATTCTGGTACCCAAGTTCTATCCTCCACACCATAACCATTCCAGCGTACCAAATATTGCACAGAATTTTGCACCAGCCGGGAGTCCAGAATCTTCTCAACCTCATACTCGGGTTGATCATCAATAAATACGGGAGGGGGGGGGGAGTGGAATCCACCTGTACTGCCGGCTTGAGCAATGACACGTGGAATGATCTTACACCGCGCATACTGGTAGGAAGATCAACAGTATAAGTGACAGCATTAATTCTTTTGGTGACTGGAAACGGCCCGATAAACCTAGGCCCTAATTTGGGTGACAGTTGTTTCAGTGCCAGATGTCGCGTAGACACCCAGACCAAATCTCCTGGTGAAAAGTCCCATTCAGCAGAGCGTCTCTTGTCAGCCTGCTTCTTCTGAGACTTGAAAGCCTTCCCCAAATTTGTTTTCACCAGTGCCCAAATTTGTTTTAACGCCACCTGCCAATCCTCTAATGCTGGAAAAGGAGTAGATACCACGGGCAAGGGAGCAAACTTAGGAGACCTTCCTGACACCACCTGAAAAGGGGAAAACCCGAGGAAGAACTTTTCAGGTTGTTGTGCGCAAACTCCGCGAAAGGCAGAAATTTAACCCAGTCAGTTTGTGCATCAGCCACATAGCACCTGAGAAACTGCTCCATGGATTGGTTGACCCTCACCGTCTGACCATTTGTCTGTGGGTGGTAGCCTGATGAAAATGAAAGATCCATGCCCATAAGATGACAAAATGCCCTCCAGAACTTAGAAACAAATTGGACTCCCCTATCTGACACTACATTCTCCGGAATGCCATGCAGCCGGAAAATGTGCTGGATGAAGAGATTAGCCAGCTCTTGGGCGGAGGGGAGTCCTTTCAGAGGGATAAAATGGGCCATCTTGCTGAATCTGTCTACTACCACCCAGATGACAGTCATACCCTCAGACCTGGGGAGTTCACCCACAAAATCCATGGACAGATGTGTCCACGGTTCATTAGGAACTGGCAAAGGCTGTAAGGTCCCCACTGGAGCTTGTCGGGAAGGTTTGCTCCTAGCACGCACAGCACACTCTCTCACAAACTCCTTACAATCTGTGGCCAGAGATGGCCACCATGCACACCTGGCAAGGAGATCCTGTGTCCTGGTGGCCCCGGGATGACCAGCGTTCTTATGGGAGTGAAACAGCTGTAAGAGCTGTAAACGAAAGGACAGGGGCACAAACAACACTCCGTCGGGCTTTCCTTCTGGGACATCCTGCTGATATGGGGCCAGAGTGGCAGCTCAATCCTTCCAGGTCTGTGTGGCTGCCAAAACCACCCTCCGAGGCAGAATAGTCTCGGGTGCGGAGGACTGTGCCGTCTCGGGCTCAAAACTCCTGGACAAGGCATCAGCCTTAACGTTCTTGCTACCAGGAGTGTACGTAATTATAAAGGAGAATCTGGAAAAGAACAGTGACCACCGGGCCTGTCGAGGACTGAGTCTCTTAGCATTCTCTATGTACTCCAAATTTTTATGATCCGTGTAAACTGTAATGACATGTTCTGCACCCTCTAACCAATGTCGCCATTCCTCAAAGGCTAACTTGATGGCCAGGAGTTCACGGTTGCCTATATCGTAGTTTCTCTCTGCTGGAGAAAACCTACGGGAGAAGTAGGCGCAAGGATGAAGCTTACTCTGCAAACCGGAACGCTGAGACAGCACAGCCCCCACCCCCACCTCAGAGGCATCAACCTCTACTATGAACGGGAAGGTGACATCGACATGTCTCAGGATAGCGGCAGAACAGAACAGTTTCTTTAGGGTATCAAAAGCCGTGAGAGCTTCCTCGGACCAGTGGTGAGTATCAGCCCCTTTCTTAGTGAGACTGGTGAGGGGCGCAACCACTGTAGAGTACCCCTTAATAAATCTCCTGTAGTAATTCGCAAAACCCAGGAATCTCTGGAGGACCTTCAGACCTACAGGTTGTGGCCAGTCCAGTACTGCGGAGACTTTCCCAGGGTCCATAGAGAGGCCCGAGGTAGATATTACATACCCCAGAAATGCCACAGAGGTCACCTCAAAAATGCACTTTTCCAGTTTGGCATATAATTGATTCTGTCTTAGTCTTTCCAGCACATACTTAACATGTCTCCGATGCTCGGCCAAAGTGGCTGAAAAGACTAGTATATCATCGAGATATACTAATGCAAATTTACCCAAAATTGGTCTGAAAACTAAGTTAATCAGCTCTTGGAAGACGGCCGGGGCATTACACAACCCGAAGGGCATCACTAAGTACTCGTAATGCCCATCTGGTGTATTAAAGGCCGTCTTCCACTCGTCACCGTCCCTGATGCGCACTAGGTTGTATGCACCCCTTAAGTCAAATTTCGAGAAAATTTTAGCATTGGTGATCTGGGAGAATAAATCGTCAATCAGAGGCAACGGGTAACGATTTTTCACAGTGATCTTATTCAAACCCCGATAGTCTATGCAGGGACGGAGGCCTCCATCTTTTTTTTTTACAAAAAAGAACCCAGCGCCCACAGGTGACCGGGAGGGCCGTATGAAACCCTTAGCTAAATTTTCTTTTAGTGTACTCCTGCATTGCCAACTTCTCCAGCCCGGACAAGTTATAAAGGTGACCCCTAGGGGGCATACAACCAGATCTTAATTCAATTGGACAATCAAAGGGACGATGGGGGGGCAATCTGTCTGCTGATTTAGGACAAAAGACATCAGCAAAATCTTTATACTGCTCCGGCAATCCTTCCACCTGAATACTGGTGTTACCCATGGTTACCTTTGCCAAACAATGATGAGAGCAGCAGTTAGACCAGCTCATTAGCTGACCAGAGGCCCAATCAATCTGAGGGGCGTGAAGTCGTAACCATGGCAGACCAAGGATAATGGTGGAAGTTGCCATCCGTACCACAAAAAACTGCAGACTCTCCTTATGTAAAACCCCTATAGTGACCCCCAACTCTGGAGTCTGGGACATAGGGTATTTACTCTGCAGAGGAGAGTCGTCCACCGCAGTAACCAACACCTTATGACTTAATGGAACAATAGGTATTCCCAAGTTTCTAGCAAAATCATAGTCAATAAAATTGGCGGCTGAGCCAGAGTCGACAAAGGCTTCAGTAGAAACTGTCTGGTCCTCCCATGAAATGGTGCATGGGAGAAGCAGTCGATCGTCTTTAAGAGGTAAATTCTGCGCGCCTAGGGTGTTACCTCTGACAACTCCTAGGCGGCAGCGTTTCCCGACTTTCTGGGACAGTTCTGCGCTTTATGCCCCTCCTCTGCACAGTACATGCAGAGCTGTTAAGCTTTTCTACGACTCTGCTAAACTCGGGACAATTTTGACCATCCAATCTGCATGGGTTCAGGAGGGGGTGACGTGGGTGGAGAAGAAGCATATGTAACGTATCTCACACTACTTCTACCCCGACTTTGTCTCTGGTACCGTAGGCGACGGTCCACTCTGATCGCTAGAGAAATAGCTTCATCAATAGTTTTAGGCTCAGGATATCCCAGCATTAGATTAGACACTGCATCTGACAATCCTGACAAGAAACAATCTAACAATGCAAATGAGCCCCATCTAGCTGACACCGCCCACTTCCTGAACTCCGCTGCATAATTCTCCACCGAATGTTTGCCTTGCCGCAACATCTTGAGCTTCCGCTCAGTGGTCGAGGCAAAGTCCGGATCATCGTAAATTATAGCCATTGCTTTAAAGAATTCCTCCACAGAGGTCAGGGCCCCATCCCCTGGTTGAAGGCCATATGCCCAGGTCTGGGAATCCCCAGTCAACAGTGTTTTAATAAAGATAATTCTCTGTGCGGCAGTACCTGAAGTATTAGGTCTCAACTCAAAGTAAGATAACACTCGATTTTTAAAGTTTCGAAAGTCAGATCTATGACCAGAACATTTCTCGGGCACCGGCATGCGTAAATCTGTTACAAGAGGGGATCGCACTGTATTAACAGTAGTCTGAAGGGCTTGTATAGACCCAGACAAGGCATTGATGTGGGTCTGATGACTATCCAGCACGCTGATGCAATTCTCCACCGAGGTGGTGAGTGCAAACAGACGACTGTCAAGTGTGTCCATATTGTTTTGGTCTGCCATTCTGTAATGAACGGTGTCGGCACGCAGAGAGAATCTGATTATTGGTGATCTGCAGTATCACCAAGAATGCAGATATATACCCGATTATTGATGATCTGCAGTATCACCGATAATCAGATATATTGCTAACCTCTGGACACCTATGGGTATGTGAGTGTTAGGTGTAACAGTAACACTTGAGTGAGAACTACCAAAGGAACTGGAGGTCGGAAGATGAAGGGAGTTCACCCCAAACTGTGGGTGAATCCCTATAAGCCCGAAGGCTCCCTAGGAGAGGGGCCTGGGCTAGGTTGCAGGAAGCCCTGCTGCTAAATGAACCAACTTGCCCTACTGGATGAGAGATCCTGGCTCTCTACACCCTAGTGGCGGGCTGAAGTAGTATAAATACCCAGTGCTAGTCTTGGGTGTGAGGAAAGTAGTTACAGCACCCCAGAACTAGCATACATGACACTGATACAGTCCCCTAGTCTTGGGTGTGAGGTCCGTAGTCACAACACCCCGGAACTAGTCTGTAACATAACATAACATAGAGACAGTTTCCTAAGCTTGGGTGTGAGGTCCGTAGTCACAACACCCTGGAACTAGTCTATAGCATAACATAGCATTGAGACAGTTTCCTAAGCTTGGGTGTGAGGTCCGTAGTCACAACACCCTGGAACTAGTCTATAGCATAACATAGCATTGAGACAGTTTCCTAAGCTTGGGTGTGAGGTCCGTAGTCACAACACCCTGGAACTAGTCTATAGCATAACATAGCATTGAGAAAGTTTCCTAAGCTTGGGTGTGAGGTCCGTAGTCACAACACCCTGGAACTAGTCTATAGCATAACATAGCATGACAAGCGAGAGAAATCTAGCTCAGTGTGATTTCCCAGGTCCGTCCTGGTTCCAACACACTGTAGGATCTGACTGAGGTCTGTGTGCTAACACATTAAGCATTTGCAACGGCAGACAACGTAAGACTGAGGGATGAGTGGTTATATAGTGCAGCGCTGATCAGCGCCGCCCAGTCCCTTCCAGCCAATCCGCAAATATCCTAGGATCAGCTGACCAAGGAGGTCAGCTGATCCCTCTCTGTTTCCCATAAAGCTTCTGCCTCTCCGCGCGCGTGTATTCCTCAGCCTATGTGCACAGGAAGGCTGCACCAGCTCAGACACATGTCACCGCGCGTAAACCGCCGGACTAGACGCGGAAACAGCTGCCACGCCATCAGAGCACGCGGCGGCTATTCCGCTATCCTTCACAGCATCCTTGTCATATTTTCGTTTGCATGCATTCCACACTGCTGCCACCAACGTATTTAAAGTTTCTTCATCGCCCATTGACTTACATGTATTCGGTGGCAGCGGAAGTCCGACGGCAACGCGCTGTTGAATTTGCAGCGGGTAGGCGGCAAATCAGGTACTTCCGGCGCAATGCAATGCAACAAGGTTAGTATACCAGGCCCCATACACTTTTTTGCTATTGCATTACCCTGCGTACAGAAAGGGTAACGCAACGCAAAAAAGTGTCTAAGTGTAAAAGGGGGCTAAAACAGCTTCTAATTGAGCTAAAACGGCTTCTAATTGATGGCTACTATCATCCTGCTCTCCTGGTATCTTGCTGTTGTTCAGCTTCCTCTTCTTTGTCTTCCCATTACCCCACACCACCTCACACACTGACCCACTCTGATCTTCCTCTTGTGCAGTCCTCCTACTTTCTCTCCTATGCGGATCATAAAGTTGGGGCATCACTGCATAGTCTTGGCTCTCTCCCTCTGGTTCCAACAGACCTGACAGAGTGCTGAAATAGTTCTTGTCATTGTCTCCTCCGAACTTCTGAGTTTTGCAACACTAACTTTTGAACACTATTGACAACTGCACCAGACCTTTTATAGTTATTGGCTGGGACCACGGGTCTGGTGAGCGATTCCTAAGGATACCCCTAGCGCCCCCACTTAAATTGTCAACCAAATAAGTGATCTGATAATGTAAGGTTACGGAGTGCTCGTACTGATTACAGACACTTGGAACTTTTAACTTCCCCTGGATGGATATAAGCAAGAGTTGTATTGCAATCATTCATGCACTGTGCACCTTTATTGATTGTCTGCAAGTGCTGCAAGTATTTAAACCTCTGCAGCCAGTCACTGTTGCCTTCACAAGATCTTTTGCATGCAGAAACGGACTGGTCTACTGCACCATAATAGTGTAATTTGGGAACAGTTTTATTAGCATTCCTATCTGTCTAGGTGTGAATATTAGTGTCTGTGAGTGTGCAGAGTGCTGTTGCAACTACATTCTCTAGCCAGAGTTGTGTGGATAAAAAACAAAGTTTCAAGCAATTCTTTAATGTGTTTTATTGAATTTATTTACAATAATCTATTTTTTAAATAATTTGCATAATATTTGCTACAGCACAGGAGTTTGAATCTTTTTTATGTTTTATATGTTGTGTGGGAAGGAAGCTCTCCCTCGCTCTTCTAGTAGCTGTGTATAGATTTTAAGGAATCATGAGCTACAACGGATATTGTACTTTGTGAATCAGCCACTATATCATTTGGGGTTTTTTAAACTATGATAATAGTTTTATGTGTGGTAATATTGTCAAAGTGTGTGTGTGGTAACAAGTGACACGCTAAAGAAAAGACAGTTTACTATTAAAATGGTGCATTGTACAAAAACATTTGGTCACAAATTTTCTTTTTAATAATTGTCAAATAAAATGTTTGTCTAAAACTAACCAATACACTAAATACCTTAATGCACCTTTTCATAACCAACAGAATATGTAAAAACAATTTATACTATTTTGGGGCTCAATGTGCAGATAAGCAGCAGTATTGTTCTAATCCTGGTATAATATGCTGCACTTGCAAATCCAGTACTAGAATAAGCACACAAAACATTGATGATGAACAGTGTAGTTGCAACTGTAGTTTGCAGCCAGACACACACTAGCAGTAGTGTTGCAAATGGTGGCATATGCCGTACTTACACTATAATTTACTATGACAAGCTTCAATTACAGCAGAAAGGACTAGTGCTTTACAACACAGACCTTTCACCCTTCTTCTACCCTCACCCCTCAGCAATGTTCTAACCCCCCCCCCCCCCCCCAAAAAAAAAGTCCTAGCTAAGTAACCTTCACCGCACTGATGATTTGACTAGGTAAGATCAGAAGACTGAAATGCTAGATGAAACTAATGGCCTCTCTTTTATACGTTTAGCGTGCCCATATGCCAGGGTTTCTGATGATTACTGTAAACATGTTTGCATGTCACACATTGCTTTAGTTACTTCATTATATATATCAGACCTATTTTGTTATAATTTGAAAGGAGGATTTACTGTCCATAACAATTTTTTGGGGGGTTTATCCATTTATGGGAGGTTTTCATGCACAGCATTACATTTATTTACAGCAAAATCCTGGCATTGTGATAGATCTCTTTTCACTCTACATACACAGTCTGCAGTGGCGGTGGTCCTCCACTGTATGGAGAGCATACAACCTAAGAAAACAGTTAGTGGCACAGTTCTCCAGATTCCTATTATATAGCAGGAACAGTCATTTGTTCGGCACTCTTTATGAGAACAGTGGACACTACTGGGGTTGCTTCAGCACAGGAAAGACCATTTAATTATGGGAAAGCATGAGACATTTCTCATTAAATCCTTTGATCCACAAATAGAGGCAAAAGAACAAACCTCAGAGCAACAGAGCAACAAGGATGAAAACAAATTTGTAAACACAGCAGGCAAGGCTTTGCTAGTATGCTGTTCCTGGATTTAATTTTTTCTGTACTGCAGTAGCTATACTTGCAAGCAGTAATTCACCCCATACATTGCAGTACTAGAATGATTTAACTCTTCAATTGGTATCCACAATCCTGATAATTTACACTTAGGTAAGATCATTGAGGGCTCTGTATAAACAGCACTATCAGCAGTCTCCATTTCATGGAAAGAGATAAGAAGGCTAAATAAAGCAATCAGAAACTCTGATTGATTAGACATCCCCTAGCTAATTGACCAGCATCTGCTGCTTTAATTGTCTCTATTTTTTTCCTTCATGCAGGGCTGTTTCTAGCCTTTTTGCCACTCCAGGCAAGAAATCATGTGTCACCTTCAACCCCCCCCCCCCCCCCCAATACACACACAAACACACCCAACACACAAGAAATAAAAAACAGATACACTATGGTACAAACTGTGTGCCATACAGTGCATGGCATGCTGCCACCATGCACTTCAACTAAAAGCAGCAGGTATTATGTCACCCACAGTACAAGTTCTGATACAATGTTCTCACAGAACAATTTCAGGTATAATGTCCTTCACATTGCATGATCAGATTAAGACAATCATGATTTCAGAGTACTTTTTCACAAACATTATGGGATATGTAAATATGTTAGCACCTGTTAGGATACATGTGGTCTGGAGTGAGTATATCATGACATTAAAGGGCTGACCTAGTGAGAAGGCCTAGTGAGGTACTATAATTCAGAGTTTTATAACCCGTTCTGGAGATAAGCACAGTGCATTGGTTGTGTAGGTGAGACAAGATACGAGACATGGAATGTAGGGAGAAAGGGTACTAGAGGGTCAACATTGGTAGCATGGATAAGTGGATAAATATTAGCAGAATAGAGGGATAGACCCGGCCAGGACAGCGGCCTTTGCGCACGCCTAAGTATGCAGCTGCGCTGCTCACGCTCATGCTCTCATCACTTGGAGCGTTCTGCGCAGATGCTGCACTTCTGCATCTGCGCAGAACGCTCCGGGCATGTGCAGAGGCCACCGATGGTGGCTGCTATGGAGGGGACCACAGGAGACGCGCTGAGAGCAGGCCAGTAGGCTTCCAGGGGCTGGAGGAAGCCCCAGGTGAGTAAATCTGTTTATTTGGAGTTTTCTGATGTTTCCTTTAAGGAGGGGGTGGAGAGCTTGGGGGAGAGGGTGGTTGTACACAAGACCCTGCAAGATCCTGCATACAGATCCTGCATACTACTGAAGTAGGGACTTTCTACAGATCTTTCGCTACAAAACTTTGTTTGATTCCTTATTAGGGGCTGTGCAGATACAGCCATTAGAACAACTGTGCAGAGAGTAGAAAGCTTTTTCTTCTCTGGACCCTTAGTTATCAGTCTCTAGATATGAAAAATAAACTTTTTTACCCTGGACTGCCAGAAACTTTACTGCACTCTTTTAGACAGCACTGCGCTCCAGGCAACCGACTGCAGTGTCTGTGGGTTCAAACAGCTCTGCCTTCCTGAGTTGGTGGAATAGATTGTTAGGAGATGTTTTTGCTCATCAATATTCATGAGTTTACATTACACAGATATTAAACACGATATTCAAGATGGGTCATTTTGTCTGCATTACATGAGGCATTAACAAATAACATAACTTTGCATGTTTACTGAGGATACTGCAGTGTATGGAGATGCAGTTTTACAAAAAGGCATGCTATTGTCTTCAGTGAACATAAAGTTGGTTTTTATTGACCCTTGGTCTAATACAATTTGACTGGGACTAGACCTACAGAAGAATCTTTGTCTAACAGCTTTTAAAGCAATGTAACCTGCAGTTGGATCTGTGTTGACAGACATAGCTGAACAAGTATGCGTTATCATTCATTTATTTTAGATAGGACAGAATTTAGGGATTCACAATACAGTTATTGTAATTTCTCGGTGAAAGATTATTGCTGTAATCATGTAAAATGTTATTTATTTGCATGTTTGCAGTTCTTGAGAAATCCCTTTATTGATATTCTTTTCTGATCTCCCAGCTTAGTTTTAATGCAATCCTCTGTAGTCAGCTTCTGAAGCCCCAACTATACTTTAACCAAAGGGGGGAAATGTAATTCCTCAAATGTGCACTTGTCTTTACTATACAAATTCTAATCTACTTATGTGCATCGTGTACGCATCCAGTGGTGCCTACATGCGCTTTCACTTTCTCTAGAAGAAACATTTTTGAAGCTTAAAACTGACCCAAACCAAACTTTTTTTAATTCAAAATATTTAGTTGCACCATTGTGACTCATACAAAGATAAATAAACACTCCTTCAAGCCTATGAGCGTTTCAGTGCATGCTTTTCACCCTTCTCTTTTTATAACCAGGGTTATATAGGTGGCAGCCATTAGCAATTCCTCCTTTGCTGGACACCTCCTACTCCACCAGTCTGCCGGATTCTGTCCCGGCAATATGAAAGGAAAGGAGAGGTTCCTCCAATAAATGTAAAATATTTTATATTTGTCATCATGCAGCTGAAAAAAGGCTGCTATTTATTATTATAATTTAGAAAATAGATTATATTTCTGAAATCTTGTATTTTTAATTTGGGTCCACTTTAAAGAGACTCCGTAACAAAAATTGCATCCTGTTTTTTATCATCCTACAAGTTCCAAAAGCTATTCTAATGTGTTCTGGCTTACTGCAGCACTTTATACTATCACTGTCTCTGTAATAAATCAATGTATCTTTCCCCTGTCAGACTTGTCGGCCTGTGTCTGGAAGGCTGCCAAGTTCTTCAGTGTTGTGGTTCTGCTATGAACTCCCCCTTCCAGGCCCCTCTATGCACACTGCCTGTGTATTATTTAGATTAGGGCAGCTTCTCTCTTCTCTCTTATCTTTTACAAGCTGGATAAATCGTCCTCTGAGCTGGCTGGGCTTTCACATACTGAAGAATTACAGACAAGAGCAAAGCTGTTTGCAGGAAGAAACGAGCAGCCTGAAACTTCAGTGCATGAGAACAGGGGGAAAGAAACACACAAATGATCTCTTGAGATTCAAAAGGAAGGCTGTATACAGCCTGCTTGTGTATGGATGTATTTTCTATGTGTGGACATACTGTACATCAACCTACTTCCTGTTTTGGTGGCTATTTTGTTTGTTTATAAACAAACTTTTTAAAACTGTTTTGAACCACTTTTAATGCGGCGAGGAGCGGCGAAATTGTGTCAGAGGGTAATAGGAGATGTCCCCTAACGCACTGGTATGTTTACTTTTGTGCGATTTTTAACAATACAGATTCTCTTTAACGGTGTGTTCACAGTGGATCTGCTCAATATATGCTGTGTTCTGCTGCATGTCTCTGTGCGTCATTCACATTACCTTCTGCTGTGTGTCCGGTCCGCTGCTGCCACCTGCGGCCGGTTCAACCACTGCTGCTGGCACTGCTGCCGGTATACAGATCAGAACCCCTGCAGAAGCTTATGGATTGCAACAGACCAATGGGAATCTTCCATCCACCAGATAGGAAACTCATTGGTCCCCCACACAGTGAACTAATCAGAATTAGTCAAATGTTTTTAATGCTTTTAGAAAAGGAAGAAACTCATCCTGAGACTGTAGCTCAGCTGCAACCCTAATTGGGACTTTATCAGGGCCATTTCTTGGGCAGTGCGGGCAGGGCGACCGCTCTGGGTGCAGACTGGAAAGTAGAAGAAGGGGGTCACAGGGAGAAGGACATAACCGCTAGAGAGCTGAAGACGCCTCGATCACCTTCCTTGACTCCCCCTAGGCTGCCTGCATCAAACGTCAAGTCATCATTACGTCATCACCGTGTGATGACTCCTGATGTCCAGTAGCGGTACAGCAGGGTGTCAGTGTGTGGCGCCCATTGAGGAGTCAGCTTTCCGGGCTCTCTTCCCTGTGTGTTTTCCTGGTTCCTGCTTCCTCCTGGATGAGCGGCTGGTCACTAATAAGTAGGCAGATCTACTTGTGACCTGTGGCTGTGTGACTGTCCCTAAAAAAGTATGGGTTTGTGAGTCCACCGGGTGGGTGGGAAGGGGGCGCAATGTTTACACCCTCGCCCTGGGTGCAATTTAGCCTAGAAACTTCCCGGGACTTTATAATGTATTTAAGAGTGGTGAATGACAGGACACTGGCATCAATCCCTGTTAGTTTACCAAGGGTATTGAATATCACTGAGACTGTGCAGTTTGAAGTAACTGGTGGACTCTGTTTTTGTAGCGCTGTGGTTGCAATTGAACAAATTGTTAATCCATGGATTCTATGTTATTACCAGTTGAAATGATGGAAGATTGTTTTTCCTTGCATACTGAAGTACACTTTTCAAGTGGTTTACATCTTCCTCAGGAGCAGCTGGAGATTCTGAGGGCAAAGAAGGGCTGGAACTTTTCATATTGGAGTGTGCCAGCCTTTAGTGTTCTCTCAGTATTCTAGAACAACACAATACCCACGCAGCTCGGGGTGATGCAAAACTACTAGGAAAGTATAGGGGACTAAAAGAGACTGAAAAGCCCTTCTACTAAAAAGCCAAGTTCAGTGTAGTTTGCCTTCTTAAAACAGAAGGTATTTGCGATAATTCAGCTTTGTGAAAGGCCTATAGGATTATCATTGCTGTGCGGTAAGCTGCGTGACAAGACTTTATAATGCAGCTCCGCAACGTGCCACTGTGAATGCGACCTAAATGAATGACTTTGGTCTCCCACAATGCATCACTACTGAATATGCAAATTATCTTTTTATGCACCTGAAGCCAGGCTTACATCTAGAACCGTTGGTGTAAAGCAAGGCTATAGCTTATAAAATTTTCAGAGCCACATCAACCCAACATGCAGACAGCCTGTTTAGGACTAGTGGTCCTTCTCAGTGCATGGCAGGGATTGATATGGCTCTATGGGATTGGGTCTTGGACCAGAACAACAGAATACCCAAACGACTTGGGGTGATCGAAAACTACTAGGAAAGTAAAGTGGACTAAAAGAGACCTAAAAAAGCCTTCTTAAAACAAAAGGTCTTTGCGTTAATTCAGCTTTAAGTGAACGAATGTGGTCTCCCACAATGCACCACTGCTGAGTATGCAAATGATCTCTTTATGCATACATTTGAAATCAGCGCCGGTAGACTTGGGCTCAGGATACAGCCGGTATATGGCTGATTCTGCTTCTGCACAAGTCTGGGCAGGGCGCCATGGATAGTGGGGAATGATATAGTTCGGCTTCCAGCTATTGCTTGTGTTTTAAAAGCAACTTTGGCTCCGTCTTCTGACGGCGCTGACGTTATTCACTGAGTGCCGCTATAGTTGTAATTCCTATTACAGTCTACGGTGGGCTGTGCCCAAATCTACCTGCGCTGAAAAGCACTGCTCCACTCTTTATGCCCCTGAAGCCAGGCTTACATCCAGAATCAAGGAGATAAATTGCATATTCAGTAGTGATGCATTGTGGGAAACCACAGGCATTAACTTAAAGCTGAATTATCACAAATACCTTCTGTTTTTAGAAAGGCAAACTACACTCAATATTCTACAAATTGATCAAAAGTGCATGCAGCCATCTCAGTCAGTGTGTTCTATAAATGTACAGAAACAGATTACTGGCTTTACTGTGAAGAATTATATAGTTTCAAAAGGAAGACATGACAAGTGTAACTTATACAGGCCATACATATTTCACTGTAAAATCATTCTTCTATTTGTACAGGACAATAGAATGCCTTACATCCCTGAAAGCCCATTCCCTGATAACAGCATGTTCCCAGTAACAGGTATCAGGTAATGGGTTAAGTAATTAGTTTAGGAACAAATACTTCAGCTACATTAAAAAGGCTACTTTGTTTAAGTGCTTCCTCTCTCTCTCCTGATATCTGTTATGAATGAGTGATCCACACTAATGTGGAAGGTCAGTCTTTATCATATCATTATTGCATTGCAATGATGTACCAGTAAAACTTCCTGCTCATTTATGTAACAGTAAAACTTCCTGCTCATCACTCAGAGCTTTATGTTTATGGGCCAGTGCACTGCTAGGCAAGTTAGTTCTCTTGTTTTCTTAGTGGCGCCTATGGCAAGCATAATGCTCATATCACTTTCACATAAGCTTCTCAATGTCTGTCCAAGAATAAATCATATTTTATAGTGCAACTTTAGACTGACCAGTAAATTTTAACCTTTTCCTTATGTATGAGAAGGACATGGGCTATTTGTAATTTATAGCAAATTAAAAAGCTGTTAATAAACAGACAAATATTATCTTGAGTCATAATAAGGATGGTTATGTTTAATAGCACTGGTAGGAGTCCATACAAAATGTGTTCTCAATGACAGCATTGGATACATGATAGTCAAAAGTCTAACCCATTTTTGGTTACAGGTCATGAGGGTGATTTGACTTGCGGCAGTTCCTATGGAGAAATGACAAGCTGGAACATTCTGAACATCTCTATTTACTCCTTCGTTGGAAAAGCCTAATAATGATTCTGAGTACTTCAAAACATCCCGGACCTAATTACTAACAGAGAGAAGGCGCCATCCAGACACAAATTCCACAGCTTAATTCACATCAGATCCTTTAAAAAATGTAATGAGATTAAGGTGGATTGGCGACTTTCATTTAAAAGGATGGACATGGAAATACAATTTTACAAAACAAATGTGAAGAAAGGAAGAGTTAATAATGTAAATAGTAGTTTGGAAATCTATACAAATAGTAAAATATATGAAATGGAAACTGTAAATAATAATAAAAAAAAACATGTGCAAGCGCACCACAGCGGTCAACAAACTAAGATTTTGAAAATATTTGTAATATAATAAAACGTAACTGAAACCATTTTGTTTTTGCTAAATATATCTTTAATTCTTATTATGGTCCAACTTTGCTTGAAACCTAAATACCTAAGCAATCAATTTTAAAAGGATTCTTGGAATTGAAAATACTTTGCTAATTTATATTTCCGAGACTTCTTTGTAAAAAAAAAAATGATTTCAACTAAATTGTGAAATGAGGTCCAAATTTGTAAGGCTATGGCAGATCCATGGCAAACTGAATTCCAGTTACTATTTGCGAACATACCAGGCCTACGCAGAGGACAGAATCCTGGACAGAGTTGATGTAACTTTAGAAATCTAGAATGTAAAATCAACATATTAAAATTTTCCAACTAAAATGACACTAAAGATTTCAGCCATAAATATAATGCAGAAATTAGATCTATCCTCCAAAATGCCTGAGTCCTGCTGAGAGGATTGCTTCTGTATAGCACTTAGGACCGTATTTGTAAAGGAATCTCAGAGATCACTTAAAGGGAACCTGAACTGAGAGGAATATTATAACGTAATAAAGAACAGAGGCGCCAAAAGAATAAAATCGGTTCTTAAAAAGTTTAAAAATGCTTAGGAGGCGTGGTGGACTTACCTCCTGCAAGCAGACACAACAAGCTGTGTATTCAAGATAAAGTAAATTTATTGGTGCACTCCAGGGGGTTATTCACAACGCGTTTCGCAGGCCTATACCCACTTCATCAGGCAATAGATAGTTGGAGTACACAACAGCATATAGTCTGGGTAACACCTGGCGCCTCAGAGAGGAATATTATGGCTGCTATATTTATTTCCTTTTAAACAATACCATTCACCTCACAGTCCTGCTTATCACTCTGGCATAAAAAGTGCCTGAGGCTAGATCAGGCATGGGCAAACTTGGCCCTCCAGCTGTTAAGGAACTACAAGTCCCACAATGCATTGAAGGAGTCTGACAGCCACTGTTATGACTCATAAAGGCAAATGCATTGTGGGACTTGTAGTTCCCTAACAGCTGGAGAGCCAAGTTTGCCCACGCCTGGGCTAGATGCACACATAGCAGAAACACTAGCATTGCGGAAAAAAACGCTGTGTTTTTGCAGCTAATGGAAGTCTATGGGGTGCAGGAAAAAACGCATATAGAAAACTCATCTGCGTTTTATATGTGTGCGCTTTTAAAAACGCTGATTTTGTTGCTTAATATGCAAAATTGCATCAAAAACGCACATAATGAAAGTTAATGGGAACACAATGGTATGCGTTTTTCATGTGTTTTCCATGCGTTCTTATATGCATTTTCCCCCCAAAAAATTTTTGTGATGTATTTCCGCTTCCTGTTGTCTTCCTAGTGATTTGCATAAAATGCACATGTGTTTTGTATATGTGAACCACAAACGCATAAAAACGCATGCAAAATGCTTGAAAAACGCATCTGTGGTAAAAAAAAAAAACACAAACGCACCAAAAACGCAGTAAAAAAAAAGCAGCAAAAAACGCAAACAATATAAAATGAAAACATGATCTAAAACTCAGCCTTTCATGTTATGTTATGTGTGCACCCAGCCTAAATGAAACGTGAAACAAGCACACAGCTAATCTAGTCAGACTTCAGACAGAAGCACCTGATCTGCATGCTTGCTCAGAATCTATGGTTTAAAGTAATAGGAACGGAGCACATTCATTTGAATTTCATGTGTTTTGCTGCATAGTGGAAAATGTATGTGAAATATCACACAGTGTAAATCTGTGGGTCACACAAAAATCGCTTTTGTGTGTGTTTTCCAGTGTGATTTTAAGTGTTTTGTTTTTTTTAAATCCCGCAGCAACTTCCTTCTTCCTGCATACTAAATGCAAAATTCCATGTGATTCGCATAGAGTGCTTCCTTATGGACAATCAAAAACGTATGCGATTTGCATTTGTGATGAACTTCTGCACAACAAAATCTGATACTGTATTCTTACCCATGTTGAAAGGGGGGTATTAAAAACGCAAACTCATGAAAAACGCAAATGCATGAAAAACGCAAATGCATTCAAATTACTAATCCAAAAATGCTACTGTATTTTCCCCCGTGTTGAAAAGGGAGATTATGAAAACCCAAAAGCATGAAAAACACAAACTGGTTAAAAAATTCAAATAAAAAGAAAATGCCAATAATTTTAACAAAGCAAATCTTCGTGTCTCTTACAGACTGGAGATTCATGTGTCCTTATTCTTTAAAGGGAACCTAAACTGAGAAGGATATGGATTTTTCCTTTTAAAATAATACCAGTTGCCTGATTCTACTGCTGCTCCTGTGTCTCTAATACTTACAGCCACAGCCCCTTAACAAGCATGCAGATCAGGTGCTCTGACTGAAGTCAGACTGGATTAGCTGCATGCTTGTTTCAGGTGTGTGATTCAGCCACTACTGCAGCTAAAGAGATCAGCAGGGCTGCCAGGCAACCAGTATTGTTCAAAAGGAAAAATCCATATCCCTCTCAGTTTAGGTTCCCTTTAAGACCTAATCTTGCACACATCACTTTATCCCTAAATATGGCAAAACAGAAAACATAACTTTTCCACAGATATGTTTAAATGCCAGGTGCTGATATGTCAAAGGGAACTGAATTTTATTCAGGAAAAAGCCAATCCTCTTTGAAAAACGTCTGCATTGCTTGACAGTATTTGTTGCTGGTGGAGTTGTCTTCATACCCAGATATTTTGAAATAAGGCCTTTTTATTTACATGTTTTTCTAATGCATATCCCCCTACCCCCTATCCCCTACCTGAGAAGACTGATATCCATGAGAAGTCTGATTTGCCTTTGGGCCTGTACACACTGGCTGCGTTACACTGCAATTTAAAATCGCATGCAATTTTTAATCGCAAAGCTTTCATGAAAATAAAAAATTGCATCTTACCACTGTGCGCAGTGCCTTGCCATTTGCTTTATTTTCATTAATGATTTGCGATAAAAAAATCGCAGCACGCCACCAGTGTGTACAGGCCCTTATTTCCCAAGCTCAAAAACGTGACGTGACAACAAGGCAGCAAGGCGGGTTTTTTCTTTTAACTCTACACCTAGCAGAGTTACCATGGGAGGCTGAACTGGAACTTTGCAAAGGACTAATCAGATTTGGAAGTCTAAAGCTCTGTATAAACACTAGGCACATAATTGTCCTAGATGAACAAGTGTTGCCGTGTATATAAAAAAGGCACAACAACACAAAAAGACACCAACAGACGGACAATGGCCTCAATGCACTAAGCTTATCTCCTGTCTTTAATAACGTTTCTATAGTTATCACCATGGTGATGAGGCATGTAGTATTCAGGAAACATTTTACCTCAGGCAAACCTAAAGTTAACTCTTCTGTCTTTAAGTTAACTCTTCAATCTTTAAAATAACTCCAGAATTCTAAAGTGAAAGACAGGCTGTTAATTAACTGCGTGTGAAAATAACTACAGAGGAGGTAACTTAACTACAGAGGAGGTAACTTAAGGAATGGCGAGATAAGATAAAACTCTCTCACTGTGTGGAGGTAAATTTTCTCTTGCCTTATTATCTCCAGCATGATCTTAGTGAATTGAGGCCAATGTCCATGTAGACAGATCCATCCTGGCAGATCTGTTTGGATGAACGGTGTTAGTGAGTTCAAAACCCATATCTATTGGATTGTTCATTACATGTGTTTTGAGCCCACTAACACGGTCATCATCACAAAACCCTGTGCGGCTAGCTACATACTTTCTGATCCTCACATTTGAGTTTCTGGTAACAATACATTTGGTAGACCGTTATTGTGCTGTCATTGAATTCAAATGTGCCATGTTGCCATCAGATATCGTACTTTTGTTGCATTATTGTCAAAGTTTGTTAGTTTGCTAATAATGCCAGTTGAGCATGTGTATTTAGCTTAGTAACGGCTAATGACTGATTACCACTTAACAATATACTGGCTTGCTGGATGGCAAAAGCTTTCATTGGATTGGAGGAACCCTCCAGGATCCAGCTACTGTATTACCCACCTAGCAAATTACATTTAATTGTTTACAAAATTAGTAATGGTATTTACTGCATTTGGAGGGGAAATCATGCTGAGGGTGGCCCCTCAATCAATAAATCTATAATTACAAGGACTTTGCTTGTAACACAGAAACTCACTGCTGTGTGGACAGGCTAAATGAAGAAGATAACCTTAGTATAGCTATCTGAATGTAGCCAATCTCTTTACAACACAGCATCATTGCTATGTACAATGGTAACAAATATATAATAGGAGAACCTGTACACTATGAAAAAACTTTAACCTTTTGAGTGCCCCTTTTGTTTTGTTTTGTTTTTATATGTGCGCTGTGGGGCCACTTAACTATTTGCCTGTTCCCCTAGCCTAATGCAGAGCAGCGCAGGGAGCACTTGATATCTACCTGATCCAGATGCAGTGAACGCTTTCATCTTCCAGGATCAGCCCTCCACTTGCAGGGTCAGCTTAGGGTCAACTGAGAGGCACTGTAACACTGACATCATCCTCCGGCACCCCAAGGATACCAACAGACAGTCAGAAAATCTCTCCAAGTTACCCACATACTTGGTTGAGATGAATAGAGGTTTCTTGGGCAGTAGAATACATCTTCATTGGACATCCCTATCTTTGCAGACCTGTAACTGGAATTAGTCTGAAGGTGCCCATTAACAATGCGATTTTACAGAACGATCGACCTTCTATTTTTTCAAATTAGACAATGTTGATGGTACCAATCAACTATAAACGATTATTTTGTGTATCATTTTAACCACTCGTTTTTTATCGTTTTGATCGATTACTTCCGAAATGAACGGATTGGTTATAATTTTTATTCCATTTATGGGCCAAATCAATGCTTTATGAAAGTTGCATTTCTATCACAGTTATCAAATCGGAAGGTCAATTGTTCAGTAAAATTGCATTGTTAATGGGAACCTTTCCATTACTTGATGCATGCACTTACTTAGCCATGTTCTGTTTGTAAGAGAACGAATAGAGAAGGACATATACTAGATCTTGATTTCTGTGTACTCTTTGTGGCTGGCGCCTATGGCTGTTTGCTTGCTACACTGACTGTGCAGCCATGTAGAAAAAAAAATATTATATTTGATGGTCCTCTTCAATAATGAGCTGTCAAAAGAATTATTACTTCAGTTTAAAATCTCTGTTAGTCCTATAAAAGTATAATTTTCCAAACAAAATGAACTGCCGTTACAAGGGCACTGAATGGCCCTGTAATAGCATCTCCCTGCATATGGAAAATTCTTGATCATTCAAGGACTGGATGAAGTAAGGCCAGGCAAGGCAGAAGTAGGTGTTGCTGTTAACTAACTATGTACCACAGAGTGAACTCCCTTTAGGATAATCTCATTAGAACAAATGTTTCTTGAAATGAAAACAAAATTGCTCATATAAACTAGGACTGTTCTACTTGTATTTTCAGCAAAAAAAGCAGTTATAACAAGCAGAGCCATTTTTAATAAGCTGTGGTGTGTATTAAATATATTTCAACTTTACAACTTGCTTCATTATGTCAAGTTATACAGGAAATCGTGCAAGGCTGATCCCACACATATCACAGATTAGTAACATAAGTTTTATTTGCATAAATTGTAGATTTACAAAGGAGAGGGCCAACAATAAAAATAGTTGTTACTGGAAAGTGTTAGCAGGAGAGATGCCTATAAAGTTTTTTTTAAAGAGAGCCTATCATTTGCTACCGTTTCTTAATTCAACTAATGAAAAGCAACAGAAAAACACTGTGATGCAGGAGGAAATTGCTGAATTTATATGTGTAAATTGTGGCTTCATAATAAGTGAGACAATGTGGACTGCACAAGCAGTAGCACAATGGATATATTGTAGTCATACTGCAGTTACACTAACATCAGCCTTTCAGAAAGCTGAGTTTCATAGGGATGCATGGAAATATTAATTTTGTAGCAAAGAGCTCCATTGTACCTTTGCAACATCCCTCAAAAGTAGAATTTTGTGGGGTCCTTTGCACAGACCAAATACGCATCAGTAAAGAGGTCTTGTTAAACCTCTTACAGTTATTTATGGAGGAGCCACTTGGTTTCAATTGATCCCAACATCCCAATCCTTCATGGCCAGTGTTATGCCCCAGAAAGCAGACAAACTACACCCATGTTTATTTCTTTGTCTATGGCCTCCTACAGCAGCATTACTGTACTATTCTAAAAATGATGTAGCATAGACATAGCATAGCCACATACACATACACACAATAACTACTTCTAGTTGCTTCTGTCAAAAGTTGCTTGAAATCAGTTTTGAGGGTCATCAACAGAAAATAGGCTACTCACATGCCAAGTTGTTGTACCTTGCAGTCCATAATTTACTGGCCTAAGGTGACTAAATGGGACAGAAAAAAACAGCCAAATGTGGACTTACATAGCTAGTTTGGTTGAAAAAAAGACATTCGTCCATTAAATTCAACCACTTGGTTGACAGTTTCATAAGTCTAACCCACTCTCCAGGATTAGGATTATTTGTCTTTTTGTATTTATCTATCTTTTTGCATGGGTATAAGCTTTACCTTTGTAATGGTATCCTTTTACTTGAGCTCACAAATCTTGATTTTCTAATACTGTGCTATGTGGTAGCAACTGTGTAGTCATGATTTATCACCAGTTTTACTGGAGATTTTACAGTTTCACTGTGAGGAGCAGACCAGTAGTGTAATGGGGCCCAAGTCAAAGTAATGATGAATAAAATCCCCAGCTGAAGAACAGCTCCAGTTTCGTTCCTTCAATACAAATTGTGAGCTATTATTAGTTATGCTTTCTAGAGGAAGTGGCCACTTTGTGAACCATCCTACAATGACCATTTCAGGTGTAATTATTGCTGTTGAGGTCATTTTAGGTCATTTAAGTGCAGAACATATTATACCAATAAGGCTCAGTTCACATCAAGCTGGATCACAAATGGCCCATTCGGAGTAGGGACAGTCCAGTATCTGCTCTGATAGTGTTTTGTGTCGGTTTGGAGCTCAGCACAAATGTGGTTCCACCAGTGGGAAATGTATCCACTGTCTGGAAAAGTCGTGCAAGTCGAATTTTTATCTCAAGTCTCTGACTGTCTGTCTACTGCTTCCGGATTCAAGTCATCCCGTTTCCTTAAACGTAACATGAGTAAAACAGAGATTGGGATATTTCCTTGGGATTGGGATATTGAGTGGTGACTAATTCTGATGTACACAATAGAAAGGTTAGAGCATAGTCACAAAAATTATGCCTCCTTTCACACACCCGTATACTATATAGGTCAGTGCATCACACTTAATTGCAGAGTACTTCTGCTCAGCTGAGACTGAGCTTCAAAAGATGATGTTACACTCCATGCTAAATTTGAATAAAACCAAATCTATTGATGAAACAGAAGAAAAGCAGACAAAAGTAGGTAGATTTGGTGAAAAATTTGAAAGTTTTGGCACAGATACTATAGGATTTTTCATGGTACTAACTGCATGGGAACAGGTTAGTGTCCACTGCCATTGAGCATTATTCTTAAATACTGCATATAATGATATTGTAATAGTTAGCAAGCAGCAACAAACTGTAAATAATAGTTTGCAAATCCTGAAAAAATGCAAGGTTAGCTTTGCCTTTTGGATCAGACAGTTGATGTATTGCAGTCACATTGGAGTGCAATCATTAAACTCTTTGTAATGAGAGTCCCACAGAATCAACATCATTTAGTGCAGACATATGGGGCCCTGTGCAACTGCAGAACTCACCAGCATTAAAGTGGACCTAAACTCGGGACTTTCTCTCTACTCTTAAAGATAAGCAACAGCATCATAACCAGTGATGCTCATCCGAGCTAGGATATCCGAGATACTCGGATATCCTAGCTCTTTTATTACTATTCGAGCTCGAATACCGAGCTCGAATAGTATTAGCTATCCGGGCTGTGCTATCCGAGCACATTAGGATAGCAATCAGCTATCCGGAGATATCCGAGCTATCCGAGCTCGAATACGGAGCTCGGATAGCGTCATCAACGGGTGACGTCACCTCGAGTCCTCACAAGCGAATCAGAGGGCTCCCAGCCCTCTGACTGCAGCCAATCACAGAGGGGGAGCCTGGCCAAGCCCCCCTCTATAAATAGCGGGCGCCATGTTGCCTCACTCGTCCTGCTTGTGACTTACTGACTGACTGTACTGAGAGACTGCTCCAGTGCTTTTTGTCTGTGCAAGTAGTGCATTTATTGTTCAATACACCAAGCGTTTTTACACTCCAACACTTGATATTCACCTGTATTGCTTTGTATTGTAGATAGATTGTATTTTAGGTAGTGTAGTTTGTGTGATTAGGGACTAGGGAGGGAGACTGTCACTGGTGCTGCTGCAGCTGCAGCAGCTAGGCCCTGTGCCTAGGCAAGGCAGCCTGCCCTGCTCTGTGCTCTAGTCTCTAGTTACCTGTGCTCTCACCTGTCATTGTCTACTGTACTACTGTCCTGTATCTGCTCTCTGTAATCTAGTCACACCTGTTCTATTGTTTAGCTAGATTCTTCTATTGTTTAGTTAGTACTGTAGTGTACTCTAGTCTGTGTATAGGGACAGTCCGTCACCGCGTTACCTACGGTCTTTGTGTGCGCAGTGCACGTCTGCGCTGTCCTCATCCTCTCGTTAGTGCTACACCCGTCCTATTGTTTATATTACTTGTATTGTGTATTCGCTGAATTGTACTGTACTGTAGTCTGTGTATAGGGACACGGTCAGTCAGCGTCAGCTAGGGTCTTTGTGTGCGCACTGCGCACTCTCTCGTTAGCGCTACACCGATCTCTGCTGTAGAGTACACCTGTCTGTCACCTCACACACCCACTACCACCAGTCCCACCCCATTAAAGTACCCCACTTGTCCCAGCCGCCTTTACATACATAACTTTTTTTTTTCATTTGTATAATATTAAAAATATACGATGTCTGGCACTGCAGCCGCGGTTTGGGCAGGGGCAGCAAGGGCATCGGCAAGAGAGGAGGTCGTGGCAGCCGCGCCACCACCACCACCATGTGCAGTTCTGCGTCTGCACCAGTGGCTATTCCGCCATTAGCCACTGGCTGTGGACGCCTTGGCCGCCCAACAGCTGGGAGTCACGCTGCAGAGACACAGCAGCAGCGTGTGGCGCAGATGTTCCTCCCACCACCAGGTCGTAGCCGTCCTATTGAGGAGAAGGACGCAGACTCTGTGGTGAAACTGATGGTGGATGAGCAGGCCACCATTAGCTCTGGAACCGAGTCCTCCACCCCCGCCACCACTCCTGTTCGCAAGAGCAGCAGCAGCTGCCCAGCACTGCCTGGGGAGGAGGAGGAGGAGGAGGAGTGCAGTTCTCCAGCCCCAGAGGGCAACACCAGCACCCTGTCACTCAGCACCTTCTTATCCCCAAGCACAGTGAGGGTATGGAGTGCTGTTGCGGCAGAATTGGAGGAGGAAGAAATGCTGATGGGCTCTTTAGGGGATGATGCTTTGGACAGTCAGACAGTGGTGAGTGTCCATCAGCCCATGCATGCAGAAGGGGAGTTTGTGGGGTCATCCCAGCAGGACATGTTTGCAGAGGGGGAGGATGATGATGACAGGGTGAAGGACAGAGGCTGGGTGGCAGATCCTGGGGATGTCATCAGCTCTGAGGAGGAGGATGCGTCTGCGGGCCTTGCTAGAAGGATCTGCATCGCAGCCATAGGCAGGATCAGAAGTGGGCGCAGTATGCAGGCCACACAGCGTGCTGATCCGGAGAGTTCTGCCAGTGCCACCAGCCGCACCAAGAAACCCCCCCCCCCCCCAACCACCACAGGGAGACCAGCGGCAGCAGCACCTTCGAGCCGAAGGGGAAACTTCACCTCCCCAATTTGGAATTTTTTCAGCCTGCCATATGTGGATTGCAAGTATGCCACCTGCAACCAGTGCCGCCAGCAGCTCAGCAGAGGGAAGGACCCATCTGCGTACCTCACCACCTCTCTGGTGACCCATCTGGCAGGGAAACACTTTCATGAGCATGAGGAGTTCATGAAGTTGAAGGAAGCTGGCAGTGGCAGACCCGCCACCACTGCGAAGCCGTCGGCAGCAGCCACTGGCCCTCCTACATCTCCTCCAGCAGCACCAGCAGGAGTGCGTCAGAAACGCACTGCTCCTCCTCCCTCTGCAACTCCTGCCACCGACACTGAGGCCTGTTCTGGCAGCCAGTCCTCAGTGGCGTCCTCTGCTCCCTCCAATGATTCCCGTGCCAGCAAAAGGCGTCACCAGACCCTGCTCAGCGACACCTTCCAGGGGGTGGTCAGTGTTCTGCCTCCCAGCAGCCATCGCGTGCATCAGCTGAACGGCTTGCTGGCACGGGCCATGTGCTCCCAACTCCTGCCTTATTCCCTTGTGCAGGAGGGGAGCGACATGCGTGCGCTCCTGATGTGTGCAGCCCCCGATTGGCCAATCCCCAGCCGACATTTTTTTGCATGCACGGCCATCCCTGCACTTCACCGCTCTGTGATAGCCAATGTCGGGAGAGGGCTGGATCACGCGGTGGGTCAACGGGTCCACGTCACCATGGACTTGTGGAGCAGCCGGTTTGGGACAGGCCGCTATCTGTCCTTCACCGCGCATTGGGTCAGCTTGGTGGAAGGGGGTGAGGAGGGGGGAGCAGCATCGGGCACTGTCAGAGCAGCAGCAGCAGCAACCACGCAGTGGGTGGTGCCACCATGCAGGGTCAGCAGAATTGCAGCAGGTTCCTCTGATCCGCTTCCACACCAGCCCAAACCCCCCGCCTCAGCAGCAGCGTGAAGCCCCACCACTGCCAAGCGCTGCTGGAATTGGTCAGCCTGGGGAAGACCAAACTGACGATGAACCATGTCCTGCCAGGCCAAACTCCGAGAGCAGGAGTGGAATTGGCTGACCCCCAGAGGCCTCAGATTCGGAGAGGTGGTGTACGACAATGGGGCAAACCTGGTTGCTGCTATCAGCAGGGGAGACCTGACCCACATCCCCTGCCTGGCGCACGTCCTGAACCTGGTAGTCTAAAAGTTCCTGCGGACCTACCAGGGGATGGACCGACTCCTTGAGGCGGCAAGGAAGGTCGTGCGTCATTTCTGGCACTCGGCTGCAGCCGTAGCGAGCCTGGAAGAGGTGCAGAAGGAGCTGCACCTGCCACAGCACCGGCTCATGATCGATGTTCCAACTCACTGGAACTCCACCCTGGCGATGTTGGAGCGTCTGGTTGAACAGAGGCAGGCTGTCAGCCAGTACGTTGCATGAGCAACAGTTGCCGCCATCACTGCAACTGGGCGTGCCGCCACCAACCTCCCGTCCATCATCTCTACGGAGGACTGGGGGCACATGCAGCAGGTGTGCTCAGTCCTGGCACCCTTCCTGCAGGCCACCAACATGGTAAGCAGGGACCATGCAATGGTGTGCGAGTGGGTCCCCATGGTGTGTGTGCTGGACAGGGCCCTGTATGCACTGCTGGAAGAGGGAGCGGCAGCCTTGGACCAGCAGGAGCTGCAGGCAGCTTCACAGGCCACCTCTGAGGAGGAGGGCTTGGAGTTGTTGGAGGTCCCTGACCTTGCTGCTGAGAAGGGGGGAGCAGCAGAGCGCAGCTGGAGTGGTGCGGGAGTGGAGAGTGGATGAGGTGGAGGAGGCAGAGGATGAGGAGGACAGCACTGTCGGCTCTGGGGCTGCCGATGATGTGCCAGGCCAGCAGACGTGGCCAGACTCTTCCCAATGGCAGCGCACATGCTGAGGTGCCTGTGCAAGGACCCAAGGGTCATCCAGATAAAGCAGAGGGAGAACATCTGGATCTGCATGATGCTGGACCCACGTCTGAAGGGGAAGCTCAGCCAGTTCCTGCCTGCAGGAGGAGACCGTGCGCAACAAATGAGGAATTTGCAGCTGTCCCTTGTTGAGCTCTTGGAGGAAGCCTTCCCTCAGCCATCCACCCCCACTGTCCAGCCAGCACAGAGGCAGCAGCAGGTGCCTGCATCCACCAGCAGCAAGCGCACGCGCACCACAGACCTGCTGTCTCTGACCAACGAGCTCTACATGAGTGTAGAGCTGCCAGGGACTAGAGAGGAGGTGCCTGCAGCAGCATCCTTCTCCATTCACAGACAGTGCTTGACCCGCATGGTGGCTGACTACATGGGGTCCTTCAGCGGGCTTGACAGCGTTGCCCCTGTTGATCCCATGGAGTATTGGGTCAAGCACCTGCCGATCTGGAGCGAGCTTGCGCAGTACGCCCTGGAAGTGCTCTCCTGCCCCCCTTCCAGCGTACTGTCAGAGCGTTGCTTCAGTGCAGCCGGTGGAGTCGACACTGAGAAGCGATCTCGTCTGTCTCACAAGTCTGTGGACAGACTGACGTTTCTCAAAATGAACCAGGCTTGGGAGGAAGGCGAATTCCTGGCCCCTGTTGTCGGCAAGAGGGGGACATGAAGTGGCACACAGCCACACACACATTACACCTGCTGCTGCTGCTGTATTTCTTCCTGCTGTCTGTATGTTTCCACTGCCAGGGAACACATTACAAGGTGCTGCTGCCCATGCGCCACCAGCTATTTACGCTCAAAAATAGCTGCATTATTTTGAAAAAAAAACTAAATTATTTTAGAGGTGTCCGGGTTGAAAACTGTGCTGTCCCAATTGTGTATTGGACACAATGTGGGCTTCACGACTGCTGTCTGGAACCTCATAGTGTTTATTTACGGCCCTGGAACCACCGCTAGGACCCAGGGCCTATTATGTCTCGCTGCCTGCCCTCCTGCCTGCTGCCTACTGCCAGTCTGCCACACACTCAACCTCCTCACGCTGCCTGCTGCTGTATTTCCTCCTGCTGTCTGTATGTTTCCACTGCCAGGGAACACATTACAAGGTGCTGCTGCCCATGCACCACCAGCTATTTACGCTCACAAATAGCTGCATTATTTTGAAAAAAAACCCAATAATTAAATTATTTTAGAGGTGTCCGGGTTGAAAACTGTGCTGTCCCAATTGTGTATTGGACACAATGTGGGCTTCACGACCGCTGTCTGGAACCTCATGGTGTTTATTTACGGCCCTGGAACCACCGCTAGGACCCAGGGCCTATTATGTCTTGCTGCCTGCCCTCCTGCCTGCTGCCTGCTGCCAGTCTGCCACGCACTCAACCTCCTCACGCTGCCTGCTGCTGTATTTCCTCCTGCTGTCTGTATGTTTCCACTGCCAGGGAACACATTACAAGGTGCTGCTGCCCTTGCACCACCAGCTATTTACGTTCACAAATAGCTGCATTATTTTGAAAAAAAAAATTAAATTATTTTAGAGGTGTCCGGGTTGAAAACTGTGCTGTCCCAATTGTGTATTGGACACAATGTGGGCTTCATGACCGCTGTCTGGAACCTCATGATGTTCATTTACGGCCCTGGTACCACCGCTAGGAACCAGGGCCTATTATGTCAGTCACATCACACTGCCTGACACACACTATGCCTCCTCCTGTAGCTGCATTGAGCTTCTGCTGTCTGTGTGCTGCTACCACTGCCAGGGAGAACAGAAGAAGAACTATTTTCTGCTGCCACCCACTCTCCTACCAGCTATTACCACACTACAATAGCTGCAACTACTTCCTCCTCCTGCTGATGTCTGTGTTTTAACACCGCCAGGGTACACAGAAAAAGGCGCTGTGGCTTGCAATGTGCCACTAGTACCTATTATGCCATCAACACAAATATAACTATGGTGTTATTAAAATAAAATATTTCCACAAATGAAGTAAAAAAAAATATTACAAAAGAAAGGAAAACCAAGACACATAATATAATGATAGAGAAGAAGAGGAAGAAAAAGAAAGAAGAAGAAGAAAGAAGAAGAAGAAGAAAGAAGAAGAAGAAGAAGAAAGAAGAAGAAGATATAGAAGAAGAAGAAGATATAGAAGAAGAAGATATAGAAGAAGAAGATATAGAAGAAGAAGAAGAAGACTTTAAACTTACAACCATTTTGGACACACCTTCTCATGCAAACACTTTTCATGAAGTTAATTTACTATTTTTGATACCTTTTTTATAACTACTACATCAACACATAATCACGTGTTGTTTTTCTTCATAAAAAAGGTGGTTTCATGCATCATTGACCTCCAATACAAGTTTTAAAAGCTATTTAAAGTGAACCTCCAGACTAAAAATCGACTCAGCAGCACTGAAAAGGCCTGGTGATTCTTTAACAGTTTCACAGCATCAGAACTTTGTTTCTCTTATACAAGCCTCATTTTTAGCTGCACAGAAGAAAACTGCCCGGGCATTTTTCCCCTGATGCTGTGCAAAGCATGATGGGATTTCTGATGTTGTTGTTCTCGTTCTGCTGTTTTGGTGCAATTTTTCAATTATTTTTTTTTTACAATTTGAATTTGACATTTGAAGCCTAGTGTGTGCAGCTGGGAGGGGTTATAAGGACACAGGACAGTTGGAACTGTGTCTTATGCTCCCTGTCACCTCCTTTCAACCAAAAAGATGGCTGCCCCCATGACAAAGATGGCAGCCCCCATGAATCACAAACATTTGCCTGTTCTTTTAAAACAGGGTGGGTAAAAAATTATATTACCTTATATATAATCTTAACTAATTAACAACTAATTAACATAATGACAGTATGTTTGTTTAGGCTGAAGTTCCTCTTTAAGGCCAGCTCGAATATTTTACTCGAATACAGACTCGGATAGTGACGTTGGATATCCGAGTTCGAATCGGATATTCGATTAACTCGAATATCGAACTTCGAGTGAATTCGGATAGTTTACTATCCGAATTCGACCAAACTCGAATAGGATAATGAGGTATCCAATCAACATTAATCATAACCGTTAAAGAAAACATTTCCTTATTACAGCCTATAGAGCTTCTACAGAGATGCTACAGAGTGTTTACTTCCTGGTTTCCTGGGAGCAAAGAAAAGATTAATCTCCTGTGTCATCATGTTAGCAAAGAACTCTGCAGAGTTGGAAAATAGCTAACAGCTCAAATTACACTTTGTTATGAACATGTCTCCAGCATGTACTGCTGGCTGCAGTTTTACTGAAGACAAGCAGTTTTTGATGTCATTACATGCATTTGCTTGCATAGTTTGGTTTGCACTCAAAGTAGTTGCTGATTCCATCTGCAGTGGCTCTGCAGTGCTGGCCAGCTCAGGATTGAATAATTCACTTGTGTGGGAATCTGCATGTCTGCTCCCATTGGATGACCTCTGTATAAAGATCTGCTTCCTGCAGGGCTCCTAGGGCTATCATAGTTTCAGCATAAGCCTGTCTTGCAGCTGCTGCTCTGGCCCCAGACCGTGTTCATAGTTCTAATGTTAATTCATGTGGACTGCACTGATCTCCTGCGTAGGAGTCAGTGAGTCCTTCTTCTAGTTCTGTTCTGTTTATTAGTAATTGTTACTTTGCTAGTCTTGCATCATATATTGGTTCATCGCCAATATATACGCATACTAGCGTGTTTGCTATATTCCTTGTATTCGTGCTACGTTAATACATCAGTGTCGCTGATATATACGTACTCGAACTGTTTATATCTTGTGTTCAGTCAGTCAGTTTCAGCACGTTTTGGTAGGTTGCACGTATCGTGATCACCCGTGCTTAGATAGTCAATCCTGTTCCTGTTGCCTTGCGTGGATTGCACTCGCTTCTGCGTAGAAGTAGTGAATCCTTCCTAGTCCTGCTCCAGTTTTTAGTTAGTGTTCCTTGCTTATGTCATATATCGGTTTATCGCCGATATATACATATGTCAGTTAGTCATTTGTAGTTTCATTGATAGCTGTAATCGTAATACGCTAGGAAATCATACCTGTTGTATATTTGTGTGTATTACGTCTGCCTTCTTTGACTCTATTTCCCGACTATTCTGTCCTGTCCTTGTGAGGCACGCCACCGCTGCAATCGCATTGGCTGCCTCATTCCAGTCTGTCTTGTTATGGACGCTTTCTGTCACTTAAGCAGTGATTAGTCCAGCAAACGTTCACTCTGTTACCTGTCCTGATCGCCGTCACCCCAGAGGTAAAAGCAAAAAGATCCAATGGTCAATCGTACTTCAAACAGGGATAACCAATTTATTCAGTTTAAAACACATAAAACAGGCACTCACATTGCGGGCCCTTTCAACAGGCACCCTTCAGATGTAAACAAGCGTATCGTGTATTCCATACACATGAATCCAAATGTAAGATGATCATCAATGCCCAATCTCCAATTTCTGACCACTTTCGGCCTTGCACCGTTGTCAGATCTGCTGCATAATATGTTGCCACTTTGTACATAAAATAAATAATCAATAATAATCATCATGAATCTTCTAACCCTCATAAAGAAAATCAAGAATTACCAACATTTTCTATAAATCTTCAATCTGAAAGCACCCATTAAATTCTGTGCATAAAATAATCCTAGAAATACAAACGCATTGGCAAAATTGTGTTTTTTTCATCTAGTATATTTACTTCTCTTTTACAAGTGTTCATGATGATATGTGAAATATGACAATCTCATCAGCTGCTTAATCTCTTTGTTAAAGCCATTTGTACTTGGCCAGGGATTTCCTTGGAACATATCCTGGAGGTACTCAAGAACTTGTGTTGAAAAATGTTGAATTATGTTTTTATTGCAAGCAGTAAAGTAATGTTCTAAGGCATATTTCAGATGTACCAAAAAATGTCCAAGGCTATGAAAGAGCCTTGGACATGAATATACTGTTGTAGATCACATATAATACTGTGCTATCCCTGCCACAGCGTTTTCCTGAACACATAGAAAAAGTACTGATTCCTACCAAACAAACCTTTATAAATGTCTATAATGATGTATACTGTATATTTATATAAACTAATGAAAATGGATGGAATACAGAGCATAGCCAGGGCCTGTTCATAACGGCAATGTGTGGGTTATTTTTAGCATTCTTGCCAGATGTAAGACGGAAGTATCTCAGGAGGTGGGATGTAAAATACAGACAAGTACATGTCAATGGGGTCAGTTTTCTGTGGAAATCATTAACAATGATAGAAAGGTAAATATACATCTGAAAAAAGTTTGTGCGGTATATCACAAGCACTGGAATGCTTGCTATGACAGTATGAAAGCTACCCCTAACAAGTTAACATAGCTTACTGCTTTCTTGCTTGCAGTCAGTAAGGTTGTGCATAATATGGGTGGTGACACTAATTGAAGTACTGCCATCTAATTGAAATCATGCCATCGCTTAATAACTTCAAATGACAGCAGCACATTTTAGGATTTCAGAAGAAGTGAGTCAAGAAAGCATACTGTATATTTAATTTTAAAAGACTGATGACCTCCATTCTATTCCTTATTCCTTTTTTTTTTGCCTTGGCAGCTAATTCTTTCTGCAAGAATGGACTAAATAGTAAAAGCATTTGTTGTTGAGGTGCATGTTTTCCATTTTTTCACACATATGCACACACTAAGAGGGTTCAGCAGCAAAAAGATGTTTTGTAGCATACAGTAAGTGGACTAGTACAAGTTCCTACACAAGGAACGTCAGCACAAAAGTCAATGCAATCCATAAAAACTTTATTGATCCGACCAGCAGATAAAAAAGGCTGACATGTTTCGTGCTCAAATACCATTACTCATAGCTTCACACTACAAGAAATATACACATCTTAAATACATTCAAGCCTCCATCCAAAGCCTCCACCCAAATAAGCCCTCCCCACAGGAAACTGTGTAAAAAAAGGTAAAGGAAGGGGTAACATAAATTAACCCTAAAACCACTATACCAGAAATGAGAAAAAGCAGCAAAAAATGTTATCCTGTGGAGCAAACAATGGCATTTGTCTCATCAAAAGGTTGAAACGGAATAAGAATGGAGGGAAATAAATATGTACAACAGGATATATCGTACTACAAATAACAAACTAAAATTCCAACAGGCATTCAAACCACCTGGTGGTGAGCGAGTCCCTAAACTGGAAGATCCACTTGACCTGCCTTTCAAAAAATCTCCATTGTACATCTCCCCCTCTCCTACAAAGTGACACCCTTTAATTAAACCTATAATAAATAAATGAGATATTTTTTTAAACAATGGAGTCAAGGGACCTGAGTTTTTTTGGTTTTCAGCAGCAGCTTTCTTAAAAGGTACTGCAAATAAGGATTGACATTGTATACTGACTAATGCTTTATTTTTTAAATTATAGTGGTGTTTCATTCCAGTTTCCTTTACTAGCAATAAAAAACATCTCTGCTTTCACAACTCGCTATAGTACCTTACAATGGGGAGTGTTATACATGGATAGTTCTTGCACCAAGTTAAGTGCCATGAGCTAAAAGCTCATGTGTTAAAATGGTAACGTGGCATCAATTTCACCTTTTTTGCCCCTTGGGTACAGAGCGAGGCCCTGATATGGTTCCAACTCCCACATCTTATTGTTATACTACAGTTTATACCAAGGGTCTAGTCCTGGAAAAAGAAGTGAGTGGACTCACCCTAAAAACCTCTGCGTAGCGCGGCGTGCCCAAAAATGGGTGTGGTTAAGCATAGCGTGGGCGTGATCATGGGTGGGGCCAAATATACATGGCCTTAGCCGTGGTATAAAAGGTCTGCCAGGGGAAGTTTGAGCTTTGTCGTAGTGTATCCCCAAAAAGTAGATGTAATCTGACAGCATTTCACCAAAAATACACATAATCTGGCAGAGGTTCCTCCAAAATACAGATAATATGGCAGTGGTTCCCCCAAAATAGACAATCTGGCAGCAGCAGTTCCCTCAACATACACATAATCTGAAAGCAGTTCCCCCAAATACGTGAAACCTGGTAGTGGATCACCCAAAATACACGTAACACCCAAAATACATGTTATCCGGCAGTAGTGGTCCCCAACATACACAATCTGGCAGCGGTTCCCCAAAATACACGTAATCTGGCATCAGCGGTTCCCCAAAAATACAGATCTGACAGCAGTTCTCCCAAAATAGGTACCCCCAGTATAGCTAGCCAGATCTATAGGTGTCCCCAGTATAAGTAGCCATGTGTGTAGTTGTCCCCAGAATAGGTGGCCAGATGTAGAGATGTCACCAGAATAGGTAGCTAGGTGTATAGATGTCCTTAGAATAGGTGGCCAGGTGTATAGATATTCCCAGAATAGGTGGCCAAGTGTATAGATGTCCCCAGAATAGGTAGCCAGGTCTATAGGTGTCCCCAGTATATGTAACCAGCTGTTCAGGTGTCCCCAGTATAGCCAGGTGTATAGGTGCCCCCAGTATAGCCAGGTGTATAGGTGTCCCCAGTATATGTAGCCAGGTGTATAGGTGTCCCCAGTATAGCCAGGTGTATAGGTTTCCCCAGTATATGTAGCCAGGTGTATAGGTGTCAGCAGTATATGTAGCCAGGTGTATATGTCCCCAGTATATGTAGCCTGGTGTATAGGTGTCCCCAGTATATGTAGCCAGGTGTATATGTGCCCAGTATATGTTGCCAGGTGTATATGTGCCCAGTATAAGTAGCCAGGTGTATAGGTGTTCCCAGTATATGTAGCCAGGGGTATATGTCCCAGTATATGTAGCCAGGTGTATATGTGCCCAGTATATGTAGCCCCGTGTATATGTAGCCAGGTGTATATGTGGCCAGTATATGTAGCCAGGTGTATAGGTGTCCCCAGTATATGTAGCCAGGGGTATATGTCCCAGTATATGTAGCCAGGTGTATATGTGCCCAGTATATGTAGCCAGGTGTATATGTGCCCAGTATATGTAGCCAGGGGTATATGTGCCCAGCTTATGTAGCCAGGGGGTATATGTCCCAGTATATGTAGCCAGGGGGTATATGTCCCAGTATATGTAGCCAGGGGTATATGTGCCCAGTATATGTAGCCAGGGGTATATGTGCCCAGTATATGTAGCCAGGGGTATATGTGCCCAGTATATGTAGCCAGGGGTATATGTGCCCAGTATATGTAGCCAGGTGTATATGTGCCCAGTATATGTAGCCAGGTGTATAGGTGTCCCCAGTATATGTAGCCAGGGGTATATGTGCCCCGTATATGTAGCCAGGGGTATATGTGCCCAGTATATGTAGCCAGGGGTATATGTGCCCAGTATATGTAGCCAGGTGTATAGGTGTCCCCAGAATAGGTAGCCAGGTGTTCCCCCAGCTGGAGGGGAGCAGCGCAGCAGAGAGGAGCATTGTGCGCAGCGTGGGGAAGGGCGGACGTCCCCCCCCCTTTCCTCACCTTGGGGCTCCTCTCCCTGGCTCTCCCCTCCATAAAGATTGTGGCGGTGACTGGCAGCGGCATCAGTGGGCGGGACTTACCTCCTCCAGTGTTCTGGCAAGTGGACGCTGTTCGTGCAGGCGGTGCAGCTAGTCTGGTCTAGTGAAGACCAAAGCAGCGGCACGCACAGCGTCAACCCGGAACACTGGAGGAGGTAAGTCCCGCCCACTGATGCCGCTGCCAGCCACCGCCACAATCTTTATGGAGGGGAGAGCCAGGGAGAGGAGTCCCAAGGTGAGGGAAGGGGGGGGGGAACGTCCGCCCTTCCCCACGCTGCGCACAATGCTCCTCTCTGCTGCGCTGCTCCCCTCCAGGGTGCTAGGGGGGACGGCATCCACTGTCCAAAAAAGGTGGGTGGACGCCGTCCCCCCGCGTTCACGCAGGACTCGACCCCTGGTTTATACTTAATTCATTGTTGTGCTTTAGAGAGTACCTAAACAGAGAAGTATATAAGAGTACCATCTTTATTTTCTTGTTAATACTGTAATGCCATTTTCCTTGATGTCATGCAAATATTATGGTTTCAGTAGTTTCTGTAATCCCACACCTCATCCCATGCTCATTTGGGCAATTGGCAGCCAATTAGCTCAATCGTCAAGTAAATAGCACTTTCACATGATAGTCAACAATCCATATTCCCTTCACTTAAAGTTTTCTTAAAACCAGGAGAAAGGTAGATGATGGGTTTCAGTGTCTGGCAGCATAACCCCCTTTACTACAGATTATCACAGGGCAGGCTCAGGCAGCATCTGCAAATTAACAACATTCTTGATGTTGCTGCAATTTGAGCACCTCGGGCATGAAGTGGAAATTAGCCATGTTATTGTGCTTTGATTCACAGTTAAACTTTTACAGTGGCAGTTGTGGTCTTGTTTATAACATACATATTTTCTTTAAAGATTATAGGTTCCGCCCAACAATTATTTGGTTTAATTACGGTGTTATATTTTATGTGTTATTGAGCCGATTCTGAGAACCATTTCAGCAGCTCATGAAAAGAAGTGTAAATTTGATGACAAGTTGGGGAGATGTTCCAGAAAGCAGAATGTTATGTCACGCTCAACATTAACAGTCTTAACAGATGCAAGTATGTATTCATTTTGTTTTAAAAAATGTATTGAAATGTATTCATGTAAACCATTTAATTCATTTACATTTCCATTATAAACATTATTACTGTAAATAGATTTTATGTAAAGCCAGAATTAGTACTTGAACCGGTCTCTAGTAATGTCCTGCACAGAACATTTTAGACTAATCCCTCGTACACACAGGCTGATCACTGGCCGAGGGATTGGAGAGAATCTGGAGACGCTGTACACACACTTGATTATCTGCTCCCCCAGCGTTTTATCTAGCTTATGTACGAGGGTTAAGATAGTGAGATGAAGCAGTGAGCTCTTGGTTTTAAAGCAGATATCCGGCCTGTAAATTAAAATCCTGCATTCCGCCTGTAAGAGAAAGTTATAATTACCTTCACTGTCTTCTCCCCCAAAGTCCTCAACTTGTGTAGGTAGGTGGTGGAGCACTCCGCTATCTTTTGATGAATGTTGATTTGCCTTGGCCGTTCCAGCAACACTCCAGATCCAAACGTAGTTGCCAAGCAATGGTCGGCACCATCCAAGTAATTTAATAGCTCTTTTATTGCTCTTTTAGTGAAAGCAGTCATGCAGCATATAAAGCGACATTTCGAGGCTATGTGCCTCTTTTTCAAGCTATGTCTTGCATGTTACACTGACAGGAGGCCAGATGTCAATCACAGTGCAGCTGTTAGATGCCAGGCAATGTAAACAGAGATCAATCACAGGACAATCAAAGATGATCAAATGTAAATCAGAGCTAGTGACAGGCAATCAGATGTCAATACACAGTGCACAGGCAATAGATGTCACTCACATGTCACTCAGACCTCGATCAGAGCTGGGGACAGGCGACCAGATATCACTTAGACCTCAGTCAGATGCCTGTCAGGGCCAGTGAGGGGGGTAGTGGGGGTGATCAGCGGTGATCGGGGGAGGGGGGAAATCGAGCAGAAAAACCAGTGCACACTCACTAACAGGGCTGCCGTCCTCTCTGGTGGTCGATCTGGGAGCGCTGTGAGCGCCAGAGGAGGAGGCAGCCAGTATAACGCAGGTTGTTTACTAAACAACCTGTATTATACGCATTCTATAGGCCAGATCGTATCCCAACAGCCCGCTGGCATTGCTAATTGGCCGGCGGGCTGATGACGGAGGGGGGCCGCAAAGGAAGGCTGGGCGATATGTGCACACGATCGCCCGCAATTCAGAGCCCCAGGACTTTACGCCAATCGGCGTTAGGCGGTCCTGGGGCTGCCACCACGGCTACGCCTATCGGCGTGACACGGTCGGCAGGAGGTTAAAAACACTAATTGCTAATCATTACACAATTGCTGGCAAAAACCTTACACTTTTTAAAATCACTGCCAAAAACACTCATGAAATCGCTTACAAAACGCTAGCGATTGTGATTAGCAATAGCGTTTTGTAGTGGGTTCTAGGCCTATTACCCCCTCAACCGTGACCAAGCACAAGTTGGAATTTGATCCCTCAGCTGTGTCAGCTGTCTGCCACGGCAGAAAGCTAATTGGTAAACACAGGATGTTAACAATACTTCTGCTTCCATGACAGCAGACAAACAGCAGATTTATTGCAGGATTTTTGTATCAGCTGTAACAAAAAAATGTTTTTCTTTAAAGAGACTCTGTAACAAAATTTTCAGCGTTATTTCTTCTATCCAATAAGTTGCTATACCTGTTTTAATGTGGTCTGGATTACTGCAGCCTTTTCTAGTTGCACTGTCTCTGTAATATATGTAATCTTCTCTTCTTTGTCAAGCCTTGTCGAGCCAAAGAGGAAAGCACTGTCTCTGCTGTGATACAGAGAAGTTATGCATGCCCCCTGCACGCCCACTGCAGGCTCTCCTGTGTGTGTATTAGTCACAGGCATGGTCTCTGTTCACAGCCAGCGTCTCTGCAAGGCTGGTAGAGCTGAGATATTTCAAACAGCTGTGAGTGCAGAGAGATCAGTGCTGAACTCAGACAAGCAGCTAAGGCAACACATGGGAGTAACATTCCAGCAATTAAGTCACATTTGAGAGGAGCCTCTGCAAACAGGCACCTGCTCTAATGATGTATTTCCTGTTTGGCGGCCCTCTTCATTGTTTACAAAAACAATTAATAAAACAGTGATTTTATCACCAAGAAAGCAGCGGGGAGTGGCGAAAATGTCACACAGGGGGCTAGGAGAAGACAACAAACAGGCCGGTATGTTTATTTATGTAAGATTTTCACAGTACAGATTCTCTTTAACCTCCTTAGCGGTATACCCGACACTGTGTCGGGCATACCGCTGGCTGGCCCCAGGAGTCCCCCAGTATAATTTTAACCCCCTTGCCGGTCCAATTGTGTTGGCAAGGGGGTGGCGCAGCACTTTTTAAATTTTTTTTTTTTTTAATCATGTAACGAGCCCAGGACTCGCTACATGATAGCCGCTGACAAGCGGCATCCCCCTACCTAACCCGATCACCGCCGTCGCTCTCTGAAAGCAGGAAATCCCGTTCAGAAAGGGATTTCCTGCTGGGCTTCCCCCGACGGGGCGGGATGACGTCAGTTACGTCATGGACGTCGGGACGTCAGAGGGAATCCCGATCCACCCCTCAGCGCTGCCTGGCACTGATTGGCCAGGCTGCGCAAGGGGTCTGGGGGGGGGGGGGGCGGCACGGCGGGTGGCAGTGAATCCGCAGCGAGCGGTGGCGATCAAAAAATGCACGCAGCTAGCAAAGTGCTAGCTGCGTGCAATAAAAAAAATTGTGAAAATCGGCCCAGCGGGGCCTGAGAAATCCTCCTGCACAGGTTACCCCGAGCTGAGCTTGAGATAACTGGCAAGGAGGTTAACTGATACCATGCCTGTAAAAGCTTCAGCTAGCACTAGGCTAGCTAGTACAGGTATCGTCAACAAGAGAAATGGCGCTCTGGCAAAAATTCACAATATATCAAAAGTCCATGTACAGGAGACCTAAAATTGTAAAATGTCCATAAGCATCTAAAATTTTCACTGAGTCTTCTTCTATTGCTGAGGCGTAATCTACTGCAGATCCTAATTCAATTGCATGTGAGTGGACCACCACCAACACCCTTTGTGTGCCACTCACCGCTGTAGTAGACCAACCAATGGTCTATATGCACATTGGGACCGTTCCCGGGTCGTCCCCCACCTCTCGATCAAAGCTCTTTAACTCCAGATGCAGTTTGTCATGACCTCAATAAAAAATGCTCAACATAGCGTAATACTGCTAAAAAAGTTTTAATGATAAAAAACTATTGCACTTACAATCTCCAAGAAGGTTTAAAAGTATGAGTAATTTTGGCACGGGCTCTACCCCGCATAGGTGGCCGGGCTGGCTGGCTTGGGCTGACCCTGTCGTTTTTCCGCTGCGCACACGGCAACGCCGGGGTGCCTGCTCGCCTCCTCACAATAGCTAGTACAGGTGGCTGGCATCCCCCGATTGCTGATGATCCCCCCGATCCCCCGCTAATACATTACCCAGGCTGGATTCAGCGATCGTGAAGCCTCCATGCACATCTCCGGTCCTCTCTATGGAGAGGATCAGGTCTGCGCATGACGTCATGACGTCGGTGACATGATGACGTCATGCGCGATCCTCCTCATAGAGAAGAGCAGAGCTGTCAGGGAGGTTGTGCTGATCGCTGCATCCAGGCTGGTTAATGTTATTACCGGGGGATTGGGAAGATCATCAGCAATCGGGGGATGCCGGCCACCTGTACTAGCTAGCCTAGTGCTAGCTGAAGCTTTTACAGGCATGGGATCAGTTAAATTATACTGGGGGATTCTAGGCTGCAAAACCTCCTAAGCGGCGTAACGCTCAGGAGGTTAAAGGTTATTATGCTGTTGCGTATCTTTTAGAGCAGAGAGGAAGTTCTGAGTTCAGGTCCACTTTAAAGGGAACCAAGCACCACTTGTTTTTCCTGGTTTCTAATAGCTATAGGAGCTGTCATGTTACCCCCTCCCCTTCTCAAAGCCCATTATTGATCCACAGGAAAGGTGTGAAGATAGCATCTGTAACTCCTGTAAACTCTTTGAAGCATAGTGTTTTATCTACTCACCCCCCTGCTGATGAAAGGTTTTGTATGTTGTCTGTTAATGTGTGCAATAATATAATTACATCAGTCTTCTCTCCTTAAAACTTATGCGGTCGGGAAAAATTAGGAGGTAGGGCAATAAACACCTCTGCTAAACTTTTAAATGTGAAAAGAAGAGGTAAAAGTTAAGTTTTTTTTAAGCATATTTAATGTGCTATTGAGACGGCCTGGGTGCTAAAAATGGTTCTTGGGTTACTTTAAAGCTTCATACACACACTAGAGGTAACTCGGCTGAGGTACTGTAGCTCACTCTTCCACCTTCCCGTCGGCCTTCCTCCACTCTGCATTGAACAATAAATGCCTCACATCTATAGCTGTGTAGATCTATATTGTTCTGATAAACTACAAGGTTAACCTAACAATTGAGCAGCGATTGTTAATAGAGACACTGATTGAAGGTGTCATTATTCACGTTGTATTAAATATTGACTCGCACACCAGCAAAATGAGTTGCAAAAAGATTTGTATTAAATTTATGAACAAGCATGCAAATAAACATATCAGGCAAATAGAGCATACAATGATCAACATTATGACCCCATCTCAAAAAGGGTACACCACTTTTTGAGATGGGGTCATATTGTTGATCACTGTAGGCTCTATTTGCCTGATATGTTTATTTGCATGCTTGTACTGCAGATAAGTTACACTATGCATTGGGATACATAGATGTCCTTATTGACTCCACTCACATCCTGACCTGCTGTCAGTCATGTGGATGCCACTGGCGCACGGAAGGGGGTGTTCCGGGTGTCTGGAACCACCCCCTCGCACCGAGACCGGAAGTGCCTCCTAAATCTAAACAGCGGCAGCCACGGATGTTATAGCGCAGCTGCCGCCTGCTCATGTATGTGCGCCGGGGCTACAACCCCCTCGGCCGCAGGGGGGCCCGCCAGCTGTGTGTGGAAGGAGCGCTTACGTCCTCCCGATTGCGGGACCCCCCAGCCAGGTGTAGAACTTCTTCCCTGCAGCCCCGCACTCTCCCGGGAGGCAGAGCAGGGCTACGGCAAGATGGCTGCCGAAGCCCTGCTCTGGAGACTATTTGTGTCTCCAGTACAGGGCTTCGGCAGCCATCTTGCCGTAGCCCTGCACTCTGCCTGTCAGCGCTGGAGATGTGCTGCAGGAGGACTCGGGGAGCTGGTGCCAGATGCCGGGAGAGGAGACTTCTGTCAGGTAAGTGAATTGGTGTTTTTTCACAGGCAGGGCCGGCCCGCCCATGAGGCGGGGTGAAACGTTTGCCTCAGGCGGCACTTCTGGGGGGGCGGCACACGCTGGCTGCAGCTATAAGAGGCAACGGGCGGGGATCCCTCACCTCTTCCTCGTTCCAGCGTGCGCTCCGCTGACGTCACTTCCTGCGGCGTAGCAGGAAGTGACGTCAGTGGAGCGCAGGCTGGAACGAGGAAGAGGTGAGTGATCCCCGCCCGTTGCCTCTTATAGCTGCAGCCAGCGACGCAACAAGCTGGAGGGGAGCGGAGGACGGGGGACCCAGGCGAGGGAGGGGGGGTCCGACCCCCCTCCCCGCCGTTAGGCCCAATACCCCCTTCCTGCCCGCTATCCCCTCCAGCTTGGGCGGCCCCCCCACACCCACGGCTTGGGGGGGGGGGGCGGCAGCGATTTCTTTAAAGCTTGCCTCAGGCGGCAAATGGGCTAGGGCCGGGCTTGTTCACAGGTGCATTTTTTTCTGGTGTCTGTTGCCTACTTTGCTATATTCTGGTGACTGCTGCCCACTTTGCTATTTTCTGGTGTCTGCTGCCCACTTTGCTATTTTCTGGTGTCTGCTGCCCACTTTGCTATTTTCTGGTGTCTGCTGCCCACATTGCGATTTTCTGGTGTCTGCTGCCCACATTACGATTTTCTGGTGTCTGCTGCCCACATTGCGATTTTCTGGTCACTGCTGCCCACATTACGATTTTCTGGTATCTGCTGCCCACATTACGATTTTCTGGTGTCTGCTGCCCACATTACGATTTTCTGGTGACTGCTGCCTACATTACGATTTTCTGGTGTCTGCTGCCCACATTACGATTTTCTGGTGTCTGCTGCCAACATTACGATTTTCTGGTGACTGCTGCCCACATTACGATTTTCTGGTGACTGCTGCCCACATTACGATCTTCTGGTGACTGCTACCCACTTTACGATTATTTTCTGGTGACTCCTGCCCACATTACGATTATTTTCTGATGACTGCTGCCCACATTACGATTATTTTCTGATGACTGCTGCCCACATTACGATTATTTTCTGGTGACTGCTGCCCACTTTACGATTATTTTCTGGTGACTGCTGCCCACATTGCGATTTTTTGGTGACTGCTGCCCACATTGCGATTTTCTGGTGACTGCTGCCCACATTGCGATTTTCTGGTGACTGCTGCCCACATTGCGATTTTCTGATGGCTGCTGCCCACATTACGATTATTTTCTGATGACTGCTGCCCACATCATGATTATTTTCTGATGACTGCTGCCCACATTACGATTATTTTCTGGTGAAATGCTGCTCAATGTATGATTAATTTCTGGTGAAATGCTGCCGACTTTACGATTATTTTATGGTGAAATGCTGCTCAATTTATGATTAATTTCTGGTGAAATGCTGCTCAATTTATGATTAATTTCTAGTGAAATGCTGCCCACTTTACGATTATTTTATGGTGAAATGCTGCCCACTTTATGATCATTTTATGGTGAAATGCTGCCCATTTTACGATTCAATTCTGGTGAAATGCTGCCCAATTTACGATTCATTTCTGGTGAAATGCTGCCCAATTTACGATTCATTTCTGGTGAAACATTGCTGCATTAGGATTATTTTCTAGTGAAACATTGCTGCATTAGGATTATTTTCTAGTGAAACATTGCTGCATTAGGATTATTTTATAGTAAAACATTGCTGCATTAGGATTATTTTATAGTGAAACATTGCTGCATTAGGATTATTTTATAGTGAAACGCTGCCCCATTACAGTTATTTGGTGCCTATGGGGAGGGCCCCATCCTCATTTTCGCAGGGGGACCCAGTGATTTCTAGTTACGCCCCTGGGGGAGGGTCTCTCTGACTGGCGGTATGAGATGGGGGGTACTAGGGGGGCTGCGCAGAGATACATTACCTTTCTCTGCGGCGGTGATGGCGTCCCAGGTCTCAATGGCTATTTGGCTACCTTTTCATCCTGGCTCTAACGTGACGTCACCACGCCATCCAGCCGCTGCGGCCGCACTCCTCCCCCTAAAGGCCATTGGGCATCAGAGTATGCGTCCATGGAGAGAGAAGTACTGCTGCTGGATGAGCTGGAGTCTGGATAAGGCAAGTGCAGCCAGGGCTCACTGAGAGGCAGGGCGGGGGGATGTTTGGAAGCCAGCCAGCCAGCCATTCCATGATCCACCATATGTGGGAGGGAGAGAGGGGGGTTCATCTGGCTATATATACAGGTGGGATCTGACTATATACAATGGCTATATGCAGGGGGATCTGACTATATACACTGGCTATATGCAGGGGGATCTGGCTATATACACTGGCTATATGCAGGGAGATCTGGCTATATACACTGGCTATATGCAGGGGGATCTGGCTATATACACTGGCTATATGCAGGGGGATCTGGCTATATACACTGGCTATATACGGGGGGATCTGGCTATATACACTGGCTATATACACTTGCTATATACACTGGCTATATGCAGGGGGATCTGGCTATATACACTGGCTATATACGGGGGGATCTGGCTATATACACTGGCTATATACAGGGGGATCTGGCTATATACACTGGCTATATGCAGAGGGATCTGGCTATATACACTGGCTGTATGCAGGGGGATCTGTCTATATACACTGGCTATATGCAGGGGGAGGCATCTGGCTACATACAGTGGGTATATGGCTATATACAGGGGGGATCTCTGGCTATATATACAGGGGATCTGACTATATACACTGGCTATATATACAAGGGGGATCTGGCGAAATACAAGGGGGAATGTACTGAACGGGGAGTCATCTGGCTATATACTTTAAATGGGGATCATGTGGTTACCTATCTTAACTGGGGGGGGGGCTCATCTGGCTACCTGTGTGATAAATGGGGGTCATCTGGTCACCTATACTAAAGAGGGGTGTGGTAATTTCGTTATCCATAATAAAGGGGGGTTATCTGGCTACTTAATAATTGCCACATTATATATATTTTGGCGAAACACTACTGCATCATGTGTATTTTGTAGGGAAACACTGCGCATTGTGTGTATTTTGTGGAGAAATGCTGTGCATCATGTGGATTTTGTGGGCAAACGCATGCGCAGTAGTGTGCGGCTTGCCAGAAGAGACCTATCAGGAATCCCCCCCCCCCTGAAAATCCTGGATTTGCCCCTGGATGCCTTATTGATGTGATGTCAATTTTTGTGATGTACTGCTTTCTGATATGATGCTTTTCTGCTACTGTTCATAAATTTAATACAAATCTTTTTGCAACTAATTTTGCTGGTGTACGAGTCAATATTTAATACTTGGTATTTTGAGGGCTATGGCTCAACTAAGCACGCATTGTTACTATAACTATGTTTTACACCAGGTGTGCAAACCTCTTCTCTTAAAATTTGTCATTATTCACGTTCCCTTTATGCTGATAAACTCAGAAAAAACACTGTACTGAAATAAATTAATTTTAAAGAAAAGGTAACAGTGCCATTTCAAAATCATAATATGCATCCATATTACATGTTCAAGATGTGCAAGTAATTGTGCACAATTTAGTGAGCTTCCCTGTAAAAATGTTGAACTGGGAGACAAGAGTTGGTAGACACCAGCAGGGAGTAGAAGGGTGAGGCTGGTCACACTCTTTAGCACCAGCCACCTCTAGACATGTTCCCAGATTGGCTTGCCCATGTTGGGCTTGCCCAGTAGTGGCAGCGTTTGGGGGGCTTGTCTGCGCCCTGCCTCCCCCCTCACCCCACCATTGGTGTGTTTGCTCCCAGGACATGCAATTTGCATCACAGGTAAGTAGAGGTAGGGAATCTATCTTTTGGGGGGGCAACATAGGTGTCCCCACCGGGCATGTCTGGGGGGTGTACCGGCCATGTGCTCTCGCTCCCTTCTCCCTGAGGGGCAGTTGCGGCATTCCCTGGCAATGGATGCCTTGTGGGGGTGTCTGTGCAGCCCTTTATTTCTTGGGGGTACATGGAGGCCTACACACAGGCCCGGCCCTAGACTTTTTGCCACCTGAGGCAATTTTCAGTGAAATCGCCGCCCCCCCCCCCAAGCCGTTGTTGTGGGGAGCCGCCCGAGCTGGAGGGGATAGCGGGCAGGAAGGGGGTATTGGGCCTAGCGGCGGGGAGGGGGTCGGACCCCCCCTCCCTCGCCTGGGTCCCCCGTCCTCCGCTCCCCTCCAGCTTTAAAAAGGTCCGTGCTGTGGCTGCAGCTATTCGTAAGAGGCAACGGGCGGGGATTACTCACCTCTTCCTCGTTCCAGGCCAGCGTGCGCTCCACTGACGTCACTTCCTGCGGCGACCCCCCTCCCCGCCGCTAGGCCCAATACCCCCTTCCTGCCCGCTATCCCCTCCAGCTCGGGCGGCCCCCCACACACGTGGACGGGCGGGTGCCGCCCCCCCAGAAGTGCCGCCTGAGGCAAAAGTTTCACCCCGCCTCATGGGCGGGCCGGCCCTGCCTACACATAGCACCCCTGTTGAGATGCAATATATTGCATGGGCCAACTCCTGCAGGAAGAGCAGGTGGATAGTTTAGATCCTGCATATTCTGGTGGGTGAATGCAATATGCAAACGCTTTGCCACTTTGATTAGTCAGTTGACTTGAGGCAGCCAGTATTTAACCTCCCTGGCGGTCTATTAGAAACCGCCAGGGGGCAGCGCAGCACTATTTTTTTTTTTTTTTAAATCATGTAGCGAGCCTAGGGCTCGCTACATGATAGCCGCTGTGCAGCGGCATCCCCCCGCCCGCTTCGATCGCCTCTGGCGATCTTTGATCAGGAAATCCCGTTCAAAGAACGGGATTTCCTGAAGGGCTTCCCCTGTCGCCATGGCGATGGGGCGGGATGACGTCACCGATGTCATGGACGTCGTGACGTCTAAGGGAGTCCCGATCCACCCCTCAGCTCAGCTCGGGCTTACCGCCAGGAAGGTTAAGTCAGGAGTTGACTGATCAGAGAACACATACCTTTCTCTTGTGCAGCACATAATATTATTGAGTGTGTCAGAAGCTTTACATTGTAATTGGGCCTATAGGAGAGAGATTACCTATTATCAAACTTATCAGTGTACTGCTACTCTTCATTGTCCAGTCGTCATGTTCTGATTGGTCTGTATTTGCTGGTGAGCGTTAGTGTTCTAATTCAGCACAGCATATTCAAAACACCCAAATACTCCCGACTGCTGCTGTTCAGCACCCAACAAGTGGGTCACGTTGAGTTTCACGTGAATCCGATGTTTTATCCTTCCAAATGCTGTCCATTTGTTAGGTGATGAACAACGGCAGTCATGAGTATTCGGGTGTTTTGAATCAGCTATGCCAAACATCAATACTAGTGAGCATGAGCAATGTAAAAACTGAAGCCAGTTTACTGGCCGTTTTGTCTGACTGAGGCTCGGGCCCACTTCAGAACAGCTTTGCAATTTTGGAAACTGTTGAAGGGCAACAGTACTCGTACATGTGTATGTGGTTGTATATGTTAACAATCTGCTAAAGAAAATAATTATGTGTGCCCGTTTTAAAGAAAACCTGTAAAACCGGCTATTTTCGCCAGTGCCCGACAGTGGAACGCACGCTGGAATGCGGAAGAGGTGAGTCATCCCCGCCCGCTGCCTGTTACTAAAAGCGGCGGCTGCTGCTCAACTTCAGCTGGAGGGGGAGCACAGATGGGGGACCCAGGTGAGGGAGGGGGGGTCAGACCCTTCTCCCCGCCACAAACTTAAGCTGGAGAGGGAGCGCACAGGGGGGACCCAGGTGAGAGAGGGGGGAATCTGACTCCCCTACCCGCAGTGAACTTAAGCTGGAGGGGGAGCGCACATGGGGACCCAGGTGAGGGAGGGGGGTCCAACCCCCTCCCTGCCGCTGTGCCCAATACCCCCTTCCTGCCTGCTACCCCCTTATGTGGCGTATGCTACGCCACGGGTCGGCTAGTTTTCTTAATTTTCTTATACCCCTTCCTCCCTCCCCCTGGCAGCCAATCCCAGGGATTGGCTCTCATAGACATAGAAGCTCCCAGGGGGACAGCCGTATCACACAACTGTCCCAAGTACAGCGCTGCCATAGATCACAACGCTGTACAGTGTAAATTTCGCCATCTAACAGTCTCCTGGCGGCGATCGCCGCCGGGAGACTGATGACGAAGCGGAGCTGCACGTGCATCGACGCTCGTGATCTTCTGCAAAACATGCCCCCGGGACTGCACGCCAATTGGTTTTAGGCAGTCCTGGGACTGCCACCACGTCCGCACCAACTGGCATGGAGCGGTCTTTAAGTAGTTAAGGTGACCATACATTACCACCATCAGATGGATCCCTCTCTGATCAAATCTGTACAGAGACAGGGAATGATCTGCCCACACACTGCCCACACACTGCACACAAATTTCTAATAGATTTGAGCATGGAATCTATTGGAAATCTACCATACGACTGCCTCCACCTGCTGGAAGTTAATCAAAAAGACAAGCGAGTGGCCGCCTTTGCTTTGTGGCATCGATCTCTGCCAGATTTGATCATTATGATTGATCATCGAATCTGCAGGATATCTGTGCTACAAATCAAGTAATATATGGGCAACTTTAACCTTTAGTCAAATTCTTTGACACTGTGCATCAGAAATAACAACTGGAAGCTGACGCTTTGCTTTAGGCAACAAGAATGTTATTCTTTATCACATTTTTATACCTTCAGCCCAACAGGTCTAATATATATTACAAGCAAGAGCCGCCAATCTCCATGCCAAGTGTTGAAAACTTCAACACTTGGCATGGAAAAAGGACAGAAAATGAACATAAGTAAAACTGAGCAGGAATACACTGTAAATTACATATTAATACTGAAAATCAGCACTATGCTTGTAACTACTGTATATTTCTACAATGGAAAACCTTACGTGAACTACGATTCAAACATAATACTCCAAATGTCAAATTAATCATCTGATTTTTTGTGAATACTCAGTATTGCGTAAATGCATTTAAAATATAATAGAGATTTATGCAGTGTCTAAATTTGGTATAGAACCCAAGACCTTGTGTGACATTCCCTTCAATAATAACTTTTCAACCCCCCCAAAAAAATCCCTAAACTTCACTTGCCAGAGCAGTTATTAACCCCTGCTACTCTCTACTTCCCCACCACTTATCTAATTTAAATTTGCCTCTTGTTTATCATTATTTCTTTCCTTTTTAGTTTTTCTGAGTTGTGTCTTGGCTGCTTCTCCACAAATTATCCACTTTCCGACTCTAATCCAGCGTTCTTCACATTCTTCCAATCACTGACCTTTGTACATCTAGTTATCTCTGAGTCCCTTACAATGAAAAGGTGCATGCATCCAGCGATTTTGAGGGCCAAATCGACCTTCCGACTCAGTTATTTTATCAAATCGGAGAAAAATCAGTGGCTTAGCATGTCCCTCTGGGCTAATTGTTTGGACTTGCTGGAAGATTTCAGTCACAAGTGCTTGATCTGGTGCACAGCAGTTACGACGTTTGATATCACGACAACTGACAGATCCCTGGCCGGTGTCTCTCCAAGTGTAAAGTGTCCCCCTGTGCCCATGTACAGTATTTTAAAGTCTCACCTCTCCACATGTGTCTCTTCTGCCCTCACCACAAGCAGCTGTACCACATGGCACCAGGCACATGTGACGTCATTTCATGTGCCTGGTGCCACGTGGTACAGGTGCTCATGGTGATGGCAGAGATGGCCAGGAAATTTCGCTCGGCAGGGATTTTCTATGGAGCATGGGCACCAGGGGAAAATTTTTATACTTGGGGGGTGGCCAGGCAGGCAGTGGAGGCAGATTGCTCAGCCAGCTGGGGACAACAATGTGACCAGCGTCCTACAGAGACGCAAAACAGCAGTTGTTAGGTCCTTTTAGTGCCCACGCACCCAACTGCTTGTCACTTAGCAGAAGATGCTAGTAGATCTGGTCATTTGTAGAAAGGATAGTCACATCTAATATTATATTACCGTATAGAAGGAGTGAGGACGATGGATGGCAAAGGGAATAATTTAATACAGTGCAAAGTGGATGGTATTGTGGTAGTGAATAACTGCTTACTCCAGGTCAATATAGGAAGGGTTAGTGAGTGGTGATTGTAGCTCATCAAAAAGGCTAGGGTTTACCAAGATAAGCCTATTATGCGGGATAGTGTATAACCTCTTATAAATAACTTTTGTTGGCCTGACCAGTGTCTATTTTTATTAGTTATAGAAGCATCATTGTTCCAAGTATCTGCTTACACATTGCAGGCCTAATCTGATATATGCAACACACACAATTGCTCACTCCCAGTTCAAGAAATTTCCTACTTTTATCTGGTACGGTCATACACCCTTTGCCTGCCATACCAAATTTAGCAGGAATTGCATTAGCATTCAGGTGGGAGGCTTAGGTTGGACTTAATAGTTGATTACATCTTTTACAGGGACCGCCGCGTGTAGGCATCTCCCACACAGTCCCCTCCCTAACCATTTCTATATACCATATATATATATATATTATATATATATATATACAAATATATAAAACAATTAGTAATGTTTTGTTTATGCGCTTTTTTAAAAAAAATCTTTAACTGTAAACAAGTGGTATATATAACAATTAGTAATGATTTGTTTATGCACTCTTATTTTTTTTTTAATCTTTAACTGTAAACAAGTGCTGTATATATATGACAATTAGTAATGTTTTGTTTATACACTCTGTAAACAAGTGGATGATTATAATCCTTGCATTTGTTATGTGAAAAATATCCATACAGATCATTAACCTATTTTGGTTCCTGGACGTAGTTTCTACGTCCAGGAACCATGCGCGCTACCGCAAGCCCCCGCGGCCGATCGTGCGCGTGCACGCGCACTCTCGGCCGCGGATTCGGTAGCCAAGGAATCAATGTATCGAGCTATGGAGCCCGATCATTGATTCCTCTCCCCCGCTGAAAAAGCGACAGCTTCTCTCGGAAGCTGAGCTTTTTCTGGCCGTCTTCTTCCTGATGCGTCACTCTAAGCGCGTGCTACGCTTAGAGTGACGTCATGTAAACAAACTCATGGCCGCCATCTTGTGGCCAAAAAGTAATACTATACCTGAAAAAAACAAACAAACAGAATTAACACACATTTACATTATAAATCTATTGTTTACCTCCCACCCTCCCAAAAGTACCCAAATAAAATGTTTAGTATAAAAAAAAAACCATTACAATAAAAAAAAAAAATGTAAATATTTACCTAAGGGTCTAAACTTTTTAAATATCAATGTAAAGATGAAATATTTCTATATATTTTTTTTTTTTTAAACTTGTAAATAGTGATAGATGCAAAATGGAAAAAATGCACCTTTATTTCCAAATAAAATATTGTCGCCATACATTGTGATAGGGACATAATTTTAACAGTGTAATAACCGGGACATATGGACAAATACTATACGCGAGTTTTAATTATGGAGGCATGTATTATTTTAAAACTATAATGGCTGAAAACTGAGAAATAATGAATTTTTCCATTTTTTTCTTATTCTTCCTGTTAAAATGCATTTACAGTAAAGTGGCTCTTAGCAAAATGTACCCCCCAAAGAAAGCCTAATTGGTGGCGGAAAAAACAAGATATAGATCAGTGCATTGTGATAAGTAGTGATAAAGTTATAGGCTAATGAATGGGAGGTGAACATTTCTCACGTGAAAATGACGGAACCTGAATGGGTTAAATATTAAATAGGCTAGGGTTGTATAATTTTAAATATGAGCATGCATACCTATTGGCTAGGGTTGTTGCAGGGAAGGATAAAGTGATGTTAAATTTGTAAAGACTGTGGTCAGAGAGTGTTAACATAGATACATAAATTAGATGCATAGTAGATGTGAGTAAAGATAAGGGCAAATGCAAAAATGCAATGCCATTTCTACTAAAGGTTGCATAATTGTAAGTAAGTATCAATATTATCTAAAAGGACTGCAGATATGTCCATAGAAGGGGAATGAGCAAACCAGGCATAGAAATGGTCAAAAGAAACTTGTGGTTGGATTAATAAGTTAAATTATGGGAAGGTATAGGCTCAAACAATCAAGATAATATGCTTTTCATTCAAGCATACGCTAAGCATCCAATATGTAAAATATCATGACAACTGACAGCCTATATAACAAGGCACAATGTTTCAGGGTGTGTCGCCTTCCCCAGGTGCCCTTCCAAGGACTGTGATGGTGGGCATCTTTATGGTGTGGTGAGATTTCTGGCTGTGAAAGAGGAAGTATTGAGAGCTGGAATGCACCATGGGGGGCATAGCATGGAGGTGGCGTCAAGCGTGAGTTAACACCCACACCCCCCTCCGTCCCCATCCGCCAACAAACTTCACCCCCACCCCGCGGGGCAGGTTGTCGGCTGTGCTTAAAATTCATGTTTTATCCGAATCATTACATACAGAGTTTGGATTCGGAACACTCATCCCTATAAGTGACTCACAGACCTTTCTTTTATTTTGTTATGAAGAAAAGTGCTCAGGAATGGATTGGTCTCTCTTTACCGCCCAAGGCCAATGTCACCATCCGCCCCCCTTCAGTATAGGTAGCGAGATGACCCCTCCCCCTCCTCCCTCCAGTATAGGTAGCCAGATGACTCCCTTAACCTCCCTGGCTGTACAGTTTCGGTGGTTGCGTCTGCTGGAGTAATTTTTTGAATAAAACAAGTTGTATACCTTGTAGATAGCACTAGACTAGCTACCTGTGTCCCCGAAGTCCCCCCGCACCTCACTGATCCCCCGGATCACCGGTGCTTATATTTACCCAGCCTGGATCCCGCGAGAGCCGCAGCCTCCCCAATCAGCTTCAGTTGTCGCTATGGCGACGATCAGACATGACGTCTGACGTCATGACGTCATGCGTAGTCCCGATCCTCCCCATAGCGAAGCCTGGAGCTGATTGGAGAGGCTGCGCTATCGCGGGATACAGGGGGTGGTACGTATAATGGCAGCGATCGGGGGAATGGAGCAGAGTGGAGGGACTTGGGGGAAACAGGTAGCTAGCCTAGTGCTAGCTACAAGGTTTACAAGAAGTTTTATTCAAAAAATTCCTCCAGGGGCCATGTAATCCTCTGCGGAGACTACCCCAAGTGTAGGTCGGGGCTACTGCCAGGGAGGTTAATCCTTCCCTTTCGCACTCCCCCCTTTAAGTTCAGCTCACCTCCACACCATAGCAGCCATCGGTGTCACTCACATCTCTGCTCGTCTCCAGTGCAGAAGCTTCCTCTTCCCCTCAGCCTCCAATGCTGCCCAAGACCTGTCTCCAATCTCTCATTTCTGGGAAAAGTTATTGAAAAGGCTGTGTATCTCCAACTTGAAGTGAAACTCTCAAGAAATTACCTCTTTGACCTTCTACAATCTGGCTAAAAAAAAGAACAACAGCTGTGAAACATAGTGTCCAGATTTGCAATGATCTGCTCATGACCAGAGACAGAGGCGAGTGTTCCATCCTGATACTGATTGATCTTGTGATTTTTCTTATTTATGTTATACACATTATGTTACACACATTATGTTCCATCCTAATCCTGTTGGATCTCTCAGCGGCTTTTGATACAGTTAACAGACTGCAGGAGTACTGTGGCCAGTCCTCCAGTGGTTCAGATCATTCCTGGCTGACAGAACACAGAGAGTATCCCTAGGACCTATAATGTCCAAACCTGCACCTCTACAATTCGGAGTGCCACAAGGATCAATCCTATCCCCTCTGGATGGATGAATGATAACTGGTTGAAACTGAATGCTGACAAAACTGAGGTCTTTGTCCAAAGCCAGTGCTCGCCATCAAAACAGCTCTATCCTACAGCAACACCAATCAGGATTGGGAATTCAGACATAAACAGCTCCAACCTTGTGCGCAGCCTTGGCGTACTAATCAATGGGGATTTGAGTTTCAGAAACCAAATTTCATCTGTAGTTAAATCTTCCTACTTTCATCTGAAGAACATTGCAAAGATTAAACATCTGATTCCCCCAGAGGATCTTCCAACCCTAGTTCACGCCTTCATCACATCACGGCTGGACTACTGCAATGCCCTTTATGCTGGCCTCCCCAAAAAGGACCTGCATCGCCTGCAATTAGTGCAGAATGCTGCTGCCAGATTGCTAACAAACCAACCTCGCCACTGTCACATTACACCGATCCTTCACTCACTGCACTGGCTACCAGTAGAATGGAGAATACTCTTCAAGATTGGACTGCTGACATTCAAATCCCTGCACAATCTGGGCCCTGAATACATGAAGGACTTGCTGAAGCTGCACCACACCTCTCACAACCTCAGATCAGCAAGTTCTATAAACTGGGTCACTCCAAGAGTGCACCTCAAAAAATCTGGAGATAGAGCCATCTGTCATGATGCCCCTACTCTTTGGAACTCCCTGCCACACCCAGTAAAGACAGCCCCATCCCTGGAGCTATTCAAATCCAGACTGAAAAGCCACCTGTTTAGCCTGGCATTTCCGGACTTATAAAATTCTTCCTCTGTACCACGATGGTCTGAGCCATGCTTATGCGCTTTGAGCCCTATGGGAGAAAAGCGCTCTACAAATGTTATTTGTTGTTGTTGTTATACACACAGAGGACTGTGGTTTTTTATTATCATCTGTTATGATTAGTTTCAACTGATAATAATAGCACTATCTGTTGATTTTTATCTATCATATATTAAAGTAGTATTTTTTCACTTACTTATCTATATGCTATACAAAAGTTTTTTTCTATTTGTAGGTCCTACATAGACTACTATTATTATTATAATTATTATTATTATTATATAGATTATATATATCTTTCCAATGTTTATGAACCTTTCCCTAAGATTTTATTGATTTATTTATTTATATAGTCTACCCTCATAATATGATGACTATCGCCTGCCCACACAACACCTTGATTTTTCTTAAGAGATGAATAATTTTTACCTTATTACGGTTAATAGAGTCTAGACTCCATCTAGACAGAAGTTCCCTAACCCTTCTTTCAGGAACTTGAAAGGGTTAATCAGGTCTATTATGCCTAATGATACAACTCATCATTATGTTCAATCAATGTGTGTAATAATATTATTTATTTATTATCATTGAAATGGTTATATGGCTATATTAAGGAGTATGTTTGTTATTGTAGGCTCTGCTATCGGCCTGAGGAAGCGGGCTCAGACCTGCGAAACGCGTTTAAAATCTTTTGTATATTTACAGAGATTTCGTCATTGAGATAAGCTACCTCATACGATTTATAATTTTTAAGCTGTTTTTAGACGCTTTTATCAAACCCAGGGCGTCTATTTCCTCCAATTGTGCTTAGTATACCCCCGTACTTCTCTTGTCCGAGGGGTGGTGACAGACCACTGCTGGTTCCCACCACGGTGGACACCTGTTCCCTTTTTTCTTAAGAGAGCGACCGCACCTAGGTCCCGGTCAGGACCACCCCGAGTGGAGTCAGGTTTGTTGTCTCCGCCTGCTTCCTGTGGTCAGTTGCCCCTTGCGGCCCTCCTTTGTGAGTAGCATTTCTATTATTTTCTCTCAATTTGTGTACCATACATATTGCACTGCTGGGCTCCCGTCTTTGTGTCTCCTGTGTCTCTTCTTTAGGGTGCAGAGCCACCCCAACCACACTTTCTCTTCTATCATACTGCCCCTACCCTTTGGAATGCCTTGCCACACCCAATCAAGACTCAAGTTGTTGTTGGGTCCCCTGGGTTCAAATCCCAGCTACGGCACTATTTACACGGAGTATGTATGTTCTCCCTGTGTCTGTGTGGATTCCTTCTGGCCACTCTAATTTCCTCTCACATCCCAAAAACATACAGATAAGTTAATTGGCTTCCCTAAAAAAGGCCCTAGACTACTATGGACATTTCACTGTGGCAGGGATTAGTCTGTGAGCTCCCCTGAGGGACAGTTAGTGTCAAGTCAATATGTCCAGTATGCCAATTAAGTGCATCTGCGGTTTTCATATCACCTAATTAAAAAAAAACATATTGCTGAAGTTTTCATCTAAAGTTTGTCACAAAACCTCCATGTATTTTAGATCATATCCTCAATGAAAGTTACTTTACTTAAAGGAAACCTTAACTGAGAGGGATATGGATGTTTCCTTTTAAACAATACCAGTTGCTTGGCAGTCCTGCTGATCTCTTTGCCTGCAGTAGTGGCTGAATCACACACCTGAAACAAGTATGCAGCTAATCCAGTCTGACTTCAGACTTCAGGAGAGTAAGACAACTGTTATTATTTTAAAAGGAAAATTCCATATCCTTCTCAGTTTAGGTTCCCTTTAAAGGGAAGCTTAACTGAGTTTAAAAAAAAAAGTTTAACTTACCTGGGGCTTCCCCAAGTCTCCTGCAGCCGTCCTGTGCCCTCGCCGGTCCTCGACGATGCTCCGGTTCACTGCCGCGGCTTAGTTGTGTTTTCGACCTACTGAGAGTCGGCGGGTCACTGCGCCTTATCCTTAGCATTCCTGTCGTCAAGAGCATCCTGCGTAGTTGCAGTAAGAGAAAACCTCGTACTGCACCTGTGCAGGACTTTCTTAATGATGGGAACACAAACAAGGATGCACGTGGCCAGGGCTGTGCAGGCGCAGCGGTCAGGGCCGGATTTAGGCCAATTCCGCCTAGGCCATGGCCTAGGGCACCACAGGAGCAGGGGCACCAAAGCAGTAAGCTAAACTGGTGCGGCATTTACAAACTTGCAAATGCAGCAATGCAGGGAGATCAGTCAAGCACTTGACCACGGTACTCTGCTGCTAGCCGCCTGTGCAGCAGCTACATTGCTCTCTGTGCACGTTTGCATTGTGGCCGGCGGCTATGGACTTGGGCAGCATTGGAGATGGAAAGGATGAGGAAGCTTCTGCACTGGAGATGAGTGAAGAGTGATACTGATAGCTGCTGCGTTGTGAGGGTGACCTGGCTACCTATACTAAAAGGTAGAGGTGTGGGAAGAGGAGGTATTAAGGGAGTCACCTGGCTACCTATACTGGAGGGAAGGAGGGAGGAGTCATCTGGCTACCTATACTGGAGGGAAGGGGTCATCTCGCTACCTATACTGAAGGGGGGCGGCTGGTGACAGTGGCCTAGGGAGGTAAAGAGTACAAATCCGGCCCTGGCAGCAGTCCCGCTGACTCCCAGCCATCCGAAAACGAAACTAAGCTGCGGCGGGGGACTGGAGTATCGTCCAGAACCAGCGAGGGCACAGGACAGCTGCAGGGGGCTTCGGGAAGCCCAAGGTAAGTAAAACTTTTTTTTTAAACTCACTTAAGGTTTGCTTTAAGTTATGCCTTGTGTAGCCTTTACCAGTTGAAGCAATAAAAGTATTTGTAAATATAAAGAGTTAAATAGACTTGAGTGCATTTTTTACTGTTTTCATTTTTGTGTGAGTCTCTTGAAGTTACAGCTGCCTTGTCAAAGCACAAATTTTCATAGGCAAATTAACAGTTTCCATGTAAATCTGCTCACAGACAACTATGCAAAACTAAATTCAGTGTCACAATAAGAACAATAAGCTGGATTTTGAATGACAATGAAATCCATCTCCATCAGCATAAAGCATCCAACTAGTGTGGTGTCATTCACCAGCTGTTTCAACATGGCCTTACTTATTTAATGATGTGATTCAGGGGCTGCAAACATGAAGTGGCAGAATTAGTACAAGTTTTTTTTTATTGTTATTATTTTGGACTGAGATAAAGGACATTCAAGTGCCTTACCTGTTCTTTTTTAATTTACTTTTCTTAAAACATAACTAAAGTCAAGAAAGTAACTAAGCTTAAAGGGAAGGTTCAGGGAGGGTGGGTAAAAAATAAAAATCAATTTCCACTTACCTGGGGCTTCCTCCAGCCCGTGGCAGGCAGGAGGTGCCCTCGCCGCCGCTCCGCAGGCTCCCGGTTGTCTCCGGTGGCCGACCCGACCTGGCCAGGCCGGCTGCCAGGTCGGGCTCTTCTGCGCTCCAAGGCCCGGAACTTCTGCGTCCCACGCCGGCGCTCTGACGTCATCGGACGTCCTCTGGGCTCTACTGCGCAGGCGCAGAACTACTGCGCATGTGCAGTAGAGCCCGGAGGACGTCCGATGATGTCAGCGCGCCGGCGTGGGACGCAGAAGTTCCGGGCCTTGGAGCGCAGAAGAGCCCGACCTGGCAGCCGGCCTGGCCAGGTCGGGTCGGCCACCGAAGACCACCGGGAGCCTGCGGAGCGGCGGCGAGGGCACCTCCTGCCTGCCACGGGCTGGAGGAAGCCCCAGGTAAGTGGAAATTGATTTTTATTTTTTACCCACCCTCCCTGAACCTTTCCTTTAAAGCAAAGTCACTGCAGCAAATAAGGATGGATATTGTATGGACATCACAGTGCAAATGTATTTTAATAATATGTATTGGTGTGTCCCCCCCCCCCCCCCCCCCTTCATAGCTCTCTAAGGGCCTGATTCACAAAGCGGTGCTAACAGTTAGCACCCTGGTGAAAAGCCCTTTATCACGCCTAAACTCAGTTTAGGCATGATAAGTTTAGGTGTGATAAGTTTAGGTGTGATAAGTTTAGGCATGATAAGTTTAGGTGTGATAAGTTTAGGCATGATAAGTTTAAGCACCAACTGCGTTAGCACCGCAGTGCACAGCTGATCAAAAGTTTTGCGCTAGCAAAGTCTAGTGCACTTCGCATAGAGTTTAATGGTGCTGCTTTGCGTGCGGGACTTTGTGCGCTATCTACACTTATCTAAACTTATCACGCCTAAACTTATCACACCTAAACTTATCACACCTAAACTTATCACGCCTAAACTGGCTTTTCACCAGCGTGGTGCAATGGTTATCACGCCTAAAGTCTCTAACTAGGTTAGCACCGCTTTGTGAATCGAGCCCTAAATGTTTGCTTTAAAATGAGGCTCTGGAAATTATGTCCATGGCAACTATTCCTTATTTTGGTATTTACTGTATTGCTGGCTGCAAGAGTAAACCAATATATATGATGTGCTGAATAAATGATACTTAGATACAGATATTTTGAGTGAAGATAAGGAACTACCTGCTGTCTTCTATGCAGAGCAGGATCATCCACAAGGCAATGTTGGCAGTTGCCTGGTGCCTACCGAGTGTCAAGGGGCCCAGCTGCCACTTTCTTTGACCCATCTCTCACCTCAGCTTGCCAGAAAGATCACCATGGGAAGCCAAAGCTGCAACCTTGCCTTGGGTCCGATTTTGTCTTTATCCCTCTTTGCTTGCGTTAATGCCTGTAGGGTATCTAACTACTCTATGGAACTCACTTCCACAATCAGTACGAGAGACTCCTTCTCTGGACAGCTTTAAAAAAAAGGCTAAAAACTAACCTCTGTTCCATAGCCTTTGAGACTGCATAATGCAGAGTCACTGCGCTTTGAGTCCCCAGGGAGAAAAGCGCTATATAAATATTGTTATTGTTATTGTTAATTCATGTTTGAAATCTCACATCAGGTTGAATGGTTAGAGGAAGCATACCTCTGCACCTGGCTTCCTCAGTGTATGAGAAAATGGCTTATTAGTTCCCCTGAAACATTTGTCATGCTTCCAATTGATGTTTTTACAATGCTGGTTTGAAAATTAAACAAGTAATATGGCCAATCGCTGTTGACAGCTAGAAGAAATATTTTCCACACGATGAGTGTAACGATCGTTGTAGCAACACAGACGTCTGATTATGTGATCTGCAGAATCACCAATAATACAGACGCTATACCTGATTATGTGGTGATCTGCAGTATCACCAATAATACACGTATAGCTGGCAGGAAACAAGGTATGTGTAGTGCTTGGTGCAACAATAGCCTGGGCCTTACCAGAGGAGCTGGTAGGCACTGTAAGAACTCAGCAACAATAAGGTTAGCAAGACCTCACCAGAGGAGCTGGTGGGGACTTATTAGAACACAGTAACAATAAGTTAGCAAGACCTCACCAGAGGAGCTGGTGGGTACTTATAGAACACAGCAACAATAAGTTTAGCAAGACCTCACCAGAGGAGCTGGTGGGTACTTATAGAACACAGTAACAATAAGTTTAGCAAGACCTCACTAGAGGAGCTGGTGGGTACTTATAGAACACAGTAACAATAAGTATAGCAAGACCTCACCAGAGGAGCTGGTGGGTACTTATAGAACACAGTAACAATAAGTATAGCAAGACCTCACCAGAGGAGCTGGTGGGTACTTATAGAACACAGTAACAATAAGTTTAGCAAGACCTCACTAGAGGAGCTGGTGGGTACTTATAGAACACAGTAACAATAAGTTTAGCAAGACCTCACCAGAGGAGCTGGTGGGTACCTATAGAACACAGTAACAATAAGTTTAGCAAGACCTCACCAGAGGAGCTGGTGGGTACTTATAGAACACAGTAACAATAAGTTTAGCAAGACCTCACCAGAGGAGCTGGTGGGTACCTATAGAACACAGTAACAATAAGTTTAGCAAGACCTCACCAGAGGAGCTGGTGGTTACTTATAGAACACAGTAACTGATTAGTTTACCTGAGCCCCACCAGAGGAGCTGGTGGACACCCATAGAATACAGTAACTGATAGTTTAGCTGAGCCTCACCAGAGGAGCTGGTGGGCACTATTGAGAATGCCTCACCAGAGGAGCTGGTGGGCACTATTAGAATACCTCACCAGTGGCGAGGGCCCACTGGTGAGTCGGAGCGTCAGACAGGCTAGGTTCGGCAACCAAGAGCCAGATACAGTACAGAGTCAGAAGGCAAAAGAGTAGTAGGTAATCAGGCAGAAATTCGGCAACTACATCAGATGGGCAGAAGTACAAAGACGAGTAGCAATAGCAGAGTCAGAGGTTAGCCAGAATCATACACAGAATATCAGTAATATACAGTAAACAATCTCCTAGTCTTGTGTGAAATCCCTGGTTTCCTCCCAGATCAAAGCACACCGGATACTAGTCTAGCACATAAGTATTCGCAACCGCAGACAAGTTGCAAGTAAGCAGTGACGGCTTAAGAAGCAGAGTACACCTCCAAGCCGCGCCCACTCCAATCAGCCGATCCTGAACAGTTAACGTCCGCTCTGACGTCAGCCGACCAGCGGGTCAGCTGACGCGCCTCCTCCCAGCATAAAGGTCCCGTCTACGCGCGCGGCCGCGCGATACAGAAACCTTATGTGCAAATGACAATTCCGTCCTCGGCGTGCTAGACGCCGAGGGAACGGAAAAAGACTCTGAATAGGGAACCAAAGCAGCTGCGGAGACACCCTGCATGCCCGCAGCCGCATATGTTACAATGAGGCTGTGGAAATGATCAAAAAGAGATATACTAGTTCTGGGTGAAGACCTCTAGGTACATGGTGGCCATTTTCTCTAGTCATAAATCCCTGAAACTGTCCACTAGGAGCTCAGAGCCTTGTTTTGTGCCCACCCTGAACACTGTCATGTCTATAGGCACTATTTTATCACTTGTGCCATGAATATGAACATGTAAGTAACTGTTTGCTGTTGGTACTAGTCATACAAGGGATTACTCTGAGGCAGGGAACACACTTGTCTTTCAGTTTTCTGCGCGCGTTTTCCTGCATACATTTTCTGCACACCAAGTGTGTTTCTATGCAGAAAAATGTGTGCTTTTTTCCACAGCAGCTGATGTAATTGATAGAGAAAACTGACAAAATGTGCAGAATCATGATGCAGAATGTCAGTCTTTTTTCTGCGCGCGAACAACATATTAAGTGTGAACTAGCCCATTGATTAACATGAGTTCTCAGTTTTTCTGTGCAGAAAACGTGCACGAAAACAGTCAAGTGTGTTCCCTGCCTGATGAAATTCAACATGTTGCAGTAAGAAGAGGGTTAATATATAAATTGTCTCTTTTTTTGGTCATACCCACAGCAGAGCACTAGTACCGGACAATAGACAGCATGGTAAGTGACAACAGAGCAGGGCTAGACAATAGGCAGCAGGATCAGTGACAGCAGGTCAGGGCTGGACAGCAGGCAACAGGATCAGAGACAGTAGAGCAGGACTAGAGTGTAGGCAACATGACCAGTGACTATGGAACAGGACTGAACGGTAGGCAGCAGTATCAGTGACAGCAGAGCACAACTGGACATAAGGCAGCAAGATCAGTGACAAGTAAGTACAACTGTACTTGGCGAAATAAATGATTCTGACTCTATATATAAGAGCAGTGCTGGACAGTATTCAGTAACAGCAGAGCAGGACTAGACAATAGGCAACAGAATCAGTGACAGCAGAGTAGTACTGGACAGTAGGCAGCAGGATCAGTAACAGCAGAATAGGATTGGACAATAAGCAGTAGGATCAGTGACAGCAGAGTAGTACTGGACAGTAGGCAGCAGGATCAGTAACAGCAGAATAGGATTGGACAATAAGCAGTAGGATCAGTGACAGCAGAGTAGTACTGGACAGTAGGCAGCAGGATCAGTGACAACAGACTAGGACTGGACAGTATTCAGCAAGAAAAGTGACAGCAGAGTAGGACTGGATAAAAGGCATTGTACCTCACCGCAGAAGTGGCGAAACAGATAGGATGGGAGCAAAAAGATTACAACAAGGTGCGAAAGAATGATGAAAAAGATACATATTTAGAGTGGGTAAGCGTTGGGGTAAATGAACTGAGGTAAAAGTGGAATGGCAGGTGGCAGCTTTGATTAGATATCCCAGATTTACCACCAAAGGTGATTAGGTGAATTACAGTATCTGTTCTAGAAATGGTAGCATTACAAATTGAGCTCTGCATATTTTAAATACTTTTCTTTGTTGATTAAGGCCTCGTTCACATCATTTAGCGCAGATGGCTGTGCGATTGGAACGCAACGCGTCCGATCGCACGCCATCTGCGCTCCTATGCGCTGCGCTGCAGATCCCATTCATTACAATGAATGGGATCTGCGCTGCGATTCCCAAAAATGCGTGCAGCACGCGATAGCGCAATCGCGCTGCCACGCAGCGCATATGATGGGAACGGTAGAAGGGCTGTCTATGCCCTTCTACCGTTCTTGCGTGTCGCACACTATACGCGCTGCCAAAATGCGCACGGCAGCGTGTATAGTCTGAACGAGGCCTTAAGCAGACAGAGGCAAAATCTAAATAGTTCATATTCAATTCTTTTCAGTTTTGTGTACATTTTATTCTTTACAAGAAGTAATATAAGAGTTAAAGGACAGCTGTAGTGAGAGGTATATGGAGGCTGCCATATTTATTTCCGTGTAAACAATACCTGTTGCCTGGCAGCCCTGCTGATCTATTTGGCTGCAGTGGTGTCTGAATAACACCAGAAACAAGCATGCAGCTAATCTTGTCAGATCTGACAATAATGTCCGAAACACCTGATCTGCTGCATGCTTGTTCATGGTCTATGGCTAAAAGTATTAAAGGTAGAGGATTAGAAGGATAGCCAGGCAACTAGTATTGCTTAAAAGGAAGTAAATATGGCAGCCTTTATATACCTCTCACTACAGTTGTCCTTTAAGTTTCTAGGTCAACTTCTATTTACTGAGGATGATATGTTTTTGTCTGACATGTGGACCAGTGATGCATGCTTGTACCACAATGATAAATCAGACATATTGGGCTTATTGTTTGAAAACATCCATGCTTTATAGCAAACTATCAGCTTCCCACAAGCATTATTGCAATACACTTCTGGAAACAAAAATACAAGGAATAAAGGATGGAAGTCTTTTTTTCAACCAAGCTACTATGCTACAATGATTCTAATGCACAAAACTCCAGTAGCACAGCTTGTTACTCTATAGCACAATGCACATTATCATGAAGACTCTTACATTGCTACATAGCAATGCAAGCGTTACCCCGGTAACATGTCTGGGACTAGTAGAGTAAGGGGGTTGCTCCCCTGGTGTTAGGTGTGATAAAAATTGCTGTGTGCTTCCTGCACAACATTGGTAGCCTTTTGTACATCAGGCCCAGGGGTGTAACAATAGACCCTGTAAGGGATACAGCCGCAGGGGGCCCAGAAGCAGCAGGGGGGCCTGTGGGGGGGGGGGGGGAGAAGTTTCTTTTCCCTGTCCTGAGAGACTGACAGCTATTGTAAGTGCACGTAGAGAAAAATCTTTGTGCTCTCTGCACAATTGTTCTAGTGACTGCATCTGCTTAGCCACTGATAACAAATCATACAAAGTTTTGCAGACAAAGATTTGTAGACAGTCCTTATTCACTGTGCAGCAGCCTCTTGTGTACACCACCCAGCCCCCAACCTCTCTACCTCTCCACAAGTGCTCTGTACTGAAGTGATGCTTGAGAAGTCTGCAGAGCCAATTCTACTCTATCAGAGATGGACAGAGTGAGTGTAATAAGCTGAGGCTGGGAGCACACTTATCTGTCGGTTTTCTGTATGTGTTTTCTGCACATGGTGTGTGTCTGTATGTGTAAAAACATGCATGTTTTATCACAGAAGACAATGGCACATATGCAATTCACTTTATCTCCTGAGTTTTCTCCTAGGAGATAATTTTTCAACTTCTTTTTAAAATAACTTTTCAGCATTTTATAATTAAAAAAAAGTACCACAAGAAGGTAAAAAGTACTATAAAAACTATTGTGAGTATTGCTTGCTGGTAAGTTAAAAGGCATTTTATTGGCAAGGTGTAAAAATATCACCTAGGAGAAAAAGTAAATTGCATAGGGGCCGATGTGTGCAGTTTACATCTGCATGAGAAAAACACATTCAAATGTGCACTAGCCAATTGAATAACATTGTTTTTCAGTTTTCCTGTGCAGAAAGCAAGGGGGGGGGGGGGGGCATCCAAAGTTTCGTAGATGTTACATAGTTACATCGTTTCTTGGGTTGAAAAAAAGACATTCAACCAGAGAACAAAATACAACATCAGCCTGCTCCCTCACATACCCCTGTTGACCTAGAGCAGGGGTCCCCAAACATTTTGGGCTGAGGGCCGGGTCAACATACTTTAGACTGCTGGGGGGGCCGGAGTATACATAAAATGATGTAGAAGTCTTTGCAGGCCAGACAGTGAAGCATACCCAGGTGACAACCTGCAGTCCAATTGGACAGCAGTGTCACCTGATGTGGAATTTGATTGGAAACCACCAAATTACTGCTTTCTGCCTTCCATGTGGATGGGTGGTGCCAGCAGTGCTATTCTATATGCGGACCACCAATATTTAAGGATGTAGCTGGCCGGGTCTATAAGTAGCACATTTTGTGAGTGGGGGGCCGGTAAAAAAGCCTCAGGGGGCCACATTCGGCCCGCGGGTCTTAGTTTGAGGACCGCTGATCTAGAGGAAGGTGAAAAACCCATGGTCCAATTAGCCCCAAAAGTAACATCTTATTATATATTCATCTGTATACCTACTTTTGCCTGCCTCTTGACCTCGCTCTTGTCTCGTCCTTCTGTACCACTGCCATCTGATACACGTGTTCGACTCGGCCTGTCCCTGACTTCGTTATTGTCTGATCCTTACAATATGACTGACATCTGACTTATGTGTATGACCCTGCCTGTTTATTGACTACGATTGTTTATTGGCTACTCTGTACCTCGATACCTCTGACTTTGTGTACGACTACGGCCTGATCCTGACTACGCTTTACGTACTACTGTTTGTGTATACATTTGTACGCTACCTCATCACGTATCAGCGTGATACTGACATTTTTTATCGTAACAACCAACGATTTATACAGGAAAATCATGACAATTAACAAGGTTGCCCTAACTTTTGCACCCCACTGTATGTATGTTTGTGTTTTCTAACTGTTTTCGTATTAACTGCTAGCCGACCGCGTCATGCCAAAGGGCGTGGCCGCGGCGGCAGCCCCAGGACTGCCTAACGCCAACCGTAAAGTCCTGGGGCTTCAGTTTGCAGGAGATCGCGCATAGGCGATCGCCGCTCAGAGACTGTTATACAGCGAAACCGTCGTCTTTTTACTTAGTACAGCACTGCGATCTGCACTGTGACATAGCTGTCCCCCTGGGGCACAAGAGAGCGATCGGCTCTCATAGGCTTAAGCCTATGACAGCCGATCACTATGATTGGCTGGCGGGGGTGGTAGGGAGGCAGAGGGGAAAAAAATAAAAATACGTATATTTAATAGAAAAAAAAGTACAATAAATATTTGTCAACAACATAAATAAACAACTACGGGGCGATCAGACCCCACCAATAGACAGCTCTGTTGGTGGGGAGAAAAGGGGGGGGGGAGGATCACTAGTGTGCTGTGTTGTGCGGCCCTGCAGCTTGGCCTTAAAGCTGCAGTGGCCTATTTTGAAAAAAATAGCCTGGTCTTTAGGGGGGGTTTAGCACTGTGGTCCTCAAGAGGTTAAGATAAATATGGTTATCCCTTGTGGACAACAAGCTAAATTTAATCAAACATATATTTCATTAAACATTAAACTGTATAATTAAAAATTAATATTAGGTAGAGTGTTTTAGAAATTAGTACCTCATAACTCACGTTTAAACTAACAATTTAAAACACAGTTTTCTTTTTGTGGAACATTAATAAAAAAAATAACCTCAAGGTATGGACATAAATCTTACCTCATAGTATGTTAGATGTTCAGGTGTTGAAATAGCTCGAGGTTACTAAAGTCCCTTTTGCTGCCAGGTGTAAAGTAGTGTGGAACAGGTTTGTGTTTTTTTTGTAAAGATTCCATTATGCTTGCATAATGTTTATAGCATGATTAAATAAGTGGATCAAAACCAAGGGAAAAATTAATTATCATACGTTCCTTGGAAAACAGTTATAATGTCAAGTGGGTGTTTGTACTGCAACATTTCATGTAGCCATGCCCCCAGTGTCACATTTCTGAGGTGCTGGGAAGACTATGTAACTGTTCAAAGGAGGTAGAAGTGCATGGTCTGCACTGGTGACCATCAAGGAAGATTCAAGCAGGGGAGCGGGTTGGCATATAGTAAGGAGGCCTAATACAACCTCCTGCATTGCTCTTCTGCTAATAGACTATTGCATACATTTTCAATTTAATGCTACTAAAACGTATATTTATTTTTATATCTGCATTAATAAAGCTGAAATAATAGTTGCCAGTGAAAAATGCTTTTTTGATCAGTTCTTTTTCAAAATGTTCATAAACACACTGGCAGTCTTTCAACAGCTAAACAAGACTTTTTACGTGGTGAAGTAAGCCACTATAGCTGTCCCACAGTGATATTAACAAATTAACTTGAAGCACATTGCATCGATATCGACGAGCGAACGTGGTCACAGAGGTTGGATCTGACATACTGCGCATGCACAGAGCTAGTACCTCTGGGTCAAAGGTCAGCAACTTACTAAGTCGCATCACTACTGGAGCATTTACTGTAGCAACAGAGGCTTCTTCAGAAAACTCGGTAAGGCTTAGGACACATCCCTACACTTCTTTATAGCCTCAATTTTTACACAGCAGTCCACCTTGGGTATTCTCAAAATTAATACAGGAAGGGGTTTTCAAAAGTGTATGAGTAAAGAAAATGGATCTTTAGTTCTAGTCTGATGGCAGTGCATATACGGTATGCCTTCAGTTTTAGAACACTATTAGAAGATTATTTGAAGTCACTTATATAGTTTGCAATAAAGCATCTAGCTCATCAGCTGGTTTAGCATATACTGGCTGCGTTTAAATCACATTCGGTTGGCCAACTGAGGAAAAACTTTATTATCTAAACCTGTAATCAATAATCTCAATAATTCATTAATAAACAAATATTTTGGAAACTATGGATAAACTTTCCTAATAGCACTGCATTAAGGCATACTGCCTCATGAATATAACTAATATTTTGTCCTTAGAGAATTCAGTTTTTTTTAATCTTTTCTATGATGAAACTTTATTATACAATTTCTAAGCAGCTGTATTTTTATATGTATACAATGTAAATAAATTATACTCGATTTTATAATATCAGACAAAAACTAAAATTAATATAGCAGATTGTAAATTACAGAATGAATCTAATATCCATATAAACAACTGGCATAGCTGAAGTCATTAACTTCTGAATAAAGCTAGTCAGACTCAACCAAACTAATGACAAGCAACAAGCACTAAATAAAGCTAGTAAAAGATCAAACCATGACTCCTTCAAAAATATTGTTGCAGCCCCTTTGTTGCACAATGCTTCTTAATAGGAATTCAACAAAGCTAACTGAAAGTAAAAAATTAAAATCCGCAAAACAGGTCCACAACCCCCATTTAACGTAACACAGTCATTTGTTGTATCAGCTGGGGAACACAAAGTCCAAACATTCTAATATGAGTAGACCAGTCACCAGATGATGGTATAGTGGAACATATTTAACAAAATCATTGCAAGGACAATTGGCAAAAAAATGCTGCAAAACAGATGCAAAAGTGGATTAGTTGCTAAGAGTCACCAATTAGAATTCTTGATCCAGGCATCTGCTTCACTTAGTGTACAGAGATTTAAAGTGGGATTATACCCCCGCTAAAATTTCAGTAAGTTACATAAAAGAATATTTGAAAGCATTCCCAATAATTCCGTGTGTGAAACCAGTTATTTTCACTTCAGAGAACAGTAGAAGCTTGCTTATCTCCTGTCATTCGCAAAGGCAAGAATATCCCAGTGCTTGTGTCTTCACTCTGCTCCCTCCCTCTGCTGAATAGACACATCACCCTGGCAACAGCTGAGTCACTTCAGCAGGAAAGGAGGGGGGGGGCAGAGTAAAGACACAGGCACAGGAAGAGTCTTGCCTGTGCTGGGAGGTTTATCTGATGATCATAATAAAGTTCCTCCGGCTGTGAGAAACACCTGTCAGTCTGCGCATCGAATATTTGGTGCTAATACAAGGGCTAAATAATGTTGAATACACAAGTTATAAAAATAGATGAAATATATGTATATATAGTGAATATTGTGTATTTTGGGTAATGTTTGTATGAACAAAAATGAATGACCTGATTTATATTTAGCACTTATTATGAAGCTTAACAGTCTTATATAGAGAAAGTGAAAACTTATAAGGCAAGATATGAGATAACATTAGTTAAACAGTCCCAACAGCCTGAAACATTTACGTTCATGTAAAATGCACACTTAGCAAATGAAAAATATGTTTACAATGAACATAAAACACACCCTCATTTTTAAAGACAAAGTGGATGCTTGCAATTAGACCGAGCTGTAAAAATAACAATTTGTAAGTTAGGCACAAGAATGCCTTTCTTAAAAATAGTTTTTGCAGTTACTGTGTGGATAGATTTTACTGCGTATGGTAATTAAACTAAAGGAAACCCTAAATTAAACAGATTTGTATGTGTCTTTTTCTAGACAGCATATATTTGCCATTGACATGATTACATTACTAGCTACCGTATATCAATGTCTTTTTGAGTTAATACATGTCATGCAGAGATATATCTAAACAGCTACCTGTTCTATCATCATTAATTACTGCCAGAGGATTGAACACGTCAGCAGCTGAGCACTGCAAGTGAACTGGGAGCTCCAAAACGTTTTAATATCATGCTGAGGATTTCGCTATGTGTGGTATGGCTTGTAGGATTACATGGGAGATTTATGATACTCATCATTAGGATATTGGTATTTACATGGATTAACAAGCTGTCCAAATGCTTGCTCACACCATACCACATGTTTACACTTCAGCAGTTCAAGTTCTCTGTGAGACTGCAAGTTAATATAGCACAGCCTCAAAGCGACACTGTACACCGTACAATAATAAGGCCTGATAAGTTTTATCATGAATAAACAATAACTTATCATTTGAGTGATGTGAGAGTTTCTTTTCCCCAGTAGAGGCTTTTAAGCTCATTGTAAAGCATCAATTTGAAGAAAGAGAATTTCTTCTCCTTCAGCTAAGTCTAATTCATGCTTTTTCATCTGGCTGCATTGTGTTTTATTTTACGGCATCTACATAAAATATTAATCTCCACATCCTGCACTTTGATGTCTTATGAAATGGACATTGTATTATGGCTACTCATTTATCTTTTTCCTGCTAGCATGCATTTGGTGATGTGCAATGAAATGCGGAAAAGAGATAATATACAGGACTTGGGGACAAGAGGAACCATTGCAAATTTTTCAGTTGCTGGAATTAGCGTCACTAGATTTAAGAGCAACCTATGTACTTTACAGGTTTATAATTAAAATTACATTTCTACATTATTAACATTTATTCTCAGAAGTCCAGAAAGCTTTTGCCAATGTGTATTAGAAGCACCCCAAGAGATGGCCAGATCAACAAGCAAGACTACAACTATCAAATATATGAATGGATATATGAATGGTCTATAGAATGCCTATTCCTTTCCTAATTCAATTGTAAACTCATCAGTTCATATCGGCCAATTCAAGGCCATTAAATTTGGTCATTTGGGGTTTTGGCATGATGAGATAAACGTGTATGTACAGTGCAAAACATATTAATAACCAAGATGTTTTTCTTATTTTATTTTGTTGCCTGAAATAATTAATTTCTAGGTATGGAAGTGACAGCTTCTGTCTTGTCGGTAGCTTGTTGGGAATATCGTGGACATCATTGGTAAGAAAAATTTCAACCATAAAATTTTCCTGGCAGAATACAACTTCTGAGAGCAGAGGGAGATAAAAACATGAATTATTGACCTTTTTCTAACTCTGGGACACTTATTAGGATGGCACTGAGTAAAGGCAACAAAACATTTAATCTAGTTTGTAAATGTTTAAATATAAAATAAAACCACAGGATATCTAAAAACGTCAGAGTAGGAGCACAAATAGAGTTGTTTATTTCATTAGTTTATTTTCACCTTGGGTTCACTTTAGCATCAAGAAAACTAAAGTCTTGTCATCTGCTCCCATGAACTATCTACAAACAGATGGGGAAACATAGAGGGTGTAACAGATTTCATCCTCCTGTGTTTGAAGATCTCTGCAGATGGTGACTGCAGCCATGAGATTAACAGACACTTTTGGCTTGGAAGAAAAGCTATGGCAAATATGGACAAGATACCTAAGACTAGAGATGTCACTTTACCAACAAATTCAGGATTAGTTAAATCTATGGTCTTCCCAGTAGTAACATATGGCTGTGAAAGTTGGACTATAAATAAGGTAATACGTAGAAAAATGTATGCTTTTGAACTGTGGGTGGGGAGAAAGCTACTGAAAGTTCCCTGGACTGCCAGAAGTGGAGCAGTTGATTTGGGCATGAGAAGCACCGTGTTTAAATGGTGCCTGCTATGCAAACTGCGGCTACAAATAGTAGGGGCAAAGCTCCTTCCATTTGTAGCCACAGTTCACATAGCAGGTGTCCTTTTAAACAGGATGTATAGTGGCATGGGGGGTCAAGGCTAGGTGCAGGGGGCTACTGTTAGTTGCTGGTGGCTTAAGGTTAGGCACCCACCAAGAAAGGGTTAAGGTTAGGTGCCTGCAAAGGGTGGATGGGGGTTTAAGGTTGGGCACCACCAGGAAAGGGCTCTGTGTGAGAATAGGTAGAGGTTAGATCATAGTAAAATAGTGCTTAATGTTACTAATATTTGACTATATGAATGAATTCATAGAATATCAGTAAATTTACTGATACTCTACTACCGCTATCCTGTTACTTTTTAACTAGTTGACGACTAGTCGATGGGCGTGGCTGCGGTGGTAGCCCCAGGACCGCCTAAAGCTGATCAGCGTAAAGTCCTGAGGCTCTGTTTTTCAGGAGATCGCACGCAGGCTGCACGTGCATCTCCTGCTTGGCGATGCGAGGCGGATCTACTCCGTCTTCAGTCTCCGAGCCTGTTAGATAGTGCCGTCTAATTAACATGTACATCGCTGCGATCTACAGCAGCGCTGTACGGGGGACACAGAAGCGATTCGCTGTGATACGTAAAGAAATAAGTACATTGGAAAGGGCAGACAGGCTGTCTCAAGATGCTAGCTTGCAGTATGGACATACAGCTGAAGCCGTGTGGGAGATGCGGGCACACTTGAGCAAAGATCAATATAATTAATAGTGAAGGAACATAGTGGTATTGCAGCTCAATATCACATATTTATTGCAAAAAGCCAATAAGCGATACTGTGGTAAACAGTGGGGGTGTGCATCGTATGATAGCCGTTTTGCAGTTACCACAAAACTGCTATCAGGCTCTGTTTACCATGGTATCTGTTATTGGATTTTTGCAATAAATGTGTGATATTGAGCTGCAGTGCCACCATCTTCTTTTACTAAGGAGCTTAACCAGGGTCGGACTGGGACACTAAGGGCCCACCAGAAAAGCTTTAGCTTGGGCCCCCCCCATTTCTCCCCCCCCCCCATTTTGGGCTCACATGCGCATGTACTTTAGAAATTTTGCACTATATATACAGTGGGTTGCAAAAGTATTCGGCCCCCTTGAAGTTTTCCACATTTTGTCATATTACTGCCACAAACATGAATCAGTTTTATTGGAATTCCACATGAAAGACCAACACAAAGTGGTGTACACATGAGAAGTGGAATGAAAATCATTCATGATTCCAAACAATCTTTACAAATAAATAACTGCAAAGTGGTGTGTGCATAATTATTCGGCCCCCTTTGATCTGAATGCAGTCAGTTGCCCATAGACATTGCCTGACGAGTGCTAATGACTAAATAGAGTGCACCTGTGTGTAATCCAATGTCAGTACAAATACAGCTGCATTGTGAGGGCCTCAGAGGTTGTCTAAGAGGATATTGGGAGCAACAACACCGTGAAGTCCAAACAAACACACAAGACAGGTCAGGGATCAAGTTATTGAGAAATTTAAAGCAGGCTTAGGCTACAAAAATATTTCCAAAGCCTTGAACATCCCACGGAGCACTGTTCAAGCGATCATTCAGAAATGGACGGAGTATGGCACAACTGTAAACCTACCAAGACAAGGCCATCCAACTAAACTCACAGGCCGAACAAGGAGAGCGCTGATCAGAAATGCTGTCAAGAGGCCCATGGTGACTCTGGACGAGCTGGAGAGATCTACAGCTGAGGTGGGAGACTCTGTCCATAGGACAACTATTAGTCATGCACTGTACAAAGTTGGCCTTTATAGAAGAATGGCAAGAAGAAAGGCATTGTTAAGAGAAAGCATAAGAAGACCCACTTGCAGTTTGCCACAAGCCATGTGGGGGACACAGCAAACATGTGGAAGAAGGTGCTCTGGTCAGATGAGACCAAAATGGAACTTTTTGGCCAAAATGCAAAACGCTATGTGTGGCGGAAAACTAACACTGCACATCACTCTGAACACACTATCCCCACTGTCAAATATGGTGGTGGCAGCATCATGCTCGGGGGTGCATCTCTTCAGCAGGGACAGGGAAGCTGGCCAGAGTTGATGGGAAGATGGATGGAGCCGAATACAGGGCAAACTAGGAAGAAAACCTCTTGGAGACTGCAAAAGACTTGAGACTAGGGCGGAGGTTCACCTTCCAGCAGGACAATGACCCTAAACATAAAGCCAGGGCAACAATGGAATGATTTAAAACAAAACATATATATGTGTTAGAATGGCCCAGTCAAAGTCCAGATCTAAATCCAATCGAGAATCTGTGGCAAGATCTGAAAACTGCTGTTCACAAACGCTGACCATCTAATCTGACTGAGCTGGAGCTGTTTTGCAAAGAAGAATGGGCAAGGATTTCAGTATCTAGATGTGCAAAGCTGGTAGAGACATACCCTAAAAGACTGGCAGCTGTAATTGCAGCAAAAGGTGGTTCTACAAAGTATTGACTCAGGGGGCCGAATAATTACGCACACCTTACTTTGCAGTTATTTATTTGTAAAAAATGTTTGGAATGATGTATGATTTTCAATCCACTTCTCACATGTACACCACTTTGTATTGGTCTTTCATGTGGAATTCCAATAAAATTGAAGCATGTTTGTGGCAGTAATGTGACAAAATGTGGAAAACTTCAAGGGGGCCGAATACTTTTGCAACCCACTGTATACATAATTTGGTAGGACATTAGATTATGGTAGGGAATAGATTGTGAGCACTTCTGAGGACAGTCCCCAACAGGGAGATGTCCACATGCGGCGCGCGCAACAAAAATAAATGGGTGTCAACATGCACTGGAACATGGGCGTGGTCATGATGGGTCATGGGCAGACTCAACAATATACAAAATAACAAAAAAATACACAAAATAAGTAGCGGTGTTATTCACAGAGATTGGGTCCGAGCAGATACATTTTAGATAAAATAATCAAGTAGTTACATCATGCCTCATGATAATTCATCAAGTAGTCAAATGCCGCAAAATAAAAATATTAAGTAGTCCAGTGCTGTCCAACTTCGCGGGCATAGAGGGCCATTTTTTTTCCAGACTACATGGTGGAGGGCCGACCAAAAGAAAGCAAAAAAAAATCTATAATCAGATTTCCCCACAAAATGAAATCAGATTGGCAGCAGATTCCCCACAAAATGCAATCAGATTGGCAGCATATTTCCCCACAAAATGCAATCAGATTGGCAGCGTATTTCCCCACAAAATGCAACCAGATTGGAAGCAGATTTCCCCACAAAATGCAATCAGATTGTCAGCAGATTTCCCACAAAATGCAATCATATTGGCAGCATATATCCCCACAACATGCAATCAGATTGGCAGCATATTTCCCCACAAAATGCAATCAGATTGGCAGTAGATTTCCCCACAAAATGCAATCAGAATGTCAGCAGATTTCCCCACAAAATGCAATCAGGTTGGCAGCAGATTTCCCCACAAAATGCAATCAGATTGGCAGCAGATTCCCCCCCCCAAAAAGGGCCTGGCGGGCAGGTCTATAGATGTCCCCAGTTTAGGTAGGCAGGTCTATAAGTGTCCCCAGTATAGGTAGCCAGGTCTATAGGTGTCCCCAGTTTAGGTAGGCAGGTATATAGGTGTCCCCCGTTTAGGTAGGCAGATCTATAAGTGTCCCAGTAATGATGCTCCTAGCCTGGAAGGCGGGGGGGGGGAGTGGGCACAGAACGGCGGGGAGGGTTGGAAGCTTCCCCCCCTCACCTGGAGCCCCCCTTCCATGCTCCCCCCTCCAAAATTGCAGCCAGTGCGGCAGCGAGCGGGCATCACTCACTTACCGAGATTCAGAGAGCTCGGCATGCTGCTGGTCTTCTGCACTGCACTGTCCAATCACGCTGTCACAGGAAGTACAATGAGAGCATGAAGGGACAGTGTCAGTGAAGAAGACCAGACTAGCGGCACGCAGAGATATCGCTCTCTGTAAGCCGTTCCCTGCTGCTGTTGCTGGCTGGCTGCAATTCTGGAGCGCGAAAGGGGGGGCCCTAGGTGAAGGGGGCGGGTCCTACCGGCTGGGGCCCACCGAGGGAAAAAACTGTACTACTGGGACCCAGTCCGAGCCTGAGCTTAACCACATAAGGACCACAGTCTTTTCACCCCTTAAAGACCAGAGCCTTTTTTCCATTCAGACCACTGCAGCTTTAACGGTTTATTGCTCGGTCATACAACCTACTATCTAAATGAATTTTACCTCCTTTTCTTGTCACTAATACAGCTTTCTTTTGGTGCTATTTGATTGCTGCTGCGATTTTTAGTTTTTAATATATTTATCAAACAATGAATTTTGTCAAAACAAATGATTTTTTTTAACTTTCTGTGATAAAATTTGTTAAATAAAGTAAAATTTCTGTATACATTTTTGTCCAAATTTATTGTGCTACATGTCTTTGATAAAAAAAACCATTCAGTGTATATTTATTGGTTTAGGAAAAAGTTATAGCGTTTACAAACTATGGTGCCAAAAGTGAATTTTCCCATTTTGAAGCATCTCTGACTTTTCTGAGCATGTTTCATGTTCTGTCATGTTTCAGGAGGTTCTAAAATTCCAGGATAGTATAAATACCCCCCAAATGACCCCATTTCGGAAAGAAGACTTCCCAAAGTATTCACTAAGAGGCATGGTGAGTTCTTAGAAGATTTTATTTTTGTCCCAAGTTCAAGTTCAAGTTGGTGAGTTCATAGAAGATTTTATTTTTTGTCACAAGTTAGCGGAAATTGATTTTTTTTTCACAAAGTGTCATTTTCCACTAACTTGTGACACAAAAATAAAATCTTCTATGAACTCACCATACACCTAACGGAATACCTTGGAGGGTCTTCTTTGTAAAATGGAGTCACTTGTGGGGTTCCTATACTGCCCTGGCATTTTAGGGGCCCTAAACGTGAGGAGTAGTCTGGAAACCAAATGCCTCAAAATGCCCTGTGAAATCCTAAAGGTACTCATAGGACGTTGGGCCCCTTAGCGCACCTAGGCTGCAAAAAAGTGTCACACATGTGGTATGGCCGTACTCAGGAGAAGTAGTATAATGTGTTTTGGGGTGTATTTTTACACATACCCATGCTGGGAGAAATATCTCTGTAAATGGACAATTGTGTGTAAAAAAATTAAAAAAAATTAATTTACAGAGATATTTCTCCCACCCAGCATGGGTATGTGTAACATGTGTGTGACAAAAAAATAAAATCTTCTATGAACTCATCATACACCTAATGGAATACCTTGGGGTGTCTTCTTTCTAAAATGGGGTCACTTGGTGGGGTTCATATACTGCCCTGGCATTTTAGGGGCCCAAAACTGTGAGGAGTAGTCTGGAAACCAAATGCCTCAAAATGACTCTTCAGGGGTATAATCATCTGCAAATTTTGATGACAGGTGCTCTATGAGGGGCCGAATTTTGTGGAACAGGTCATAAGCTGGGTGGCCTCTTAGATACACAATTGAAGACCTTGTCTGAGACCTAATAAAATATAACTTTTATTTCATAACTGTTAAAAACGTTTACGTTTTGAGATATAATATTTTCTTCATGTTATTTTTTATTTTTTACACAAACTTTGCTGGGCAGTGTAAATATTATTTCCCATAGAAGGCCTATATATAATCTTTGGTCAGCTATGGTCACTGCCCTCGGCTAAGCAAAAATATATATGCTGTGCAGCTTTTAAACTAATAAGGAAATCCCTGCCTCACCGTGGCGCAAGTGTCTAGTATAATATACTTTGCATACAAACCATATTGGAAGCTAAAGTTCCTCCTAGTTTAATAAATGTTAGCACTTGTCTTGGATGCAGGGCATGCATTTTTCAGTCTGGCAGAGGCGGTGTATGCCTGTGCGATTAACCATTCAGTTGCAACATGTGTTTAGGGATGCGCAGCCTTTCCCCCCACCTTTCCTTAACTTTGTAATTATGTAACTATCAGGTTAGCTGCTCCCAGCCCCTCCTCCTGAGTTTCCTGTTTGCATGATAAGTAGTAGCAGATTTGCATAGGATTTGCATCTGAATTGAATGCGAAGTGTGCAGAGGATCTATTTAGGTGCTGCACACTGAGCTGGTGGTCATTTCAGATGCAGCCTTAGTGGTATGCGCTGGTGTTCTCCCCGCTGTTCAACCAAATGTAAGTTACACATTTTTTTTGCTTAGCTGCTCCCAAGGTTTTAAATTTAGGTTAGGTCACTTGCCCGGAGGTTTGCCTCACCGTGGCGCAAGTGTCTAGTATAATATACTTTGCATGCAAACCATATTGAATGCTAAAGTTCCTCCTAGTTTAATAAATGTTAGCACTTGTCTTGGATGCAGGGCATGCATTTTTCAGTCTGGCAGAGGCGGTGTATGCCTGTGCGATTAACCATTCAGTTGCAACATGTATTTAGGGATGCGCAGCCTTTCCCCCCACCTTTCCTTAACTTTGTAACTATGTAACTGTCAGGTTAGCTGCTTCCAGCTCCTCCTCCTGAGTTTTCTGTTTGCATGATAAATAGTAGCAGATTTGCATATGATTTGCATCTGAATTGAATGCGAAGTGTGCAGAGGATCTATTTAGGTGCTGCACACTGAGCTGGTGGTCATTTCAGATGCAGCCTTAGTGGTATGCGCTAGCGTTCTCCCCGCTAATAAGGAAATCCCCCCACCAAAACCGACATGTTTCGGCTCATAAAAGATAGAGCCATCATCAGGGCATAAATAGATAAAGTGCTAGGGTGCAAAGTGCATGATAAAAGAACAACGCAGCAAGTTACAAAAACATAGTCAAAGAAAATAACAAAAATGAAAGGTGTACTCTCAAGCAAGGTCAGCTAATATAGATAGCTTTGACTATGTTTTTGTAACTTGCTGCGTTGTTCTTCTATCATGCACTTTGCACCGTAGCACTTTATCTATTTATGCCCTGACGATGGCTCTATCTTTTATGAGCCGAAACATGTCGGTTTTGGTGGGGGATTTCCTTATTAGTTTAGAAGCTGCACAGCATATATATTTTTGCTTAGCCGAGGGCAGTGACCATAGCTGACCAAAGATTATATATAGGCCTTCTATGGGAAATAATATTTACACTGCCACCAAAGTTTGTGTAAAAAATAAAAAATAAAATGAAGAAAATATTATATCTCAAAACGTAAACATGTTTAACAGTTATGAAATAAAGTTATATTTGATTAGGTCTCAGACAAGGTCTTCAATTGTATTTGTAAGAAAAATCAGATTTGTGTATTGTGGCCTCTTAGATGACAGGTTGTATTGGCACTGAAGTGCAGGAAGCGCAGGATGTTCTCAAATCATGACCTGGACATGGCAGCAGAGAACATGGGCATGTGATGTATTGGGTGCGTAGACCAATAAGACCACAATACATTCTTTTTGACTAGACCCATGTTAAGGAGAAGGCCCCAATAAATGTTACGTTCGGAAACTTGGAGTGGTTTCCACCGAAAAGGCTGGGCAGGGTAGCTTCTTGGATTGGTGGTTGTGTATTGTGTGGCATAACGGTTGGTCTCAGCCACAATTAAGTCGTACAGTGATCAGTAAAAAAAAAATTCTGTCACTGCGGTGGGGCGGGTGAGGGTTTGGCGGGGTGATCAGAAGCCCGCAGGGGGCAGATTAGGGCCTGATCTGATGGATAGGAGTGCTAGGGGGTGACAGGAGGTGATTGATGGGTGTCTCATGGGGTGATTAGAGGGGAGAATAGATGCAATCAATGCACTGGGGATGTGATCGGAAGGGGGTCTGAGGGGGAACTGAGGGTTTGGCCGAGTGATCAGGAGCCCACACGGGGCAAATTAGGGTAGGTGTGCTAGGGGGTGACAGGTGATGACAGGAGGAGGTGATTGATGGGTGTCTCAAGGTGTGATTAGAGGGGGGAATAGATGCAATCAATGCACTGGGGAGGTGATCGGGGGTGGGGGGTGGGTCTGAGGGCGATCTGAGGGTGTGGGTGGGCGATTGGGTGCCCGCAAAGGGGCAGATGAGGGTCTGATCTAAAGGGTATGATAGGTAGCAGTGACAGGGTGATTGATGGGTGATTAGAGTGGAGAACAGATGTAAATAATGCACTGGAGAGGTGTTCAGGCGGGGTCTAAAGGTGATCTGAGGGTGTGGGCGGGTGTTTGGGTGCCCGCAGGGGGCAGTTTAGGGTCTGATCTGATGGGTAGCAGTGACAAGTGGTGACAGGGGGTGACGGGGTGATTGATAGGTGATCAGGGTGTGATTAGAGGGGAGAATAGATGCAAGCAATGCACTGGCGAGGTGATCAGGGCTGGGGTCTGAGGGCGTGCTGAGGGTGTGGGCGGGTGACTGGGTGCCCGCAAGGGGCAGATGAGGGTCTGATCTGATGGGTAGCAGTGACAGGTGGTGACAGGGGTGACGGGGGGATTGATAGGTGATCAGTAGGTGATTACAGGGGACTGGGGAGAATATATGCAAGCAATGCACTGGCGAGTTGATCAGAGGGGGTCTGGGGGGCTATTTGAGGGTGTGGGCAGGTGATTGGGTGCCCAAGGGGCAGATTAGGGTCTGATCTGATGGGTGGCAGTGACAGGTGGTGACAGGGGGTGATTGGTGGGTGATTAGCAGGTGATTGACAGGTGATAAGTGGGTGGTTACAGGGGAGAATAGATGTATACAGTACACGGGGGGGGGGGGGTCTGGGGAGGATCTGAGGGTGTGGGTGATCAGGAGCCCCCAGGTGGTAGTTTAGGACCTAATCTAAAAAATAGCATTGACAGATAGTGACAGGGAGTGATTGATGGGTGATTAGGGGGGTGATTGGGTGCAAACAGGGGTCTGGAGGGTGGGCAGGGGGGGTCTGATGGGTGCTGTGGGCGACCAGACGGCAGGGGGGGGGCAGGATCAGTGTGGTGTTGTGCTTACTAGGGGGCTACAACCTGCCCTGGTGGTCCCTCGATCACTGGAAGGGACCACCAGGGCAGGAGGCAGCCTGTATAATACGCTTTGTATACATTACAAAGCGTATTATACGCTTATGTCGCTGCAGATTGGGGGTTAACAACTCGCCGGCGCTGCTAATTGGCCGGCGGGTTGATGTCGCGGGTGGGCGGAGCCTATTGCCGGCGGATGCGCGCACATCCAGCGCACGCTCCCCGGCCAGCTAGTCCGCAACGAGCTGCCGCTGATCGGGGGCGTCTTGCGGTCGTTGCGGCCTCCACTTTGCCGCCGCTCATGGGCTGTGGGCGGTCGGCAAGTGGTTAAAGAAATAAGGCCAGAGCAGGGCTGGTTCTCATGAAGCAAGGTGAAACATTTGCATCAGGCGCAGATAATACAGGGGCAGCGTTTTTGTACTGTGCGTTTATACTTACAGCATGCAGTCGGAGTAGGAGGAGAAGCGAGACTCACAGACTCACAGCCAGCCAATGTGCTAATGTGATGAGCTGCAGCATGTCATGTGAGAACATTAAATGAAGCCAAGCAATTTGTTGGCTGCTGTGCAATCATTCTAAAATGGGGGAGGGGGGGAAGGTGGGACCTCACAAGTTTGCCTCAGGCATCAAAAAGTTTAGAACCAGCCCTGGGCCAGAGTGATCACTAGAAGGGTCAATTCTACTATTAAAACGCAAGTACTTTGGTCGCATACTTAGGACAAAAGAAGACAAAGACAACAGAGGCTAAGATGGATAGATAGCGTATGCGAAGCTATGAACATGCCCATGCAACAGCTGAAAGAAGCCGGAGACGGAGTTGACTAAACAAATGAGGAGGATTTTAGCACAGTGATCTGTTCAGCAATATAGCATTTATACAGTACATTATTACTGTCCACAACTTCCACCTTGACCAACAACCCATTAGTGTGCCCAAAGAAAAGAGTGACCGCCACTCAAGGAACTATAAAAGTACAAAGCTTTATTGGTCAGAATAAGCATAACCTAAAAACTCGCAACCCCCCCATCAAAAATCTTCCCCCATAGAAAACTGCACAGGGCACCACTGCAGGAGCGCTCCTCAACACACACACACCACAACCACACCACACTATCGTTTATACAATCTAGATCGGCCGATCTATGCAGATTGCAATTGTGTGGGAGAAGTGGGAAAAATTGCTGGCTGTCCAAAATTCCCCTTATACGCCACCAAGGCTCTTCTTATGATGGATGGCTCCAGATATAGGAGGGCACATTAATATTTCTCACATCAAGGATGACAAACTGCCCACATACTTGTGACAATGCCCTCTGTTCTGCCGAGCTGCCTGTTGCCAGCCAATCAATACAGCAGTGATTAAAACAATTCTGCTCCACTCGGCGGCGGCAAACTCAATCTCTTCCAATTGAAAAGTCTTCCAATATCCGCTCAGCGGTGGTAAAGGATGTTACCTTTCCTTCAGATGTCATAGAAGAGTGCTCACTGATTTCGCTGCGGCGGCACACAGGTACCTGGTGTTGGCAGCGGTGGATGGACGCCAGACTCTCAACCCACGTGTGTGATAGGGGAGGGTCCTGCTAGTCCCACGCAGCTATCCACGCCCACATACGCATTACGCCCACATCACGTGGGCTTCTTCAGTGTGCTGATGCTGTGGATATGGGCTGATGAGCGTTTCTCTCTCTCTCTTAAGCATTTCCTCGGCAACCAAGCCTCGCTTTAGCCAGCGAGCCAGGAACCATACCTCACTTTGATTCCCACAGTCCTCCGCACATCAGAGACTTAATTCCTCATTGTCTTTTCTTCCCAATCAGAATATTAATGCAATAATATAACTTAGGAAAGCTGAAAAGGAACTGCAATTGCACATTTAATATTAATAGTATATTATTTTTTGTATATCTTATCCACTCTCCTTCTTGCAACATCCATCATGCCATTCATCTCCCTTAAAGAGGAACTCCAGTGAAAATAATGTAATAAAAAAAGTGCTTCATTTTTACAATAATTATGTATACATGATTTAGTCAGTGTTTGCTCATTGTAAAATCTTTCCTCTCCCAGATTCACATTCTGACTTGTATTACATGGTGACATTGTTACTGTGGGCAGATTATGGAGCTGTTTCTAGCTGGTCTGGCTTTAACAGACAGCTATTTCCTGTCTGAACATTGTTACATTGTGACAGTTTGCCCAGAGTACCGTACGGTACCAGAGCCTCTTGTGGGAGGGGTTTCAGCACAAAATCAGTCATACAGCGCCCCCTGATGGTCTGTTTGTTAAAATCATTATTTTTCTCATGTAAAAGTGGGTATCAGCTACTGATTGGGATAAAGTTCAATTCTTGGTCGGAGTTTCTCTTTAAAGGGAACACACACCCTGTATAAATTCCAAGGTATTCACTCGTGTGTACGTAGCTTCACCTCTTATTTTTTATATTCTGGTAAAAAATTGACTAAATTTAGGTCTGACTTTTTACTAGCTAAAGAACGTTTAGACAGGGAGGGTCTGGAAGTTACATAGTTATTTGGGGAGAAAAAAATACATACGTCCATTGAGTTTAACCAGAAAAACCAACCTGCTCACTCACATATCCCTGTTGATCCAGAGGAAGGCAAAAAAACCCTTACAAGGCATAGTTCAGTTAGCCCCAAAAGGGAAAAAATTCCATCCCGACTCTAGATGGCAATTAGATAAAATCCCTGGAACAACACGGAATAAGCTGGCGCTTTATAATAAAAAAAAAGCCTTGATATATATTTACCCATACCTACAGGGTAGTTACAGGACATAGCTTTCGATTTATCATAATTCAATTTAAGCCCAGGTATGGATTCAAATTTTTGGAGAGTTTTTAGTAGGTTGGGTATAGTCACTGCCTGATTGGTTGAGGTCAAAAGGATATTGCCCCCAAACACTTAATATGTACTTCTTCATTCCAATCATATATCCCTTAATGTCAGTATTCTGCCTAATAGCACTCGCCAACAGCTCAATGACCATAGCAAATAAAGTTTTTTTGTTTTGTTTGCTTTAGGTCATTTTAAGTCAAACTGTTTCCCCAGACATAACTCAGTCCGTAAGGTGCAAAATGCTCTCTGTGAACCTTTTGCTTAATTGCCAGGTGATTTTAATTATAATGGCAGATGGAAACTCTAGAGAAACAAAAATGTGCCTGATGGAATGAGCAATGCAAGGAATTCTATTTTCTTATCTCAACGCTGTGGAGACTTATAGGAAAAATAAAATATGTATACATTTTGCAATGGACTTCTTTCAAAGTGTTAAACAGTTACAGCCATAGGAGAGCTGGAATGAATAGGATGTAAGGTTTTCCAGACACAACAAATGACTTCCTTGTTACAGAACATTATTGTAGTCACAAATCTATTAACAGAGTTAAGCAAGGCAAAAATGAATTCACAGCTATGCCATACATATAGCAGAAACACTGTGCTTCGTAGCACTTCCTGGTATCCTTGCCCTGGAGCCCTTGAAGATGAATGACCTTTAAGCAATGCTATTTGTACTGGAAAGCATGGATATGCTGCCTTGAATTGAAAGTTGCATAAATGTCATCTTAATAAACCTAATGAAAATAAGATGTCATGACTGGCCCAAGTTTGATCTGGGTGCTAAACAGCTTTTGGAAAGCACCCTCCTCAGGGTTCCCATAATGCTTTACTAAAATATGGAAGTTTTTTGTTTCCAAAGTACCTATGTTAGGTAATTGCTCTAATATTCTTTCTATAAACAAGCAGTAAACAATTAACATTGGACATTTATGCGAATTAACATGTTTGAAATGAACATCAGTATGTGCCTGAACAGACAACCTCCTAGCAGAGTATGGCAAAACATAAACAGGACTAATATTATGTTATGTGCACACATGACCTACCTAAGAATGTTACATTTGACGCAGGCATATAGTGGTCCTTATGGTGCCCATTTATGGTACAATTCTTTTTATTTTTTTAGATTAGATCATTTTGTTCAATTATTCCGTTAGATCGAATATAAAGATTTTTCCAACATAGTCCGATCGGATTTTTATTGAAAAAACAGGATAATCGATTCTTTTGTCTTAATCGAAAAAATAGATTCTTTTAAACTTTCATTCAATTTGATTGATTTGGTTGAATAAATGGGAAAATTGAATGTTTATATTGTACCGTGTATGGGCACAATTAGCTACACACCACAGTACCTGTAATTTGGGTAAAGTCTGACTTTTCTCTGATTACTTAGGCTCAGCTCTGCCCCACTTTCCATTCCCTGCTAACAGCCATGGGGGTAACCCATCACTATGATGATGGGCCAGTTGGGAATCACAGCAGGTGGTTACAATTCCATTTACAAGTTATTAATAGCGCACTCTAGGTTTTGTAATTTTGCAGGAAGCTCTAAGGGTCCTTTATTAGTACAAGAGCAGGAGCACAGTGGGCAGTGCAGAACAGACCCATTATTTTAAATGGAGCCATTCTCTCTGCAGCAGCACACAATGAATGAAAGCATTTCTGCAAAAAGTAGATGCATTGACATTCAGTAACTGTAATTTGACTGGTTCACCCCAAGTATCAAGAACCCCTGATTACACCTTTGTGATGCAGAAATTGTTTTACCAGTCAGTACTGTAGTCATAACTGGGCAGGGTAAATAAAAAATTGCAGTTGCTCACATTTTATAGTTCATCAAAATTGGTGTAATGAGCAGATTGTTAACCTGGCTGGCTCCAGAGCAGCGGGCTCTCCCTTCAGAGCTCTCCCCTCCAGTATTAATCAGCAGCAGCAGCAGGCAGGAACAGGGAACGTGGACAAACCTCTTCCATGCGTTCCTATCCCTGGCTATACTGGGGGCACTTGTACCTGGTTGCACCTTTACTTAGCTATACTGAAAGCACCTATACCTGGCTATACTGTGGGCATCCATGCCTGGCTATACTGTGGGCACCTATACCTGGCAATACTGGGGGCACCTAAACCAAGCTATACTGTGAGCACCTATACCTGGCTATACTCTGGCAGCTATATTGAGGGCACCTATACCTCACTTTACTGGGTGCACCCATACCTAGCTAACAGAGGGCACTTATACCTGGCTATACTGGAGGCAAGTATACCTAGATATACTGAGTTCACCTATGCCTGGCCATACTGGGGACAGGCACCTATACCCAGCCATACTGGGAGCACCTACACCTGGCTATCTGTACTGTGGGGCACCTGGCAGTGATCTCCGTGCCCCGTCACCTGGGGTGGGGGGCCCATCCAAATTTTCCCAGGGGGGCCCAGTGATTTCTAGTTATGCCTCTATATATATATATATATATATATATATATATATATATATATATATATTTATATATATATATATATATCACATTATGCATGCAATCAAACAATCATAAAGTCACTGACAGATCCCAGAATAGCCACCCTAACTATCTATATAATTAAGAAGATATATACAACAGCAAGTATATAAAAGCACTGATCACACAATATATGTACAATGGCAAATATACAGGAGCACCATTCACACAATATACATACAATACCAAATATACAGGAGCTCAGATCACATACATTGGGGCTGATTCATTAAAAGTATTGCGCCCGCCAGCGCGAAGCAATTTGAAGGAGCATGAGTTAAAATTAGTATGTGCACACTGCGCGCTGTCCTCTCTGCGTAGCATGTGCTCTTAATTTACGCAAGCTGAACCTAAATGCCAGGTGATAACATGTAGCGCAACCGCAAAAGTCCACTAGCATGGCCGCTACTACATTAACCTCCCTGGCTGGCTATTAAAACTGCCAGGTGCAGGACTTCTTTAAAAAAAAAAATTCAAATCATGTAGCTAGCCTAGCGCTAGCTACATGATAGGCGCTGTGCAGCGGCATCCCCCCACCACTTCCGATTGCCTCCGGCGATCAGAGCAAACAGGAAATCCCAGTGCTAGCTGCGTGTAACAAAGCAAAAAGCGTGCAAATCGGCCCACCAGGGCTGAGAAATCCTCTGCGGTGAGCTCGGGCTTACCGCTGAGGAGGTTAATTAATTAGTTAATGGTAGTGAACTATCGTGATCACACTACATGCTATCACGTGGCAATTAGGTTTAGCTTGCGTACGTTAGGAGCTCATGTCATGCAGAGAAGACAGTGTGTAGCGTGCGCATGCTAATTTTAAATCGCACTTCAAATTACCTCGCGCTGACTGGTGTGTTCATTTTATTGAATCAAACTCCAATATGTACAGGAATGTATGAACTCAACAGCAGGCAAACGAATAGTCAGACAGGAAAGGTCAAAACCAGAGCATCAGATATATACAAACAGTAAGCAAGAGAAGAGTCAGACAGGCAGGAGGTTGATACCAGGAAGTTAGATCATTAAGAGCAGGGAACTAGGCACAGGGATGATCTAGTAGTTCAGCCTTAAAGGGACACTTAGGGGGACCTGCGCAGTATACATCAGCAGGATCGAGGACACGGCAACGCAGGCGCAGTGGTTTTCAGACTTTAAAGTCTGAAATTCCAGAAGTGAACTGGAGGCGAGGCCGGAGCATCGGTGAGTGGCTGCGCGGGCACAGGATGTCTGCGGGGGACCATTAGAAGCCCCGGTTGAGTTCAACTCATTTTCCCCCGACCTCCCTACAGTGTCCCTTTAATGCTACAATTCAGAATGTTTTCAGAGTTCCATCTGCAGGTGAGTCAAAGAACTGCAGAGTTCCCAGTACAGAGACATCTGCTGGTAGACAAGTCCATGCAAAGTCCACAACTGCTGCCACCAGCAGGAACTCAAAGGCATAATTCCTGACAGTTGGTTTCATGGTTCCACTTTTTAATGGTCATGACTCAATACAGTTATATTTATCTTAATTAAATTTCAATTAAAAATTATAAATTCACTTAAAGAGGAACTCCAGTGTCATATAGCAGAATGTAGTAAATTATTCAGGATGCCCACTGGTTTCAGCATCAAAAACACTTCCTATATTTATATATTGGTATGTGGCCCCACCAAGATGCACATACCAGAAGTAAAGATGTTGCCACTGGTAATAAATTTAAGAATGTAAATTAGGCTAAGGAAAGATTTGAAATGGGCAAACACTGACTAAATCATTTATAAACTAATACTGTAAAATAAATGTTACAAACTTATCTGACGCTGCTGCCGGTGGATCGTTCGGTGTTTCCGGGCAGCTGCGGAAGCCTCTTACTTCATCACCACTTGGTCGGCATCCCCGGCTCCCCTGTTCATGTGAGTCAGCGCGGCGGTTCTGGCCGTGACTCTAGGCGGGCGCGCACGGTTCAGAATAGCCTTTATAGGCTAAGGAGGCGGGTGTGAGGCATGTCAGCTGATGTAGTGGTCAGCTGACACTGGCTCCTGCAGGAGCGCTGCTGATTGGCTTTAAGTTCCGGGTGTGTGGTTCTGTACTTTACCTCGGTACTTAAATCCTGACTTGTCAGTTGTCCAGTGTCCGTTATAGCTATCAGTTCGCTGAGCGCTGGACCTTGCCTTTCCGCTGTGCCTAGTCAGCTAGCTTTCAGAGCTATATATATATATATATATATATATGCAGACACTGCCGATATATATGTACTCTAGTTAGATCAGTATTGTATTATTGCATATTGTAATTATCTGTCATCTGCCTTGTTCTTCTGATATATATATATATATATATATATATATATATATATATATATATATATATATATATATACACATATATATATATATATATATATATATATATATATATATATATATATATATATATATTCTGTGTATGACCCGGCTTGCCCCTCACTTTGATTTTGTCTCATCCTTCTTGTACTGCAGCCATCTGATACTAGTTATGATCTCGGACTGTTAAACGACTCTGGCTCTGCCTTATCCTCGGTACCTCAGTTTCTGATACATGTATGACTTTTGGCTATTCTCAACTTCCCGATATATCTTTATTCTAAGTATCTAGTGTTCAGGCATTACAATAAAATAAGCAATTTTATTGATTGTGTTATATTACGTAATGTTCCTTTTTAACCTGTCGGTGGGCAAGAGTGCGTTTGTGAAAGTGAAAATAAGGATGGCAATGGAATTAATATCAGTTTGATAGATAATGCATAGAAGTGCAAAAAGTGAAAGAGAAAAAGGGCATGGGGATAATATGACGGTGGATGAAATAAAAATGTCATGGATGGGGAGGAAATTGAAACAATCCAAAAGGAAAAAAATCTGAAAGACAACACTATGTCCCCATGCTCTCCTCTACTCCACATTGCTGGTCTCTCAGTGAATTAACATGCACCACCATTAAAGGGTTGGTGAGGGTCAGAGAATATAAAATAGCACAATTCCAGACATATAGAGAGGAGCTTAGAGTTGAAAAACAAGATGCATTTCTTTAGGTTGGCTGTTGTTACCATATCAAACCAACATGGGATTGAAGAATCCATTTTTCTACAGCTATTGCTTGATTAAACTTTGTTTTCTTCATTTATCCTGAAAAAGCTGATAATATAAAGCAGAGAGTAAGTATGTTTTAGTTTGAATTGTGCATCTGAAGCAGTGGAGACAACTGCTGACCTTCAAGTCCCTGCGTATGTACACAATGGTATGATATGAGAATTGCTTGTCAAGGTACAGGAGCATTTCTTGTTTTACAAATCCAAACTGACTTTATCATCAAGTAAAAGGCACAAGTGTCACTTTAACATATCTGTGTTGAGATACTTCTTTAAATGCTACTCTCCTGGTTATAATGCTGTTACTTTTCCTTTAATTTTTCTTTCACTCACTAACACGTGATTAGTATGTATATCAGGTTTACTGACTTCACTGGACAACTGCTTGGACCAGATCAGGAAAAGCATTAACATAAGAGGCTTGCAGACAACTAGGACTCTGAGAAGGGTGTCAGTAACAGGCAGTACGGGTCTTCTTATCATTTGCATTTTAAGCATCTGGATCTGTAACAACGAGAGCTTCAGGGACCTAAACGTTAAGCAGGCAGAACATTTGAGATCCAAATTGCCTGGGTGAGAGCCAGCCAGGCCGCAACACTAAGAAGAGCCAGCCAGGCTGCAACACTAAGAGCTGGCATTCAGATTTAGATCTGGCTTGATATTTTGAATATGATTGGGGGTATGATGAAGTAACTAATTCATGAAATAATGTTTTGATACATTCAGCCAACAGACAGGAACTGAATTTGACTTTTCTGCTCTGTACCTGGAAGTAATTGGTGAGCTTGCTCTATATAAAAGAGAACCATGCAGCAGTTTAATTTATTTTTTTCAACTCACTTGGGCCCCCTAATAGTTGCGAGGCCCCAATAAACGGCTTACTTCACTTATGCAGGCTCCATGAGACAGGGCCTGTACTACTAAATACAGCACTTAGCTTCCAGTGCCAAAAATATTGTATCCCTGTTGTCCACATAAAAGAATAAAAGCAGAACATGCAGTATTCAGAAGGTATGGCAGGAAGGGGAAAATAAGGGCTATGCAGCTTTGGGAAAATATGGAAGAAGCTAAATCCAGAGGAGATGTAGATCAGGCACATCTCAAAGCAAAGTTAGATGAGGGGGTGTTGGGGTGTAAATTTGTCCAGTGCAGAAACGTTATTGTTGGACAGCAGGAAACTGAGACTAACATAACAAAAGATTGTGGAGACTGAAAATTGGAAAGCTGAGGAGCCGAGAAGAGCAATAACATTTTGGTTCCTGTGGGAGAAAAAGGCAGGGAGCAGCTAAGTAATGTGTTGGAAGCAGGATGAGCAGCATGTTTCAACAGTTTGAAATAACTGACCCCAAGGAATGAGCAGCACTGTAGTGTATGCCTGACAGCAATGCAATGTAATATGTAGTGCAGTAGACATTTCAAATAGAGCAGACAGTGGCATTGTGGATTCAATTGGAAAATCTTTCTTTGTTGTTTAAACAGTAATTGATTGCTCACATTTTTAAATCATAAGTTTTTAATGTGAAAACTGGAAGTAGTTAGGTGTCACTGAATTGTATTGGAAAAACATCTGGTGAACAGCTTACCAGTAAGAAGTTGAAGTGCCAGTAAAAAAAGTTAATTTTAGGGTTGTAGGTTGTTGTCTCCTTTCAACATTTATAAATATTGTAGACTGACAAAGTCTGCAGGGCTTGGTTGGTAAAAGCAAATGAGACATAACATAACATCTCTGAAACAATCCTTTACTGGTGACATTAGTAGCTAGGACATTGTGTTCTTCTGGAGATGTGAATGGCACAACACCTATACAGGTAAATCATTGTTTAACAAGCCAAACTGAAATATGCAATTTGCAAGAAATAATCATCAGTAGTGCCTACTCCAGAGGTGCCCAGACTTTTTCAGCTTGCAAGCTAATTGAAAATTAACAAGTCAAAAATATCTGCCAAATGAAGCACATGTACAGAGGGTTCTTTTCCCTATGTTACGTTTTGCTATCCCATTCCGATTGCCAATGGATCACAAAACACAAGGTACAGATAAAACAATTGCAACGGCAGCGACCATTTCCATTAGTGCACTTTGTTTGTGGCGCCACTTTCGCCCAATTGCAATCTTCGTCCTGCCACTTTTTGAGTGTGATTGAGCTCCTATACTGAGTATAGTAGCTCAATTGCAGAAGTGGAAATTAGGAAGAAAGGCAATCCCATTGCTATTGCGATTTTGGTCATGTTTCCTATTGGAAAAGAGACCAAAAGCAGTCCAACAGTACACAGATTACCACAAGCCAGTTATATGCATATCATAGTAACCTCCTGTGCAACCAGCAGTAGCACATAATGCGGTTCAATATATGGCTCACGACCATGCTACATCAGAATCCTCTCCACTGCTATGTAACTCCAGGATGGCACATCACACTAAGGTCATCTCAGTCAGAGACAGCATGCGGTGCATGCATCACTCAGGTATGTGCAATCTACCCAAAATTTCTATGCAATGGGCACACCTGGCCTACATAATCTGATCCATAAAACAGAACATGCTCCTCAGCCAAGAGCTAGTGGCCCATTTTCTCTTAACTTTTCTCAAGCGTTTTCTCCACTGAGATATTTTCAAACTTTACCAATAAAATACCTCTAAAGTTCTCACCATGCAAGAAATAACTCAAAATATTACCTTTTTACCTACTTTTTAATACTTTTTAATAGATATGATTAAAATTATCTCCTGGGAGAAAACTCAGTAGAAAAAGTTAATTAGATAAGGGCCAGTGTGTCTGTACAGCAATCTTTACAAAACTGCAGATTGTTAAAATGTGCATGTAGCTTTAAGCCTGACTGGTTGTTATGGATAAATAGATTATTACTCTTCTAGTGTGTTTTGAGTTAAATCTGAACGCCTACAAAAAAAGACCGATTGAGTGGAGTATATTTTCATTCTCACATTCAGAATTGTGCAAAAATGTTAGGGACCTGTGCAGAAAAATGCTGCAAAGCAAAAATGATCTCAAATATATCATGAATAATTTTCATTTTCCAATAAACTGCCAATAAAATGCAGTTAACAGAAAAAAATAAATCCTACCTAATAAAAGGCAGGTGTCTCTGCGTCCCATGTCCCTGTGTGTGTGTTTTTTTTGTTGTGCGCATATGCAGGGATGCAGAGACACTGAGCTGGGGGAATGACGCGGCGGGCGTGTATGCGCACAGCGCGCCCATGAGCTGGTGACAGACCTAGAGCAGTTTTTAAATGGGCTAAGGTCACTAGTAAATAAATAGTAAAAATGATGACCTTTTGGCTTTGGCACAGGAACAATTATTTCGGGTACTCTGCATACAATTTCTGAAGGTACTTGCTTATATTTCTTTAACTTCAAGTATTCCTAGACCATTGGTATGATACTGAGATCGGGATCAATCTTATCACAAACTATCTCTGGGGTAGAGCTATGGCTAAAAAGTGACGCCTCCAAGGTGCTAACAAAACCAAAGGACTCAGCCACACATAGAACACATGGACTAGAGTGCAGAAAACGGCTGCTGTGGCTCTGAACGGATGAATCAAACCTTGATTTGGCTCAAATGAAATTCAGACTGACTATGAATGGGCCAATGAAAAGTGCCTGCAGTAAAGCATGTTGGGAATTCACTCCAGGTTTGGCAAAGCTTTTCAACAGGCTACAATGGCTGCAGTGATCCACAGCTACAGGTTTGTATGTATTTTGTTTTGGCAGTGCTGCATTGTAAGGGTTTTTGGCAGGAAAATGTATATAAAACATCCTTGCAAGTTCAGATAAGTAAAATATAATATATGTTTTTATTTTTCTTAATAAAAAAACAGGGTAATCCTCCTTCTGAAGTGTTTATAACCATGGAGTGGGGCCTGTTCCAACTAATATAGCAGAAGGCTACAATCAACATGGAGAACATGTCTGAAAACACCAGTTTCACTCAACATGTTGAAGCAAACAGCTTGAAAAACAGCTAACTTCTAGTAGCACTGGAGAGGTGTCGTCCTTCAATTTACATACGTAGAGGTGACAGATAAGATGACAATCCCATAGATGGACGCCAATCTACATTTAAAAGTAATACAATATTACAGCACCCATGAGGCTTTCTGACTCTGAGTTTTACGCATGGAGTAAATGGATAAGGTCCCTTTTACCTATTTACCTGGCTAGTTGCAGTTTTGTCGCAGGGGTGATCAGAAAATTATTATTATTATTATTTATTATTTATTGTATTTATAAAGCGCCAACATATTACGCAGCACTGGACAATAAATATATACAATGATACAAGGATGACATACATAGGGTTATACACATAGAACAAAGTTATACATACAAATTGTACAAAATACATGATCATGCAATATGGGCTGGTTAGGTAGGCCCAGTAATACAAGTACAGGCTGTCATAGGACAGTAGCACATGATCCTGTAGATTACACTAGGGAGTGGAGGACCCTGCCAGAGGCTTACAATCTAAAGGGAGGGGTGGAAACACTAGGGGGGGGGGGGCTGTTAAATATTCCTTAGAGAGTTACTGTGTGGTAGGGGGTGGGTAGGCCATCATAAAGAGGTGGGTTTTGAGGGCTTGCTTGAATATGTTGAAAGAGGGAGCAAGTCTGATGGGTGGTGGAAGGGCATTCCAGAGGGTGGGGGCAGCTCTTGAGAAATCCTGCAGGCGGGCATGGGAGTGTGAAATGCGTGGGGTGGTGAGGCGAAGGTCGTTGGAGGAACGGAGGGGGCAACCTGGTGTATACTTGTGAACAAGCTCCGAGATGTAGGTAGGGCAGGTTTTGTGCACAGATTTATACGCCAGGCATAGAATCTTGAAACTTATCCTGAAACGGATAGGGAGCCAGTGCAGGGATTCACAAAGGGGAGATGTGGATGCAGAGCGGTGCGAAGAATGGATGAGTCTTGCAGCCGCGTTCATCACTGATTGAAGGGGGGCAGTGCGTTTCAGGGGGAGGCCAGAAAGGAGGGAGTTACAGTAATCAAGGCGGGAGATGATGAGGGCATGGATGAGCAGTTTGGTCGTGTCCGGGGTTAAGAAGGGGCGGATCTTGGAGATATTACGGAGGTGGAAATTGCAGGCTCTGGTGATGTTTTGGATGTGTGGGATGAAGGAGAGGTCAGAGTCCAAGGTGACACCCAGACAGCGGGCCTGGGAGGTAGGGAGAATGGTTGTGTTGTCGATTGTGAGGTGGAAATCTGGGAGGGGTGCAGCAGCATGGGGTGGAAAGATCAGGAGCTCAGTTTTGTCTAGGTTAAGCTTTAGGAACCTAGCTGACATCCAGGAGGAATTTGCTGAGAGACACGAGGAGACCTTGTTTATGGTGGTGGATGAGAGATCGGGGGTATGGAGGTAAATCTGAGTGTCATCTGCATAAAGGTGGTAATTGAAGACCAGGGAGGAGATAAGCTTGCCAATTGAGGAAGTGTATATGGAGAAAAGAAGGGGGCCTAGAACAGAGCCCTGGGGGACCCCAACTGAGAGGGGGGCAGGGGTTGAGGAGGAGCCATTGAAGGAAGTGGTGAAGAAGCGATTGGATAGGTAGGAGGAGATCCAGGCCAAGGCAAGGCCATGGATGCCCATGGACTGTAGGGATTGGAGGAGGAGGGAGTGGTCAACAGTGTCAAATGCTGCAGAGAGGTCAAGGAGGAGCAGAATGGAATAACTGCCTTTGGCCCTAGCAAGGGTAAGGTCGTTGACCACCTTGGCGAGGGCTGTTTCAGTTGAGTGTGCAGGTCGGAATCCAGACTGTAGGGGGTCAAGTAGGGTATTGGTGTTGATGTATTGGGTAATGCGCTGGTGGACTAGGCGTTCGAGGAGTTTAGAAGCATAGGGAAGGAGGGAGATTGGGCGGTAGTTTGAGGGTAGGGATGGGTCGAGTGAGGGTTTTTTCAGCAGGGGAAGTACAGTGGCCTGTTTGAATGCTTTGGGGAAGATGCCTGTGGAAAGGGAGAGATTGAACAAGGAGGTGAGGACTGGGGCCAGGTCAGGGAAGTGGGGACGAAGAGTATTCGTGGGTACCGGATCACAGGGAGAGGATGTGGGGGGGGGGGGAAGCCACTAGCAGCAGGCTGACTTCATCAATGGTGGCAGGAGCAAAAGAGGCGAGCGGTGGATGAGACAGGGGAGCAGCTGGGAGGGAAGGCAAGGGGACGACCTGAGAGGCATTGGGAAGGGAGGGATGGAGGAGGGAAATTTCATTGCGTATTGTTGCAGTTTTAGTGGTGGAGTGGTTGGCAAAGTCATTGGCTGAGAGGGAGGAGCTGGGAGGGGGAGGAGTGGGGTTGAGGAGGGAATTGAAGGTAGAAAAAAGCTGTCGAGGGTTGGAAGCTTGGGTTCCAATCAGTGCAGCAAAGTACCTTTGTTTAGCCTCAGAGAGGGCCGTGTGGAAGAGTAACAGTTTGGCCTTGTAATCTAGGAAGTCAGAATTGAGATGTGATTTCCTCCATTTCCGTTCGGCTGCTCGAGTTTCTTTCCTGAGGTTACGTGTGTGGGTGTTGTGCCAGGGTTGGGGGTTGGGGGGCTTGTTAGGGCGGAAGATTGAGGGGGCAGCTTGATCTAAAGCAGATGAGAGGGCAAGGTTATATTGTGCAGCCGCTTCATTGGGGCATGTTAGGGTAAGTAGGTGGGAGGAGAGGGAGAGAAGGGGACTTGCTAGGACATTTGGGCTGAGATTACGGAGGTCTCTCTGCCATCGACCAGGCTGAGGGGTGGGGAGAGAAGTTGTTGGTGGGGAGATGGTGAAGGTGAGGAGGTGATGGTCAGAGATAGGGAAAGGTGCGATGTCCAGGTTGCTGAGGGAGGTGGACTTTGAGAATATGAGGTCAAGAGTATGACCAGCGCGGTGGGTGGCGGAATTTGTATGCTGAGACAGACCAAGGGATTTGGTGAGGGAGAGTAGCTGCTTGGCAGCAGTGGAGATAGGCTCATCGATAGGTACGTTGAAATCCCCGAGTATGATGGTGGGGAGGTCAGATGACAGGATGTGGGGGAGCCAGGAGGCCAGGTTGTCCAGGAAGAGTGAAGTTGGAGCAGATGGGGGTGATATAGGACCGCAATGATGGCTGGGAGAGGTTGGTACAGGCGGATTACATGGGCCTCAAAGGATGAGAAGTGCAGGGAAGGGGGCGGTGATAGGACCCGGAAGGTGCAGGGTGCGGAGAGAAGCAGACCCACTCCTCCGCCAGACCTGTTGTCAGGTCTGGGGGTGTGACTGAGATGTAGTCCCCCATAGGAGAGAGCAGCGGCTGAGGTACAGTCAGAGGGGGTGAGCCATGTCTCTGTGAGGGCGAGGAAGGTGAGGGATTTGGAGAGGAAGAGCTCATGGATGGATGTGAGCTTGTTGCGGACAGATCTGGCATTCCATAGACCACAGAACAGAGGGAGAGAGTGCCTGGGGGTTGTATGGATGGGAATGAGATTATTATGGTGTGGTCTGCGGATGCAAGAGGAGTGTGGAGGGGCTGGAAGGGGGGTGGCTGGGAGTTTGGGGACCAGTGGTGGTCTAGGGATGGGTGGGTTGAGGATGGAGGGAGAAAGTACTGGGACCAGCTGGAGAAGCAGGTGGAGGAATAGCATGTGGTAGTGGTGGAGGGGTGGCAAAGGGTTGGTAGGAATATGGTGGGTGAAGTGTGGGTGAGCCAGAGAAAGGACAGGGGGGAAGGGGTACATTACGTTGTGTGGTGAGGAGGCTGGCAGAGGTTTGGACAGAGGTAGATGTGTAGAGAACGGTGGAAGATGCATGGAGTAGGAGAGAGGAAGCAATGTGTGTAAGGTTTGGATAGTGATCAGGAATGCAGGTGAGGCTAAGAGATTGAGGAAGTTACCTTGGTGTAAAGCTGATTTCTGCTGAATTGCTGTTGAATTCTGGTAAATTCTGGTTAATTTCCACCCTTTGAAAACGACCCTTAGAAGACGACCCGATATACCATAAGCCCCTTCATTGTATTGCTTCCACCAGCATGTTAAAATCCCTGTGAGTTTTTATTAGTTGTTGGGTGAAGCCCCATGCCCTCTTGGCCAGAATTAGTTAGCATGGTGAATAAAGAGAGTTATTATACTGGGGGAGGGGTGTTAAAAACACTGAAATTAAATTGGGGTTGATTAAGGTTTATTATGTATTTTTTGTAAGTGGTCCTTTTGTTTCAGCACCACTCGAGAATTGTTTGGCTTTTCCATAAAGTGTGTAACCCAAGTCTGTGAGAATAACAATGCTATACAAGAAATGTAAAAAAGGTGTAGTGTAGAGTAGCTTGCATAATTGGGTAGTCCAGAAGTATATAAGATGCAAATTGCAGGTGTCTAACACCTGTAAGCGAAGAGTATCCAGAATAAAACATGTCAGGAGGTTTTATGACTCAGGGTCAAGGGTTATTCCCAAGAACACATAAATATTACCCATGAGTTTTCAACAAGCCAAATGGGTTCAGCATCCAACAATAACATTCAAAGGGGTCTGGAATCTGGTTTATACACTTAGTTAGCTCAGACTTATTTAGGCAGTGGAAAAAAAAATCTAAAGTTGTAACATCTCTGGTATTAAGACAAAATGGTCCCAACCTGCACCATATCAAATTTTATGGCACCATAAATTCCAGCATTAAACAATCCAAAGCTGTGATAATCTGTGGCTCTATTGAAGCTATGTCGTTATTTCACTTATTACATCTGATGTAATGTTATATAGGAGGTGTTATATTAGGTTACTAAAGTAATTTATAATGCAACACATTAAGGAAATTACAGCTAAAATTATTTTGTCAGCAAACTGCAATTATTTTATCCTTAACATGTTAGGTTAACATACTGAAATGGTAATGCTACACTGACCATACTGACTAAAATGGAAGTCTAGCCAAAAAGTTAAATACACAGTTGAAATGCGTTATGTGAGAATGGCCTTACCTCTCAATTCACTTCAGTTGCAACAGCAACTCCATATTTGTGACAGCACAAATTTCTCACAACATACAAATCTCCACTGACCCAGAATAAAAGGGAATTAAAGAGGAACCGTAGTGAAAATAACGAGATTGCTTTTTTTCCCCTAGTATTTATTTATAAATTATTTATACATTATTTTGTCAGTGTTTGCCCATTATAAGGTGCTCCCAGTTGTAGCTGCATAAAACACTATACTGTAGAACTAGTCATCTTTTCCTGTGTCCAGTACAGGATCTTTGGACATAGACGTGTCCAAAAATATTGCACACAGGGAAATCTTTAAACCTCCCACATGAGGTAAGATTGTTTAATCACCTACATTTACCTATTGCATTCTACATTGGGGTGCCGCCTCCTATTTTGTGTACAAATTCCTCCTTCCCCTGCCGGAGTGCAGGGCCGGCGCTACCATAGAGGCAAATGGGGCAATTTCTCCAGGGCCCCAGAGATTGCAGGGGTCCCCAGTGGCTACAAGAAGAAAAAAAATTCAAATCGACCTTATAGTTTTTGAGAAAATCGATTTTAAAGTTTCAAAGGAAAAACAATACACATTTAAAAACCTGCCTTAAATGCTAGAAACCCTAAATTTGCAGGGTATGTTAAGGAGATCATTGGGAATTAGAGGAAAAAACAATTTTTCAAAAAGACCTTATAGTTTTTGAGAAAATCGATTTTAAAGTTTCGAAGGAAAAAAGTATACTTTTAAATGCGGTAAATGTCACTTTTAGTAGTAAACCTAACGGTAGTGTAATTTTACATGCATCAAAAGAAAGAGCAATACATTTCCTGACGGGGTTTCCAGGGGGTCCATACGCAGCCGCAGTGCTTTGGCCAGGGATCGCTATACAGCCGCAATATGGCTGTATGAAGATCCCTGCCATTTTTTCCTATTTTACCAATTTTTTTTTATGTTTAGAGTGTGGGAATTAAAAAAAAAATTATGTGGGGTCCCCCCTCCTGAAACTTTTTAACCCCTTGTCCCCCATGCAGGCTGGGGTAGCCAGAATGTGGAGCTCCGACCGATTGGGGCTTCACACCCTGACTATACCAGCTGCAAAAAAGGTCCCTTAATGCCGATTTTTGTTCCAGGGTATCTGTTGGGGGGCCCCCCAGGTTTATTTTGCCCTGGGGCCCCATTGTTGCTTAAACCGGCCCTGCCGGAGTGTCCCTTGTTGATAATTATCCAGTGGTCCAGTGGATCCTGAAGAGGATACTTAATCTGTGTGGATTACTTAATCATGTGCCTGATACCGTTGTTGCCTAAGAGCAACACTAGTTTGTAAGTAGTATTTATTTCAAACATTCATTAATTGCCTGTAAATACTACACTTTCTGGTGCTCCTGGTGCTTTCTGTTGTCTTGTTCATCTCCAAGTTCCTAAGGTTCATCACCAAATGTTCATCGAGTGGACACCCATCATCACTGCTATTCTGTAATTCAGATTTCTCAGAATCAGAATCAGAATCAGAATCATTTATTTCGCCAAGTGCGACCGAGGTCGAACCCGGAATTGGTTGTGGTACACATGGCAATGGCAACAGACAATAGACAGTAACATAAGCATAACAAACATAACAAGCGAGACAGTCATAGAGAATAGCAATAATACAAGCAAGACAGGCAATAGTACAATGAGACAGGCAGTGCCTACACATTTTTAACGGTCTATGGATAAGTAAGTTAGATTAAAGAGTCCAAGAAGAGCACGAGGGTAATAGCTGGTTCTTTACAGGCCCTAGCTCCAGTGTGCCTTGACCAGGCTGATTGGCTAAGTTGGCCTGAGCGACTGGCTTGCCGATGAGAGGCAGGAGTTCAGCAGGAGGGCTGCTTGGGGAAAAAAGGTGTCCCTACGCCTGTTAGTCTTAGGGCGGGTGGTCCTGTAGCGTCGACCCGATGGGAGGAGCTTAAAGAAGCAGCAGCCTGGGTGGAATGGGTCCTGGGAGATCCTGCTAGCCCTTGTTTTCATTCTGGTGGTGTAAAGGAGGTCTAGCGGCGGCAGAGGGGAGCCGATGATCCTTTCCGCTGAGCTGTGTCACTTACCAGCCACCAATAAGCTAACTGAATCACCAATGAGCACCTGCATGTTGCAGAAGTCACCCTTAAAATGGAGGAAACACTTCTGCTTCTAGGACATGTAAACGTGCCAGGATGTATTAGTATATCCTTACTGATCACCCCCACTGGCTAACTAGTGGATTGAGGTAGTTATGAGCCATGGTGGGCCCCTGTGGTACAGTGAGTTGAAGAGGAGGCAGATGATTTGCCATCACACTTAACCCAAATTTGACCATATTCCTGCCTCTGCACTGTTGCAGCGATGGAAGCATTACACATGAGGACTTGTGCTTTCAGTTCTGCATTAAAGCACTGTTGAGAAGATGTTGCTCAATTTAGAATGAGACATCATTTGAAACATCATTTTGATTAACCAGGTGAGAGCAGCAGGGGATTAACAGTTGTATAGGTTGTTATGTGCATTGCGCAGTAGAAAGCTAGCAGTGGTGACATATCAGTCTGTTTTCTGATGAAATCGGATTAAAATTTAAAAGTAAATTATGGTAAATTGATTGATTTTCTCCAGTGGCAAGTGAACATCTGATATTGTATTGTTGGCTTAAAATAGCTTTCTAAAGTTCTTAAAATGCATAGCGGTGATCTGATAAGGCACAAAGGATTTTTTTCTTATCTGGCTGTAAAAAATCCATAGATTGCTTTGTAACCAAATCAACCAATAGAAGACCAAAGTGCTATGGGAACAAACATTACCTAGTGTTTGCAGCTGGAGGCATGTTAACAAAGAGCGATGTTAGCATGTTTGACAGACGCAACACTGCACAAATGAGATAACTTGTTTAGACATTAGTAAATTGCCAGTGTAACGATGAGGTACAATTAACAGTTGGCTGACATGTTTACACTGGGCAACATTTCACCAGAAAAAAATGCAAATATTTAAGAAATGGCATAAAAGTTAGTAGTTGAGCTGGAAGGTTTTACTTGAGCAGAAAGTTTGTTCTCATGTGGATTGTTTATATGGATAAAGAGGCATCTAAGAGGGAGGAATAAGCAACATTTACAACGTTTAGCATTTATAAAACACACTGGCCCATATGCAATTAACTTTTTCTCCGGAGTTTTCTCCTAGGTGACATTTTTTAACTTCTCAATAAAATGCTTTTTAATCCACCAGAAAGCATGACAATATTTAAAATAATTCTGATAGTACTTTTTCATTTACGTTTTGGTACTTTTTTAATTGTAAAGTGCTGGAAAATTATTTTAAATAGAAGCTGAAAAATTATCTCCTAGGAGAAAACTCAGGTGAAAAAGTGAATTGCATATGGGCCCACTGTACCTTGACACTGTGAAGAAGGTTTAAGCTCCTGCAATCGATCCCTTTAACTGAGTCGCAGGGTTTAAAACACAGTCATATACAGTAAGAATGGAAGACAGTGAGATGGAATGTTAGTCCTGGGAGACATGAATTTGTTGCTTTTTGTGTGCAAGTAATTCTTCCCCCTTTAAGGCAAAAATGCAAAGTGTTCTGTTTTTTTTTAAATTGCTTTTTATCAAGCAGTCCAGAAGGTCTAAGGATCTGTTAAAGATTTAGCTTGAAAGATTTATCTCTCTTTTTCAGCATCACATATTATGTAACAACAACATAACATTACAAGAGTAATGTAACAGTGCTGTAACAAGTAGGATATTTTTCATGCCTGATATGTACTGTAAGTATAATAAATGCGGTGTAAAAATCGACTTTTCTAAGTGAAAGGCCTCTGCAAGTTTTAGAAAATGCATTCTCTACAATATAACATTTTATTGGTCACCCCCAAAAATGTAGGGAGAGGGGAAGAAAAGTTATCTTTTATAGTGGCTGACACATTTAAGTGACATATCGGTATCCTTTAGAGGAAACCTAAAGTGGGAAGCATATGTAAGCTGCCATCTTTATTCTATAATCAGGAAAGCTAGCCGTTTGACTGTTCTACTGATCTTTTGGTTTCAGTGGTGTCCGTGTTATAACAACTGCAGTATGTTGTGCATAATTATTCTAGGTCTGTGATTTAGAACATGTGTATATGAACTGCAGTGCAAACGTAGCGCTAAAGGGATACACAGGTGCATTGATTTTGTACCATGTTTGTGGAAAACCATGAAGGAATGCAAACCTGATTAAAACATTGCTCAAACACGACAGACCTTAGCACCAGGACAACAGACTAAGGGGAAGCTTTCCTATAAGGAAGTCAGGCAAGCAAATGACTTTCCATAATCCTGTCACCGCATGTTCAGTAAACCTGTGCTCTGTTCTGCTCATTAATAGTGCTGCTGGTCAGCTTCAGTCATAACAGACCCTGAATAGCACATTCCCAGCAGTGTAAGCTAAAAGTAGCTGAGGTTAGTGTGCAGTGAAAATCCTGCTGTCATTTCCAAAATATAAACTATGCATGAAGGTGGGAACTTGGGTTTGCAGGAGACATCTTCATGGTACAATTCACTAGAAGTTGGAAACCTGGACCCTGGGAGAAATACCAATATGACCTTCCCCATCCCCATGAGAGCAAGCAGGTTATTTATAAATTGTCAGACCTACAGTTGGGTCTTCAAAACAAGCAATTGTTCAGTGTTAACAGTGCATTATTGGTCCACTTTAAGATCTACTAATAATAGTCTGAAGCTGGCAGTGTTTTCTGTTTTTCATTCCCACATAGCATTCACTTATAATATATATTTCTATTCTTCAAACATTAGATCATTAATATGTAGTTGTCTGCTTTTACAAGCAATTGGCAATGCCACATGGAGAGCTATAAAGCCAATACTTCCCAATGCCTCCCATCTACTTGTTTGCTGCATGAAAAACACAGTTAAAAATGTATGATGCGGGGGGCGGAGCCAGACATGGCGCTGTAAGGACGTGTTTCTGCAGAGCTCCGAGCCGTACTATAGCATTACGCTAAAATGGACCAAAATCCCCAGCCAAATCCTGCTACTGACATCGCAGTAACAAAGACCTCTAAGAGAGGACTGCGGCAAAACCAACCAGGGACATCGGGAGCACCCACAAACACGGTTGCCAAATACTTTACCGGCCCGTTGACTCGCAACGCTACAGACAAGATGGCGGACCGTCAGACCTCGGCCCCATCATCAGAAAACTCCACGTCGGAAACCACTTCGGCGAAAAGCTTGGAAGACATATGGGACTTTCTGAGAGGCTTACCAACAAAGGCAGACATGTTAAGCCAGACAGACACAATACTTACCACCACGAGGCAGGAAATCTCGGCGCTGAAGGAGGACATCACAGGCCTTGGACACCGCGTCCAATCGGCGGAAGCTGTTGTAGCAGGCCTACAAAAAGAACTGCAGGATTTCAAAGCTGCAAAACACCGACAGGCCTCATTGAACGCGGTGTTCCGCTCGCACATAGAAGACCTTCAGAACCGCAGCCGCCGCAATAATGTGCGCATCCGCGGCCTACCAGAGGCCACGCGTCAAGAAGACCTCCGAGAAACGGTAAGGGCCATTTTCGACAAACTGTTGAACAAAATACAAGGCCCTCCAATCCGCATAGATAGAGTACACCGGGCTCTCCGGCCGCTACCGAAAGGAAACGCCCCACCCAGGGACGTGATCTGCCGAGTGCACTACTTCGAAATCAAAGACGCCATCATGGCTGCAGCCAGGCAGGAGGGCTCTGTGGACTTTGATGGCGCGGAGATTACCCTGTTTCAGGACCTCGCACCGCTTACACTAGCACAACGCAGAGCCCTGCGCCCTCTCCTACAGAAGCTCCGAGAAGCCTGGATCGTATATAAGTGGGGCTTTCCGTTCCACCTACATGCTAAAAGGGGCGCACAAGTGGCCATACTTCGGAACCCTGAAGACCTTGCCGACTTTTTCAAAAAACTGGATATTTCAACAATCGATCTCCCTGAATGGGACCCAGACTTAATGCTTATCGGGGGTCCGCAGCGCCCACGCCGAGATGACCCACTCCAGACAACTGATACGTGAGTACCTCTATACCACCGGTGGTCCGGCAGATCTCAAGAAACTATGAAGAACTCTCTCCATTGAGGGGCAGCTCATTTTTGCATTTTTGCATTTTTCCCTTCGCTCTTACTTTTGGTTATACATTTTTGCCCACTACTGACTTTATGTACGAGCACTATTGGTGCTTACAATTTGAATCTAACTGGTTTTTTTTTTTTTGCTCCCTAGACTACCTATTCGTAAAAGAAAGGCGATTTAAATCGCAATACTAGTCTAAGCTGATATTGGAGTTAAAGACTCTTCAATCTGCCTCTTATTTGTTACCAGGCTACTAACCCAGCACGCTTATACATGCATAGATCTTTTTGGGGGCAACAACCGCGTTTGACTGTTATATTTGACTTCATTCATGCTATGATGATTCGTTAACCCTATCCCTTTAAGCACGCGTACCTTAATTTAAGTAATACATTAGCCTCAATGTAATGTGAGCATAATCTATCTTGTCCTATGAGCTGAATACAGCAGGTCACCAAGTCTCTACTTTATAATTTCATTTTGTGTCTAAAATAGCAGTTCAAGATTCCCTAGGCTCGTGAGCTCTGCATACGGTGCCGGTTCGACTTTGTTTCCCAGTTATTATGGCCCCTCGGGCTAGAAATAATACCTCAAATGTATATCTTTGTCATATGATGTTTATATGCCCTATATTTTGGTTGCCTTGGAGCAGGCAGCAAAACATATACTCTTTTACTGATTTTCTCTCTTTCTCTCTCTTCTCTATAGAACTATACCTTCATGAGACATCCCTGCCAGTCCTCCCCCGTCCGAACATCAGCTGGTACTATATAGACCACATTCCTGAAAATACAATCACTGAACACCAGGGGTCTCAACATCCCTGAAAAACGAAGGGCCCTGCTTAGGCAGCTCCACAAGGATAGGGTTCAAATTGCATTCCTGCAGGAGACGCATCTTAAAGGAAACACACACCCCAAACTAGCCAACAAACACTTTCCGCAAGTGTTTTATAGCAACAACCCTGACTCCAAATCTAAAGGAGTAGCTATTCTCGTGTCAAAGGATGTTTCACTCACCCTCCTGCAGGAATGCAAAGATTCTACGGGCCGCTTCCTTTTCATAAAAGGTGAATACCTCTCCAGAAAGCTTACATTAGGCACTTTTTATGCCCCCAATGGTGGGCAATCTGCCTTCCTGGTCAGGGCCCTCGAAGCCTTAGACTCTTTTGCTGAAGGCAGCCTGATTTTAGGAGGCGACCTAAATGCAGTACTGGACCCCTCTTGGGACAATTCCACTGGTAAGAGCTCCCTGACCAGCAAGGCAATGAAGACTTGCCGAACTGCACTTGCCAAAAGGCAGCTATTAGATATATGGCGAATTCAAAATCCCACTACCAGGGACTACACATTTTTCTCTCCTCTTCATAATTCATACACTCGCATTGATTTCATATTCATATCACAAAACCTACTCTCAGAACAGATTCTCACAGATATTGGAGCGGCCTGTCTTTCAGACCACTCACCTGTGACACTGGAGATTGGTATTCGCCCTAAGCAGTGTCTCCCCAGGCAGTTGAGACTGAATAGCTCACTGCTACAAAATCCAGAATTTAAAAATAAGGTTCACAAAACCATCAGCAACTATTTCAGGGAAAATGACACAGCAGAGATAACCCCCTCTTACCCTATGGGCGGCTCACAAATGTGTTATCAGGGGCACTCTCATCCAAGAGACCAGCCTGATTCACAAGCAAAAAATGAAAGAAATGGCTGATTGCCTCTCATTAATAAGACAACTTGAGTCTAAACACAAGAGCACCTTGGCCCAGACAGATCTAGATATACTGACTCGGGAGAGGGATAAACTGAAGAAACTCCTTTTTCAGAAAGAGAAACACATAGCACTTAAATGCAGAAGAAGTTTTTATGAATATAGCAACAAATGTAGTAGACTCTTAGCAAGAGCACTACGAGAACAACAAGTCCTCACACATGTCACCTGTATCCAGGACTCCAGAGGCAATAAGAAAAAGAGACACGAATCAATTGCCAGAGTCTTTCGAGACTATTACCACTCCTTATAACCTTCCCTCTCCTGACACGGGCGCCTCCGGTTTAAGTAGAACCCAAGCAATTAATCAATACCTCTCCAACTCAGGCTTACCCATCCTCTCAGCTGAAGTCCTAGAAGATCTTGAGAAGCCCATTCTGGAAGATGAGATTAGATTATCAATCAAAGATTCTCCCACAGGTAAAGCCCCTGGCCCTGATGGCCTTCCCTTAGAGTACTATAGATCATTTAAAAACGAACTTTCCCCCTTCTTAACGAAAGCCCTTAACAGCTTAGCCCCGGAGGACATAGAACCAGCACAACTGCCCATGGACATGTTGAGGGCACAGATTACTGTCATCCCCAAGACGGGGAAGGACGCCACCTTGTGCTCCAACTATAGGCCCATCCATTTATTAAACACCGATCTAAAGCTCTTTGCCAAAATTCTTGCCAATAGAATATCCCCCTTTATGTGCAATTTAGTTGACCCTGACCAGGCAGGCTTTATACCAGGAAGAGAGGCCAGAGACAATGTCATTCGAGCAATTGATCTTATAGACTGGGCCCACACTGCACACACCCCCACTCTGCTTCTATCAACAGATGCTGAAAAAGCTTTCGATAGGGTAGACTGGGGGTTCCTCACATGCACTCTTAAACATATTGGATTAGGACCGCATATGCTGCAGTAGATTTTGTCTCTGTACTCCAGACCTACAGCCTGTATCAGGGTCAATGGACTAGTCTCAGATTCTCTATCTATTGGCAATGGCACTAGACAGGGGTGCCCCCTATCCCCTCTTATTCTTGCACTGACTCTGGAGCCCTGCTTACGCACCATCCGTAAAAATCAGGACATCAAAGGGCTACATATTAAATCTTCAGAGCACAAGGTGGCGGCCTACGCCGATGATTTACTCTTTTTTCTTACAACTCCACATATCTCCTTACCAAACTTAATGAAAGAACTAGGGACTTACCAATCATTAGCTAACTATAAAATTAACCCTGATAAGTGCCAGGCTATGGGTATAGCGTTACCAGCAACCCTCACTGCCACCATTCAATCCAACTTCCCCTTTAAATGGGTATCACGTGCCATTACATATCTAGGGACCCAACTTCCTTCTACCACTTCAGCTATATACAAACTAAATTTCCCTCCTTTAGTCCATACTATTAAGCACGATCTTCAAAGATGGGACCAACCACACTTTTCTTGGATAGGCTGAATTAACATTATTAAGATGAATGTACTACCCAGGTTATTATATCTATATCAAGCTTTACCCATCACACCGCCTATAGAACATTTCAAAGACCTTAAAAAACTTTTTACGCAATTCATTTGGCACAAAAAAAAACCTCGAATAAGATACAGTGCACTAACCCTATCTAAACCCCAGGGTGGTTTGGCTGTCCCTGACCTCAAAAAATATCATAGTGCAGCCTCTTTGGTCCGCCTGATCGATTGGCACAGACACGCTGAACATAAACGCTGGGTGCAACTGGAGTCTGACATGTTGGGACCCAATCTATCGACCCTCCCTTGGACCACACCTAAAGCCTCTACAGGCATTCTCTAAAACTCGTAATAGGCCAGATATCTCTCCATGGCCGACTCCACTTGTCCCTCTTTTAAATAACCCTCTGTTCCCCCCAGGTTGCAACCATAGAGGATATCAGCATTGGAGAGCAGGTCCTCCTCTGCGGGCCCAAGATCTTATAACACACTCAAATTGGACACCTTTGACTAACCTATGTCTAGTGAGGAAAACCCCACTTTTAGACCTGTGGAGCCTCCTGCAATTCCAACACTTCCTACAATCTTTAGGCACAAGGGCTCAGCTGTCTCGTGAACTCACACCTTTTGAATTAATTTGCCTGGGGAAGAGCGAAGCGGAAAGGTCTCTATCACAAATCTACCAATTACTGGGTTCCGATGAATCCTGGGCCCTACAATTAAAGAACAAATGGGAGGTTGACCTGGGCTACACGTTTTCTGACGCACAATGGCAAAAGATATTATTGCTAAACCAGAAATCCTCTATTTCTGCAAAAATCCAGGAGTCAAACTATAAAATATTGAGTAGATGGTACATGTACAGTCTGAACAACAGGACGGAGGCGTGGTTCTGGCAGGGTGCCCCAAACCCCTCTCTTTTTTCCCTTCCTTCTCTATACCCCTTAACTTTCTCTTTTCTTCTCACCCTTTCCTCTTCTCTAGATGTCTTCTCTTAAATCTTGACCTACAGGCAACAAGATCCTCTGATGATAATCTTGATACTGTAGTGACTAATAGTTCAAGGTACTGGAGTGATACGGAGGACCCCCCTCGGAAATACACACAACCCCCTCTCCATAATGATCACTTAACATTTTCATATGGTCCCTAGCAGAATGATCCCTCTGGGCTCTAGGGACCACAGCCTTCATATCTTTTATTGTGTTCAGAATTCTGGGAGTGTGGTAAATTTGCCCTAATTGAAACTTTTTTCTTAATGGTGTGGGGGGGGGGAGGTCCCTCCCTATAACACTCCACACCATGATGTTATATATTGATTACATTTTATACACGGTGGTGCTGGTTTGCTACCGTTACTGCAAAACTTCCTGGTTCTATAGGTACCATATGTACACATGGATAATATTTGATTCTTAATTTACTGTTTTCTTTTATCTTACTGTAGCACCTAGACCATAGTGTTCATATAAATGCCTGTACGATTGTCTATCCAAAAATTTGAAAAATAAAGAATCTTTAAAAAAAAAAATGTATGATGCAAGTATAGTTTTAACTATACATGAATAGAACATGTAAACAATTAGTGAATGCCACTTTTGGAAAACTGGTTGCCATTTTTGACATTGTACCGGATAAAGAATTTGGAAGGGCTGAATATAAATGGTTCAGTTAACTACTCTGCAGTCACCTGCACTATGGCAGTTATTATTGAAATAGCATTTTCCTGTAAAATAACTAGCATATAATTTGGTAGTTGCAGTGTTCTGTACATTAAGGCAGGGGTCACACTTGTCTTTCAGTTTCTACACTTTTCAGAAAACTGAAAGACAAATGTGACCTCTACCTTACAACAGCTAATGTAATTTATAGAGAAAACTGACAAATTGCGCAAGATGTCAGGTTTTTTTCTGCGTGCGAAATCTACATTCAAGTGTGACCTAGCTCATTGATTAACATGAGTTCTCAGTTGAAGTTAGTTTTTCTGTGCAGAAAATGCGTACGAAAGCCGGTAAGTGTGACCCCTGCCTTATGGATACACTGGCTTCCATTGCTAGTGTTTCCTTTATTTTTTTGAGAACACTAAGGAGCGCAAACCTTCCACAGAAGATGCGGGTTAATTTCGACAGATGCACTATAGAAAGCGTCTTGACCAACTGCATGACAGCCTGGTACAACAGCTGCTCCAAGGCTGGTAGAGAAGCCCTGAAGTGAGTTGTAAAAACAGAAAAGGTCATTATCAGCACTGAACTACCATCACTGGAACTCTTGTATAAAATTCGCTGTATGAGAAGGGCCAAAAACATTATCAAGATCAACACTTGGGAAACACTGTGTTTGAGCTCCTTCCACCAGGAAGACGTTTTAGATCAATCCACATACACAGACTGAAAACCAGCTTTTTGCCATAAACTTGTTAAAGGAAACCATAGACGAAATAAAAAAAAAGTTTTATACATACCCAGGTATGTATAAAACTTTTTTTTATTTCGTCTATGGTTTCCTTTAACAAGTTTATGGCAAAAAGCTGGTTTTCAGTCTGTGTATGTGGATTGATCTAAAACGTCTACCTGGTGACTTCCTCCAGTCCATTGCGCACGGATCACTCCCACGCTGCCATCCTCCGCTGCCTGCAGCTTCGGTATCGAGTCCTGTTAGTTCTGCCAGTTGCTGCCAGTCTGTGTAAGAGAAGTGCGCTCTCTACGTATCTCTCCAGCAGCAGCCGCCGGAGAGATATGTAGAGAGCGCACTTCGTAGAGAGTACATTTTATCTATGGTACACTTTAAACTCTGAATCTTCTCTTGAAATAATGAACACTGTGTACAAATTGTTTAAATATCTGAAATTTCTGGCGTACTTGTATAATTCCTCTATTTCTACCTTTGTTACTATCACTATGTTCTTTATATGCACCATGGGGCTGTCATGAAAAGTAATTTCGTTGTGTTACACAATGACCATAAAGTGCTTGAATTGAATTGATGCATTGCCTTCCTGTGCAGTAGCTGTGAATGCATTATGATCAAAATCATAGTGATGATGAAGTATTAATTAGACCTGAATTGTATCATTCAAACTTCTAAACTGTTTGCCACCATGTAAGAAATACACCAAGAAAGCTCTGATGTTACTAATAACTCGTAGGAGTCGGATCAGGTTATTTGGCCGCAGAGCTTATCAGGCATCTAATAGATGTCTGTGTTAGCTGTAATTGGGCATCCAAGCATTGAGTTGGGTGCCTGATGCAGCAAGTAGAGTTGGGCCGAACCTCCGATTTTAGGTTCGCGAACCGGGTTCGCGAACTTCCGCGGAAGGTTCGGTTCGCGTTAAAGTTCGCGAACCGCAATAGACTTCAATGGGGATGCGAACTTTGAAAAAAAAAAATAATTATGCTGGCCACAAAAGTGATGGAAAAGATGTTTCAAGGGGTCTAACACCTGGAGGGGGGCATGGCGGAGTGGGATACACGCCAAAAGTCCCCGGGAAAAATCTGGATTTGACGAAAAGCAGCGTTTTAAGGGCAGAAATCACATTGAATGCTAAATGACAGGCCTAAAGTGCTTTAAAACATCTTGCATGTGTATACATCAATCAGGTAGTGTAATTAAGGTACTGCTTCACACTGACACACCAAACTCCACTGAACAGAACAGGTATGCAGTGGCGGGTTCACTAAACAGGTATACAGTGGCGGGTCCACTGAACAGAACAGGTATGCAGTGGCGGGTTCACTGAACAGGTATGCAGTGGTGGGTTCACAGAACAGGTATGCAGTGGTGGGTTCACAGAACAGGTATGCAGTGGCAGCAGGATCACTGAACAGGTATGCAGTGGTGGGTGGGTTCACAGAACAGGTATGCAGTGGTGGGTTCACAGAACAGGTATGCAGTGGCAGGATCACTGAACAGGTATGCAGTGGTGGGTGGGTTCACAGAACAGGTATGCAGTGGCAGCAGGATCACTGAACAGGTATGCAGTGGTGGGTGGGTTCACAGAACAGGTATGCAGTGGCAGGATCACTGAACAGGTATGCAGTGGTGGGTGGGTTCACAGAACAGGTATGCAGTGGCAGCAGGATCACTGAACAGGTATGCAGTGGTGGGTGGGTTCACAGAACAGGTATGCAGTGGTGGGTTCACAGAACAGGTATGCAGTGGCAGCAGGATCACTGAACAGGTATGCAGTGGTGGGTGGGTTCACAGAACAGGTATGCAGTGGTGGGTTCACAGAACAGGTATGCAGTGGCAGGATCACTGAACAGGTATGCAGTGGTGGGTGGGTTCACAGAACAGGTATGCAGTGGCAGCAGGATCACTGAACAGGTATGCAGTGGTGGGTGGGTTCACAGAACAGGTATGCAGTGGCAGGATCACTGAACAGGTATGCAGTGGTGGTGGGTGGGTTCACAGAACAGGTATGCAGTGGCAGGATCACTGAACAGGTATGCAGTGGTGGGTGGGTTCACAGAACAGGTATGCAGTGGCAGCAGGATCACTGAACAGGTATGCAGTGGTGGGTGGGTTCACAGAACAGGTATGCAGTGGCAGGATCACTGAACAGGTATGCAGTGGTGGTGGGTGGGTTCACAGAACAGGTATGCAGTGGCAGGATCACTGAACAGGTATGCAGTGGCAGGATCACAGTACAGGTATGCAGTGGGCTGAGGGCTCACTGAACAGAACAGGTATGCAGCCAGGAAGAAGTTAAGCCTAACTAATCTTTCCCTATATGAGAGACTGCAGCAGCTCGCCCTACTCTCACTAATGCAGGCACACGAGTGGCCGTAATGGCCGCCGCTGCCTGCCTTATATAAGGGGGGTGGGGCTCCAGGGGCTAGTGTAGCCTAATTGGCTACACTGGGCCTGCTGACTGTGATGTAGAGGGTCAAAGTTGACCCTCAGGTGCATTATGGGGCGAACCGAACTTCTTCCGCAAAACGTTCGCGTGCGGTACCCGCACGCGAACCACCTAAGTTCGCGCGAACCACGTTCGCCGGCGAACCATTCGGCCCAACTCTAGCAGCAAGTAGCTGATTGGCTACTACATAGCAATTAAGGGCTGTAGCCAGTCCTAGATGATCGGCTACAAGTAGTGGTCATTTGGGTGCCATGGTTAAGAGATTCGGTTTAGGCACCAGGCACTTAAAGGGGAGAATTTGTGTTAGGCGTTAGGTGTGTGTGTGTGTGTGTGGGGGGGGGGTGTTGTTTTAGGCACTAGGAGTGGGGGATTAGATTTAGGCTTTAGATGGGGGGGGGTGTCTTGGCAATGGGAGGGGGGGTTCAAGTGAGAATGGGTGCTAGGTAGTGCATTTTAACCACTTCCCTACCAAAGGTTTTTTCCACTTCAAGACCAAAGCATTTTTCACATAACGCTTCTCCTATTCATTCACCAATAACTTTATGACTACTTATCACACTGAAACAATCTATATATTATTTTTTTGTGGGCAGTACTTTTTGCTAAGAATTATTTTATTATATATGGAGTTTACAAGGAAGGAGAAGGAAATAATTGCTAAAAGTCATAATTTCTTAGCTTTCAGCCATTGTAGTTTAAAAATAAAATGTGCTATTGTAGATAAAACAGACATTTTATTTGCCCATTTGTCCCGGTTATTACAACGTTTAAATTGCGTCCCTATTACAATGTATGGCGATAATATTTTATTTGGAAATAAAGGTGCATTTTTTCAGTTTAGTGTTTTTTATACTATAGAAATAATTATAAGCTTTTATTTACAAAAGCAACAGTAATATACCCTCATAGCATACATATTTAAAAAGTCCCTAAGGTAACTATTTATGTAGTTTTTTTTTTTAATGTTGTAATTTTATTTTTATTTTTTACAAGTTTTATTTTAGTAACTATGGGGTGGGATTGGAAGGGGTTAAAAAATAATAAATATTTAATAAAAGTGTGATTGTAAAAGTGTCTTATGGTATATTTGGGTGTATTTGGCTTTATTTTACTTTGTGGCCACAAGATGGCACTACCCTTAGTTCACTGTCTGCTGTTTACAGCAGATAGGAACAAAAATGTTTGTAACAGTTTCCTTGGGGTTATGAATGAGAGATGCATCTCTCCCATTCAAACGGCACAGTGATTGGGGCTGAGAATGAATTGATTCTCATGCCCTGATCACAGAAGAACAGGGATGCGTGATGGCGAATGGAAACGGCGCAGGAATCACGGTTGGCGGCGATAAGTAAACAGTGCATATGTATATGTGCCCTGATCTGCTAGTGGAAACACAGGGGCGTATATATACGTACCAAAAATCTGAAACTGGTTAATATATCGGTAATGTAATATACTGATATAACCTGGAGGAAGAGGAATGGTCCGATCTGCTAGAGAATACTAAAGATAGGCTTTCTAATCTCCAGCAAAGATAGGATGATACAGCTTAAATTTACCCTAAGAATATACTGCAACCTCCAAAGACTTACTCAAATGTATCCAGAAAGAGAGGACACCTGTAAATGTTGCAGGCCTGAGGTTGGGACGTTTTTTCATTTAATGTGGTCATGTCCATACTTTATATACAGACCTATTGATGTCAAATATTTAAAGTACTCTGCAAAGTTTTTGATACCTGTGTCAGTCCTGATCCGAAGCTCTTAGTGCTGGGAGTTGTCGGAGCGATAGTGACATCCCAGAAGAATGTTATCTAGTGGAACATCCTGTGCTTTTATGCATGCAAACTTCTCATATTGCACTAGATTCAGCCTCGGGCCTTGACGTCCTTAGACTGTGTTAAGTTAGTCTTGGCCTAGATTCAAATGTATAAACTAACCTATATAGAAAGAAACTGCCCAAATAATTTGATAAAGTTTTAGTCTTCCTAGTTGAAATACATTAAGGACTAAGGCATTAATTATAAAGCTATCTCCTGAGACTCAAAAGTGGGTGTCGTGACAGCCTCTATACCTTTTACTTTTGGTGGGACATGACAAGCCGCATGGGAACCCCTTGATGGTATTGAATTGTATTTTCTATGTTCTTATTGAAAATTCAAATTAAAAAAAATCTGTTAAAAATTACTGATATATAGCTACCACACACTATTACACACTGCCCAACTCAAGCAGTGCCACCACAAAATGTACAGTGTAGGAGTGAGGTGGTATTTTCAGCAAAGCAAATTTTCCAAAAAGAATTTCTCTACTGCAGTCCCATGCCTACAGTGCTATTAAAAAAAACACGTTGCTCTGCTCAGTTGGCTTCTAGCTCCAACATAGTAAAAAATGCACCCACTGCATTAAACAGGCAACTTATTTTTTTTCTAATATGAATTGATATGAGATTTTTCAAGTGGCTATGAGCGCTCCTCTCTATTATTAAGCCTTGAGATAACCTAAGAATGAACAATATATTCTATACCATTAAGCACACCCTAAAAACTGTTTGCAATTGTTAATACACAATCCAAAAAAGGGAAGAACGAAGGAAAAAAATAAACATCACAAATGTACAATTAAACAGCACTATAGATCGCCACACATGGGAGGGGTATACCACCCTACAGTCAATGTTCATAAATGGATTGTGCCGGCGCTCAACATATAGTTCACTGTTAGTGATATATTTAAATATATAAAAAACTGCTAGCCGCTCACCAGATGCCAATGCTGATCAGAGATGCAAGATCAGCCAACAGCGCTTATCGGATCCAAGATTGTATAAAATCCTCCTGACAGGGCTTGTGAACTCGGGAGACAGCATTGGCATCTGGTGAGCGGCTAGCAGTTTTTTAGATATGCTGGTGGTGGGCTGTCTTGTATTTGAACACCAACACACGAGTGGGGTTGCTGTGACATTGTGGCAACGTCTGTAAGGTGGATTACGCTATGTGCTTTCACTTTCTTTAAGTTTTAGATGCGGGTAGACACAGATGAAGATGCGGATATACTGATATGCTTCTTATGCTGATCTATAACAAAATCAGCCATCGTATCTGGTGAGAGTATTTTGTGTGAACTAATTTTGAAAAGTGAAGAAATATATCACTAATAGTGAACTATATGTTGAGCGCCGGCACAATCCATTTATGAACAATGAATTGATATGAGCTTGATTAATGTCATACTTAGGCAGAGGCATCGCTAGGGCCTTTGATTCGGGGCACTGGGCTGGGACCTGTTGCCATGGTGCCCCGGATCGCTTGATTGGCAGGAGGGGGCACTTGGCGGAGCAGTGGGGGGGGGGGGGGGAGCGAGCAGTTAAAAACTCACCTCCGATCGCAGCCTCCAGCTTCTTCCCATCACAGGGGGCACTGTAACCAAGGCGACGGACATCGGGGAGGAAGTCGGAAGAAGCTGGAGGCTGCGATCAGAGGTGAGTTTTTAACTGCCTGCTCCCCCCACCACTCCGCCTCCTTACTCCTGCCTCCTACGTTGGGGGCTGCTGCCCATCTAATCTACCCTAGGGGATGCTTCCTATCTCACCTACGCTGGGGGCAGCTACCTATCTCACCTACGCTGTGCGCAGCTACCTATCTCACCTACGCTCTCGGCAGCTACCTATCTCACCTACGCTGGGGGCAGCTACCTATCTCACCTATGCTGGGGGAAGCTACCTATCTCACCTATGCTGGGGGCACCTACCTATCTAACCTATACTGGAGGCACCTACCTATCTAACCTATACTGGGGGAACATACCTATCTAACCTATACTGAAGGCACCTACCTATCTACAGCCAAGCAAAGCCCTAGGGCCCCAGCCCAGCAAAGCAGAGCCCACAGCAAAGCAACCCCCCCCCCCAGCCTAGCAAAGCATACAGCCAAGCAAAGCTTAGTAAAGCCCCCAGCCTAGCAAAGCCCCCCAACATGCCACCAGCAAATTGCCCAGCCCAACAAAGCCCCCAGCAAGTCACCTAGCAAAGCCAGGCCGGCTCAACATCACTGCCAGCCAAGCTGGCACAGCATCACTGTCAGCCAGGCCAGCACAGCATCACCACCAGCCAGGCCAGCACAGCACAGCATCACCATCAGCCAGGCCAGCACAGCATAGCATAACCACCAGCCAGGCAGCTCAGCATAACCACCAGCCGAGTACAGCATACGGGCCAGCCAGCCGAAGACAAGACAGAAGCCAGGTGAGGGGCTTATATATGTGAAATATTGCCTATCGAATATATTTAAGTTACACCACTGCTATGTTCATGTACATTTGGCCCCACCTATGACCACGCCTACTTTACGCGGCATGACCAAGCCCGTTTTTCGCCACGCGCGCCGCACACTCATACCCTCTTAGTGCCCAGGATCTCCCAGGAACCTAGAAACGCCCCTGTACTTAGGAATAATGAAGTTTAATACTATGGGTCTTTTTCTATGAATGAATACCCTGTGTGACCTGTCAACTACTCTAATTATGCTGCCAGTCATGCTATCAGAATTTTCAGTGCTGACTAGCACATTATTTGTTGAGTAAATAATTCAAATCAGGAAATGTGTTTAGAGAGATACAGCCATGCTTAGTGGTCTGCTTGCTCTTGTGCTAATTGGGCATATATTGTATATGATATCTATGTATGATAAAAGTAAATACTTAGTAGTGCTGTTTTTACTTAAAGCATCAAGAACATTTCTCAACAATTCAGAGCCGGAGATAGCATTAACAAGTTCTAGGTTGGTAGCACATTGTGGACCTCTAAAGGGGTTTTGAACTCGCCGGTTTAAGCCAATGCTTTTTGTACAAAAAAAGTGTAAAATTCCCATAAATAGATGAGCAGTAGGAAATGTGTTCCTTGGACTGTGATAGTTGGTACATTGTTTCTGGTGCAGATAAAATGCCTGAATGCAAGGTAAAATATTTGGTTTGGTCATCAAGGTGATGTATCACTGGCCCGGTATTTGGCTTTTGCCACCTCACTTCCTGCCCTATGTAGCCATCTGGAGGGCAGGAGAGAGTAACTCACAGTCTCTGAGCCCCCTCTGAGCAGCTCTGTCAATGTGTTTTGGATTTGAAGGCTTTTCCCGGCTAAGCTGAGCCATCTGTTCGAGTGCTGCCTTGGTCTCCCAGCTATTCAAACATGTGTGGCTCATTTATTGTGTGAACTGGCCTGAACATCTTTTAAATCAATACACACATTATGCCAGCCAAAGCCTGCCGTGATTTTATTATGCCTGCTTAACCCTTCAGGTATTACACTGCCTGATCCAGATAATATTGTTCTTTTTACACATATGAGACTTTCTTATTACCCTATAGGTTCACATAATTTCTATATTATGACTGTTGTTTCCATTTATATATTTGCTTATGTAACCTGTCAAGCTAGTTTAACTTGTGCATGCACTGGCACCTTGTTAAATAGCTCTTCTAGAGCTACATAGTCCTTCAAGATGGTAGAATCCTGTTGTAATAAACTGTTATATTGCTAAGCTTAAAGCTCGTTAAACCCAGAATTAAACAAGATAAATTCTTAAAGCAATCATGTTGATTTGTGTAAATTAGAGGTATTACTTTTGCAAATTAACTTTTCGAATTGAAAAATCCTTTTTGAACATTTGGATATTTATACAAATTTAGAGCCTGTTATTTCCTGATATGAGATATGGGTTCTAGTCCCTACTTCCTGAGAAGTGCAAATTTCCATTGGTAAATATTACCTACACCTGTATACTACAACTATACCTAACCCTACTCTCACACAGAACCCTCCCTCTACCGAGGCCTAACCCTAAGACCCTCCCTTCCTGAGGCCTAACTGTAAACCCCCTTTCTTCGCTGCAAATAATGTTCATACAAAAAGTGATACATTTCTAAAATAATAAAGTTAAAAACAATAATTTACATTATGATTCTCAAAACTAATTTCATAACAATATTTATCAAAACGCTAATTCTCAAAATGAAAACTTTTGGTTGGATGGGCCCAGCACCCGTTATTTATCGGGCATTCAAATTTCTTCTTTGAGCGCCCAATAGCTGATATTTTGCATTAGTGCCTATGGGGCGCCCAAATAGTCTATTAGCTCCAGGCGCCGAAATTGCCTGATTCCCTTCAGAGTGCTGAAAAGTTATTGTAAACAGAGGATGATAAATTATCTCCTAGGAAAAAACTTGTACATTTAAAAAAAGTGAACTAAATAATGTGATGATTTGCTCAGCTGCCTGTGCAGGCAGGCAGCCTTTTGACCATTGTGTAGGTTTGCATGCTGCAGGACTCTGGAAAGAAGAGCTTCTGTCAGTTTTGCAGCTTGTGCTTGCAGAGGAATTTGCATACGTTGTCATGCAAATTGCCTGGCCACATTCATTGGAGGCGTGTACTATAAGTACTATGTCTTTCCCACAATGCTTCGCTGTTCATAAGGATTTTGTCCTGTGTAACACTCCTGCCGGGAGTGTCAGCCATGCTCTTTGTTTGAAGTTCAGCTTAGAGTAATTCCTGAATCTGCGCTAGGCAGGTTTTCTCTAGTGCAGTTAGGATTGTATTATCTGTTTGTATGTTCTGTTGCCATTGTCCTGTCCCAACGGTGGTCGAGAGGAAATGGTTCTGATCTCTGTTCTTGGAGTATAGCTGGTGCAGCGGTTGCTACCAGCTATCTCTTCTGTTCTGTCTCCTGGGATCGCGCTAGCTACTTTTTGCTAGCGATGGGGATCCTTCTGTTCTGCAACTCTGTCTCCTGGGATCGCGCTAGCCACTTTTCGCTAGCGCTGGGGATCCTTCTGTTCTGTCTCCTGGGATCGCGCTAGCCACTTTTCGCTAGCGCTGGGGATCCTTCTGTTCTGTCTCCTGGGATCGCGCTAGCCACTTTTCGCTAGCGCTGGGGATCCTATATCTCGCTTGTCCCTGTTTTCGTGTGTCTGTCTTGTCTGCTACGCTTGCTGGAGGCTCGGTGAGGTAACCGTTAAGCAAGCGTACGCGCCCTCTGTTTCATGTTTGTCTGTCAATGGTTAGTTAGGTGTGCTTGTCTCTATTGTGCTTATCACGTGGAGACCGCGCATAACCGCGTGCACTGTTGCGAATGAGTGCGGTGTCCGCGGTTAGCTAGCGTTTGTTATTTTCCTTGTTATTCTCATTGTATTATTTGCTGTGCCTTTGCTAACCTCGTATTCTGTTCTGATCTGCCTTGTGTCACGTCTGGCGATCGCACCTCTCGCGATCGCGTTCCTATTTCATATCTGCTGTTGTGTGTGCGCGGTTGCGGGGTGGCGACTAGATTGGCGCACACACATACAATCTGTCCCTTTGCTCGTCCTCATTCGCAATTGCCTCTCTTGCGATTGCGTTCTGCGCTTCGTACAAATTCCTGTCTGGCATTTGTGGAGGTACAGAGGATTGGTTTCTCTGCACTCCCCAGCGCCATCTGCCGACAGGAATTTTCCCTCTACGGGTGCGTAGCACCTTTTGCTGGGTTCCTGCAAATTATACGCTTGTGGAGGATTTCCGCCGTGCCAGCGCACGCGTTGTGCGCTGATCACGGGGAAAGTTCCACAATCGTTACAAATAAGGCCCAAGGTGTCAAATATAGTGCTGGCATCCCTGGAATGTATTCTGAAATGTACTGTTCTGCCTACTTTGTGTGCCACAAGGCCACACTTGATTGACCCTTCCACCCCATCCTCCATCCCTGAAGCAGCAACAAGAGGGTAGAAAATACACCCTTTATAACACCAACACTGTATATGTACACTAGCATAAATTGGGGTTCAAATTAACCCTGTAGTGGGAAGCATTTGGAAGCTGCCATATTTATTTCCTTTTAATCAGCAGCAATTGACTGCCTGTCCTTGATTATCTTTTTGGCTGATCTGACCTACACAGTTAAAACAAGCACTAGTTAAGTGGGAGCACATGATCTGCATACTAGTTCTGGATCTGTGAGTAGTGGAGACAGAAAATCAGCAAGACAGCCAAGCAATTTGCATTGTTTAAAAGGAAATAAATATAACAGCCTCCATATCACTTTCATTATAGGGTCACTTTAAGGTGTCAGTAATTCCATATATTCTTAAAACTGCACTTATAATAGTCAAAAATGTTACATTACAGTCCTTCCAACCTCATACTGAGCTCCCAGACCAATGGCAATTTACTTGGGTTCTCTCACGCTAGAGATAATTGAGGATCTTTCAAACCCAGCTTAGATCCCCCCCCCCTCCCCCACAGCCATATGTTATGGAGTGGATCATATTAGACGCTAGCAATGGTTGCTGAATGGATACTTCTTTTTACAGTTACGTTTAGACACACACCAAAAGATGTTTTATTAAATGCAAGCAGTTCTGGATTTATTTTACAATGGCCAGGTGTCTGCACAACAGTTAATTTGAAAACTTTTTGTCTGTCCTCACTTTGGTCCATGATGATCCATTTAAGGGTTGCAGAACTCAGTCACCTAGTAGAAGACAATGTTTAATTAACCCAGACTGGGTCTGTAGGAGAATTGTTGCTGTCAAATGATCTCCAACCCAGTATAAATAAATGACAGGGCACACATTTTCCCTTGAAAATCTCAGTAACGCTCTGACAGAAGTATGTGCCTAAAATAAGTACTGTGAAAGGATATGGTACATTGTGAAGGTTTGATATTTTGCAAGACCAGACATTTATTGCATCTACAAAGTCCCTGTTACTGCTAATTCAGTAAAACAACTAAGTTTACACTGTGCTGGACCCAGCTGAAGAGGTACCTACTATAAACACATTGAATGTTTGTTCTGTATCGCTCTGATTGTACATTGAACCATCTACTGCCTCTTCATGCAGAAAAGTGCCATCCACTAAATGAATTTGTGCTTTCCAAAAAATAAGACCGACTGGACACAATCAACAGATACATGTGAGCTGGCTCATAGAGAATCATTATCGTCTTTGCCCATTTCATTTTCAGTCCACTGTCCATTCTAACAAAAGAAGTGGATCTAGTGTGAATCCTACCTAATAAAAGTCTCATGTCCCTGTGTCAGTGCTTTTGCGCTACTGCGCATGTCCTGCACTGACAGCTGTTGGGACAGGACAGGCCAGGGGAAGGCCAGGCAGGTAGGCATGTGCGTGTGGTGGGCGGTCAGGCAGTCATGTGAACACGTGGAGGGCGGTTGTGCGTATGCGCGCTGTAATGTGGCAGCAGCAACAGACTAGAGTCAGTTTTTAACCACTTCACCATGGAGGGGTTTTACCCCTTGAGCACCAGAGCAATTTTCACCTTTCAGTGCTTCCATTCATTCATCTATAACGTTATTATTACTTATCGCAATGAAATGAACGATATCTTTTTTTTTCGCCACCAATTTGGCTTTCTTTAGGTGGGACATTATGCCAAAAATTATTTTATTCTAAATGTGTTTTAATGGGAAAATAGGAAAACATTTGGGGGAAAAAAAATCACTATTTTTCCATTTTCGGCCATTATAGTTTTTAAATAATGCATGCTACTGTAATTAAAACCCATGCAATTTATTTGCCCATTTGTCCTGGTTATTACACCGTTTAAATTATGTCCCTATCACAATGTTTGGCGCCAATATTTTATTTGGAAATAAAGGTGCATTTTTTTCAGTTTTGCGTCCATCCCAAATTACAAGCCCATAGTTTATAAAGTAACAGTGTTATACCCTCTTGACATAAATATTTAAAGTTTTCAGTCCGTAAGGTAACTATTTATGTATTTTTTTATTGTAATTTTTTTTTTATTACAAAAAAAAATGGGGAGAGTGTGGGATGTAATGAGTTAATTTATAACGTAAAACTATGTATTTGTATATGAAAAATGCTTTTGGGTGTAGTTTTACTATTTGGCCACAAGATGGCCACAGTAACTTTTTGTGCATGCGACCTGTAAGCGTAGGAAGTACGCTTAGAGGAAATACAATGAGGCTGGGAAACATTTTTTTTTCACAATGAGCGCGCTGATTCTCATAGAAGCAGCCGATCATTGCTGGGGGGCTGAGATCAAAGAACGGGAAAGTTTTTTCCCGTTCATCGATCTCTGGGCGAGTGGCGTGCACGAGCGCTGGAGCGAGCACAGCCGAGCGGGGTGCGTATATCTATGCTCCTGGTGGGGAAAAGGTGTTAAAAGGAGTGTAGATATACGCTCCAGTGGTGGTAAAGTGGTTAAACATGCTTAGGTCGCCTAGTAGAGCTATAATCTCACAGATACAAATGTTTAGCAGTAGCAGAGACTCTGTAGGTTTGACCGATCAGTTCAACCAGTTTTTTGTCTAATGGCATGTTGCAGCCTAAAGTGTACAATAGCCCTAATATATAATCAGTAAAAGTTGCAATCATACCAGTGTAATAAATATATATATACATATATATATGTGTTGCTGCAAAACAGTTTTGAAAAATATCCTACCCCATTACCTTTTTAAAATGCTTCACGTGATGGACACTTACATTTAGTAGTTTAGGTCATCAAAGTTCTCAGTTTCTATCTGTCTTGGTTCAACCATGTGTTATAATAAATGGTACTTATGCATTAACCCATATATCTAACTGCTGAGTAGCTAGCAAATGATTTCATAAGAACTTCATAAGAAGAGCACTAGTACTAACCTTTCTTCTGAATAACAATAATCTCCCCTCTCTGATGCCCATCAATGGAAGGGAAGGTTAGTGTTAGGCAGAGGAGGGTGGGCGTTAGTGTTAAGCATTTGAGTGGAGAGGTTAGTGTTAGGCGGGGGGGGGGGGGGGTTAATGTGAGGCAGAGGAAAGGTTAGTGTTAGACAAAGTAGAGGGTAGTGTTAGGCAGAAGAAAGGGGAAATTAGTGTTAGGCAAAGTGGATATTAGTGTTAGGAATTTTAGAGCAGAGGTTAGTGTTAGAGGATTAGAGCGAACACGGTAAATCCAGCGCTGGAGACTTGGGCGCAGCAGCGCAGGAGACTTGGGCGCAGCCGGCGCCACCATAGGCCGTAATAGGAACTACGGCTATCGCAGGCACAGGGAGTAAATTCAGCGCCGTCAGAAGACGGACCTGAAGTTGCTTTTAAAACAATAATTCGGATTCCAGCGATTGCTGGAAGCCGAATTATTTCATTCCCCCACTATCCATGTTGGCCTGGAGGGGGAATAGTAATTAACACGGCCCGGACTTGTGCGGCAGCAGGATCAGCCATATACTGGCTGTGTCCTGCGCCCAAGTCTCCGGCGCCGTTCTCTCTCGTACACCATTAGAGAGGAAAGGCTACTGATAGGTAGAAGAGAGGTTAGTGCTTGTGCTGTTCTGATGACGATCTCTCTCCTGTGAATGTGAATCAGCTGTTAGCTGATCATCTGCTAGGTCAATGGGCTAAGTACCTAATAAACTAACATAATATTCTCTACTTTAGCTTATCGCCTACCTTTTGAGTTCTGGGACGTCTTCAGCCTGTCATTGCCTTTTGTGTAATCTTTGGTTACCCCAGTATTGAAAAAAAAAAATTCTCAACCACACTGGAATGACTTCTGTAAACTACTGCATGCCCTACATGTTGCTACCGATATAATGTTACTCTGTAAACAAGAGAAATAGAAGCATTTTAACTTACGGCTCTACATTTACTTTTTGTTAGGATAACATCTGAAGAGGAAAATACACTGTGGTCTGGATAGCTGACAACGAAAACATCAAAATCTATTTTTTATACCAAACAGCAAGGTCTGTGTAATTACTAAATCCATTGTGTAAAGAGAAAAAGACAGCAGATGTAGAACACTCTATTCTTTTTTTTTCTGAATCTTAACAAATAATTGAGAAAATATATTCAGGCTGGGAAAATGCCAGTTCTGTTCAATGTTTTGTATCAATAAAGTGGTAAAAAATCTCAGTGTAGTGATTGCACAAAAAGTTGTTGACTGCAGTAAGCCATACCAATCAGCAATAGATTGGCTTGGATTCAAATACTTATTTTTAGCTGGTAGAAACAGATTACTATTCTTGGTGCTATTGTTTCGTCTCCTGTAACAGAAAGGTGTTTTACAACAGTGTCCCTTTAGGGTGTAGTGCAGAACATGGTAGGGAGGACATACACATTAGACAAGTTGCAATAAACATAGACAAAATTCCATCAGCTTTGAACAGGCAAGTGACCTTGACTTTCAGACAGCGGATCTCAGTTTAATGAAACATACCTCTCTATTCTATTCATTTTGGTCTATGTGGATTAAGTCTAATAACTAGTGTAATTTAAGCCTAATATTGATATTATACTGTTGCCAGTGGGCAGCATTTCGCCATAAAATAATCGTAAAGTGGGCAGCATTTCACCATAAACTAATCGTAAAGTGGGCAGCATTTCACCATAAAATAATCGTAAAGTGGGCAGCATTTCACCATAAAATAATCGCAAAGTAGGCAGCATTTCACCATAAAATAATCACAAAGTGGGCAGCATTTCACCATAAAATAATCGTAAAGTGGGCAGTATTTCACCATAAAATAATCGTAAAGTGGGCAGCATTTTGCCATAAAATAATCGTAAAGTGGGCAGCATTTTACCATAAAATAATCGTAAAGTGGGCAGCAGTCAGCAGTCAGCATAAAATCGCAATGTGGGCAGCGTTCACCAGAAAATTGTACAGTGGGCAGCAGTCATCAGAAAATCGCAATGTGGGCAGCATTCACTAGAACATCGTACAGTGGGCAGCATTCACCAGAAAATCACAATGAGGGCTGTGTTCACCAGAAAATCGTACAGTGGGCAGCGTTCACCAGAATATCGTACAGTGGGCAGCAGGCACCAGAAAATCATACAGTGAGCAGCAGTCACCAGAAAATCGCAATGTGGGCAGCAGTCACCAGAAAATCGTACAGTCGGCAGCGTTCACCAGAAAATCGTACAGTGGGCAGCAGGCACCAGAAAATAATATAGTGGGCAGCAGTCACCAGAAAATCGCAATGTGGGCAGCGTTCACCAGAAAATCGTGCAGTGGGAAGCAGTCAACAGAAAATCATACAGTGGGCAGCAGTCAACAGAAAATCACAATGTGGGCAGCGTTCACCAGAAAATCGTACAGTGGGCAGCAGTCACCAGAAACTCGTAATGTGGGCAGCAGTCACCATAAAATCGTACAGTGGGCAGCAGTCACCAGAAAAATCGCAATGTGGGCAGCAGTCACCAGAAAATTGTACAGTGGGCAGCAGTCACCAGGAAAATCGCAATGTGGGCAGCAGGCACCAGAAAATCGCAATGTGGGCAGCAGGCACCAGAAAATCGCAATGTGGGCAGCAGACACCAGAAAATCGCAATGTGGGCAGCACCTGTAAAAAAAACAAAAAAAAACAAAAACAATTCACTCACCTGGCAGAAGTCTCCTCTCCTGGCCCCAGATTCCCCGACGATCCTCCTGCACATCTCCCGCGCTGACACGCAGAGTGCAGGGCTACGGCAAGATGGCTCCCGAAGCCCTGTACTGGAGACACAAAGAGTCTCCAGAGCAGGGCTTCGGCAGCCATCTTGCCATAGCCCTGCTCTGCCTCCCGGGAGACTGCGGCTGCGGGGAATGAACTGGCCCGGTGTCTATTAGACGCTGCGGCCAGTTCCACACCTGGCTGGGGGGTCCTAGAATCGGGCAGGCGGCAGCGCCGGCAGCACATGGCTGGCGGGCCCCAGAGCGGCCCCGGGCACCCCCTGCGGCTGAGGGGGTCGCATCCCCGGTGGTTACGTCGGTGAAGAAAAGTTAATGCTTGCTTGGATCGGCCGAGTAGCATGTATTTACTACCCTATAGGGGTAGAAGAAAGAAGAGAAGCAGAAGCAGGAGGCTCCTCACAGTATTTAGGGACTACGGTAAGCAATTCTCTGGAGTTTTCTTATTTATCGCCAGTGGGCAACCTACTTTGGAGAGCATTAGCTGGTAATGAGTAAGATATACTTCCTGAACAGCACAACTCACTTGCTATAGATCCTTCCTGCACGGTCCAGTCTGTGTAGCTTCCAGACTTGAAATCCAATGAAGTAGTCGACCAGCAGTGAAAATATTCAATTTTCCGTTTAATTCACAAAAAGTGAATATACAGCCATCACCCGGTGTTGGTATCAGGTGTAAGTATAGCTCTCAAGTACAAGTAGCTCTCAGATGCTCACAGCGCTGTAGGGCACACTTGGAAGTGAGTGTGTCTACATTGCAGCTGGGCAGTAAAGCACGACAAACAGTCGCCATTTTGAGTGTTTTCCCGCTCTTTGTTGAGTGCAGTGCCACTGAATGCAGGTACGGTCCAGTTTTCAATGGGGTAAGAGAGTTGCTGTCAGCCTGTCAAAATGCTGTCTGTGCCATTCAAAGCAGAGGGAGGAGTTGCAAGCAGAAGGTGTTTGTTTTGCTGTAGAAATAACAGCAATGGTTCTAACCTCTTCTCTTATTCAATCGGTGAACTGTGTGTGCAAGGAACCTATTGATAAATGGTAATATCACCAAATTGACTGGAGTGAAATCTAACACGTATCAAAACTTAGCTGTTTCACTCATCATCAGTAGTCATGATGCCACAAGGCCTGCAAGCTCATGCAGTGTTTATATGCATCAATATAGAAACCATTTACTACCCTCTCTTATATCTCCTACACTTATCCAGCTCAGAATATATCATATACAGGGGTTTATCATCAGAAAGTTTCTACACTGAGAAGAGGGAGATTTCTGGTGCTGAATTATACACAGATGGCAGTCCTGCTAGTATATTAGCAACACAGAGAAATGAGGACTCACTGTTAAAGGGACTCCGAGCTCTGTTTAAAAATAAAATTTGAACTTACCTGGGGCTTTCTCCATCCCAGCCCTGGTCGGGACGTCCCACGCCGGCCTCCTGGCTCTTCTCCCGGCGGCTGTCCGCATAGCGCGGACAGGCCGGGCCCCCGGGCGACACTGGCGAGTGTCGGGGCTTCTTCTTCCTTATACGTCACGAATGACGTCACACGCCGGCCGCCGCGCGTCATGACGGCGGCCGGCGTGACAGCACGGCGCATGCGCGGTTTAATCGCGCATGCGCCGTGCTGTCACGCCGGCCGCCGTCATGACGCGCGGCGGCCGGCGTGTGACGTCATTCGTGACGTATAAGGAAGAAGAAGCCCCGACACTCGCCAGTGTCGCCCGGGGGCCCGGCCTGTCCGCGCTATGCGGACAGCCGCCGGGAGAAGAGCCAGGAGGCCGGCGTGGGACGTCCCGACCAGGGCTGGGATGGAGAAAGCCCCAGGTAAGTTCAAATTTTATTTTTAAACAGAGCTCGGAGTCCCTTTAATGGAAGATCTGCTGAGTGTCCCACACTGACCTGAATGCCAAGACTTGAAGACTCCTTTACACAGACGGGATTAGAGTAGAAGCTTGAATCTGCTTTTTCAGCAGAAGGTCCATTTTAAGGTTCTAAATTACCATTCCCTTCATATGACTATAAAAGTCAGCTCATTTTATTTTTTTCTGCATAAAATGAACAGCGCTAATTCCATCTACAGAAAATGACACATGAGACCCACAAAATGAAAGTAGGAGTGGACAGAAATTCCACACAAATAAGTCTGTCTTAATTTAAGTTGAATATTGAGCCAAGATTAAACATAAAAGTGTCTGTTACTAAAAGCGATGTCTGGATGGAATTCAGCATCACCATCCAGCAAAGACTATGTTTTATGTACTCTATTGAGCCTTGACAACTGTCTCCATGGGTTGGTCATTGACATATTGTATTATACCTGGCTCAGACATCCAGTTTTTTTGTATCCCTGCCAAGACTCCCAGTTAAAATGCAGAGGAAAAGGCCTAGTAAAATCCAAGATGTATACAATGCCTAGAGATTCATCTTGTAAAAAAAAAGTGTTTGTATCTGGGAGATCAATACAAAGATCAGAAACACAGGACACATTCACAGGCCTGCATGGTGAGCAAAATAGTTAATTATTTTCAGCTTAAAATAGAACGCAAATATCCTCTAAAATGAACACCTCAAAATGATTGAAATAAGGGTAAAGAGGTACCCAGGTAAAGATAAAATTAGGTTAAATTCAAGTAAAACAGAAAAATGATGTGGCTTACCTCAATGGCGACAGTCAGATAAGACAATGAGCTTTATTATGCACAGGCAACGCGTTTCAAGGGTCTGAGCCTGCTTCCTCAGGTCAAGACAAGTGCCGCAGTACCAATAGCTAATAGTATTGAGTGCCTCTCTACTATTGAGATGCTACTGGCTAAGAGAGGCACTCAGTACTTTTGGCTATTGGTACTGCTGCACTTGTATTGGCCTGAGGAAACGGTCTGACAACTGTGAAAAGCATTGCCTGTGCATAATGAATCTCATTGTCTTATCTGACATCCTTGAGGTAAGACACCTCATTTTTTTACGTTTTATTTGATTTTAACCTAATTTTACTGTATCTTTACCTGGTGCCTCTTTACCCTTATTGTGTGCATTACATCCCCCATTCCATTGAGGTTGGAGGGGTTTCCACTGGGGTCACATGGTGAAGGACATTGTGACATCCAGTTTTTTTTAACCTAAGAGCGTGGCTGTATCCAGTCCCATTGGGACACCCCGCGTGGAGTCTGGTTCATTGTCTCCACCTGTTTCAAGTGCTTGGTTTCCCCTATTGCAACCTACATTTGTGAGCAGCTTCTTTTTGATTTTATACACTATCCACTAGCTACTAATGTCCTGCGCTATTTGGGCTCCCATTGTCTATGTCTTTTTTCCTCTGGATGTCAAGACACCTCACTTTTCTACTTCAAAATGATTATCTCACACACTGAAGGTGTACTTCTGGCCTGGTTCATAGTTGAGTGGACAAAAAAAGCCCTGTGCTTTGTCTATCATTACTTTTTTTAAAGGACCACTATCGCGAAATAATTAAGCAGTTAAAATCTGACAGAACTGACAGGTTTGGGGCCAGTCCATCTCTCATGGTGGATTCTCAGAGTTTCCTTTGTTTTCAACAGCATTTCCTGAACAGTAGTTCAGTGTACAAGCGATTAGGAAGGATGGCTGGTATTTTGCTATTTTGGCAGTTAAACTGCTGTTCAGGAAATGCTGTTGAAAACAAAGATAACCCTGAGAATCCCCAATGAGGAGATGGACTGGCCCAAAACCTGTCGGTTCTGTATGATTTTAACTGCTTACTTTTTCGCGATAGTGGTCCTTTAAACAATTCTAGAATTGTAGACGTTTTACAGCATGCCAAAGGATGTCTGCACTGATCCCTCTGATTTGTATTTATGCAGATGGTCAGTAACAAGGCTCTGCTTATCTATACACTACCAAATAAACACAAGTAACTCTTCAAACTAAATACTGTATCATTGACCGAGAGTCTAACATACACAGACATTTCAAATAAGCTGCGGGGCTGAATTCAATTTAACTAAAATGGGAGTTATTTGAAGTTTCCTCTGATCAAGCCTTTTTCTCTGTAACAATGGCTGCCTGGTGGGAAATTCAAATACGTTCCACTTGAACTGGTTTGAAATTTCTGCTGGGGCTTTAATTTGACATTAATGTTTTCAATCGGTCCACAATAACTGACCAGTGGGAAGTTCATGTGGGCATCAACCTAGCAGTGGGGGGGGGGGGGGGGGGGGGGGCAGCAGGATTACAGATGGGAAATAGCACAATTATAAATGACATTTATTTCATAATGCACTTTATTTCTCATGGTCAGTGTGTATATATGTGTGTGTTCGTGTGTGTGTGTGTGTGTGTGTGTGTGTGTGTGTGTGTGTGTGTGTGTGTGTGTGTGTGTGTGTGTGTGTGTGTGTGTGTGTGTGTGTGTGTGTGTGTGTGTGTGTGTGTGTGTGTGTGTGTGCGTGTGTGTAAGTAAGTTTACCTGGGTGTTGGTGGGAATCTGGGGAAATATATATGGATTCGGCAAGGTTAATTTGGGTGCCAATTGCCAGCAAGTAAGCATTTAAAGAGCAGTTGCTTTGCCCCCTTAGCATACCATCCCACATAGCCCACATTGTAGGGAAATTATCAAAAGGGATGACAAAAACCTTCTCCACCTTTAAAATGACCCTTCTTCAGTGTAAAGGGGTTCTTCAAACCCTCATTTTAATGAAGGTTGATGGTAAATGTGGGGATAGGTGCTTAGCAAGGGGGTAGGGTATGAGGGATTGGGACCCTTATGGTGAAATCTGAGAGGCCCTTTTTAATATATGTCTGCCTTCTCCCAGATAAATAGGTGAGGGGGTCTTTTATCACTTGACCGTGAGCTGCACAAACCCTGGTGAATACCATCCTGCATGGGAAAAAAAGAGCTAATGGGGGATGGGGAGTCATGCTCTATTTTTTATATTTTTTGATTGGAAAAAAACATTTTAAAAATGAGAAAAAATTCTAAACATTGTGAAGATATTTTATAAATATTTTCCTTAACAAAAATGTCCAGGGAATTGTTTAAAACATGTCCACTGTTAATGCACTGGCACAGCAGCTATGCCTGAACCTCTACGCACCACCACCCATTGCTGGGATTCAGTATATTTTCGGCAGCCATTGTTGTCCATGCTTCATGCATGTTCGTGCAGCCAGTTTTTGCTTAATAAATAGCTGTACACCATAATTTGCTGTATGCATCTAAATGGTATTTTAGTGAATAACTCTCCACATATTTGTGATGTAATGTGATGTAATAAGTCAAACTTTTAAGTCTAAAAATACTATATCTACTATCTGAATAAACATCTTAATAAGATCAAGCAGATTTGTTTGACAGCATCTGTCTTTCATAAGTCTATGTTGGCTATCACTTATGTTATTTTCTATTACATTCTCCAAATGTCTCTACAATACAATCTAAATTCACAGGTTTAAAGTTACTGGTAGAAGATGTTTAGCCCAAATTCAGTTACATGACATTGTTACATTACATTACATTTTTTTAATACTATCAACACATTTTTGGATTTTTTTTTAGATTTTTTTTATCTTTAAAAATCATATTGTCATGCCGCGCAGGAAGATATCTCAGCCCCTGGTGGGGCGATTTGCACCATTTAAAGTGCTGTGCGCGCAGCTAGCACTTTGCTAGCCGCGCACACAGCTTGATCGCCGCCGCTCTGCGGCGATCGCCCGCACGCAGCGGCAGAAGAGGGCCCCCCGCCAGAGCCCTGCGCTGCCCGGACCAATGAGTTCTGGGCAGCGCTATGGGCTGGATCGGAGGCGTCTGACGTCAGGACGTCGGCTGACGTCCATGACGTCATTCCGATCGTCGCCATGGCGACAGGAGAAGCCAAACAGGGGAGTGCGTTATATACGCGTTCCCCTGTTTGCTATTGATGCCGGCGATGATCGCACTAGAGGGACACATGCGCCCTCTAGTGGTGTTTCATGTAGCTACCACTCTGGTACCTTTACATGAAGCAAAATTTATTTTTTTTAAAAAAGGATTTTTGCCTACTTGGCAAAAAAAATTAACCGGCAGGGAGGTTAAGGTTTTGGGGGCCCTGTGGAGCCTCATACTCTAATAGCAATCAGTGTGTGTCGGCTGGGGTGGGAGGGATGGGGGGGGCGCACTTTGGTGTCTCAGCCTTGGGTGCTGGAGGACTTTGTCCCAGCTCTGGCCTAAGCATATTGGTTCAAATACCACTGAAAAGGAGCTTTCTAGGGTGTTGAACATGTTGTGCAGCTTTTTGACATTGGAGAAAGCTTTATTTTGTTTTAGTGAATATAAAATAAATGTTGTGTTGCCCTTGGCTTTAATAGCTGCTATTGCACCATGGGGCAGAAACATACTCAGATATACATTTATTATGATGGCCTTTATTCATTTCACGCTCTCTCTTAAGTTTTCTCATAGGAGACAACTTTTCATCTTCTGTTACAGCCCAGCTATGGAGCCCAGAGATCGGACTCACTTCCTTTTTTTGTCCCTAAGGGGACATGCCGCCGGAGGGGTCCGATCGCTGCGGCTGTGTTTTTTTTTTCCCCAAGCCTCTATGAGGCTCTCTCTCCCTCCCCTTCCCTCCTCCCCTCCGTAATCTTTATGGAACAGGACGGCGATCCGTCCTGTTCCGCCTCTCATAGGTAACAGCCTATGAGAGAACGGCGCTCCCCGGCCAATCAGAGGCCGGGGATCGCCGACCTCGTACAGCGCTGCCGGGGACCGCAGCACTGTACAGTTGTAAACAAAGGGGATATCTTTTCCCTTTCGTACACAAACAGCCTGCTAGCCGCGATTGGCGGCTAGCAGGTTGTGAAGTGGAAGGGAACGATCGCGCATGCTTGCGGCCGTTCCCTGGGAAACTGCAGCCCCAGGACTTGAAGCCAATCAGCGTTAGGCAGTCCTCAGGCTGCCGCCGCGGCCATGCCCATTGGCATTAGGTGGTCCCCAGAAGGTTAAAATAGGCTTTCAGCACTATGCACATTTTACTGCCTTTTATCTAAGGTATGTGTCTAATTTTTCCTTGTTACTTTGCTCAAACTGTCTGATCACCAGCTGTTCACTTTTCTTGCCTTGTCCTCACTCAACTCACTAGTGTGATATATTTAAATTGGACTAATTCAAATCAGCAACAACTGCATCTGATCCAATTTCAATGTGCATTCAAACTGCAATAAAATCATTATGAAGTTGAAAAGATTTACAACCCATTCATCATCTCTAACCAGCAACACGACATCCTCAACATAAGACGCTTTGGATTAGACCTGACAGGTACTTAGACTCCACGTCTCAATTCATGAAGGGCCAGTCAAACAGGATAGCGGCTGCTGGGATCTGTCAAGTGATTCTCCCATTGCTAGGGTCAGAAGCTTCTTTTGACAAATTCAAAATAATTAACCTTAACATGTGACGATGACAAGTAGAGCAGGTTTGCCCTAAAATATATGCCTTGGGGCACATTTAAGGTTTTTGAAGAGAGATGTAAAAGCACGACTTGGTATACCTGAAACTTGACATTTGGATACTGAAATATTTCACTTTTTTAAACAGTTCACCACATTGCATGATACAGTTTTCCACTACTTCCTAAAATCACAAATTTCATGCCAAAGTAGTACTTAATTGGCTTTAATTATTTTTTTTAGCTCTGGATGGTTTGAGTTTTAGTTTTCTAAGTGCGAAAATGATATGAAATTCCTCCTCTGTCTGCTTGATGTTTCTGAAAGGAACAAGCTAAGACAAGACTGGTTTTTAATGTTGAGGTGACTGGTAACTTCCTAGTACATTTTTGACATATTTATATATTGCAAGGCCTGTCAGGATTTTAGGATGCTAGAGCAGGTCCATGTGCTCAATGCAGGGAGTTTGTCACCTTCACACAGACTAAGGGTGCATGCACACATCAGACCATAGTCTTTGGACAATGAAAGATCAGACCTATCTTACCACCCTTCATGTAGTATGAGAGCATTTCTACACAGTCTATTCTATGGAGCTGAACTCCCCATCAGAAAAAATCTTTGCAAGATGCTGCACACAAACATGCTGATCAGACACAAAAGCTTAGTATTTGCAAAAGATCTGTTCCTGCCAAAGATCCGTTCCTGCAAATTGCAATGATAGTCTATGAGATCTGCAGATCATCATACACACCTTGTTTAACTGACATTCATCTGCAGATCAGATCCACCAGGATGGATCTTCAGATCTGCAGATGAATGTCAGATCTGCAGATGAATGTCAGTTAACCACTCAACGACCGCCTAACGCCGGTAGGCGTCGGCAGGTCTAAGTGGTGTTTCCATGTCAGTTCACGGCTCGCAGGCTAATTGTAAACACACGGGGAAGAAATCCCCGCTGTTTACATCAATACGGCGCTGCTGCGCAGCAGCGCCGTAAAGGAGATCGGCGATCCCCGGCCTGTAATTGGCCAAGGATTGCCGCCGTCTGATAGGCTAAAGCCTATTGGAGGCGGTACAGGATAGATCGCCGTCCTGTGCCGCCCAGATCCGGAGGAAGAGGGAGGTAAGGGGAGGGAGCGTGGAATATCGCTGTGGAGGGGGGCTTTGAGGAGCCCCCCCGCTCGACCACACAGAGCAGCGGCGATCATACCCCCCCTAGCAGGACATCCCCCTAGTGGGGAAAAAATGGGGGAAGTCTGATCGCCCTGGCTCATTCACGATCTGGACAGACCACGCAGCACAGATCACACAGAAATCCCCTGGTCCTTAAGTGGTTAAACAAGGTGTGTATGAGGGTCTGCAGATCTCATAGACTAGGAATGCAATTTGCAGGAACGGATCTTTGGCAGGAACAGATCTTTTGCAGATACTGATCTTTTGTGTCTGTACAGCATCTGTGTGTGCAGCATCTTGCAAAGATTATTTCTGATGAGGAGTTCAGCTCCATAGAAAAGACTGTAAAGGTAGGGCTCTCATACTACATGAAGGGTGGTAAGATTGGTCTGTGATCTTTCATTTTTCAAAGACTATAGTCTGATGTGTGTATGCCCCTTTAGGGCCCTTTTTCACTAGAGTGATTGCGATTGCTGAATCGCTAGTGATCGCTAGTGATTTGCAAATCGCTAGTGATTTGTAAATCGCTAGGGTTGTATTTTCCACTATGGTGTTCGATTTGGAAATCGCAAATCGTAATCGCTTTCTGGAGCGATTTTTACAATGATAATGCAATGAAAATGAAAATCGCAATCGCATAACAGAATTAATGAAAAATCGCAATCGCTGGCGCTTCTGATTTGTGATTGCAATTGCTAGTGGAAAAGGGCCCTATTGTGTATTAGTAACTACATTTCACTACTGCCTTTAAAAAAAAAAAAAAAAAAGATTTCAATTAAAGACAGATTGTTGCAGGACTATTGAGTTATGTTTTGGAATTCGAGTAAAATATTTCTCTTGGCCTCACCCTCAGATGCCTGTGTTTTGTGGCAAGCATGTAGGTGTTCCTTCTCCATCTTCTTGATCTGAATAAAAACCGATTGAGCAAGACAATAATTTCTGCAAAGATAATTTGATTCAGATGAGCGACACCAAATAGTCTGATCACTTGTGAGACAACTGAAATTGAGTATAAGAACCTCATATTTATGAGTTAAAGGAAACCTGAAGTGAGAGGGATATGGAGGCTGCCATATTTATTTCCTTTTTGAACAATGCATATTGCCTGACTGTCCTGCTGATCCTCCGCCTCTAATTCTTAATTATAGACCCTGAACAAGCATTAGGAAGTCTGTCTGAAGCCTGACTGGATTTGCCGCATGTTTGTTTCAGGTGTGTGATTCAGACACATTACTGATGCCAGGAAGATCAGCAGGATGCCAGGTAACTGGTATTGTTTAAAAGTAAATATATATGACAGCCTTCATGTTTCCTTGTTTCTTCAGGTGTTCGTTAAAGGTTTTCTTTTCTATGGAAACTTTTCATACTATATTGCTTTACTCTCAGACTATGATAGCATACCATAAAATTAGGAAGTATTAAAAATATAAAAGTTTATTTTACTTTTTTTCCCCAAACAAAGAGGCCATTGCAAAAAAAAACCAAAAACAAAAAAAAAAACCTGCAGTAAGCTGTGGCACCCTGTGAAGATATTGCCTGTGAGTACCAGAGCTTACTGCATAGACAATAAAAAAAACAGCACGAGGTTTACCTTACATGGTATATTATGACTAAGCACCAGTTCCTGCGTGCTGTGAAAGATGAGCTTACTTGCTCAGCAACATAAGAAGCTTTCCACAGTGCTGTTACCAACATCTCCATGGAAAGCGTGGTCCATCTCTCTTAAAGAGTCCCGAATACATCCACAGTACTTGTAGAAGCATGATCATTTAAATAATACAGGATCTTCTCAAAAAATTAGCATATTGTGATAAAGTTCATTATTTTCTGTAATGTACTGATAAACTTTAGACTTTCATATATTTTAGATTCATTACACACAACTGAAGTAGTTCAAAGCCTTTTATTGTTTTAATATTGATGATTTTGGCATACAGCTCATGAAAACCCAAAATTCCTATCTCAAAAAATTAGCATATCATGAAAAGGTTCTCTAAACGAGCTAGTAGCCTAATCATCTGAATCAACTAATTAACTCTAAACACCTGCAAAAGATTCCTGAGGCTTTTAAAAACTCCCAGCCTGGTTCATTACTCAAAACCGCAATCATGGGTAAGACTGCCGACCTGACTGCTGTCCAGAAGGCCATCATTGACACCCTCAAGCAAGAGGGTAAGACACAGAAAGAAATTTCTGAACGAATAGCCTGTTCCCATACTGCTGTATCAAGGCACCTCAGTGGGAAGTCTGTGGGAAGGAAAAAGTGTGTCAGAAAACGCTGCACAATAAGAAGAGGTGACCGGACCCTGAGGAAGATTGTAGAGATGGACCGATTCCAGACCTTGGGGGACCTGTGGAAGCAGTGGACTGAGTCTGGAGTATAAACATCCAGAGCCACCGTGTACAGGCATGTACAGGAAATGGTCTACAGGTGCCGCATTCCCCAGGTAAAGCCACTTTTGAACCAGAAACAGCGGCAGAAGCGCTTGACCTGGGCTACAGAGAAGCAGCACTGGACTGTTGCTCAGTGGTCCAAAGTACTTTTTTCGGATGAAAGCAACATTTGGACGTCATTCGGAAATCAAGGTGCCCGAGTCTGGAGGAAGACTGGGGAGAGGGAAATGCCAAAATGCCTGAAGTCCAGTGTCAAGTACAGGTCAGGCGCTTCTGCCACTGTTTCTGGTTCAAAAGTGGCTTTACCTGGGGAATGCGGCACCTGTAGCCCATTTCCTGCACACGCCTGTACACGGTGGCTCTGGATGTTTCTACTCCAGACTCAGTCCACTGCTTCCACAGGTCCCTCAAGGTCTGGAATCGGTCCATCTCTACAATCTTCCTCAGGGTCCGGTCACCTCTTCTTATTGTGCAGCGTTTTCTGCCACACTTTTTCCTTCCCACAGACTTCCCACTGATGTGCCTTGATACAGCACTATGGGAACAGCCTATTCGTTCAGAAATTTCTTTCTGTGTCTTACCCTCTTGCTTGAGTGTGTCAATGATGGCCTTCTGGACAGCAGTCAGGTCGGCAGTCTTACCCATGATTGCGGTTTTGAGTAATGAACCAGGCTGGGAGTTTTTAAAAGCCTCAGGAATCTTTTGCAGGTGTTTAGAGTTAATTAGTTGATTCAGATGATTAGGTTACTAGTTCGTTTAGAGAACCTTATCATGATATGCTAATTTTTTGAGATAGGAATTTTGGGTTTTCATGAGCTGTATGCCAAAATCATCAATATTAAAACAATAAAAGGCTTTGAACTACTTCAGTTGTGTGTAATGAATCTAAAATATATGAAAGTCTAAAGTTTATCAGTACATTACAGAAAATAATGAACTTTATCACAATATGCTAATTTTTTGAGAAGATCCTGTATTTATTTATGTGTTAATTACCCAAATGTTTCAATTACAATGCATAATTAGGCACTAAATTAATGTAAAACTTTGCTCAAACGGTTGAATCCTTTTTTATTTTGGAGCTAGAGTGAAGAAAACAAAACCCTTAAAATATGAGTTAAAACAGGTATGAATGGGACCCGCGAATTTTGTTGAATAAACCCCAAAGTCATTTAGCAAACATCAGGCATGAGACAACATGGGACTAGTTTGATTAGTCATTGTCACTGCCTTTTTATGTAACATATTGTGTGTCCATGGTTAATTAAAAAAAAGGGTAGTACTACTTATACATCCTTTATACAAAAGATCACAATGTATAAAATCACACTCTATAGCATTATATGCACCCAAGTATCAGGGCAAAACTATACAAACTTCTGACATAGATTAAGCGAGAATGACTTTGAATACGTTTACTTTTTGTTCTTCATTCTCTTTCTTTTTCACAGGAAAAGTCAGTATAAGGTGATGCAGTAGTTTACAAAATATGCTATTCAGAAAAGCATACTTATTAAACTACGCTTAGCTAGTACAGACAATCTCCTACTTACAAACGACTCGATTACAGCATTTTATACATACAACGCTGTCTTCATGTACAAAATGTACTGTATTGTTTGTTTTTACATATGTTTTTTCAGCATTTAACCACTTGAGGACCACAGTGGTAAACCCCCCTAAAGACCAGGCACATTTTAACTAAAATGACCACTGCAGCTTCAAGGCCAAGCTGCAGGGCCACACAACACAGCACACGAGTGATCCCCCTCCCCTTTCCCCCCCACCAGCAGAGCTCTCTGTTGGTGGGGTCTGATCGCCCCCAGGTGTTTGTTTCTTTATAAATATTTATTCGTGTGTTTTTGACACAAAACATGCAGTTTTTTTTTCTTATTCCCCTCCCTCCCTCCCTGCATCCAGCCAATCACGCGATCGGCTGTCATAGGCTTCAGCCTATGAGAGCCGATCGCTTTCTTGTCCCCCAGGGGGACAGCCTTGTCACACGGCTGTCCTCAGTACAGTGCTGCTGCTGATAGCAGAGCTGTACTATGTGTTTCGCCGTCTAACAGTCTCCTGAGCGGCAATTGTTGCTCGGAGACTAAAGAGGGGGCGGAGCTCCGCCCCCGAGCAGGAGATGCGTGTGCAGCCTGCGCGCGATCTCCTGCAAAACAGAGCCCCAGGACTTGACGCCAATTGGCATTAGGCGGTCCTGGGGCTGCCACCGCGGCCACGCCCATTGGCGTTAGGCAAGAAGTTAAATAGTAGAAAACACATTCAAAACACATTGTAAGCAAAAAAACAAAAAAAAAAAAAATCCAGAGTTGTTGGAAAGTAAATCATTCTTGTTTCACCATGTATTACAAATGACTAGACATAAAAACAAATACAAGTAGCCCCCCGAAAGAAAAACTGTTTGCAAGTTGGGGACTGCCTGTATTTTTATATGCTACTTACATACTTGAATGTGCGTTCAGTATAAGTCAGTGGAATGGCATGCCATACTACAGTTTCATCATAGCGTACTACCAGGTTAAACCGACCCAACAAACGTGCTCGTGAAGCACTCCCAGGTGCCAAAAGAGTTTCCAAATAATATCTGAAAAGATGTCTCTGGCACCAGGGACTTCTTAAATCCCACCTGTTCCTATTTAATGACAAGAAACATTGTAGTAAAATAACAATGTTTCAAGTGACACAGTTCACCCTTTCTTAACACAGAGTGATACCTGTGATCTAATAAAGGAACAAACTGTATTTTAGAAGCCTTCATGCCAGCTCTGGTTTTTGACAGGTTACACAATTTTATCACTCACTGCAGTTATTTTACAATAATTTCTGGCTCCACTTGATTAAATGCAAGCCTCTCATATATTTCTCACTTTTCCATGTTTTACTTACTTCATTCTTGTCAGAATATCTCTCACTTTCACATTATTCTAATTAATTCTGCCTCTCTTCTCCTGGACCTTCTCTCTAACACCCCTTTTGCTTTAATTCACTGCTTTGTTTTTCCATTCCATTTCTCCTCACTCTTCACTTACCACCAGCTTATCCTTCTAAATGTAATGTTATTTTTTGTTCTTTATGCTGTGCTAACAGATCTGAATGCAAAAAGATGTTCTGCTAACTGACTCACTTATACAGTATAATAGCCGAACATATGGTTGTACATGGAAATCTTGGTCATTAATATGTAGGTACATTCACCTTCTGCTTTAGAATACTGCACCTGCACACTGGCATCGAGTAATCTCTTGACCACACTTATCTAATTACCTACTGCATATTATTTTCATATACTGTATACTTTACCATTACAGTTTAATAAACATGGCATCTGAGAGTATGGCTTGTTTAACACACATTCATACAGATTTACTGCATAAATAAAGTGCAGCAATCGATAAAAAGAGACAATGGAATGTTTCCCAAACAGAAAAGAGCTTTCATTCTTTTCACACACCTTTTAATTTCTCATTTTATGTATTATGCATAAGGCCACATACAGACATCAGACCATAGTCTTTGGAAAATGAAAGATCACAGACCAATCTTACCACCCTTCCTGTAGTATAAGAGCCATACTCTACACAGTCTTTTCTATGGAGCTGAACTCCACATCAGAAAAAAATCATTGCAAGATGCTGCACACACAGATGCTGTACAGACACAAAAGATCAGTATCTGCAAAAGATCTGTTCCTGCCAAAAATCCATTCCTGCAAATTGCAATGATAGTCTATGAGATCTGCAGATCATCATACACACATGATTTAACTGACATTCATCTGCAGATCAAGCAATCTGAAAATCCATCCTGGTGGATCTGATCTGCAGATGAATGTCAGTTAAATCATGTGTGTATGATGATCTGCAGATCTCATAGACTATCATTGCAATTTGCAGGAATGGATTTTTGGCAGGAACAGATCTTTTGCAGATACTGTTTTTTTGTGTCTGTACAGCATCTGTGTGTGCAGCATCTTGCAAAGATTTTTTTCTGATGTTGAGTTCAGCTCCATAGAAAAGACTGAGTAGAGTATGGCTCTCATACTACATGAAGGGTGGTAAGATTGGTCTGTGATCTTTCATTTTAGTCTGATGTGTGTATGTACCCTAAGTCAGCAAGAAGGAATCATCTCTTTAACAGTACCATGGTGTGGTAGTGTCAGGTTACCTTAAAAAAGCTTGTGAGTGTGAGCATTTGCGTTTAATTTGCATTTGCATAGCACTTACTTTGCATTTGCAAAGGTATTTCATTTGCATTTCAGTGCAGTATGGACACAGCCACACACTGAATTCAATACATTGAGCAGATAAGAAACACATCTCAAATGTAGAAGAATAGGACAGACTGCATGTAAAACGATAAGAACAAATAGCTTTGCATCTAAACTGGCCTCATTACATAATGCCTTTTAGGAACTTACCCAACCTGATTTACTGAGCACTGTGGTTAACATTTTGTAAAATTGTTATTAGCCTGGGATCTGGTCACAGGGTCACCGTAGTGGAATTCACTGTATGTACAACTAGATTAGTCTATTATCTTTTTAGGAGTTTACAATTTAATCGTAGAAAATATTGACCATGTAGTAATGTTTGTCTCTATTTTGCATCCCCACCCCTTACTAAGAAACTAAACATATTTGCTAAAATATACATAATTAACCTGTCAAAATCTGAGACTTCCCATACATTCCATCGGGGTACATGTGTTGATCCAATAAGTCTGAAATTATTTTACATGAACTGACATTCACAACACTATAGTTTGCAGTTATTATCCTTTAAATCTAGTACACTTTTTCACAAAACAACATTACACTCATCCATCATCACCTCTTTTCTAACCTCACCCCATTACTTTCTCTCACAACTGGCCCTTTCCTTCCATCCCTCCCCTCACCTTCCTTGTTTCTATTTCGTAGTATCATTCATCCAAAAAATGTTTCAATGTGACAAAACGTCAGATCAGTTAATTTCAGCATCACAGGGCGCCTGATCATTTGGGTGCCACCATAGGCCTCTATACAAATTTCAACTATGGTGGCACTGAGGAGGTGATCTGTGTGCCAGAGTTTGGCTATTCAATTCAAGCACTTTATTGTATTACTTTTCGTGACAGCCCCACAGTGCATATACGAAATGAAGAAAATTATACAAGTATTTCATATATTTAAAGTAAAACTGAGATGAGTAAAAAAAATTCCATACATACCTGGGGCCTCCTGCCCCATCCCCCCTCCCCCCTGGCCTCTCTAGAGTTTGGCTATCATGTAGCCAAACTCTAGTAAACAACAATAGCAGCAGTGATTTCTGCTGGAGTTTGGCTACTGCAGTAAATAGCAGAGATTTCTGTAAGATGGCTACTATGCAGCCGAACTCTGAGTAGCAGCGGTAGCTTTCATCAGAGTTACAGCTAGCGGCAGGGAGTTAGCATAGTGGCGATGGATATTGCCGGTAGCTAGTGGGGCAGGTTAGTGTTAGGCGGAGGTGGGAGTAAATGTTAAATGTTGGTAAGGGGGTTATCGTTAAATGTACCTTGGGAGGGTTAATGTGAAAGCTAGGTTAGGATAGGGAATAGCAGAAAATACATCCAGTACCTAAAATACCACATGCCTTTATACAGTAACACGTACGCCAAAAAGTACCTTGGTTGTCAAGTAAATGCAGCCTCTGTTCGCTAACTAATACCACTTACATTATGACAATCATAGCACTGACTGCCAAGGAAAAACATTCTGAGTGCCCTTGTATACATTTGGTGTTATAAAGGTTGTGAACTGAAAAAAGTGATTTTTGCTCTCCCCCTGGCCTAAAAATCAGCAAGGTGGGTGTTGTTTTTGGGTCTCAGGAAGGAAGAGAGATTATAGGGCACTCTAAATAGGGTCTTAAGATGTTTTTAAATGCTCTATTGGGAAGAGATATAGATCCTCCCATTCAATGCATTTCCAAATAAAAGTGAAATTTTAACAGAAACTGGAAGCAAAATGTGTTTTGATTTCTGTACCATTACATTTAAGAAGATGAATCTTCTTCATCATAATTTCAACATCTTCTCAGCTAAAATAATATTCCTATTTTCAGTAGGCCTACAGTTCATCTTTAATAATGACATTTGGATGCAAAAATGATGTATTATATTAGATTTAGATTATACAGCAATTAGTCTGCTTATGCATATCAGACAGTTAGTTGGTGAACAAGGAACAACCCCAGGTAGAACATTTATCTTTGCATATTCCATGATCACCACCTGTTAGCTGCATGGCTATTTTTGTACATTCACTGTGTATACAATAACTGTCTTGTCTGGAAGAGCTCCAAGCTTGCAGATCTGGTCAAGACACAGCAGCAAATTTGCCTTAACTTTCATTCCTTTAAACTCTCTGTATAAATACATTTATATAAACTTAGGCTGAATATAGCGTGAGATGATCAACTATACACACTGGGTGGTCAGCAGAAAAATAATTACTGAAATTCTCATCCAATTATCCTACTCTTCTCTAGGCTGAACTAAATCCCTGGTTAATGTTTTGAATAAGAAACAAAGTAAACCAATTTTTAACATAGCATGTTCTCTCTCTTCCTGGAAGTCTTCCTTTCTGTGTTATGTCGAGTAATGTCTTCATGACAGGAAGTCTAGTTTGGTAGGAGGGTTGCAATCAGCGCGGTGTAATATTTTGAGGGTTGCATTTAATGACTGGTATATTGTTATTCTGCCTAAAATGGTGTAATCTTAAAAGAACAGAATATACGGCATATGCTTTTGTAATAAAATGTTATACAAATGTCATACCATGGAGTTTTAGGTTAGGAATGAAATTCTAAGATTCTTTCGAATGGAATACAACATTTTAGCTGAACATATTAATGTATGACATTTCTATGGTCATGTAGAATGAACATATGATTACTCTAAAAGCACTCATATTTCCTATTCCCTGCCACTATGTGCAGAGTGCTCTGGGTGCTACTGTGTTTAATTCCCCTTAGCACTAGCCAGAAGTTCAACTACAAGTCATGGGAATGCTCAAAAAACTTTGATGGCCTCTCCCAAAATAAGGTTGGGTTGAAAAAAGACATATGTCCATCAAGTTCAACCAAAAAATAAGGTACAACACCAGCCTGCACCCTTACATATCCCTGTTGATCCAGAGGAAGACAGAAAAAATCCCTTACAAGACATGGTCCAATTATCCTCAAAAGGGAAAAAATCCTTCCCAACTCCAGTAGACAATTAGATAAAATTCCTAAATCAACAACGGTGGTGATTCTTTAGCCCAAAACTGTTCTTGCAACTCTCTTGCAGAAACCACCTCTGAAATGAGTGACTTATTCATCAGTGAACATATGTGATTATAGGAATGTCAGTGGTCAGTGGACCACAGTGATTAGTGGCAGAACATACCACACCACCAGTGAGAGGAATGAATGTGAGGAAATGTGATTGTGTTGTTGTTGTTGTTGTTGTTGTTTCAAGAGTTACATAGTAAAGTTCAGAATGCTTCTGTCTGACCCTAAGCTTCAATGTAAAATTTGCATTCAAATTTTTAGATTAGGGATTAGTGCATAATTTGCACATGATTTGTATTCAATGTGTGTATATTAGTCCCGGGGGATCTGCATTCTTCTGTTGGTTTCATTTCATTTGCAGCCTAGGAGCGCTGTCCGTTTTTTTCCTGTTTTTCAATGTAAAAATACCTTCAAGTTCTTTTTCATGTTACCCGTACAATGGTTCAGAGGCTGAAATGTAATGTAATAAAGCAACATGCCTGCCAGAACTGCAAGCAGAAAATGGGACCTGCTGGGGCACAAGGAGCTTTAGAGCATCTACACAGAGGCTTGATGAGACAGGATCTTTATATTTTTTTTAACATAATATTTTATTTGCAAAAAGGTTATATATCCATACAGACAATGCCCAGAACAAAATATTTTCACCTATGCAAGTGCAAGGGTGGACATTGGCAGAGTATGTCCGAGACCATGTTATTTTAAGGGAATTCATTTCACCACATCAAGCCCTTTTCTACATAAACCGATTTTTGCCAAATTATGCCTACGCTGTTACATGGTAAAAGACTTTTGCTATTTGCCATGACCTTGACAGATGTACTGGGGTAATGCCCACCAATCCACCATTCGTTTAAAATAATGCAAAGTAGGAAGGTCCGCAGGCTTCTTATTCCAGATTACTATACCAAAAGATCCCTACCCCAAGGCAATACAGCATTAAAACCATATACTTACTGGCATTAGCAGATCATTGAGGAGGTGCGGAGGATGATCAACGATCGTTTGCCGTCTTTGGCTGTTACGATCGCTTCTGCAGCGTTTACTGCTGGCTGCAGTGGTATTGCAACCCAAGCAGTTCTGATGTCATTACATGCATTTGCTTGCATAGTTTGGTTTGCACTTAAACTAGTTGCTGATTCCATCTGCAGTCGCTCTGAAGTTAATGACAGTTTAATATGCTTTTGTGAAAACAAACATTGTCTGCTGCAATGGAGTGGCAATCCCTTTCCTGCAGGCTGCATATCATTGTCTGCCTTTTCCTGCTGTCAGCCTGTGATTAATTACCATTCACTTGTGTGGCAATCTGCATGTCTGCTCCCATTGGATGACCTCAGTATAAAGAACTGCTTCCTGCAATGCTCCATGGGCTACCATAGTCTCAGATTCTGTCTGTTACTCTGTGCGGCTCCCACCTCGTTCCTAGTCTGTGTGGACTGCGCTGACTCCTGCGAAGGGGTCAGCGAGTCCTCCTAGTTCTGCTCTTGTTTCTAGAAGTTGTTACTTTGCTTGTCTTGTGTCATATATTGGTTCATCGCCAATATATACGCATACTTGCACGTTTTGTTATTTTCCTTGTATTTGTGTTACGTTGATACATCAGTGTCGCTGATGTATACGTACACGAACTGTTTATATCCTGTGTTCAGTTAGTCAGCCTTCCAGCACGTTTTGGTAGTTTGCGCGTATCGTGATCACCTGTGCTGAGTTAGTTATCCTGCTCCTGGTTCTGTTTGTGGATTGCGTTCATCTCTGCGAAGAGATAGCGAATCCTTCTGAGTCCTGTTCCCTGTATTGCTCCAGTCCTAGTCAGTGTTCCTGCTTATGTCATATATCGGTTCATTGCCGATATATACATATGTTAGTCAGACGTTACAAATAGTTTCATTGATAGCTGTAATTGTAATACGCTAGGAAAACATACTTATTGTATATTTGTCTGTGTTACGTTCATCTATCTTGATCCTCCTATTTCCTGACTATCCTGTCCTGTCTTGTGAGGCACGCCATCGCTGCAACGCATTGGTTGCCTCATTCCAGTCTGTCTTGTTGTGGACGCTTGCTGTCACTAAGTAGTGGCTGGTTAAGCAAGCGTTCATTCTGTCTACCTGTCCTGATCTCCTCAGTCCTGGTTTATGCGCTCAGCGCTACTTTGCACTGAGACGTTATCACGAAAGTATTGTTTGTGGCTGTTTGGATCTGCACCGGCTCTGTGCGCCACAATCTCCTATTGGAGTCAGTCCTCTCCTCCACTAAACTGGGGATATCCTGATTCCTTGTGCTGGTGTGTGTACCTCCTTCACGTCAGCTTATGTGTTGCATGCTGACGGTGGAGAATAGCCCACCAAGCCTAACATTATGGTAGCCCCATTACCAATCCCCATTGTGGGGGGGGGGGGGGGGTCCAGCAAAAATGACACTGTTTGTTATGGTTCCTGTTCCTTTAAGAAATTTGAGAAACTTAATTCTGAAACAGAAAATGAGTTTTTTTCTGAATGTACCAGGTTCCTGGCCAATCCCGAGCTCCAGGCTACTCCTGTTTCAACGTGGGCCCCCCAGCTAGTTTATGTTTTGTTTAAGGGAAAATTGTTTCAGTGGGCTTACGATGTCCTGGATCATACCAATTTGAAAGAGAGACCGCTGGAATTTCTAGCGTTTGTGATCCATAACTGGCTGTGCAAAACCGATTTGCCTAGCCCTTTTGATGAGCTCCTGGCAGCTTGTCAATCAGCTGCTCCTTCTACTGCTTGCAAAAATAATCAGCAAGCAGATAATTGTTCTGATAACTTTTCTTCTGCTTTGAATAAATCACCTAAGGCAGCAGGGTCTAAAGCCAAACGTAAACGCTCCAAAAGAAAAGCGTTACAATCAGCGGAGTCGTTGCCCTTAGCGACTGCGCATCAGATCTGTAATGAGACTCCGCCATTAGCAGATAATGAAATTCAGTCACCATTCAGGGGGGTCAAATGGACCTATGAAACTACTAATGAACTTTCATTGCTAGCCAGGGAAAATAAAAGTACTTGTTTAAATGAATTATCTGAATATGATTATGAAGATATATTACAGAGTATTGAACAGATCAATTTATTCGTGCAGCAAGGGAAATTTGCATACACTACAGTTCAACACTTGCTACAGGTATTGGAGATCCTTAGGAATAAGAAATCGGCCAATCGCCTGCTAAATAACCCAATACATGTTTCTGCCACAAACACATTTGCAAACTGTGATCAGCCTGAATGCTCAGCTGTTAAATATGCATGGGATCCTCCATTTGAGAAAGGAGAGATGGAAGCCCTGGTCTATGAATGGAAGAAAGATTCAAGTTCATTTTGTCAATTTTACAGTGCAAAAAGTGAATTAGTATTGAATGCATGCATTAAGTCGGCTTATAACCTAATAAAGACTGGTGTGTGTGGGTATGACTTTGTGGCTCCATTGATCGATGTGTGGAGAATGATTTTGGATGATTTTTATGCGATTCAATCAGTTGATACCAGGGAAGACACACTGTCCATTGGAGATTGTTCCACTTCTTCAGTTCCTGAGGACTCGCCTGCTTCAGCACCTTTGGCTGATTCAGCGAGTGATTCAGAGCTCCTTTTGTGTGAAATTGAAGTTCCTGTAATTCCACCCTGTACCATGGATAACTCAGTGTTACTTCCCAGTAAGACAGAAATTACTAATACTTCCTTAACCTTGCCCTGCACAAATTTCTCAGCAGAGGACCCAGAGGTCCTGCTGACTTCTGAGTCCAGCCTAGCCAGTACTCATGAGTCTTTGTTCAGTGAAACAGACATTAGAAAATCTTTGCCTGCCTCTGCAAACACTTCTGTAGAATTACCTGTGTTAATACAGTTCAACTCCTGTCTGATCCAGCAGATGCCAATAGATGCACTACATTAGTTTCTGAGTCCCAGCAATCCTGTCTAGAAACCTCAGAACCCCAGCATCTGAATTTCCCAATTTTACAATTGAATAGTGATTCAGATGCACAAACATTGTGTCTTGATCTTCCTGTCTCTACACCTCGCTCTAGTTTCGTGAATAGCTCAGAGCATCTGCTATGTGAACCTGAAATCATAGAATTATTACCTTGTTCAGAAAATGTTCCAGTAAATTTGCCCTGTACCATGAATTGTGCAGTAGATCTTTCCAATGAAGCTCAGGTCACAGAATCATTACGCTGTCCAGCAGGTGCTTCCATGGTTTTGCCCTGCGATATGGCCTGTTCAGTGATCCTGTCCAGTGAAGCTGTGGTCGCAGAGTCTTATGCTTCACCCAGTACTTTGGATACTTCAGATCCTCTAGTAGAGGAGTCTGAGGCACTGCTTACTTCAGTGGGTGTTGCAGTAGTATTCACTTGTTTAGCAGCTGTTTTGGAACTACAGTCTGCTCTAGTAAAACTTGATGAATCTCTGCCCAGTGAAGTAGAAGCTATTGAAACATTGTCTTTGTCAGCAAGCGTTTTTGATACCTTGCCCTGTACACAGTCTGATTTAGCTAAAGATGTTGAGTCCCTCTCTAATATCACAGTAGTCAGGGAACTTCAGCCCTGTCCTCTGAATGTTTCAGAAGTATTGCCCTGTAACATGGATAATTCTGACTCGCTGGAAAAAATAATAGAAATCTCAGAATTTCAGTCCGGGTTAATGAGTGTTTCTGAAACCCAGCCCTGTATCCTGGAAAATTCTGGTTTTCTGGCCGGTGTGGCAGAAGTTCCAGAGTCCCCTTCCTGTCCAATGAGTTCCTCAGTTTTGCTTATTTCAGTGGGGATTGCTGCAATACTGACTTGTTTTGCAGCCCTTCATGAGCTCCAATTCAGTGTATTTGATGAGTCTCTGTCTAGTCCAGAAGAAGCTATGGGAACCCTGTCTAGTTCGGTGCATACATCAGAAGATTTGTCCTGTCTTGTAAATGCCATTGAACATGATTTGTTAATAACCTTGCTGGAATCAGCGACATCTAAGTCTGATCCTGCAGTTTTTAGTGAGAATCCAGTAACTGTGAAGTCTAGTCATGATGATTTTTTTTTGCCCAGTCCTGGTTTCGGTCCTGTCTTGACTGACTTTGAGGTTCGCAGTTCCTTGACATGCCCAGAGGTTTCTCTTGTGCCGGTGTGCCCAGATGTGCTTCGTATGTCAGAGTGCCCAAGTGTGTCTGTGTTAGCGTGCTCACATGCTTCCCTAGTGGAGACATGTTCTGATGTTGCCGGTTGGCCTGCATGCCCGGAGATGGTTCTGGTCCCTAAAAGCCCTGATCTTGAGGTTTGTCCTTGTGACCCTGACTCTGGAGTTGCCCTGGGTTCCATAGGGGTTCTTGATAGTTCTCCATGTGAGCCTAAGGGGCGTTCTAACCTGTGGGGATCTCTTTGGAGCTTCCAAGTGTTCTGGGAGATCTCTGAGGAAACTTGTCCTGGTACCTTGGACTGGTTCAACAGTGGGTTTTGTGTTGGTAAGGACAGTTCCGGTGGGCATTGCAAAGGCTTTGGCGTTTTTGGACAGTCCCTGGAAGGCGGTGGGTATCACTCAGAGAGTTTCTGGGGGCTTTTTTCTGGAAGTCGTGGTTCTGATGGGTATCACACTGAGGCTTGTAGTACTGACGGGCATGGTTCGGTAGGTTCTGGTTCCAATTGGTCTAGTTTTGGTGAGACTGATTCAGGAATTTGGTTTTGTCGGGCCGTTCCGACCTTCATGAATTATCAGTCAGATCAGTTTGCTGGATTTTCCACTTCTGATTTTTTGGTTTGGGTGGTTCAGGAGAAATATGTCAGTTTTTATAGGCGTCTGGAGGCCGCGTTTAAGGGGGGGGGGGGTTACTGTTACGATCGCTTCTGCAGCGTTTACTGCTGGCTGCAGTGGTATTGCAACCCAAGCAGTTCTGATGTCATTACATGCATTTGCTTGCATAGTTTGGTTTGCACTTAAACTAGTTGCTGATTCCATCTGCAGTCGCTCTGAAGTTAATGACAGTTTAATATGCTTTTGTGAAACAAACATTGTCTGCTGCAATGGAGTGGCAATCCCTTTCCTGCAGGCTGCATATCATTGTCTGCCTTTTCCTGCTGTCAGCCTGTGATTAATTACCATTCACTTGTGTGGCAATCTGCATGTCTGCTCCCATTGGATGACCTCAGTATAAAGAACTGCTTCCTGCAATGCTTCATGGGCTACCATAGTCTCAGATTCTGTCTGTTACTCTGTGCGGCTCCCACCTCGTTCCTAGTCTGTGTGGACTGCGCTGACTCCTGCGAAGGGGTCAGCGAGTCCTCCTAGTTCTGCTCTTGTTTCTAGAAGTTGTTACTTTGCTTGTCTTGTGTCATATATTGGTTCATCGCCAATATATACGCATACTTGCACGTTTTGTTATTTTCCTTGTATTCGTGTTACGTTGATACATCAGTGTCGCTGGTGTATACGTACACAAACTGTTTATATCCTGTGTTCAGTTAGTCAGCCTTCCAGCACGTTTTGGTAGTTTGCGCGTATCGTGATCACCCGTGCTGAGTTAGTTATCCTGCTCCTGGTTCTGTTTGTGGAGTGCGTTCATCTCTGTGAAGAGATAGCGAATCCTTCTGAGTCCTGTTCCCTGTATTGCTCCAGTCCTAGTCAGTGTTCCTGCTTATGTCATATATCGGTTCATTGCCGATATATACATATGTTAGTCAGACGTTACAAATAGTTTCATTGATAGCTGTAATTGTAATACGCTAGGAAAACATACTTATTGTATTTTTGTCTGTGTTACGTTCATCTATCTTGATCCTGCTATTTCCTGACTATCCTGTCCTGTCTTGTGAGGCACGCCATCGCTGCAACGCATTGGTTGCCTCATTCCAGTCTGTCTTGTTGTGGACGCTTGCTGTCACTAAGTAGTGGCTGGTTAAGCAAGCGTTCATTCTGTCTACCTGTCCTGATCTCCTCAGTCCTGGTTTATGCGCTCAGCGCTACTTTGCGCTGAGACGTTATCACGAAAGTATCGTTTGTGGCTGTTCGGATCTGCACCGGCTCTGTGCGCCACAATCTCCTATTGGAGTCAGTCCTCTCCTCCACTAAACTGGGGATATCCTGTTTCCTTGTGCTGGTGTGTGTACCTCCTTCACGTCAGCTTATGTGTTGCATGCTGACGGTGGAGAATAGCCCACCAAGCCTAACATTGGCTTTATCAAGACCTCCTCCACACCTCCTCCATGATCTGCTAATGTCGATAAGTATATGTTTTTAATACAGTATTGCCTTGCCAAAGATTTTTGATTAAAGTTAAGAAGTGTGTCACTAAGAAGGTTGTGAGTTGCTCCTGGTCTATTCTTTCCATTTTGATGTATATCTGCTTGCTGTTCTGGTCCGGATAGTGCACCACAATGAAAAGTGTTTGATGGCATAGTGTGGTTAATGCCAATTTTGAAAACACAGGTATATTATGGTCTACACTTACTTTTTCTAAATGAATTGCAAGTCTATAATTTTATTTAGCTTGCTCTAGAAATATGGCTTTAGACCTCTGGGGTATTAGGTGTGCAATAATTGCAAGCTTTTGTTTGTATGCCTGTTAATATGTCTATCAGTTATATTCACAGAATGGCTATTAACCACCAATTACCAGCCTCTTAGTCAACGGCAAACTTATTTGTTTGTTACTTTAAAACCCCCCAAAATGTTGCTGAGCAAAGTGTGCAAGATCAGTCTTCATATTTAAACGGCCCCCTTATTATTTACCTAGATTTTAAGATTGTGGTTATCTGCCTGAAAGCTTGACAGCTTTTGATCCACAAGGATTTCAGCAAAAACAACAGTTTATGCAAAAATGTACGTTTGCATTTTAAAAAATGCAAAAAGAATTGTAAGTCACTCATATGTTTTTTTTTGTTTGTTTTTTCTCAGTGGGTCTTTATGTGGGAACATAATATTGCAGGTAATCCTTGTAGTAGTGTCTCCCACCAAGCATGCTTTATGGAGAGCAACCAGCAGGAAAAAAAGGGTATATGTGAGATAGTTAACAGTGCAAAATAGGAAATAGCAGGTATGCTGTATGCTGCCCAAATAATACCCTCTATCTATTGCACTTCAAATTGTCTCTCAAAACCCACAGCTTCTGATTTTCTTATTCATCATCCTTTCTATTTTAATCCTCCCTCCTACTAAACCAAAATCACATTTTCCCTACCTATTGTATATTATTTCTTTGAAGATCGTCCAGTTCAGAGCATACACAAAGGAAAAAGTTGATTCAACTGGACATCTTGAACAACTAAACTCAGTATTGTTCAGTTTATTTTTGTCATGGTTGATGTAATTATTTTTTTTCTGCAAAAGGTAGCTAATGTTTAAACATGCACACATCTCTTCTAGATTTCACAAATCTGGTGAAATCATGGCACATACTGTACAATTTTAAAGTGTAAATGAGGTGATATTTGACATGATGAGATAAACATGTGTATGTATGTATATTACAAAAAAATATAAATAAACAAGGCGTTTTACTTGCTTTATTTTGCTGCCTAAAAGAGTTAATTTCTAGACATGAAAGTGACAGCTTCTGTATTGTCGGTACCTTGTCGGGAATATAGTAAACATCACTGTGACAATTCAGCACTGCAGTCCCGTCTAACTGATGTTAAAAAGACCAATTGCTGAATCACAGATGATAACGTGACAAAAGCACGCCAATTCTGTCTTATCTGCTACTGTTACCATTCAGGGAATAGTCATATCCGATGGCTTGAAATACAGTGAACAGACTGACTTTAGAGATTGGTTGCACCGCTGCCGACAATATGACAACCACCCACCAAACTCATATTACTAGGCTACAGTTGCCATGCAGGTCTCATGCACTACAGAATTCTGGAGGCGAATCCACTGTGTGCACAGTAAATGGTTAAGATTGGTTGATGGTGCCCATACATGTTCAATCTCGATTGTATGTACAATTGTTAAAATAAAAGTATCGATTTCACGCTGGAAATCTGGTATTTTCCTTGCCACCACTGAAGGGGCAAAGAGACCCCTGCTAGCTATTCCTAGAAGGAAGAAATGGTTATTTGCAAACCTAACTAGCAAAACGACAATTTATAAGAAAGAATAAAGAATGTGGTAGTATGACTCTTCGGATGGCAGATTCTTTGTAGCAACAATCAGATTACCAGAACAGGCACTAGACTGAATGATTCAGTCGTTAGTTTTGTTCTAAAACTATTCACACAAATATACTTTACAACTAACAGGTAAATATACCTGTCAGTTGGAACAGATTGGATTGATAGAAAAAGGGTAGAGATGAAAAGGAAACAGAAAGTCTCATAATACAGTTCAAAATACCATTATTGGTAGTCCGTGTGGCAATCAAAAGTCTTTAGAGAAAAGTCCATGATGGCCAATTGCCATGTGGCCAGAGGCCTTTGTGAGAAGTAATCTAAACAATTTGCCAGGGTCCAGCTGGCCTTCGAATTATGGTATTTCAATGTCAGATTAAAGGTATAGGACGCTGGGCTCAGTGTGTAATTGTGTGAAACAAAGTTGGTTTAAAATGTAATTTTTATATTGCGATGGAATATGCGCTTGTGACTCAATTGACACATTCGATATGACATATTTGATATGACATATCGAAGGCTTCACATCTCTCCCCCTTCCAAGATTGGGGAAGGAATGGCCACGCAAGACTACGACTGAAGCAATACCAACACGCTACTTGGGTTCACTACAGTGGGAAAGCATGGGTTCCACATGACCTTGGGGGGTTGCCTTTTACCCGCTGCGTTGGTCAATGGTTTAGCCAGGATGTTACAGGGCTTGGCAAACTTCCTGTAGTACCCCGCTTTTCCCAGAGGCCTGTGTCTCCGTCATGGCAATCTGATCTGCGACTGGTTCAACAGTCAGATTGGCAGCTATCCTAGTACTAGGGATGAGTGTTGCTCCCATGGCAGGCAGAACACAGTGATGTAATCTGGGTACATGACTGTACAACCGTGCTTGCCTTCCAACAGGTCATTCAAGGTTTGTTGAAAGGTGGCTGGGGCATTTTTGTATTGTGATGGAACGTGCGCTTGTGACTCAAATGGCGCATTCAAGATGACATATTTGATATGATAGAACGAAGGTGTCACATTTACTGATAAGCAGATTACAGCCATAAACGTTTTCCTGGCAAAATAAAACTCCTGAGAGCAGGGAGAGATAAAACACATGAACTATTGAATTTTTCTAACTCTGGGTAGGGATGGCCCAAACCTCTGATTTTCGGTTCGCAAACCGTGAACGCGAACTTCTGCAAAAGTTCGGTTTGCTCGAACTTTTGCGAACCGCAATAGACTTCAATGGGGAGGCGAACTTTGAAAACTAGAAACACTTATACTGGCCACAAAAGTGATGGAAAATATGTTTCAAGGGGTCTAACATCTGAGTTGTTGCATGGATGAGTGGGATAGAAGCCAAAAGTCCCGGGGAAAAATCTGGATTTGACGCAAAGCAGCGTTTTAAGGGCAGAAATCACATTGAATGCTAAATTGCAGGCCTAAAGTGCTTTAAAACATCTTGTATGTGTACAAATCAATCAGGGAGTTTAATTAGAGTACTGTTTCACACTGACACACCAAACTCACTGTGTAATGCACCGCAAACAGCTGTTTGTGTAGTGACTGCCGTGCTGGACTGGTGCGCACCATGGTGAGGGTGCAGGCCGTGGAGGTTTTCAAGCCCATTTGGTCGCCAGGCTGTGGTAGCTCAATGATAGAACAACAGTGACTGTCCAGCTGATCAAATTTGGTCTGTCCACAATGAAGTAACGACCTTATTATCTTGGGTGTTCCCCCCCCCCCCCCCCCCCCGAGACACTCATATAGCGGCCTTAAAAATTCAGGAATCCACCTGGAGTCCTGGACCCTGTTGGTGGTGGTGGAGAAGGCAGTCAAGCAGCCTGCGGGCAGAGGTGCTGTGTGGGAAGCGACTTAGTCTTGGGGCAGGCAGAGATGCGGTGTGTGGGGACTGGTTTAGTCCGTTAAGCAAAAAGCAATACGGGGAGCACCATCCCCTACAATCAATACGCCACCCTATATGTATAAACAAGGGGTGGGTCTGTAATGTGCAGAACGGTCAAAAATACAGTAATTATACCAAAAGCAAAAAGCAATGACCTCAAAGAAACCGCACCAAAACAGCTATATCAGTAAGCAATATACCATCCTTTATTGAAAATACAAACATAAAAACCATTAAAATATGGTGGGGGACAATGTATAAACCCACAATATCGGAGAACTGGAGGAATTACAAAGTGCTAGTGTTAACATTGAAGAACCTCAATATAGCATAAACGTGGCACTGACCGTGTATCAAAATTGTGACACATATAAAACCAAACATTATTACATACATGTGCAAATAGCATGAATAAATATTACAAGTGCATAATAAGAGTAAAGGGAGAGAAGTGTGATAACACCAGGAAGGGAGGAACCCCCTGAAATAGTATTGTAGAACCAGAACGGAACCAGAAATCAATCACATAGTGATCACAGTTTGTGAGCAATATAGTAAAGTCAATAGAGTGAGATACAGACTGTATAAGAATAGTATAGGGAATAAGAGTGAGGTCAACAACCAAGTGAATAGGATCCTACCAGTACAGTGTCTCCATGGGTCCCCACCGCCGCTATCGCGATTCGCCACATATAGCGTGGCTTTTTCTCCGATATTGTGGGTTTATACATTGTCCCCCACCATATTTTAATGGTTTTTATGTTTGTATTTTCAATAAAGGATGGTATATTGCTTACTGATATAGCTGTTTTGGTGCGGTTTCTTTGAGGTCATTGCTTTTTGCTTTTGGTATAGGGACTGGTTTAGTCTTCGGGCGGGCAGTAGCCCTCCGGGATCCATGCCTCATTCATTTTGATAAAGGTGAGGTTCTGAACACTTTTGTGACTTAGTCGACTTCTCTTCTCAGTGACAATGCCTTCAGCTGCGCTGAAGGTCGTTTCTGACAGGACGCTTGAGGCAGGGCAAGACAGAAGTTGGATGGCAAATTGGGACAGCTCTGGCCACAGGTCAAGCCTGTGCACCCAGTAGTCCAAGGGTTCATCGCTGCTCACAGTGTCTACATCCACACTTAAGGCCAGGTAGTCGGCTATCTGCCGGTCCAGGCGTTGGTGGAGGGTGGATCCGGAAGGGCTAAGGCGAGGCATTGGACTAAAGAATGTCCACATGTCCGACATCACCATGAGAGCGCTGGAGCGTCCTGTCCTTGCCTGCATGGACATGGGAGAAGGATTACTAGCAGTGGTACCTTTATTGCGTTGTGCTGTGACATCACCCTTAAATGCATTGTAAAGTATAGTTGCCAGCTTGTTCTGCAAGTTCTGCATCCTTTCTGCCTTCTGGTGATTTGGAAACATCTCCGCCACTTTGTGCCTATACCAAGGGTCTAGTAGCGTGGCCACCCAGTATAGCTCATTCCCCTTGAGTTTTTTTATACGGGGGTCCCTCAACAGGCTGGACAGCATGAAAGATGCCATCTGCACAAAGTTGGATCCAGACATACTACCCATCTCCTCTTGCTCTTCCTCAGTGACATCAGGTAAGTCCTCCTCCTCCCCCAGCCACAAACAATACCACGGGAACATTGAGCAGCACAAGCCCCCTGCGACGCCTGCTGTGGTTGTTCTTCTGCCACCCCCTCCTCCTCCAAAGAAACACCTTCCTCATCATCCGAGTCTGACTCCTCTTCCCCACATGACTCTTCCTCCTCCTCCCCCCTCTGTGCTAGGTGTTGAGGAAACATCTGGTTCTGATGAGAATTGATCCCACAACGCTTCCTCCTGTAACTGTTCCTGTTCACGCTCCTCCACAGCTTGATCCACCACTCTACGCACGGCATGCTCCAGGTAGTAAGCGTACGGGATCAAGTCGCTGATAGTGTCTTCATTGCGACTCACCAGGTTGGTCACCTCCTCAAACGGCCGAATGAGCCTGCATGCATTTTGCATGAGTGTCCAGTTGTTGGGCAAGAACATCCCCATCTCCCCAGACTGTGTCCTTCTACTGTAGTTGTAGAGGTACTGGGTGACGGCTTTCTCCTGTTCTAGCAGGCGAGAGAACATAAGGATGGTCGAATTCCAGTGAGTCGGACAATAGCAAATCAGGCGTCTCACCGGCAACTTGTTTCTCCGCTGAATATCGGCAAACTGTGCCATGGCCGTGTAAGACCACCTGAAATGCACACACACCTTCCTGGCCTGCTTTTTAAGAGCAGCCAGGAGAGCTGCTCCAGTGTGATTCTCCGCTTTGAGGCAAGACATGTCTAAGATGTCATGACACCGTCGTACCTGGCATGCAGCATAGGCCCTGGGGAGCCTGGGCTGTGTAGCTGGAGAGGAGATAGCAGCACCAATAGATTTGAACTGCCACTCAGCCAAGGAGGAGGAGGATGATGACAGCGAAGAGGATGTAGCAGGAGGAGAGGAGGTGGCAGAAGGCCTGCCTGCAAGCCATGGAGGTGTCACAAGTTGGTCCGCTGCACAGCCATGTACTCCCTGCTTGCCATCGGTCACCAGGTTGACCCAATGGGCTGTGTAAGTTATGTACCTGCCCTGACCGTGCTTGGCAGACCAGGCATCCGTGGTCAGGTGGACCCTTGACCCAACGCTTTGTGCCAAAGATGACACCTCTTGCCTCTCAACTTCATGGTACAGTTTGGGTATCGCCTTTTTAGAAAAATAATTGCGGCCTGGTATCTTCCACTGCGGTGTCCCAATGGCCACAAATTTATGGAAAGCCTCAGAGTCCACCAGCTTATATGGTAACAGCTGGCGAGCTAACAGTTCCGCCACACCAGCTGTCAGACGCTGGGCAAGGGGGTGACTGGCAGAAATTGGCTTCTTCCGCTCAAAGATTTCCTTCACAGACACCTGGCTGCTGTGGGCTGAGGAGCAGGAACCGCTCAAGGTCTGAGGCGGAGTGGAGGAGGGGGGCTGTGAAGATGCAAAGGAGAAAGCAGCTGAAGATGCTGCACCTGAAGGAGGAAGAGGAGAAGGAGGGTGGCTTTTCTTTTGTGTGCTGCTTTTGCTCAGGTGCTCTTCCCATTGCAGTTTGTGCCTTTTCTGCATGTGCCTTCGTAAGGCAGTTGTCCCTACGTGGGTGTTGGCCTTTCCACGGCTTTTTGGAGGCAGAGAGAACAGATGGCATTGCTCTGATCTGAGGCAGACACATTAAAAAAAATGTCCAAACCGCTGAGTGGTGATGGCACTATGGTGGCATCAGCAGCTGACGTTGAAGGGCATGTTGGCTGGCTGTCCATAGGTGGCGATACATGGTGCCGGACACTGCCACCAGCTGTTTCTGACATCGAGCTCCCCCTGCTTCTTTCAGGAACTTGTCTCCTCCTACTCCTCTCTGACTCCCCCTCTGAACTGTCCCCCTGTTCATCTCCTCTATTGGGAACCCACGTGGCATCCGTATCATCATAATCATCATGCCCAACTTCGCTTGCCTCAGACACCTCATAAACTGCACCAACAGCAGATACTTCATCATCCTCCTCCTCACACGTTACGTCCATAGTGTCGCCAACTCAGACAAATGAGGTGGTGTAACTTGCTTAGCGCCTTCATTTTGTTGTAACAATAATGGCTGTGCATCAGTGATTTCCCCACCAAATAACTCCTGCGAAGTGTCAAATGGAGCGGATGTGGTGCTTGTAGTAGCGCTGGTGGCTGCGGAAGATGAGGTGATCTGTGTTAAATAGTCAACCACGTCCTGACAATCTTGGAAGTTATTTATTTATTTATTTATTGTATTTATAAATCGCCAACATATTAAGCAGAGTTGATGGGACGTGCCTTCTTCTGAGCACTGTACTTTGGTCCAGGGTCGCACGAAATCACATCAGCACGACCTCGCACAGACCTGCCGGGTGGCCTTCCTCTGGGTCTGCCTCTACCTCTGCCTCTTGTTTGTTTTGTCCATATCAGGGGAGATGAAGTGAAAGGTATGCACTGACTTGACTAATATAATGTGCAGTCACACAGGTGCAGTTAACAGGTATGCACGGAGTGGTATATCACACTGCGTGCACTCACATAGGTAGGTGGGTGCACTGAACACAACAGTTAGGTATATGCAGTGATGGATATTACAAATGTGCACCTGTCTCACATACACATACCGTGAACAGGTACAGTGATTGGTGGTATTAAATATCACACTGCGTGCGCTCACATAGGTAGGTGGGTGCACTGTACACAACAGTTAGGTATATGCAGTGATGGATATTACAAATGTGCACCTGTCTCACACACACATACCGTGAACAGGTACAGTGACTGGTGGTATTAAATATCACACTGCGTGCGCTCACGTAGGTAGGTGGGTGAACTGAACACAACAGGTAGGTATATGCAGTGATGGATATTACAAATGTGCACCTGTCACACACACACACACACACACACACAGACAGGTACCGCCGTGAACAGGTGCAATGACTGGTGGTATTAACAATGCGTGCGCTCACGTAGGTAGGTAGGTAGGTAGGTGCACTGAACAGTGAACAGGTGCAGTGATTGGGATGGGATTACAAATCTGCAGCTGCCTGTCACACACACAGGTAGTCACTGAATGTGCTGGGCCTGACAGTGGCACAGTAGGAATTAAGGTGCCAAAGGCCAGCTGTGACTGACTGACAAGGCTGTATTTAATGCAAGTGGGCCACACACAAAAAAAAATAGATCACAAGAACAAGATTAGCTCTTAAAAGAGCTGTTGTGGGGTGCTGTTTTAGCAATAAGAATCAGCAAGGAGAAAGCTAACAAGCCTACAAGAGCCTAAATAAGCTTTCCCTATGAGAGTCTGCAGCAGCTCTCCCTTCTCTAATTACTGCAGGCACACGAGTGAGTAAAAAGCCTGACGCTGCCTGCCTTTTATAAAGGGGGTGGGGCTCCAGGAGGGAGTGTAGCCTGATTGGCTACAATGTGCCTGCTAACTGTGATGTAGAGGGTCAAAGTTGACCATAATGATGCACTATAGGGCGAATCGAACTTCCGGAAAAGTTTGCGGTTCTCCGCGAATGCGAACCACGGAAGTTCACCGGGAACCATTCACCAGCGAACCGTTCGGGCCATCTCTAACTCTGGGACACTTAATATGCTGCCACTGATTAGAGACAGTAAAACATTCAACCTAATTTGTACATTTTTAAATATAAAAGAAAACCCTGGAATACTTAAAAAAACTAAACATTTTTTAGGAGTGGGAGGATAAATATAATTTTTTATCTAATTTGTTTATTTTCACCTCAGGTTCACTTTAAGCTGAGATGAAACTTCAGTTTTATCAATACAGGAATACAGAAAGGCATGAATAGTTATGACTGAAAAAAAAGGTTCAATGTTAATTAGGATCTATTGGTATAATTGTCAAATTGTATAAGGTTACAAGTGAGTGAGAGATCCACCAGAAGCCAATGGTCTGACTTGGTTGGTGCTTGGCGTGCCTGATTTTTTAGATGCGACATATGAGGCCCACAGGATTCTGGGAGACAGGCAGCTCTACAGCCACAGGCAATGGCCATGGGTAGGGTGTAAAACCTATTCTTTTCAGAATTTAAGTCTCTTTACAAAGGAGAGTCACACCCACCACCACAACCACCACCACCTCCAGCAGCAGCTTAGAATGGTACTGGTTTAATCCAAACAACAAGGTATTTTTCAGTATTCACTGTGTATTGTGGAGATAAATACAATGCTGTCCATGATGAGTTCTCAGTCTACATTATTAACAAGGATCAGTATTTCCACTCTCATCGTGTTTCTTGTAATAAATAGGTCAGAGCAAAAAAACTTTGATTACAACTACATCTGCCTGATGCACCATGGATCATTGCAGCTGGGCACCTGATGTTTCTTGATGCTGTGATGAAGCAGCAGCTGTATCTTCAGCTGGACACCAATGAGCACCACCATGTTTACACGTTATTTAAGAAATATTGTCTTCCCTCTCTCTTTCACTAATTGCTGAAATTCCAATAAGTGAAGCTTTGCACATAATTTTCCAAACACTTGTTTTGCAAAGCCGCTTCATTTGTTACATTGGCTATGAAAGGACATATTTTTGTTTCAAGCCAGATTTCTAAGACTCTGATAGTCTTGTTGTTATCATGTTAAACAGAAAAGCCAAAGCTGAAAAAATGCCTTTTTTAAAACCCTAGCTCAGCCTTCCATTCTTCAATGCATATGACAGTGATTTATTAACACATTAATGTAAATTTTGCCCATTAAATGTCTGTACTTTTTGCAATAAAAAATACTGAAAGCAAATCTCTGTGTCCTGTATTTCTGTTATCTCTTGATAGTGAAGTTTTAGGTCTTTTTTTTACTGAAAGTAGAGAATAGGATAACTGAACAATAATAGTCTTTAGCTTGAAAACCATGCAAATGATGTACAATGTGCCAAACAGCGGTAGGTGTGTATACAACAAAAAATAAAACAAGTAAGGATGTAGGATAAGCAAAGTATACACATGTATAAGAATTAGCGATTGAACTAGGTAGGTTGGAATTGGAATGATAAACAAGTAAAAACAAGTAACGGTTAACAAGAAATAATGTATAAAATAAAAAAGAGAAAAAAAATTCCTCGGAAATTAAAGTAGTGTTCAAAAAGAAGGTCCAAACAACAATATTCTAGGTTTTGATCGCAGAGTTTAGACCAGCTTAAATAGAGAGCACAGCCGTGAGAAGGATATGAAGATTGAGCTGCATAAAGAAAGGGAGGAGTCATGCTTTGTGCTAGTGGGCTAAGGGGATGTAGACATGGTAGGATTTTCTTGGTAAAATTATGGAAGTGCCTTGAGAAAGCATCGTATGCCACAAATTACGACTGCTGACGGCAATCTGGGGGCTCAGGAACAGACAATCTATAGACAATAGGCAATCTCTCTCCTCCTTAATCGAACTCTATCTTACTTTATACATCCTAGACTTTGGCAGCCACTGTGCTTTAGGTCTATTTTTTGGTCTGAGTTTTTTATTTTGAGAGCTCTACCTGGTGACATATTGCACATAACACTTTATTTTGCATATGGTTGTGGCATCTAATTTATTCTTTTACCCCCATTCGTTTTGTTTTTAATTGCAATTTTTGCCCATGCATTTTTACCTTTATACATTATTCATGCAGTGAGTGTTTGCATTGATTTACAATACATTACTGGTTTGGTGTTCCTGAAGGGGACTCTCCATCTTTATTTAGTTTATGATATGTTTCTTCCCAGAGCACATAATAGTTATATTTGTAACATATTATATTATATTTTAGGTGGTACTGCTCCAAATGAGATTGTTTATGGAATGCAAAGGGAGAGAAGGGTTCAAATGTTGTAATTGAGATTGGCTTTCTTATGTCCAGTGTCCTCAGGGAGGGTGCCTGTCCTTTTTGCAGTTTTTAACATTAGCTTTAGCTAGTTGCATGATCTTGCAGAGAGTGCCGTCATGCTCCTTACTCTTGGCGATTTTATTGACCTGATGAAACTGCCCAGAGCAGCAAAACACGTTGTCCACAGTGCAGAATAAGGCTGCTGCTAAACTCTGCCTCGGGAGAGAATCTACTGTGTTATATGGCTTTCCAGATACGTCAGCAAGGGATCCAGCATGCCATATCATCTCACCTAAATTCAGCCTGATGTTAATACTCTTTCCTTCACTCTGTATCCTCCATTGTGCACCAAACATTCCCCCTCCACCATGACGGAACACATTGCTAGTCTGCCTGTACAACCTCCACCCCAAACTGTTGCCTGAGGGATCATGTCCTGATCCCTGGTGGACAACAGTAAGCTGAAGTGTGTACCACTTAACAGTTTATTATTATATTTCAAAAATAGGTAATAGGTTGGCTTTAAACTGCTTACACACTATCAACTGGTATGGAACCCAAAGAGTCTTATACAAGTTTTCCTCATACTGACATCATCTCTTAAACTTGCTGAAATGGGTCTTGGGGATATGTGAAAAGTGTTTTCAATTTGTCTGAGGCTAAATTCACAGTAGGACGTTGCTTTATGATGTGACGCAAGGTTGCAACGCAAAATTACAATGCAATGCACCAAAAATGTCGCAATGCTATCTAACGCTGCATTACCATTGCACACAGTAGATACAGTGGAGAATACAGACAATGAAAAGTATGCTTCCCTGTATCGGTTAACGTCTGCATTTAGAGGTAACGCACTGCAGCAGTGCGTTACAATTAATGCAACATTTACAACGCGACTTTAACATCGCACTGTCAACGTCGCATAAGGTTAACATTGCAGTGCGGTAACCTGCATTATGCAACTTTATTAACACAGGACAATAACAATGCAACGGACGCATGTCCCATGCGTCCGTCGCATTGTAACAGCACCCCCTGTGATGACATGAGGTTATGTCATGGCAGGGGGCACTGTTACCAACGCGACAGACGACTGGGAGAGGAAGAAGATAGAGGCTGCAGAGGATTGCGGAAGGAAGGTGAGTTGTAACTACATTATGCCCTCTCCCCCGCCCCTGTGCCTATACTGGAGGCACCTACCTATCTAACCTATACTCGGGGCACCTATCTATCTAACCTATACTCGGGGCACCTACCTATCTAACCTATACTCAAGGCACCTACCTATCTAACCTATACTCGGGGCACCTACCTATCCAACCTATACTCAGGACACCTACCTACCTATCTAACCTATACTTGGGGCACCTACCTAGCTAACCTATACTGCGGGCACCTACTTATTTAACCTATACTGGGGGAACCTACCTATCTAACTTATACTTGAGACATCTACCTATCTAACCTATACTTGGGGCACCTATTTATCTAAACTATACCTGGGGCACCTATTTATCTAAACTATACCTGGGGCACCTACCTATCTAACCTATACTGGGGCACCTACCTATCTAACCTATACTGGGGGCAACTATATGGGCTACCCTATACTGGAGGCACCTACCTAGCTAACCTATACTGGGGGCAACTATGCCTGGCTACCTATTGTGGGGGGACCTATAGCTGGCTAACCTATACTGTGGGCACCTATACCTGGCTCCACTGGGGGGGGGGGCATGATTTTTACACCCTCGCCCTTGGTGCAATTTAGCCTAGAAACTGCCCTAAACATAAGGAAACTTTTACAGGGTTTCCGTTTTTTAATCTGACAGTGCTGGTGCCCGCCCTGTTTGCTACATAAATCCTTTCCTTTGTGCTCAGAGAGCCTTCATAATTCTCGAGTCTGTGTTATTTAGAGATATTAACTGCTTTCTTGGAGCGCTCTGTCACCCTTTTCAACTATATACCAATATGAAATCACCTTTGAAGTGGCACAGAACAAATAAACTGGGGATTGATTCATGTAGTGTTACAAATTAATAATACATTTGTTACCTTTAACAGTGCTGCTTGTTTTATTTCACACTCCCATATGCAGTATGTGGAATCTGCTAAACTAAACTAACCAAATAGCATGGCTAGAACACCTTAAACATCACAGTGTAGACTACGAAACGTAGATCCAACACTTTACGCCTATCAACTATGCTAATTAATACTACTACAATCATTATTTTATAACAGGACAGACCACGAGAGACACGGAGGGGTGGGAAGGGTGGTCTGGGAGGGTTGTGTTTGCGAATTGTACATGTCTGTATTGTATTATGTTTCAAAAAAATACAATAAAACTTATTTGAAAAAAAAAAAAAACTAATCAAATAGCAGAAAGCTTCTCCTCAACTTATTCCCGCAGCACACCTTGCTATCAGCTCTGCTTTTTTTTTCAATTCAAATATCCACCCCGTCCCCCATGCCCAGATATTAGATGGGTTCAAACACAATCCTACTCCATCCATTCTGCTGACTGCTACTGGATGATATCACAAAATTACAAACATGACTTAAAAGTAGAAGAAGACATTTTTTAAATTATATTACGCAGCGTTTTGTCTGTCAGTGTGAAGCGGGTGTAGCCCTTACACTACCTGATGGACGTGTACACACGCCGGACATTTTAGAGCACTTTATTCCACCAATGTGATTTTTGCCCTTTCTGCATCAACTACGTAATTTTTAGTGGGAATTTTGCCATGGACCCCCCTCCAGCATACCCCCATCCAGGTGCTAGTCTCCTTCAAACAACTTTTCCATCACTTTTGTGGCCAAAAAAAGTCCCTGTAAGTTTTAGAATTCACCTGCCCTTTGATGTCTATGGCGATTCACAGATTTGCAAACTTTTGCGGAAATTTGTATTCGCCCGTACGCAAATCTAAATTTTGATGTTCAGCCCATCACTAGTAGGTAATAGTAATCTGTCTGTTCTGATACGTTTTGGACTAGAACCTTTCCTAAAATCCATGGTTACAAGTGACTATATGCAACAGTTAACACAGGAGACCAACTCTCTGTTTCAAAAATTAGCAAGTTTAGTCAAGACTGCCAAATATGGAGCATGTCACCTTTAGTATTACATACCCTGAACCACTTAGAGCATATAGGAGAATTACACTTGGCCAGTTGGGCTGGGATTAGATTCCACTGAGTCAGAACTTTAGAAGACGAGTTCAGATTTTGCCTACAGTATTTAACAAGCGTGTATTGAGCATCAATTATTCTTCCATATTCCTCATACTCTTCTCTATCTTTAGCACTAGCTTCCTCTGTTTTCCAACTTTCCTATGTCTGCATGGTGCGAATGAGCTCTGTTAATCTGGTGTCAAGGGCAGGGACCATTCCAATGCCTTGTGAGCGATGAAAGCATATTCTTTCTAAATGTATAGGAGCTGGCAGGAATTCTTTACCCCTTACTACTGGGAAATTGAATTTGCTTCAAATAAATAGCTGGTGCACTACAACTCATTTATTTGTATTGTGTGTGTGTGTGTGTGTGTGTGTGTGTGTGTGTGTGTGTGTGTGTGTGTGTGTGTGTGTGTTGTTGTTGTTGTTGTTGTTGTTGTTGTTGTTGTTGTTGTTGTTGTTGTTGTTGTTGTTGTTGTTGTTGTTGTTGTTGTTGTTGTTGTTGTTGTTGTTGTTGTTGTTGTTGTTGTTGTTGTTGTTGTTGTTGTTGTTGTTGTTGTTGTTGTTGTTGTTGTTGTTGTTGATGATGATGATGATGAAATGATTTAACTAGACTGTGATTAAAGTTCATGTATAAGATTCTGTGCTACATTTACAAGGTACAAGGTCTGTATCCAGAGTATTCTCTTCCAAACCCGCTTTCTTCGACCACTGCACATTTAGATTGCATTCACAGTGGGACGTTATGGTCACACATTATAAATATAAAGTCTTATAACGCAGCTTACCGCACTGCAATGTTAATCCTATGGGCCGTTCACAGTGCAACGTTAAAGTCGCGTTAATGTTGCATTGTGGTAACTCACTGCTTGCAGTGCATTAAACCGCAACATCCCACTGTGATTATAGCCTCAATGTACTTCCATGGCAGTGTGTCAGAGGCTTTGGATATGCCCAAAGGCAGCATAAACTTTTGCTTTGTCTGCATCTTCGCTACTCAAACTCAGCCTGGACAAACAGCCTGATTTCTCTGTACAGTTGTATAGTTAGGTTGAGCACAGTAAATATGTGTGAGATGATTAAAATTTCAGCCTTACTCTGTATAGATGGGTCATCCAACCATGGACTGCTTGTGAACTTTTAAATGGTTGGCAGCCCTGATCCATGTCTCTGTCTGACCATAAATGGAGAATAGAAGAATAATCATCTTACAGGTGTATATACAGTAGCTGTATAGCTAGTTAGGCTCCTTGCAAATATGTCCTTTGGTTTATAGTTTACTAGTGCAGATTGCACTGCCTTTCCATAGTGGGTATCTTGATTATCTTGGTGCACTTTGCTAGCCTCATGCTATCCCCAAATTCCTTTGCTGTAGGGTTGCTAGGTTGTTGGATACTATCAGGAAAAATATAGCTAAGACAAGACATGTTAACACTGTCCAGGGCCTCACTTCCAGAAGGTTATTTCATCCTCTACACTGTTGAGCCTTTCAGATATTATCACAACACTTTATGTTCTAATAATAATGACTTATTCTGACAGCAATCACAGAGCACTTTTCTTCCGCTAAAGAGGACCAAATATTGTAGTATTAAATGCTGCAAATGCCACAATGTGTAGTATTGTAGTGTTGTTATGCATAAGCCTTTTAGCTTAGTATATGTGACGTACAAATATTTATCTTACTTTTTATATTAGCCAACTTTTTCTTGTAATTACATATAAACATAAGCAAATAAAACGTGTTTTACATCCAAAAAGCATGGAAATAACTCCCGTAGCATCATTAGTCGAAGTCGAAATGTATTTGGTACACTTTTCAATTTCCAAGTCCAACTTTAGATTTAAGGTGCACTCTCAAGCCAAGCCCAGCAAAGTACTTCCAGTGGACCCACTAATGTGCAGTGGGAGCCTACCTAGACTGCCAGGGCTACAAACACTAAGGAGCCTGACCTAGACTAAGCACTTGACCATTCTTACAAATGTAGCCTTAACACAGCCTCCATAGTAAAACGAGAAGTACTAGTTATACAAAATTGAGTATGTTCTCTTGATCCCATTGCAATTAACATTCCTAAACGTAAGACAAAGTTATTCCAGCAGAAAAGTAGCAGTCCCTATCTAACAGACCATCTGCTATTCTACGCTTCCAAAAAACACTTGGGAGTCTGGCAAAAGTAACTCCATTTTGGTACATCTTTGTTTACATACGGTATGTTTAGGACATTTCTTTATGATGGTCAATTTTTGCACTTACTTTCCTTACTGAACAAATAATATAACATGAAAAGTTACAGCAACATCTTGTGCATCAGTCCGGCAGGGGTAGTTTACCAGAGTAGATGTGCACTTCATGGCAGTGAAATAAGATCGCATTCATGTCAAACATCCAATCATGTTCCAGAGATCTAAAGATGCAGACTTCTCTGCATATGAATGGATCATACACACAGCTGTATTTCATGGCTGTGTACAGATACTTTGGTCCACAACCCCCAGCATGCTAGCCACATGGAAATCCTTACATTTATGTCACTGTGTGCGTTATACAGGCACCATCGATAAGTATGCTAGCCTGGTCACCCATGCAACACACTTTTGTTATTTATTTAATACTGATATCTACATGCATAGTAACTTCCACAACTTACAGTGGTGGAAACAGAGCTAGCAGCAATGTATCCTCTTGGGATGCAGAGGATGGTCACATAGATCTTCTAGCATGCTGCACAGCCTTCCAATCAATCAGGATGTGCTTCCTTTTTCACGAGGTAAAGGAAAAATGCCTTTTACTGTGTAACTATCACATAAAATGTAGCATGAAATGAAGAGGAAATATTGCTGACAGTGCCCAGTCCATGCAAGAATCAGTGCTTGATGTCACCTTAACTAGTAGACCTGCCTGTCAAGTGCCAGCCCTACCATATGTCTACTGAACACATTGTGCACACATCAAGAGACACTTTTTCCTTTGTGCCTAAAAGCAAATCAATGTTATATCAATACCTCGTGAACAACATACAATATTTGTAAGATGTACTAAACCAAAGCTGATTCATATTCTACACTTCACTCATATAATTCTGGTAATGTGCTTTGTAGGAAAAAATGCTCAAAGATGACTTTTATGCAAAATCTGTAAAAGAATGGCTGACAACAACATGCAGCTGATTTTAACTCTTCAGTAGGAACAGTACATGATATAAAGTAAACCAGTATACCCAGCCATGCCTAAAGTCTTCGATTTGTTGGCTGCTGATGCTGAATCATTTGACAGCCTTGATGCTCTTACTATTATGGGATCTGGTCATGTAAGAAAGATTCCTGTGATACTCTGAATTTCCGACATACCATAAATTAACATAATGTATCCTCATGGTGACAATTCACCTTCCAGCTTCAGCTGGTTTTAATTTCTTGCACCTTCGGACTCTCCTTACCAGCTGCTACTGTTTGAATGGAATATGTTGTTACCTAAATAAATAACAATTTAACCTGCAGTAAGGTTCCTATAATTATCTCAGCCCTTACAATATCTGTCTGTTATATCTCAAAGTTTCACAGATGCCCACTGCTTCCAATTTCCAGGGATAATCTGAAGGTTTGCAGATTTGTCATTTTGTCTTTTCCTATTTTTTTTTTTTTTATTTTAAACTCGGTGTACCAACGGCACTGCACCCCAAACAGACAAGCTTCATCAAAGCACTCTTATATCAGTATTAGTTTGCATCATCGTTTGTAGTTTTTTCTATTTAATTCCCACTTTTCAACTCAAATAAGTGCAGTTACACTTTAAAGCATGTATGTAAAATTATAATCAGTCATAATAACCATTAATTTTTCCCATTTCCTTAATTCTAATTCATTAGATTAATTGATGAAAAGAAGAATTTCCTAGAACTACTTTACATAATCTTATGAATGATTGACACACATACATGTATTATATTGTGGTGCTCAGAGAAAGTATTGTATGCGATAATCCTGCTACCTATACAGCGATGGCAGCAATGTCCCTGTAAATGACTTGAAACTCTCTGTACCTACAACATGGCCTTTAGCAAAATATATTTTTAAAAAACTGAAAAATATTTTAAAAAAAATTAAAGATCATAAAAGTATTCTTACACTACCAATTCAGTTTGCATGTTGTTTATTCTATGATTCTTGAATCAAGTGTACTTTTGCATTCCTGGCCATTTCTAGTAAGAATGACTACCCGGCTGTTTGAGTATATAAAATGCAGGGCATATTGGGGTGTTCAGAGAACTGATCTAAGTGAGACGTGAGTGCTGAAGTAATGCAAGAAGACAGGACAACAAGGCTGCTAACACAAGCACTTGGTAACACATTACTTAATGATCATTGACAGCAATATCAGAAACCTTTATGTAGCCTTCAAATGACAGCTTACAATGTGATGAGGTCAATCTAAATGGTACACACAGCCAATTTCCATTGCACAGCTTAAAAAGCCTCTGAGGGCACAGGCACATATTGGAGACAAAAGCCCGGAGCTTTAAATTGATGTATAAAGTGCTTAAGATCAGAGCATTTATGCTGAATATTTGGAGAATGCATAGACATTTTCAGTCCTTTCATGTTGTAAATTATTACGTGCACACAGAAACCTGATATATATAGCCAGGACATGGTTTGTATTAAACATGCACACATTCTTAAGCTGGAATTATTGTTTGCAGAGCCGCCAGAATAGTCTCAGTGTGAAAGTACAAGATTAAAGTAGAACAACGTGCTTTTTTCCACCCTCCACATTTATCTTACCTTTAGCCCGGACCCTCCAGACTGCTAGTGTATATCGGGGTCTGTTGAACTTATATCAAATCCATGAATGTACGCACAGAGCCATAAGGATGCAGTGACTTTGGATATGTCTGCGACTTCCATTGGGACAGTCAAGTATTAGTAAGCAATTGCAAAGGTCACTTGAACACCATCAGAAAGGCTGTAATATCTGGAAAGAACTGCCTTACATCATGATAGCTAGTCACTGACCATCATGTCTTATGCTGTCTTTCAGCCAAGGCTCTCTAAAAGATGTATAATCTCAAGGGTTTTTGTTCCTAAAATCCACTATGAAATTCTGTTTTACAGTATACATTAAATCCGTGTATAGGCTTGTAACTTCTAGTAAATCCAGTCAGTAGGGTTGCTACAGATTTTCTCTTCAGTACGCCGATTCCCTCCAAGAGCTGTCAGAAGTTATTGCAGCTTCATTATATAAGTGCAGCTGATTACCATACGTATCTCTGGAGGCATGTCATGTGTCTAACACATTAAGCAACACTCACTTCTTCCACTTAAGCTGATCTATCCTTCACATGGAACTGCAGTTCAGCAGCACTGTCCCAAAATTAAGTTCACCAATACAAAAGATCTTGCAATAGGCTCCTGATAAATCCCTCTTAATTTCCTCTTCTCTGTAACTCTGTTTATTGGCGTGCAAAAGGTACTAAGAATATTCCTTCTTAGGACTGCTGGCCTCCCCTGCTGTAGGATTAATTATTTTTAGCAGTAGTGTAACGTTTAATCTTCTTCCTTCTCTCATCCACCCAGAACCTTGCTGGAAAGAGAAAAAGAGCTTCTCTTGAAGGAAGGGCTGGAGGTGGGAGGGTGAGTGAGGGAGTCTGTGTATTAAGTGTGTATGTGTGTAAGGTTCCTGACTTTTTTGCAACTTTAATCTTTCTCACTAACTCCTCCTGCTGGCCAATATCAGGTTACAGAAAATATGACATTTTAACCCCCAAGCCACTGATATGTCCTACAGCATACTGTGCTGTGCTGCCCTCAGAAATCCAGTTTTAAAATCTACGGGATGAGTTACTTGCAATCATAAGTACAAAAGTGACATTGACATGCTTAATGGATTGCAATATTAGTTAATTATGTTTAAGTTGCTCTTTAGTCATCTGTGACATAATAGACTACTATAGGAATACATGTTTTAAGGTATTGCAGTATTGATGCTTGCAGCAAAATTAGCTCATTGATTCTGTGATGCTATGAGAAATCCACTATGAATGAAGTTACACTGGAACAATTGTATGTGAAAGGAATCTGACGTAGTAAGAGAGCAAGTGCCAGTTTAGTCTATTACATACTGCTTGGTTCAACGATAAATATATATATATACATATATAATACATATATATTGTAGATAGATAGATAGACACACACATACTTCATTATTGCATTGAGAAAACACACCAATTTCTTATATTTCTTAATTATGTCGAATATGCACAATGGATGCAGACAGACACACCAAAGCGAAATATTCTCATAAATTCTCAATGTGGACAGTTAATAATATGCAAATTCTCAACCTTCAAATTAAATTTCTGCAATTACAACTGAAATTCTGATCAGACATCTATTTGATTTCCATTGCTTAGATCATTGTTCCTACTGTACAAGACCAAGTACATAAACTAAGTAGCAATGTTTATGTTTTATAGGATAAGAAGTTTTCTAGCTAGCCACCTAAAAACAAGCACTGGTTATCCGCTGTAATCTCCAAGAAGACCCTCCAGTTGCTGAATAAGCTTCACCAGTTCAGCAGCCAGCTGATCTACAGCAGTGTGTCTGCAGCTATGCAATGTTATTTACAGTAACCTTCAGCAGTATTAGACAGGACATGGTATGCAGTACTGCATATCACAGCACGGTATACAGGTGATTGTAGGAAAATAATGTAAAGTCCTATTCTAGGTGTTTATCTTAACAATAAAGAAGTATGAATTTATTGATGGGGGGGGGGGGGATATAGCTGGATAAAAGATTTTTTTAATTATATTATATACTTTTTTTATTATAAATTATTATTTATGTTTATTTGTAATACTGCTAAGAGATTATTTGGTATACACTAAATAACAAAGAAAGAAACCCTAAAGAAGAGCACCAGAGCAGCGCAACAGATGATTCAAAAAATGGGCACCTAAATAACCAACACGAGGCATAATAACAATTAAAACAGAGGGGGGTGCAGGCATTATGGTGGAAAATAGTAAATTCATTTGTGTTTGTGTATATATTTATAATAAAATGTGTATGCTCCATGCAAACAGCTGAAGCAGTGGGTGTGCAAGACTCATATGTTTACTTAGGTGCCCTTTCTCATTTTTGGAATTAATTGTTCAGCTGCCCCGGTGCTCTCTATTGGGGTTCTTAGTGTTATTTAGTGTTATTGGTATTACCCTAAGCACTTCACAGTATTTATTGATTGTATATTATTTGGATTCATTTGGTGGTGCTTCCCCACATATGCTTGTCCAATTATTTGGTATACAGACCAGCTTTGTTTCTGGGATGAACACTGTTAACAATACATATAATCCTAACATATAAATAGATGATGATAGATAAATAGATAGATAGATAGATAGATAGATAGACAGACAGACAATGGCAACCAATCAATCTACAGATTACTCTTGTCACCTCCTTGTGCTCACTTTAAACTTTTGTAGAACCCATCCCTGTAAATCCATCTAACACCTACTCATAAGTCCAATAAATGTTTTTTTCTTAAGGGTTAAACCATGGCATGAACAAACTGGCACTATACCAGCTCCTTCCACTATTCCCGTGCCAACACGCAAATATGTCAGGCCTTGTTCTTACTAACCTGACAAGACTTGCCCTCTTCAACCTGCCAGGCACAGAATTGTTACCGCTTTTATTTTACACTCCTTTCTCCAGGGAAATCCCAGAATGCCACTGTTTCCTAAAGCTGTGGATCTCACATTCTTTGTGATTGATTCTGCTTGCTGACATGAGTTTACAGAAAGTGACAGCTACATAATTACTAGTTTAAAATTATGGCACTAATATTGATGCTCATGAATACAACAACAAAACATTGGTAAAGTGATTTTTTTCTCCCATAGGACCAGAAGCGCATAGACATGGCTGAACTTTGTTTATTGCTCTATTTTAGAAAAAAACACTACTTGCTTATTATCATTGACGAAGAGCTGTCCAGAGTAACCAATCAGGTGTCAGCAGTTAAATGAAGTACCATAATAATTCTGATTTGATGCTCTGGGCAACTAATTCAATAAATGGTAAACTTTGAACATGTAAAGTGCTCTAGCGTTTGCATACAATATTGAAATAGAATTAATATAGTATTATATGTACAACAAAATTAAAATATGAGAGGAGAAGACAAAGAATAAATTAAAGATCTAACATTTAAAAGACACCGGGGCCCATATTAACTTTTTATTCTTAGTTTTCTCCTAGGTGATATTTTCAAAATTGTCAATAAAATGCCTTTTAAACCACCAGCAAGCAAAAAGATACTCAAAATTATTTTGATAGTACTTTTTCACCTAAGTTTTGGTACTTTTTAAGTTGCAAAGTGCTGAAAAGTTATTTTAAATAGAAGATGTAAAATTATCTCATAGGAGAAAACTCAGAAAAAAAAGATAATTGCATATGGACCCAGGGGCCATATGCAATTTACTTTTTCTCCTGAGTTTTTTCCTAGGAGATAATTTTTATCTTTTACTTAAAATAACTTTTCTGAATTTTGCAATTTAAAATAGTACCAAAAGTCTTAGAAAAAATACTATCAAAATGATTTTGTGTTTTTTTTTATGCTTGCTGTAGGTTAACCTCTTGAGGACCGCAGTGCTAAACCCCCCTAGTGACCATGCCATTTTTAGTAAAATAGGCCACTGCAGCTTTAAGGCCAAGCTGCAGGGCCGCACAACGCACCACACAAGTGATTCCCCCCCCCCTTTTCTCCCCACCAACAGAGCTCTCTGTTGGTGGGGTCTGATCGCTACCACGTTTATTTTTGTTTATATAAATATTTGTATTATTGTTTTTTGAATAAAAAAAAGTGTCTTTTTAAATATTTTTCCCTCCCTCCCTCCCCACAGCCGGCCAATCATGGCGATCGGCTGTCATAGACTTCTGCCTATGAGAGCCGACCGCTCTCCAGTGTCCCAGGGGGACAGCCTTGTCACATGGCTGTCCCCAGTACAGCGCTGCTGCAGATCACAGCGCTGTACAATGTAATTAGACGGCGGTTTCGCTCGGAGACTGAAGGAGGGGAGAAGCTATGTAATTTTGTTACAGAGTCTCTTTAAGAGTTTGGAAAATTTAGAGTTAAAGGGGAATTTAGGAAGGTTTACAGGAATTAGGATTTGGAAAATTTAGGAGAGGTGATGAGAATTAGGAATCAGGAGTAGGGAACTTACAGTTAGGAAATTTAGGTTAGAGTCTTAGGAGAATGTATAGTCCAGTAGAGGAGATTTTCTTAACGGGTTACTGGGTTTTTGACTGAAATGAAAAACCTTTGCAACTCAGTCAAATAGTTAAAAAAGGACATTGTCCATCCTAAAAATCACACATTGTGGCTCAGCAAGCAAAAAGAAGAACTCTTCTGCTGTTTTTGCAAAACATTTTCCACGTGACAAAACTGTGAAATGCTATACCATACTGTATTTTCACTCTAGGTAGAAGACAGACGAACAGACTAAATCAATAATAATGTAATTGAAATAAGTAAAATCTATCTAATCTGAGTGAGTCAGGAAACCAATTCAGTTTTCCTCCAGTGTCTCTCCGGTTCTCCACTATTGCTGCTTATCCCAGAGCACAGCTGAAAAATGGGCCACTGTCGGCCAAATGCCCCTCAATCAAATACCAAGTGAACCCTTATATACCTGTCGTAGTGCTCCCAAGTCGCGCACTTTTGACCTGGCATAATAATGCACTTGGACGCAAAACGAAATAAGGTAGGTCCAATCCTTTGGGAGGTGGGTGCGGGCAGCCCTCCCTGGTGGTGGTAGTGCTTGGGGGGGGCGCCCTGCACTTCTTCACCTCCCCCCCAGGGGGGCGGATGCAGAGTCTCTGAGTAGTTAGAGTGCTTAAAGTGCCCTGTTGGCCCCCCTTTTCCTGGGATCCTGGGGGGGCCTCCATGTGACGATCCTGGATAAGTGCTAATTGCTAATCCCCCGCAGGGCAAACATTTTGTGGTGAGTTAGTTGGCAAAACCCTGCATATCCTGGCATGCGAAAGCGAATGCAGATTTGCTTGAGCAGTGTCTCATGAATAAGCTAATTAGGCCTTATCTGCAAAGCCAGGTATATAAGAGTTCACTTGGTGTTTGATGCACACACCCTTTTTGCAATACATAAATACTCCATAACTCAACTACCCCTAATTCTCCTAATCATAATTCACCTAGGATGTTCTATTACACATGCTATCCCTGTGATGTTACAACAGCACTGCTGGTTTCAAATTCATTCATTATTTGTTTACAGTGTGCAGCCCTCTAGAAATGCCAGGCCAATTCTCCTGTATGTAGTCTGGTGGTGTTTACCCCCCACAACCACCAACACTTCTGAACCTACTGGATTTACTTTCAACATCGTGGATTGGGATTTGGGAATTAAAGGGCGGGGCTTTGCTGTGAACATATGAGTGATTTACCCCCCAGAGGAAAGAGGGTGATTTGGTGAACTTGCTTTTACTGCACATAATTGGAATTTTGTACAAAATCAATTAATCTGCTATAAATAGAGACATTGGCCTCGATTCATAAAGCATTTCCGCATGCAGAAATGCTGAAAACGGCTCACTTTACCGACCACACAGCAAAATCTGTATTCATAAAGGCTTTTTCCGCATGAAAAGCCGACATTCGCGAGCAGAGTGATAAATCACTGCCTTGCGCGGTGATTATCGTAACAAAAGTAACAAATGTCAATTCATAAAGATTAGAGGTAGCGGTATGCAGACGGGGATTACCGCTACCTCTGATGTGGCGAGAAGCGTGCGGAATACATTGCAGTGAATGGGACAGACCTCCCAAGCAGCTGCAGCAGAGAACACCGCACGGAGGGACTCGGCCAGCTTCTCCTGTTTCCGCATGCGTACGACAGCCTAACGCCAGCCTACAGCGGAATATCTCCGCACGCCTATAACAACAGGCAACATTTTTATGAATTACCACCCTGAAGGCTGAAATACCGACAGCGGTGTTTCCCCGCTCGACTTTACCTTACCGACAGCACTTTTATGAATCGAGGCCATTGTGAGACATTGTGGAGCTTTGAGTCCGCAAGGAGAAAAGCGCAATATAAATGTTGTCTTGTCTTGTGAAACCAAGCAATATCATGATGTAGCCCTTCCTGTTTCTGTTTACTTATTTTAGGGTTTTTTTCTGCTCTTTTTTTTTTTTTTTTGCAAGGTAATAATACCAGCATCCACACTTCAGAATTAGTTCTGAGCAACTCCTTCTTTCATCATGAGCAAGGGGCTTTTTTTCTCCCAGGTTGCAGGGGCATCTGTTTCTGCAATGAAACGTTATTGAGTGGTGCCCTATCTTACTTTTTTGCTTGGTAAGCAGGATCTACATTTCTAGATGTCCAGTTATAGAAAATATATTTTGGGGGAAAATCTCAAGTAACATAATCAACACAAGTCCTGCATAAAAAAGATACATTCAAATAACATGAGCAACACTAAAAATAATCTTTATAACAACAGGTCCTGAGAGAACTAAACCTATGATAGGAAAAACTATGGAGCAGTTTTAACATTGTGCAAAAATGTCCATTCTGTGAAAAAAATAACATACACAAAAAAAGTGCAATACTTAAGTACTTTACCACACTTTTCTGAATAAATTCTGCATATTCAGTTCCCAAAAGTGCTCTTTAAATGTAGTCCCACTTGTACCTGAATACTTTCTCTGGAAAACATTAAAGTACAATAAATATACTGTGTACATTTATGCAACTGAAAAAAAACATAAAATTGCATTGCAAACATGCAGGCCCGTTCCTAGGGTCGTGCGGCCCGTGCGGCCGCCCTGCACGCTGAGGGAGGGGGGGGGGGCGCTGTAATGGAGGGGGGGAGTCAGCCCGACCTCTCCCTCCCTGGGTCGCTCTCTGTGCTCCCCCCTCCGACTGCAGAGTTAGCGCAGGGAAGCTCTGTATACAGACAGCAACTCACCTGCCTGCGTTCCAATCGCCGCTTGCCGCTAGTCTCCTCCTGGTCTCCTCCTCTGCATAGACGTTGATACACACGCTGCTTCCTTCCTGCAGGAACCTATACTGGGGGGCAGCTACCTACCTAACCTATACTGGGGGCAGCTACCTATCTAACCTATACTGGGAGCAGCTACCTATCTAACCTATACTGGGAGCAGCTACCTATCTAACCTATACTGGGGGTACCTACCTAATCTAACTTATACTGGGGGGTACCTACCTAATCTAACCTATACTGGGGGACAGCTACCTAATCTAACCTATACTGGGGGCAGCTACCTATCTAACCTATACTGGGGGGCAACTTCCAATCTAACCTATATTGGGGGGCACCTACTTATCCTATACTGGGGGGCAGCTACCAATCTAACCTATACTGGGGTGCAGCTACCTTTCTAACCTATACTGTGGGGCAGCTACCTATCTAACCTATACTGGGGGCAGCTACCTATCTAACCTATACTGGGGGCAGCTACCTATCTAACCTATACTGGGGGTCAGCTTCCAATCTAACCTATACTGGGGTGCAGTTACCTATCTAATCTATACTGGGTGCACCTACCTATCTAACGTATACTGGGGGCACCTACTTATCTAACCTTTATTGGAGGCACCTACCTACCTAGCTAGCCTATACTGGTGGTAACTATACTGGCTACCTATATTGGAGGCCTCTACCTAACTAACCTATACTGGGGGCACCTACCTATCTAACCTATGCTGGGGGCAACTATTCTAGCTACGCAATTTTTACACCCTCACCCTGGGTGCATTTTAGCCTAGAAACTGCCCTGCAAACATGCACTTAATAATGGTGATGCTTGAATTTGAGTCAACCAAAAGTTGCACACCAACATTCAAACATTTAGCTTTCTGCATTAGGGTGGCTTTTTAAACGTCTATTGTCATTCATTTTCATCTGTGTTTCAATGCATTTTTGTAGATTCATGGAACCTCCCCCCAAAACTGCATCAACTGCTGTATTTTTGAGCATGGAATGTACTAGCACAGCATGGGGAAGAAGAAGGAAATAACATCACAAGAATGATTTTAAAGACTGCTGGAAAGAGGGGGAAAACAGGTGAAAAACCAGTCATAAATACCATCATTATTTCCAGTAGCGTCATGTTTTAAGGTGACTCAGTAGTGCATATTACCGGTACATTAACTTAAAGGGAACCAGAGATGAACGTTTCACACAATATAAACATATCAGTCGATAGCTTGTAAGGAATAAATGCTCTACCTGATAATTTTGCCGCCTTGGTGTGCCTTTTTGAGTGTTTTTTTTATCCATTATTGCTCCAGGAAAAATCCAATATGGCCGCCAGCTCATATCCCTTCTGCTTCCGGGTTATGAGTTGTTCTGGATGGGCTGTCTAGGCTCTATGAAACTATAGACAAGCAGGGCTGCTGCTGCAGCCTTCATCTGTGTGCTTTATTATTCTGGTATGCTGTGTTGCTGCCTGTAGGAAGTATCTCTCATAGGAATGAAACTGCACAGATAATAATTATGATGACTGCACAGTGCACACAGATCACAAAACAGCCACACGTGTCTGTTGTTTCAGAGCTTCTTTCTCAGCAGAGCAGCCCATGTCATCAGAGCTTTGAGTATGCAAAGCAGGAAAGCTGAGCCAGGAGGGGGCAGGCTTGGGCTTGAAAAGACTTCACAGAAGACTGACTCAGCTATAATCATTCCAGGTCAAACCTAGACTGAATGCTCAGTTGGGGATTCTTATCACAGCTGATAACAGGCAGATTGAGCAGAGAAGAATGAAACAGAGATTAGGGTAGGTGTTTACTGTCATGTTCCCACTGATAAATGTAGTAAAATACACGAGGGTGCTTCGTCTCTGGTTCTCTTTAACTGGACTCAAACATGATGCTCTAAAATACCTCTCATGTGCACTGCATTGCATGTGCACTTTAGAGGTTTCAAACAAAAGCATTTTGGGAAAATGTAAACACTAGGAAAGCAGGGCTTGTACACAGAAAAAAAAAAGCATAAACAATAATTGAAAATTACAATTCATGCATACCTACAGACATTAAAAGGACTATGTGTGTAACCATAATCTGAATATGATATTATTATCCCATTTATTCTAACTCATGCACATTTCAATGTACTTTATATCTTTGTATTTTAGGTCTATGATGCAGTGAGATTTTAAACAATTTAACCAATCAGGTAATATTACTCCAGAACAATAAATAATGGTATTTCATGGCAAAAGTCACTGTGACTGTGTAATAAGTAGTTATTTGATTGCTTACATAAATGTGTACACTGACACAAAAATGTGTTTTTTTTCTATGCTGTGAAATGGATGACCTGGATTTATAAGAAAAAAAAACTTAGTCTGTTGCTATTCTGGATGCTTCCTTAACGTGACGTGTGAACATGTGTATAGTGAAATAGCAGCCGCCCGGATGGCTTTCAGAATTCTTCTGATGCCTCTTCTTATAAACATGTACACACGCATGTGGATGTATACACAGGCTCCTGTAATACACATCTGATGACCAGATGGGATGTTTTCCATGGTAACAGGAGCTTCAAAGAGCTTTACCTGGAAGTAACTATGTGAGCACAGTCTTGAGATTCTAAACAATCAGAACGAAATGATGTAAAACAGAATAGTACAATGTTTCTACTCAATTTGAAATGACAAGCGGCCTGAATCAATTACAACAATCACTAGCTTTAAGGGCTAGCAATTGTCTAATGCATGCAAGTAGGTAATTGAATGATTGGCCCAGCCACACAAAAACAAACTTGCTTAGGCAGCCTTTTATTGTCGCAATGATTTTTTCCGCCTGACCCAGCTAATGAATGGGAGGCATGATTTCCCACTATAAATGAGAGCGGAGGAGCATTAAACTTATCACCTTCCTTCTTTACTCCCGATTGATAAAAAATATCATACAGCTCAAAATGGTGCTTTTATGTATATTTGTTTAATTATTTTCAAGGCTTGGTTCACACTGTGTTTGCAGCTGGAGGATTTCCCAGAGTGTTGCCATTCATCTGATATCATTGCACACATCTAATCCTGAGTGCAGCGGACAAGGGACCTTCAAAGCGGTACAGTGTATCCATACTATACAGACACCGAATCCCCCAGAGCAATATTATTTATTATCTTCTTACATTTTGTTACAAAATACCAACCTACATTGTCCCTGAAATGATGGACTGTGGGGCTTTGTTAAAGGGAGCAAAAGTGTTTCCCCATGTCAGTGACAAGAGCTCCTCCCCACTTTGTGCTCAGTGAGGTAGAGGTAACTATTCATACATTTGTGGGGATTGACCCCTGGGACAGGAGGTAAGATGTGATGTGGTTTAGCACTGAGCAACACTGATGCCTGGTTACCTCAGTATAGACGTGTTGTAAACTACTGTAGCTATTCACTGCAGTCTATACTGTTGGATTTATTATACAGTTGCAAAATATTACAGCAGGCAATGACAACTAGCTCTGCTTGTCCACAGCTAGTACAGCTATTACAGCTGTACAATCCCTTTCCTGTTTTATCTTTCTGGCTTTGCTGGAGGGCTATTCTGATGCTTGTAAAACAAGGGAAAGGATCCAGTGGACATTTCTTAAAATACATGCTTTTTATTAAGACAAAGATCATGTAAAAACAATTAAAATTAGAAAGTACATTACTGCTAGAGTGTGACAGGCAGGCCTGATGGCATTCTGCAACCTACTTCTTCAAAGGCACTCAGAAGACAATGCCTTGGCTTTATGATGCCGCCTGGACCATTACATGTCTATTAGATCAGCATGGCTTCTCACCCTGTAATGTGTCATTGCCATAAAAATACCAAACAGGGCACATACACAGATACAATGTGACATGACTAAAGAGGCAGGGAAAAATATACTGGAATATAGTTGCACACAGTTCTCATAGTCATTGACTTATGACTTCTATATGGGATAGTGTACTAAATCTAATCACACATCACTCCTTGTAAACTGGCATAGAAAGTTACAGTTCAAGGATACTGAAATTTCTGTAAAAAAACGAACGTTCAAACAGATTCCTAATAATTACTGTACTGTGTACATACCGTATACATAAAAAGACCAGTAAATAAATGAAAATGTTTTGGGGCATGATTGTAAAAGAAATGCATTTAGGGACTGTAATAAAAATGTCAAAAAGGAAACAAGGCTAGCAAAACTGGAAGGTGAAAAAAGGTTGCTAGTGATAATACTATAGATTCAAAAAATTTTGCAAATGTAAAAAAAGAAAAAGAAAGAAGGCTGAAAATATAGGACTTTTAAATATCTAGCAGGGAAATTGATAGGGGATGATCAAACTTAAAGAGGAACTCCAGTGAAAATAATGTAATAAAAAAAGTGCTTCATTTTTACAATAATTATGTATAAATGATTTAGTCAGTGTTTGCCCATTGTAAAATATTTTAAATCCCTAATTTATATTCTGACATTTATTACATGGTGACATTTTTACTGCTGGCAAGTAATGTAGCTGCTGCTTGCTGTTTTGGCAGTTGGAAACAGCTGTAAATAGCTATTTCCCACAATGTAACAGGGTTCACAGACAGGAAACTGCCAGAAGTACCTCAGTACTCTGATATTGTGGTGAAACCCCTCCCACAAGAAGCTCTGTCATACAGCACCCCCTGAAGGTCTGTTTGTGAAAAGGAATAGATTTCTCATATAAAAGGGGGTATCAGCTACTGATTGGGATAAAGTTCAATTCTTGGTCAGAGTTTCTCTTTAAGCTGAGAAATTACTGTAAATGCATACTTTGTTTCTGTCTTTACAAGGGAGACACCTTTGCCCCTAAAATGGTTATGAGTTTGTTCCCAGTCTACCACATGCAATATTAATTGCCTATAGCTTCATACACAAGCTGGACTAATTATAGCTAATCATGGCTGAGGCATTCCCCAAGGTCACCAAGATTGCTTATTGATCCAGAATGGGGGTGCCAGATCACATAAACCACATTCGTGGTCTTTCAGGTAAAAAAAAATTAACCTCCCTTGAGAACATTACCTATTCTTAGCATGGGATCACTGTTAAAATCCTGAGAGAAGCCAAAATGCCAACAACAATGATTACCTGCCAAGAGCCAATTTTTTAAGCTAATTTGGGTTTTTTTGGTGAATGGTACTTATATGGTATTAAAGAGTAACCTCTTGTGTGAGCCGTCCTATAGGAGAGCAATGGTCTCACACCAACATTTCTGCCTAGGACAGTGTCCTGTTTAATCATACCCCAGCTTCTTTGAATACTATTTTTTTTTTATAATATTAGACAAAGTCAAAAGTGAAGATGAAATGGCCAATTGACCTAGACTTCATGTAGCCTCCAAACAAGTTGCTGTCTAGCCTGTGAAAACGCCTTGCTGACAGCTCCATCCAGAAGCTTATGATCATACAGTGCCTTGCAAAAGTACTCACGCCCATTTGACATTTTCAAGTTTTGTTTCCTCACAACCTGGAATTAAAATGGATTGTCTGAGAGTTTGTGCCATTTCATGCCTTTAACTTTGAAGATGTATTATTTGGTTTATTATGCAAACAACAAGAAGAACAAAATAACTGAAGACTGTGTGCATAGCTATTCCCCTACCCCTCCCCCCCCCCCACACCTGCTCCTTCCCCAGGTCAGTACTTTCTGTAGCTACCTTTTGTGGCAATTACAGCTGTGAGTTACTTTGGATAAGTCTCTGTGCTGCTTCTCAAAAAAGGCAGCACAAAGACCAAAGGTAACCCTGCAGGAGTTGTAGAGCTCTACACCAGAGGCTGGAGTATTTGTCCATAGGACCACAATAAGCCATACACTCCATAGAGCTGGGCTTTTTGGAAGAGTGGCCATAAAAAAAGCTGTTAGTTACTTAGCGTTTACAATAAGGCACTTTTGAGTTTGGGCAACTACCCAAATGTATGGAGGAAGGCGCTCTGGTCAGTTGAGATTAAAATTGAACTTTTTGGCCATCAGCGAAAATGGTAGGTCTGGTTCAAATACAACCCATCCAAGTGCCCCAAGAACACCTTTGCCACAGTGAAACATGGTGGTGGCAGCATTATGCTTTGGGGATGTTTCGTAGCAGCAGGGTACTGGGAAACTGGCCTGAGTCGATGGAATGATGAATGCTGCTAAATACAGGTATAATGTTGATTAAAATTTGTGTCAGTCTGCCAGTGATTTGAAACTGGGACGGAGGTTAAGTTTCCAGCTGGACAATGCCCAACGCATACTGCTAAATCAACTCTGAAGTGGTTTAAGGGAAAACATGTATATGTGTTGAAATAGCCTAGTCATAGTCCAGAACTCAATCCAACAGAGAATCTGTGGTCAGACTTGAAGATTGCTGTTCAATTCTGACCTAAACCCTAGGCTATCATCCATGAATCTAGTCTATCTCCTGAAACCCGAACTATGGGGTTTGTTCAAACTGTGCATACAGCGTTGCTCCCAATGTGCTAAAGTGGTTCTCATAAATTACTCAACTTAAGGACTACCATAATTCCAGATGCCCACCAAACCCATTGCCTGTCTCACATAAAGGATTTTTAAGAAGAATGAGCCGCAACCATTTACAGATGTACTCAATAACGTTCAACCATTCTGAATCCTCTTTACAGAAAATCTTGCTCTGCCTCAATGCTCACTTAATGAGGGATGTGGATATTAGTCATGAGTCAATATAGCTATTCTCAAAAGTTTCATAAAAGTACTGTATGTTAGCATAAGATAGCATATTTTGCCAAATGCATTATTATTGTTAGTATTTATATAGTGTTAACATCTTCTGCAGCGCTTTACAGAGCATATTGTCTTGTCACTAACTGTCCAGCGATACCAGCTAGCTGAGAGTAGGTTAAAAAGAGAAACGGGGTGTGCATACACACAATCAAATCACCTTCTACCCCATGTCTATACAGTGATACAACCTGAACAGTTTACAAAACAACCTTTATTTAACCCTTTGCGCTATGCAAAACACAATCTCTTTAAGGCCCATACACACGTCGGATTTTTGCGAACGACCCGTCGTTTGAACGTTCCGTCGTTCCGTCGTTCGCACGTCAAATCCGGCGTGTGTACAGACTATCGTTCAGGTAATAAGACTGGTTTTCAGCGATCCGCCGGGCGGATCGCTGAAAACCAGTCTTATCACCTGAACGATAGTCTGTACACACGCCGGATTTGAGGTGCGAACGACGGAACGACGGAACGTTCAAACGACGGGTCGTTCGCAAAAATCCGACGTGTGTATGGGCCTTTATGGTAACACTCAGAGGTAGGTTTAAACTGTGTCTCAAAGGAATTTATATCATTTATTTATGAAAGTAAAAAATAGTGTATTAAAAGATTATGGAAAAACTACCAATTAAACAATACAGCCAGCAGTAAATAAAAAGGAGTAAAAAAAGAAAAAAAGTTACCTAGTTATTTTCTTTATCTAATCAGTCCTAGGATTACAGTGGACCTGCATGCTGTAAAGCCCATTGGCTGTGACCTCCCTGAGGGCTCTCTTGTCCAGATCCATTTGTGAGGTGGATGCTGGCTACTCCTGTGACCTTGATCTGTCAATATAGATCAGTTGAGCATTGAAGGCATGCTTCCTAAAGTTGATGATCATCTTGATGGTTTTGGCTGTGTTGAGGACCAGCTTGTTGTCTTTGCACCAGAGGCATATTGTGTCAACCACCCGACTGTAGGCCTGCTCGTCGTTTTTGGTTACAAGGCTCATGATGGTGGTATCATCTGAAAATGTTATGATTTTGACAGAATTTGCCATGGATGTGCAGTTGTTTGTACAGAGAACAAGATAGGTGACAAGACACAGTCTTGTGGAGCTTCAGTGTTGGTAACCCTTGAACTCAAAAAAATGTCACCCAGCTTAACGACTTGGGACTTTTTTGAAAGAAAATCCGTAATCCAAAGGCGGAGGGTGGAATGGACGCCAAGCTCTGTGAGATTGCCATGTAGACTGCAGGGGCAGATAGTGTTAAAGTCCGAGCTAAAGTCCAGAAGAAGAATCCTTGCATACGTATCTGGTCTGTTCAGGTGGTCAGTGATGAGCTCCAGGCAGATATGGATGGCATCGTCAGTTGACCTGTTCGCTCTATACACGAACTGGAATGTGTCCAAAAGTGCCGATTTAGAGTGCTTAAAGAGAACCCGAGGTTCTTGGGGGGGGGGGGGGGGGCAGATGGGACACAGAGGCATGTTCTCTGTCTCATGGCATACCTCTGTGGCCGCTCTCTGCCCCCCCATCGTCGCACTATTCCCCCCCTCCCCCGAAATTGTCGACAATATTTGCTTCTCGTAGGTAAACACAGGGGAGAGGGATTCCCTGTTCAAAACACCCGCCAGGGGCGTTCCTACAGGGTCTCCAGAGCTGCCATTGGGCAGTTCTCTCTCCCTAGCTGTGTCTTTTACTGCTCCTCTGACTCCCTGCGCGCTGGTGAGAGACACGCAGTCTTTCCTTGCAGCGTCGTGACCCAGAGGTCATGAAAGTAAAAGTGGGCAGCTGCGGCCCTCAGGAGCAGGGATGCTAACCGGATGCATTTACGAGTAATCACAAGTGATTACTCGTGATTCAAATGATGTTTAATTGGTGCAGGTGTGCGGCGGGGATAGAAAGGGTTATTTACCCATAATTCCGCCGTCCGCCCTGCGTTCCAAAGAGCTTGCACGTGTCCTATTGGCCACATTGCAAGCCACACACTGGCACACTTCCTCCTTCCGGCTTGAAGGAGGGAGTGCACCGGTGTAAGGCTTGCAACGCGACCAATAGGACGCCTGCAAGCTCTTTGGACCACAGGGAAGACGGCAGAATTATGGGTAAATAACCCTTTCTATCCCCGCCGCACACCTGCACCAATTAAACATCATTTGAATCACGAGTAATCACTCGTGATTACTCGTAAATGCACCCGGTGAGCATCCCTGCACAGGAGCGGCGGGGGAGCGGTGGTTTTTTAGCTTACTTGATCCACTCAGCCTCCTGGATCAAGTAGCCTACTTTTTTTCTAATTTTATGAGCCCACCTCGGGCTCACTTTAAGAAGAGACAGCATCACTCTTTCAAATGTTTCCATGACAGATGTGAGGGCCACAGGCCTGTAGTTATTGAGATCGGAGACTCCTTGTGTTTTTGGGACAGGGATGATGACTTGAGGCATGTGGGAACCAAGCAATTGCTTAGTGACTTGGCATAGATAGAGGTGAGAACTGGAGCCAACTGCTGTGAGCAAGATTTCAGGCAGGCTGGCAACCTGCCTTCAGGGCCTGGGGCTTTCCTTGTGTTCAGCATGGACATGTGGCACAGCACGTCGGCCTTACCCATATCAGGATATCTCATATAGCATGTCCTGCTGGTTGCAGTTGAACTGCAACCAGGCAGTTCTAATTAAGTGTCATTGCCATCTACAATCACTCTGCAGTTCAGAGCAGCCCAGGATGCTATCATGAATCCACCTATGAATTGTTGCAGCTGAACTGCAGCCAGACAGTGCTGAATTCCCTGCATGCATGTTGATGCATAATGTTGCAAACATTTGTAATGAGAGTCCTAGCCATCTGCAATCAGCCTGCAGTCTTCAAAGTAACACAGGATTGAGTGATTAACATTCAACTGTGTTGGAATGTGCATGCCTGCTCTCATTGGATGACGTTCATATAAAAGCCTCTTCCTCCCTTGGCATTTTGCCCATCATAGCTTTCAGCTCTGCCATAGCTGATTGCAGGGTCTCGTTTCTCAACTGTGATATGCCTTGTCTTGCTTCTTTGTGGTCAGTTGCTGTTCCTGCATGGGTTAACAGCAAAGTCCTTCCAGTCTTGCTGGCTTGGACGCTGGTCAATTGCGGCGGTATTGATTGGCTGGGGCTTCTGCTGCTTCTGGTCCTTTGCACACCAATGTCCTTCCAGTCCTGCTAGCTTGGACACAGCCTTTACTGTGTTACTGATTGGCTAGCGCTCCTGCTCGTTCTGATCCTTTGGACATGACTATAGCAGCAGTCCTGGGGGTAACTAGTCGGGAAGGCATAACTCCGTCTCCCATTCACGCAGGGACTTGACTATAGGTGAAGAGCATGCAGTAGATTGGGGTATGGGGACTGAAGTGGGGATGGTCTCAGACTTGGGTCAAAACCCTTGGTGGCAGAGGGATTAATGGAAGAAGAGTGTTAAACTGAGGCCACCAGGTTCTTGAACCTACAATAGAAGATTTACCACATTTGTTCCAAGAAAATCATGGTCCATTCATTTCTGCCTCTGCACAGATATGAAACATTAATATCCTATCTCGTTCTGTTGAGCATTTACATAATTTCATATGTCCATACTTGCCAGGATTAAGTAAACACTGCTATAACTGATACACTTTTACAAGGATTCGTATGTTACACTTTCCTGGGGATTTTGGTTTATTTTACACCTGAAAATAGCAATATAGGATTGTCTCTCTTTATAACACATAAGCAGGAATTTCCTAACATCACATACGTGTATTCCAAAATATCTGGTGCCGGGCTATCTTGGATGTACAGGAACAAACCTTTTTGAAGCTTCCCTCACCCTAGGCTCCATCTGTTTTTATGTAACGATGGGTGTCAGCAACCAGAGAGAGAATCTGATTCTTGGCGATCTGCAGTATCCCCAAGAATACAGATATACCTGATTATTGGTGATCTGCAGAATCGCCAATAATCAAATATGTCTAACCTCTAGACACCTGAGAGTGTAAGTGTTTTGGTGCAACAGTAACCTTTGGACCACCGGGGTAGCAGGTGGTACAATAAGTAGAGAAGACTCTACTGCAGTCAAGGACACCTGGAGAGGGAGTCCCTGACTGATAAGGAGCAGTGTCCCCTCTGTAGAGCAGGGGACCACTGCGGAAAGGCTGGACACCCTGCGGGGGGTGACAGCCAGAAGGTCAGACAGGCCAGGTCGGCAACAGAGTATCAGATATGCAAAGTACCAAATCAGAGATCAGAAGAATAGTCAGGAAAGCTACAGGTCATAACAGATATCAGAACAAGGCCTAGTCTGAGGTGTGAGGTCCGTGATCTCAACACCCTGGAACTATGCTAGAGAATAACACAGATGATATACAGTATTTCTAGTCTGGGGTGTGAGGGCCGTGATCTCAACACCCTGGAACTATGCTAGAGAATAACACAGATGATATACAGTATTCCTAGTCTGGGGTGTGAGGGCCGTGATCTCAACCCCCTGGAACTATGCTAGAGAATAACACAGATGATATACAGTATTCCTAGTCTGGGGTGTGAGGGCCGTGATCTCAACACCCTGGAACTATGCTAGAGAATAACACAGATGATATACTGTATTCCTAGTCTGGGGTGTTAGGGCCGTGATCTCAACACCCTGGAACTATGCTAGAGAATAACACAGATGATATACAGTAACTGGCTAAGTGTGGATTCCCAGGTCCTCCTGGTTCCACCACACTGAAGGATCTGACTAAGGTCTGAGTGCTAACACATAGGCATTCGCAACGCCAGACAACCAGCAACTGAATAGCAGGAGATATATATAGTAAAGCGCTCCACAGCGCCGCCCAGCTCCCATCAACCAATCACCTGCTGAGCAGGGATCAGCTTACCCCCCTGATCAGCTGATCTTCCTCCTATTGGTATAAAGAGCTTGTCTTGCAGCTCTCCATCTGTGTGCACTACTAGGTCCAGACAAGCCAGACGCATGCTGACGCGGACAAACCGTCGCATCAGACACGGAATCAGCCGCCTTACTGTCAGAACATGCGGCGGCTTTTCCGCTATTCATCACATTTTACAATGCCATTTGTTTATGTGTACCTGGCTGTTATGTACAAAACCTTCTTGTACACAGTGAATTTGTTTCCCAGGAACAACTCTAGTTAAAGGGGAGCACCTTGCTGACCATGCACACAATGCTTGACACTCCATTGTAGTCTTTGGGTGGAAGCCAATTAGTTTATTTGGATGTTTTTGGGATTGAAGTTTATCCACATGAGAAAGCTCATTTTTATGAAATGCAGTGAAATCTATGTGCATTTTGTGCCGCCCATCTCCTAAGAATAACCATATATGCCCTCTTTCTCTTTTTGCTGTTAGAACCAAAAAAATTAAAATAATGCATTAAATTACTACACTATTAGTAATAGAAGGCAGTAAATGATTAGGGAAAAACAGCATGGGTTTAAGGCCTGGAACAGAAGAGTGACATAATGAGGTAGAATAAGAAGGAAGTTGCATAGCAGAAGTATGCTGGTAGAGGATACAGGGTGATCAGAAATACCAGGGGTTGAAGGCAGTGGGCATCAGATAGAAGCCATACCATACTGTACTCTGTCAAAAGAAGAATATCTGCAGGACACCACTAGGTCTATTCACAGTTAAGTCACTCTTCTCTGGTATCTCTATTCTTCAAGCAAAACAGTAAAATATTAAAATAGATACTTAAACATATTACATTAAGTACACAAGGTTACAAAGATTAGACTGATATTATAAAAGACTACAAATGCAACATTATTCTAAGACAGGAGACAGCCTTATCAAAAACATGCCTTTAGGCAAATTTAAAGAATGGGAAAGGCTCAGTAGACTTGGAGGGGGGGGGGGGGGGGGGGAGAGTGGAGACAGAAAAAGGAGAATTGCTTCTGAAGCATCTGCATTATAACAATAAGTTTGCTCAGCTTGCAATAGGCCAAGCATGCAGTTTCTTGTATGTGTTGTTTTAAAAACATATTGAACATTTAATAAAGTGTATGACCCAGCACCTTGCATTAAATCTTGGAATTACCATATTTTGAGGGTAAAAGCGAGTGACCCCACCCTATCCTAGTCTTCTGAGTATTTTCAGGCATGCCTCTTCTACCTAATTTTAAAACATCTGGACCTACAAAGTGAAAGTGGGCAGGCATGGCCCTTCAACCCTGGTATGTTCCAACAATTAAAATAATAAACAAAGATAAAGTAAAGTCCCTGTTATCTTGCACTCAAGCAACCAGCACTCCCAAACAGCTGGCAATTTCCTGGGGGCCAGGACAGTGCACCCTCTGACTCCTACCCAGATAAGCAAAGCATTAAGCAGCAGAACAACATACCACAAGACCTGGTGACATCCTATACTCTTCCTACAGCTGTGGGCTGTGCTGCAGCATCATCCCTTTGATACGTCACATGAGAAGCATGCATAATGCTGGGGATACATGGTTAGATACTGTCTTATCAATCGAGCCACTGATGGCTCGATTGATAATTTACGACAAGTCCGATGACCCGCAGGATCGACTCCCCGCTCGATCCCCGCGGGTGGACAATAGCAGGGAATCGAGCGGAAGATAAGGAGCGCCCGCGGGGACCAATACAGGCGCCGGCGGGGAAGAGCGGGGATGCGCCGGGATCGAGCCAGCTGCTCGATCCAGCGCAATTATCTAACCATGTATCCCCAGCATAAGATGCAGCAGCTCAGCCAGTGGCTGTAAGAAGAGGAGAGGACAGCACCCCATGCTATAGTATATCACTCTGCTGCTCCCTGCTCTGTATATCTGGGGAGGGGGCTCTATCTGAGGGGGAAGGAGGGGGTCATTTGTAGATAAAAGTTGGGAAGAAAAGGGAGAGTTGACATACTGGCTGCCAAACTTGCTGATGGGGGGTTGGGGGATTCAAATCTGAGATGCTAGGTGTTGTAGAATCCATGCTCATTAATTCAGAGCTATTTTGGCAGGCAGCACAAATAAATGACTCAGCAGGTCAGTGTGAAATATATACAATATATATATATATATATATATATATATATATATATATATATATATATATATATATATATATACATATACATATACATATATATCATAACGTTTGCATTGATATGTCGATACTGCTGCACTCTCCTTCTTAAACTGTCCTGTAATTAAGCAAAAAAACCTTTCATAACATGAGTCAGTATCGGAAAGAAGTTAAACAGTAGCAAGCATGCACTCCCAAGTGAAAGGTGTCACTCTGTGTGTCTGTCAGACGTGAATCCACTGCACACCCCCTTCACCAGCAGCTCACCAGATATAAATCACCTCAGCTTTACAGGTGGATCATACGTTTCATATCACCCTCCTCAGCTGCTCTGCAGATTAAGCCACTCAAATCTCTATCCTCCAGTATAAAAGATTTTAATCCATTAAAAAAATATAAAAAGATAAAAATACATTGCGCAGCAATCTAAACGCCAAGCTCCTCTCTCTGCGTATAGAATGTCCTCACGCACTCCGAAGTATCACAAGGCACGTCAAATGATGCTGCTGGCTGCTGCCCCTCCTTGGTAAGTGGCTCCTCCGCAGCGTCCCACTCGCTTACTGAATTTCCAGGTGCGGCAGCTCAATTTGCCCAACACTCGCTGTTACCAAATGCTCAATTCCTCCCGGCCGGTGGGCGTAATAACATCAGATCAGTAAAGTAATGTTTTCATTATCATTTTTTAAATAATAGTAGTTAACGTTTCTCTGCGTAGTCATCAACCAGATTTACACATTTTTCTCTGCGTTCCACGACACTCCAAATAGTCTGCAGATGTGCCTTAGAGTGAACTCGAGGTGAAATTAAACTGATGAGATAAACAATTATATTTATCCTCCTACTCCTAAAAATGGCCTTTTTAAGTATCCCAGAGTTTTATTTTATATTTGAACATTTACAAAGTAGGTTGAAAGTTTTACTGTCTCTACAAGGTGGCAGCCTATTAAGTGTCTCAGAGTTAGGAAAAGGTCAACAGTTCAGGTATTTTATCTTTCTCTGCCCTTATGCTGGGAATACATGATTTGTTTCTGCCTCAGATAGATGGTTCGGTAGATAATTTCCAACATGTCCGATCTCCCGTTCAATCATTTTGCCGCTCAATTTCTGATAGAAGTGAATGGAAAAAGATAAGAAAAATGAGTGGAAGATAAGAGAATCGAGTAGGGAATTGAGCGGCAGAAACGCATCTGTGTATTCCCAGCGTTAGATGTTGTCCCCTTTCCTTCTCTTTTCCTGTGCCTAGCAGTAACCACTACCTTTCCTATGACTAACCCTAACCTTTTCTGAAAATAACCTTAAACACCAAGTCAACACTAATCCTCTGCTCTCTTATGCCTCATTCTAAGTCCGACCTTCCCTGTGCCTAACACTGACCTCTGTTCCTCTGCTAAGCCTAACCATAGCCTCGCCCTTCTCTTGTGCCTAACACTCTTCTCCCTATCTCCTGTGTCTATCCATAACCCCAAAACTTAGCTTCTTCCCTTGGCATAACCCTAACATCTCCTCTTTCCTTTATCAAACTGTAATCTACCCCTTCTCCTGTCATGCTTAATTATAACTTTGCGAGACCTAACTTTACCTCTCTGCACATGACATCCTAAACTGTGCCATGCCCAACAGACATTATTTTGTAAGTAATAATACACATTATTTAGGACTTAAGGATTTTTATTTTAAGATTATTTTAAGATCTTAAAATTAATTTGGTATAATTAAAGAGCAGATTTAAATTTTTCCCATTGTGTGTAACTATAATTATATTCAGATCACTATGGAACATTTTTGTTTATGAATGTAGTTCTGGGTCTCACAATGTTGTGCATGGACCAAATTATATCTTTATAAACAGACAGTTTGCTGCACATGCCACTCTGTCATACTCATATCCACGGTCCTGTGAAAACTCCAGCTTAATAAACTTTCTTTCAATCTCCTGTTTAACCCTTTCCCCACCAGCCGATTTGTCCTAAACGCAAATATCTACTGCTAAGCAGTTAGACATTTTGCACTCATTAGGTTTACTTAGGATTTTTTACTAGAAAACCTACATGAAATATGGCATATTATTTTTTTTTTTTCCGTAATGAATTGGGCTTTAACATTGAAACAACATTTTGTACTTTTTCTGGAGATAGATTTTTTAGTGAAATATGTAAAAAAAATGAAAAAATATATTTTTCTGTTTTTTGTGTGTGAAAAATGTTAGTGTTTGTAAAAGCCCTGATTCTGCTGAATCCAACGATACCAGATATGAATTGGTATCCCCCTTTTCCTGTCCTGGAATAGGTATGCCAATACAGGAGCCAGATATAGGTGCAGCCAGTATAGGTGCCACCAGTACGGGTAGCCAGATATAGGTGCAGCCAGTATAGGTAGCCAGGAATAGATGCCCCCAGTACAGGTAGCAAGGTATAGGTTCAACCAGTATAGGTAGCCAGGTATAGGTGCCCCAATATAGGTAGCCAGATATAGGTGCAGCCAATATAGGTAATCAGGAATAGGCATCCCAGTATAGGTAGCAGTTATAGGTACCCCAGTATAGGTAGCAGCTATAGCTACCCCAGTATAGGTAGCAGGTTTAGTTGCCTTAGTATAGTGAAGCAGGTATAGGTGCAGCCAGCATAGGTAGCCAGATATAGGGGCCATTGTGGGGAAGAGGACCGACATTAACCTCCCTCCACATGAGCCCCCCTCCTGTGGCCCCATGCAGTGCTGGAGTGCAGCGGTGCGGTGTGTAATTACTTTCCCAATCACTCGCTCCATGTGGTGTCCCCTCTGGCAGCAGGCACTCTCAGGCCGCCTGATCGCTGTATGATGCGTATGTAATCACGTGTCATACAGGAAACAGGAAGAAGAGAGGAGACGGCTGCCGGCGGGGGACACATGGCATGGAGCAAGCGATCGAGTGAATAATTATACTTCGACCACTGCTCAAATTCTATAGGGAGGCAGAGGAATGATTTCTGCCCCCCTCCCCACTGCTTCCCCAGGGATAAAATGACAAATAGGGTACTAAGTAGTGTATGCTGTTGGCAGTTGGAGCCTTTTCCAGCCACGACGTACCTAGTACGTAACTGGCAGGGAAATGGTTAATCATTAAGCATTCAAATATTTTTGCTTTCTTCAAACACACAATGGGTTTGGCATGTTATCTAGGGTGTTTGGATATTAGAAAAAGCAGGGCTTAATTTGGGAAATTTTTCAGATTTTCTTTTAGATAAGAATATAAATTTGCCAATATATTTAGATTCTAGCAGTGTCAAGTGCTATATATAACTCGGAACAGCTAATAGAAGCCCAAGCTAATTTGGGTGCCCGGTATGCACGCTCGTTATTTGTAGTCACAGTTCGCATAGCGGGTGACCTCGTGATGCCGGGGGTTGTTAGGCGCGGGGTGGGGGTGGCGGCGCGACCACCAGGGGGAGAGGGGGGTTATGGTTAGGCACCACCAGGGGGGATAAGGTTAGGCCCCACTGTGGTGTCCTGTGTGAGAGTAGGGAGAGGTTAAGTCATAATCAAGTATTAGTAAAAATTCTATATATTTTGCTATATTAAAGAGAATCTGTATTGTTAAAATCGCACAAAAGTAAACATACCAGTGCGTTAGGGGACATCTCCTATTACCCTCTATCACAATTTCACCGCTCCCCGCCGCATTAAAAGTAGTCAAAAACTGTTTTAAAAAGTTTGTTTATAAACAAACAAAATAGCCACCAAAACAGGAAGTAGGTTGATGTACAGTATGTCCACACATAGAAAATACATCCATACACAAGCAGGCTGTATACAGCCTTACTTCTGAATCTCAAGAGATCACTTGTGTGTGTTTACCTTCTGTCCCCAGCTTCTCTCATGCACTGAACATTACAGGCTTCCTGCAGACAGCTCTGCCTATGTCGTTAATTCCTTAGTATGTGACAGACCAGCTCCTTTCACAGCCTCCAGAGGAGAATTTTTATCCAGCTCTCTTCTATCACTGATAAGATAGCAGAGAAGCTGCTGGCTTATGTAAATAAAACACACACTGGAGTGTGCATAGAGGAACAGTTCAACACTGAAGAACTTGGCAGCCTTCCAGACACAGGCCGACAAGTCTGACAGGGGAAAGATACATTGATTTATTACAGAGATGGTTATAGTAGAAAGAGCTGCAGCAAGCCAGATCACATTAGAATAGGTTTAGGAACTTGTAGGATGGTAGAAAAAAACGTTGTAATTTTTGTTACAGAGTCACTTTAAGTAGTAGAATATTGGTAATTTTACAGATATACTACTACTGGCTATTTCCTGTGCCCTATAAAATGATTACTTTTTTCCAGTAAAGCCTGCGTTGCTTGTGGCACTTTTAATATGTATACACATATATACGCACTTTCAATATGTACGCATATAAATTGCTAGCTGTAATATTATTTTTTTCTGGTATCAAGTAACTTTTTTTTCTGGTAACGCGTCAGGTTTATTAATGAATACACAATACAGAGAAATGCAGTTATCATAAACATTGAATGTCAACACTGTACATCACACAATAACACAGTACAGCACAAAATGGTAATTCCCCCTGAGTACATGCTGCAGGGTAGATGAGAGCATACTCAATTTATAAATCAGTTGGAACATGACAGTAAACACCTAATCTGCTCTTTGATTCATTGTTCTCTGTTTAATCTTACTGTTATCACCTCTGATAAGAATCCCCGACTGAGCACTCAGTCTAGCTTTGCTACGGAAAGATTATAGCTGAGTCTGTCTTCTCTGGTGTCTTTTCAAGCCCAAGCCTGCCCCCTTGTGGCTCTGCTATAATGACTCAGCTATAATCATTCCCAGCAAAGCCAGACTGAATGCTTAGTCCGGGATTCTTATCGCAGCTGATAACAGACACTTTTAGCAGTGAGGATGAAAGAGAGCATGGTAAGTGTTTTCTCTAATGTTCTTACTGATATATATGGTAAAATACATGAGGGTGCTTCGTCTCTGGTTCCCTTTAAACATTCCCAATAACAGAAGTCAGGTGAAAATGCTTGCAATGCTTTTTACATTTAACCTCTTTATCTTCTTTCTTCATGAAGTGATGCTTTTCATTGGTCTTTTATCATCTTGTTAAGACTCTTTCCTTCCAAGAAGAATAGATGTCACATTGTGAGTATACACATTAATCAGTGTAAGATATTTGCTTATGCTTCATGTTTTACTTCAGTGTTGTAGCTGAACGTTATCATTAAAGAAGTCTTGTTGTGTCATGCAGCACATATACTGTATGCATCACATTACCGGATGGATATGTTTTACTCCTTATATAATTTATTAAGAAGCTACAATTACACACTGTATATTAAATAGTTTTATGATGGGATTTTACTCATAAAATATTACTCTCTAGGTGGTATTAGTTTATGTGACACTGGATTCTCTAACTGCCATTATATACGGATAGAAATTGGAATTTTTATTTTAGCGTGTGTTGCCACTCCTTACTATGTCAGTAAGTCATGTGCAAAGAAATAAAACTTCAGTTGCCAAAATGGAATTAAGGTGTTTTATGCTTTGTTCTTAAAGAGGAACTGTCGTGAACATCATAAAATTTAAAACACATACAAATAAGAAGTTAATTTCTTCCAGAGTAAAATGAGCCATAAATTACTTTTCTCCTATGTTGCTGTCACTGTAAGTATTAAATATCTGACATTACCGACAGATTTTGGGCCAGTCCATCTCTCCATAGGGGATTCTCAGCATGATCTTTATTCTTTACTAGTGGACCAAAGCCCATTTAAAAACGGGCTCTAGGTCTGTGTGTTAACTCCCTCGCCTCCATCCCCAGTGACCGCCGCCACCGCTGCACACAGTCAGCGCGCATGCATGCACCGCCCCTCGTGCGTGCACACGCCCGTCCGTCCTGCTCCCTGTGCAAAGGGTGTCCGTGCTGCACATGCGCAGTAGCGCAAAGCACGGACACACACACATACACACACACAGAGGAAGTGCAGGGACGCAGAGACACTTCAAAATTATTATATAGAATAAAGACATTTCCTGAAAATGATTTATACAAAGATGCTGGCCAGCCTCCCTGCACACTTTTTTGGCAGTTGGACGGAGCAACTGCCATTCACCAAGTGCTTTTAAAAAATATAGAAAACCCTGAGAACCCCCCATGAGAAGATGGGCTAGTCTAAAATCTGTCAGTAATGTCAGATTTCTACTACCTACTGTAAGTGACAGTAACATAGGAGAAAAGTAATTTATGGCTCATTTTACTCTGGAAGAAACGCACTTCTTATTTGTATATGTTTACATGTATTTAAACTTTTCAGATTTTTGCGACAGAGGTCCTTTAAGTAGGCTGTGCTTCCAATTAGAATGATATATAGACATATTTTAATGGAATTTATCCAGGCAGCATACTTATATACTCTCTCATTTGAAAGAATTAGGTAAAAGTACTAACTTTTCAAATGTATTTAGTGAGTTGAATAGCTTTACAAGACAATAGCATACTGCTTGACTTGAGCAGTTTCCAATAAATGTTTCCTATCATTATAATCGTATCCAGTTATCTCACTTAAGGTGGAATATATCTTGTGTTTGTTCAGGGGCGTAGGGGCCACGGTCGCAACAGTCGCCTGTGCGACCGGGTCTGGGACCCCTGAGGGGCCTGCTCATCCTCCCCAAGTGCTGCGTGGGGGGATGCAGCGGCACGCACCAGCAGCGTTAGAGAACATCAAATACTAATTGTGCTGCGATCCACGCACTGCACCTACAAACTGTTATATTTTAAGTAGGCCTCAGTTATCAGAACTGAGTTAGTTAAAAGGGCTTGTTGCGCAGAATGGCCCTTTAAGGCGATTTTCTCTTAGAAGAGATGATGGCAGGCAGCTACCAGGAATATGGTTCTGGTTGTTCCTGATAGAAGGCCATCGGTATACGATGCCCCGACCGGGAGGCGGCAGATAGGTAAACATAGCCCAGGTTTATCAAAATAGTAGATTCCTTGTATGTAGGTTAAAGAGCTCATAGAATATAAATCTAGTAGGTGAGTATTATGACACCACAAGGGGTCTGAGCCAATTATAGGTTTTGGGGGATGGCTCAGATGAGGTCACATTTAACACTTTCTGGTTTCGTATAAAACCAACAGCCGGTTTACAGAGAGGCACTTTTTGTCCCTGTCACCGCTGGTCTTAATCTTTACTTATATATTTATTTATGTCTCGTTAGTTTATCTTGTATGCTATATATACTTAGTTTAGATGTAACTTAGTATAGAAAGAAGATAACCTGATTACCATGCATTAGGAAGGTAATCAAGAAGCTGTAACGCAACAGACTTACTACAGAAGAATCTGCTTTGCTAAGATGTAACTGACTGTATGGCCTAGTGCACACCGGAGCGGTTCTGCTGTGGTTTGCGATCCGCTTGCGGGTGCGGATCCGCTAGGGTAATGTATTTCAATGGGCTGGTGCACACCAGAGCGGGAGGCGTTTTGCAGAAACGCATACTCCCAGGCTGCTGCAGATTTTGGATTGCAGATGCGTTTCTGCCTCAATGTTAAGTATAGGAAAAACGCAAACCGCTCTGAAAAACGGCACTTCAGAGCGGTTTGCCAGGCGTTTTTTGTTACAGTAGCTGTTCAGTAACAGCTTTACTGTAACAATACATGAAATCTACTACACCAAAAACGCTTCACAAAACCGCAAAATGCTAGCTGAAACGCTACAGAAAAATAAGAAAAAGCGTTTCAAAATCTGCTAGCATTTTGCGGATCTGCTAGCGGTTTTTGGTGTGCACCAGGCCTATCTGTATATCTGTTTACTGAAATAAACACTTTGGAACTTGGAAGACACCTAAAGAAGTTCTATCTCCTATGCTGGTTTGCTGTGTTGAGAGTCGTGTTTGCAGCTCTTATTACTAATGAGTTGCTGGTGCCGGAATGAAGGTGTGTTGTGTAACATATAGTTTCTTACACAAACTTCTTCCTGTCTTGCATTCCAGCTCACAGTACCAGCGCCCCCTAGATGGAACATAAAAACAGGAAGAAGTAAGTAGATGCAGCGTGTGGATCACGGTGAAGTGAGTATTTGAGGTCCCCTTTGCCACTGCTGGTGTACCTATACTGAAGCATCCATTCCTGACTATCTATTCTGAGGCACCTATTCCTGGCTATCTATACTGAAGCACCTATTTCTAACTATACAGAGGCACCTATCCCTGGCTATCTATACCGAGGCACCCATCCCTGGCTATCTATAACGAGGCACCTCTCCCTGGCTATCTATACTGAGGTACCTCTCCCTTGCTATCTGTACTGAGTCACCTATCCCTGGCTATCTGTACGGATGCACCTATCTCTGGCTATCAATACTGAGGCACCTACTCCTAGCTATTTATACTGAGGTACCTATTCCTGGCTATCTACACTGGGAGCACCTATGCCTGGCTACCAATACTGAGGCATCTAATCCTGGCTCTTTATACCGAGGCACCTATTTTTAACTATCTATACCGAGGCACCCATCCCTGGTTATCTCTACTAAGGCACCTATACTTGGCTATTTATACCGAGGCACCTCTCCCTGGCTATCTATACTGAGGTACCTCTCCCTGGCTATCTGTACCGAATCACCTATCCCTGGCTATCTGTAATGATGCAACTATCTCTGGCTATCTATACTGAGGCATCTATTCCTGACTATCAATAGTGAGGCACCTACTCCTAGCTATCTGTACTGAGGCACCTACTCCTGGCTATCTATAATGAGGTACCTATGCCTGGCTACCTATACCGAGGCACCTATTCCTGGCTACCTATACTGGGAGCACCTATTCCTGGGTTACCTATTTTGGAGCACCTATACCTGGCTACCAAAACTGGGGGCCCCTATTCCTGGCTACCTATACTGGGGGCACCTATTCCTGGCTACCTATACTGGAGGCACCTACAGTGGGTTGCAAAAGTATTTGGCCCCCTTGAAGTTTTCCACATTTTGTCACATTACTGCCACAAACATGCATCAATTTTATTGGAATTCCACGTGAAAGACCAATACAAAGTGGTGAATACGTGAGAAGTGGAACGAAAATCATACATCATTCCAAACATTTTTTACAAATAAATAACTGCAAAGTGGGGTGTGCGTAATTATTCGGCCCCCTGAGTCAATACTTTGTAGAACCACCTTTTGCTGCAATTACAGCTGCCAGTCTTTTAGGGTATGTCTCTACCAGCTTTGCACATCTAGAGACTGAAATCCTTGCCCATTCTTCTTTGCAAAACAGCTCCAGCTCAGTCAGATTAGATGGACAGCGTTTGTGAACAGCAGTTTTCAGATCTTGCCACAGATTCTCGATTGGATTTAGATCTGTACTTTGACTGGGCCATTCTAACACATAGATATGTTTTGTTTTAAACCATTCCATTGTTGCCCTGGCTTTATGTTTAGGGTCATTGTCCTTCTGGAAGGTGAACCTCCGCCCCAGTCTCAAGTCTTTTGCAGACTCCAAGAGGTTTTCTTCCAAGTTTTCCCTGTATTTGGCTCCATCCATCTTCCCATCAACTCTGACTAGCTTCCCTGTCTGTCCCTGCTGAAGAGATGCACCCCCTGAGCATGATGCTGCCACCACCATATTTGACAGTGGGGATGGTGTGTTCAGAGTGATGTGCAGTGTTAGTTTTCCGCCACACAAAGCGTTTTGCATTTTGACCAAAAAGTTCCATTATAGTCTCATCTGACCAGAGCACCTTCTTCCACATGGTTGCTGTGTCCCCCACATGGCTTGTGGCAAACTGCAAACGGGACTTCTTATGCTTTCTGTTAACAATGCCTTTCTTCTTGCCACTCTTCCATAATGGCCAACTTTGTGCAGTGCACGACTAATAGTTGTCCTATGGACAGAGTCTCCCACCTGAGCTGTAGATCTCTGCAGCTCGTCCAGAGTTACCATGGGCCTCTTGACTGCATGTCTGATCAGCGCTCTCCTTGTTCGGCCTGTGAGTTTAGGTGGATGGCCTTGTCTTGGTAGGTTTACAGTTGTGCCATACTCCTTCCATTTCTGAATGATCGCTTGAACAGTGCTTCGTGGGATGTTCAAGGCTTTGGAAATCTTTTTGTAGCCTAAGCCTGCTTTAAATTTCTCAATAACTTGATCCCTGACCTGTCTGATGTGTTCTTTGGACTTCACAGTGTTGTTGCTCCCAATATTCTCTTAGACAACCTCTGAGGCCCTCAAAGTGCAGCTGTATTTGTACTGACATTGGATTACACACAGGTGTACTCTATTTAGTCATTAGCACTCATCAGGCAATGTCTATAGGCAACTGACTGCACTCAGATCAAAGGGGGCCGAATAATTATGCACACACCTCTTTGCAGTTATTTATTTGTACAAAATGTTTGGAATCATGTATGATTTTCGTTCCACTTCTCACGTGTACACCACTTTGTGTTGGTTTTTCATGTGGAATTCCAATAAAATTGATTCATGTTTGTGGCAGTAATATGACAAAATGTGGAAAACTTCAAGGGGGCCGAATACTTTTGCAACCCACTGTATACCTGGCTATTTAAAGGGAACCTAAACTAAGAATAATACCAGTTGCCTGATTCTCCTGCTGATCATGTGTCTCTAATACTTTTAGCCACTGCCCCTCAACAAGCATACAGATCAGGTGCTCTGACTGAAGTCAGACTGGATTAGCTGCATGCTTGTTTCAGGTGTGTGATTCAGCCACTGCTGCAGCCAAAGAGATCATCAGGACTGCCAGGAAACTGGTATTGTTTAAAAAGAAACATCCCTATCCCTCTCAGTTTAGGTTCCCTTTAATGTACGGGGGGGGGGGGGGGGTTCCAAATTCTGCATCGGGGACCCAAGGTTTGTAGCTACACCGCTTTTTTTTCATTTGTCTTGACTATGTGTTTAGTACGCATACTAAATACCATTTGCCTACATTAATAATACGAGCAAATTAAGCAAGAGCATTTTCCAAATCATGTGTAAAAGAATTGTAAAATTAAAATTCTCAGCAATTCCTTCCTATTATTTGCTGGTGGCAGAGCTTCTGCATTGGTGTGACAGCCAGGGTTATTTACACCCTTGCAAACAGCACGCAGTAGCACACAGTGCTACTAGCTAATTACAGCAACATGCTTGAATGCTATTCCCTCAACCAGTGTGTCAGTCTACCTTGTCAGTTAGCTGCCAGTCCAGTCCATAATTAGTCCAGTCTCTCCTGTCTATTTGCTCTCTCAGTCCTGTTCCTTATCTGTCCTTTCAGTCTGCATTCTCAGTCCTGTCCACAGTTGGTCCTCTCAGTCTATTACGTCAGTCCAATCCATAGTCTGTCATCATGATCCCCGCCTGTCCACCGTTCCATTCTGTCAGTCTGCTCTTCCAGTCTTGTGCACAGGCAGTCCTCACAGTCTGCGCTGCCAGTCCAGTCCATGGTGTGTCATTGCTTTCCCTGCCAGTCCAATATTCAGACTGTCACCTTGTTTCCTACCAGCCCTATCAGTATTGCGCTATATAAATTCCTTTCTACCCTCTCCACACTGCAAGATTCACCCTCCTCTTCTTTCAGTCACTGAGGGAGGGGGGGGGGGGGGGCAATCCCAGGGGCTCTGAACTTGTGGTCACTACCAGCATTGATTCTTATGGGGAGCTTTACGGTAAATCAAGACAGTCCATGTACCATAAGTTGAGAAAAAGCAAAGTAGGCACCAGTACACTGCTTTGATTAATGTTGACATTGACGTACAACATACACCAGCACAGACAATACAGTCAGCAATTAGTGATGGGCCTGGCCCTGTGACAAACTGTTCACCAACAAAAAGTACCTGTGGCTACTTCCTGGTCAGTGAGATCTACAAATAATGCACAGGCGCTGGCCGCCAGCATGCATCCTTTATCATGCATCCGGGAGCGCTCTGCATATATGCATGACTACGTATGGCCAGAGCACTCCCAGCTGCATGCGCACGACCAAGGATGCTCAACACTGGCCAGCTAGCATTACTTAAAGACCTAGCTGACCTGGAAGTAGACACAGATAGTATTTGTTCGCGAACAGTTAGTCCCAGGGCCAAGCAAACTGGTTATCCCATCTCTATCAGCAATATGATACTGCCCTGACAGCCATTTCATGGATAGTTCCACTAACACTAGCAGTCTCTGAGGAAGGGTAATTATCTGTGAAACGTTTTTTAAGGCCGGTATTTTATTGCTGATTGCTGTACTGTTTGTGCTGGTGTGTGTCTCTGAAGCAGTGGATTGGTGCCTAGTTTTCTTTTCCACATGGATTGTCTTGACTTACGAGCACACACCACAGACACTGCAACTATACACCGTGGTCCTGCAGCACATTTGGTGCCGTCTCTTCATCTTCTGCTCATCTTTTGACTTCAGTAGTTTGCAACGGATTACCTAAAGTAGTGCACTCGGTGGAGTCAGAATACTTCATCTACATACATATTTGGGCCAGTTATTAAAAAATGATGAAAGTAACATTTAAAAAAGGGCAATATTAAATATTCCTCTCTGTGCAGGTTTGCTTTAAGAAGCTAATACTGTACACAGAGCGTAGCTTAACATTGGTATTTGATTGAAGGCAGATGATAGATCCCACAAAACTACGTTTTGTGTTGTTAAGCCTTTGTGTTTGAGACATTTAGTATTTTGTCTCTTCCTTTCCTCTGTAGTCAAGATTGTGTTTCATGTGCAGTTAGTCCCACCTCTAGTCTGCGTTTCTGCAACCATTCTTCAGTTCCATATGCTCTGGCTTTCCTCTTTGTAAAACAGTGTCTGAAATGTGTTTTTGATCCAGCTCAGGGTAAAAGAGTAACATTTACAACACATGAAACCAAATTTTGGATACATTATTACCGAAATATAACTTTATGTATTGTTTGCCTGCAGTAATTACAGAGAACACTTAATATGATGCTCTTTATATTTTTTTCCAATTACTGGGGTCACATGACCACTTCATCGTAAAAAGAGGTGTTTTGTTTTTTCTTCAAGTTTTATTATATGGGTTTTCTGACATTTTGATAACTGAACCGAGCCGATCAATCATTCCTAACTGTGATAAGTATTGAAATATATGTAAGTTTACTTCAACATGGACATGCACTGTTAAATGACAGAAGGCATCTGTGATTTTTAAAGTTTAGAGTGAAGTATCGGGATCGGTGGAAGTAGGCATGACATCCCTGTTGTGTGCAATTTATACAGTACTACTTAGTACGGTGCCACAGAATATGCTTGCACTTTATAAACCAATAATAATAATAATACACCATAATATACAAATATTCACTTTTCTTTTGCTGACATTAAGAAGGATTTTCCTCTTGTAAATACCAGCAGACGTATTGTACTAGCAAAAACACTTCTCAGTGACGCTGAACAGGTCACCACATAGGAATTACTGACCAGACACAGAATTGGACAATTAGCCCAAACACACAATGCATTTTGCTAAAGTGGATAAAATTGGATGAAATGGAACAGAACATGCACAAAATAAATATACAGTGTTCAGCAACAAGACAGAAATGTATGATAGCACTCCAAAATATCATGGGTGACTGGCATCAGATGAACGCCTGGAAATTATCTGTACCTGGATCAATTTTTCAACTTTCCACTGATTTCCTGTAAAATAAATAATTTTCTGCTATTACATTTTCATGAACAAAAGGATATATTCCTAAGTAATTTGTAGATAGGTCTTATTTTTTTCTATGAATACTAGAAGATCACTTACAGTACACAAGATTTGAATAGTGAATAGCTTTGCCTGGCGTAGTACACTACCTAGAAAGCTCACAGCATCCTAGAACCACCAGGATATTATTAGGGACTCAAAGGGACACGAAAATACAATTTTCTGGCTGAATTTGACTTAAGCTCACATCTAAACAACAACACCATTGCTATGTGTTTCTGAGTGGCACGGTGGTGACTGCAGCAGTAACTTTTCCAGGTGAGTTTGCTTGCGCAAGTAAATTAATAAACTCATGCCTTTGTTCTTTGCCTACACTGTTCTCTTTAAATGTTTAGCGTCTGCTGCTATCAGATTAATAATAATACACATAAACTAATGTTATTTTTTTAGATTTGTATTTATGGTATTACTAGACAAACAAGGCAAAAGTCAGTCCATAGTCACATTTTTATTACAACATACAATTATATCACCTGGGCAAGCATGTTTCCTGTTACTCTGGTACATGTTAATGTGGAAGCTTGTCTGGCTGCTGTCATGTCTTGAATACCTATATGATTGTTCATGAATCATCACCAGCTCCAGGCAGTTCATGCTAAGCACAGACGTCACATCAGTTTGGTTTGATTTTTCAGTGGGCCCCAAGGGAGCAACAAGCAAGAATCAGACTTACTCTGCAATAATGTGCATCCAGAAAATGTCAAAGCTTCATAATACAAGTAACCCCATAAATGTGCCACTCTTTTGGAAAATTCACAAAACCCGCTGCTGACCTTAGTAGTCATTTAAATTGAATGAGTACATAATAGAGTCTGTGGACCTGATTTAGTACAGTACTTCTAATACCTCCAAGGGCCTTCAAGAATTTTCAGTTGGATACTATAAGTGATCCAGCACAGCTTGACTGAATTATTAAAAATGGTCTATTAGCCAGCCTTAGCTGGTTAGTATTTAATGGCTGTATAATTACAGTTTAATGCATAATGATTAAAAAATTCAGACTGTCCTGCATGTATTGAACCCCCCTCCCCACCTAGGTGAGAGTGACAGTGGCATATTTAGGGAAAACCGCACCTAGGGCAAACACTGAAACTGTGCCCCTAGGAGGTAGGATGGTGGTTTAAAGGGGAAGTGACCAGGAGACAACTTGAAGTGATGTATGGCAAGTGTTATTATTATTATTTAGTATGTATATTGTGCTGACATCTTCCACAATGCTTGACAGTATATGGTTATGTCACTAAATGTCCCTCAGAGGGGTTTACAAACTAATCCCTACCATAAAAACGTAGGTTAAGATTAAAGTGCAACTCCTCTCAACTTCTATGAATGGATGGGCAGCAAATAGATAAGTGGAATGGTGCCCCTCCTGTCACTTAAAAATGATATGTATTAATCCCAACCATAGTCATATATCTATCACAGTCTAGGCCCAATTTAGGGTGAAGTCAATTAACTTATCTATATGTTTTTTGGGATGTGGAAGGAAACCGGAGTACCTGAAGGAAACGGATGCAGACACGGGGGGTACATACAAACTCAATGCAGATAGTGCCCCAGCTGGGCTTCGTAACAGGGACCCGGCACTGCAAAGCAAGAGTCCATTCATTGTGCCACCGTGCTGGCCAGTAAGAAGGTAGTGTGGCAATAAGTCAGTCATATAAGGGCAGACTCACTAATCCTCAATGAAATTCATGAGCGCCTATAGCACACATAAATGTTACCAACATTTATGCAAGCTTCATAGGAGGTGTTACATAAATAGCACAACTTGTGTTATGTACACAATGCAGTATTTGAATAATGCGTATTATGTAAATAGCTTGGGTTGAGGCAAGGTAAGCCATATGGGTGAGCACACCAGCCCAGATGGGAGCCAGGACATTGGTGCAATTGTCCAAAACCATATTTACATTTCTAAAGGTTACAGTGGTCAATCATCCCTGGTCATGAAGGGCTACCAGGATCCAGCATGTATACCCTGATGCATGGACAACAGCTGCAGCACCTCTTGGCAATTTTAGTACTTTATGCTGGTTTACTGGGGGCCACTCTCTGGGAGTCTCATCAGAAACTTGACTTGGGACAGAGTAGATGGCAGAGGCAAACAGGACAAGCCTATGCTTGACCTCTAGGAACAGCAGCCCTCTAGTGCCGTCCCATTTCTTTTCTCCTCTCCAGCGCCACAGAGTATAGCCAACTTAGTCATGAAACTGAGATACTAGCCCTGTCTGCCAGTCCAGCCACCTGTGCTTAGGTGCAACCTGCACTGATGATGTTATTCCAAAACAGATAAACACAATCAATTACATATTATAAGGTCAAAGGGAGAACTAGACCTTGGGTGCACAAGTCAAAGCAATAAAATTCCCTTATGATATTCAACTCTCAAACAGAGGCCAGTCATGATTGTATAGACGGTTCCTAAAATGTACATCAGGTACAATAGGGATTAATGAAGGACCTGACACAAATCAATAAAGTAAGAGGCACATAGTCACTTTATCACCTAAGACCATACTATGCTCTTCACAGCCATAGGCACACACAAGCAATATGTGATAAAGTCCTTGGAGCTGCATCAGGTGAAATTAGTTGACTTGACATATTCAGCCTTCACATTAGCACTATGACGTGGTGTCCCACTTCAGAGTTATTGGAATTTGGAACAGGGGCTGACCACAGAGGACTCAAAGTGCTGGTGTAAAAGAGCTGCTAATCACTGCATAACACAGGGCCGGATTTCCCATTAGGTACTTTAGGCACGTGCCTACAGGAACCTAGCATCTGATAGGTGGCATACTGGCCACCCAAAGTGCCCATTCTCTCCCTCCCACATAGTTATTAAAGATGCATGACATTTAATATTCAAACAAAAGGCTGCGCTGTACCAGAGAACCAGTGTCCACCTCACAAGGAAGTCCTTTACAACACACCGTGGGATCGCTGTCACACTTTTCCAGTTGAGGTAATATATAATCGCTGCTGGACTGCGCTCTCCACCTCCTAGAAAATGACACAAAACCGCTTCACATAGCGTGACTCTGTATAATCGACATGTACACACTGCACCCGTGTCTCAGTGAATAAAGTGCTCCACACGTGCTCACACGCCTTTAAACAAGATTGCGCTCACCAACTCGTAGCCACCTCAAACATCAGGTGGGTCTAGCGCTCAAAGTAATATCCTCAGGCACTTGATACTGTTCTTCACCTTTTTCTTTAATATTAAAATTTCCTCCATATAAAAACATAAAAGCACAATAGTGTAATATTGCAAAACACTTGAAAGCCTCCCGCGCACTGAATGCGCACTTACGTGATCTCCACTTGTGTCTTAGCGCATCACATATGGTGTAACAGCGAGGTCTGCCCCAGGTCTGGTGGATAAGCGGCGTCCCGTCTCCCCGACCCTCTCCGCGGCGTTCCTCCCGCTACTCCGTGCGTTTCCTAAATTGCTCAGCTGTACCGGTAGCTACCTCAGGTGACTCTCAGCAGACGCGCTGGACGTGGCTCCGCCCCGTGGGCGGAGCCACGTCCAGCGCGTCTGCTGAGAGTCACCTGAGGTAGCTACCGGTACAGCTGAGCAATTTAGGAAACGCACGGAGTAGCGGGAGGAACGCCGCGGAGAGGGTCGGGGAGACGGGACGCCGCTTATCCACCAGACCTGGGGCAGACCTCGCTGTTACACCATATGTGATGCGCTAAGACACAAGTGGAGATCACGTAAGTGCGCATTCAGTGCGCGGGAGGCTTTCAAGTGTTTTGCAATATTACACTATTGTGCTTTTATGTTTTTATATGGAGGAAATTTTAATATTAAAGAAAAAGGTGAAGAACAGTATCAAGTGCCTGAGGATATTACTTTGAGCGCTAGACCCACCTGATGTTTGAGGTGGCTACGAGTTGGTGAGCGCAATCTTGTTTAAAGGCGTGTGAGCACGTGTGGAGCACTTTATTCACTGAGACACGGGTGCAGTGTGTACATGTCGATTATACAGAGTCACGCTATGTGAAGCGGTTTTGTGTCATTTTCTAGGAGGTGGAGAGCGCAGTCCAGCAGCGATTATATAAAGATGCATGACAGGCACTCAGAATTGTGATCATGCGCACCTGCAGAGGTGTATATGTGAGTTTGCTAGTAAAGACAAGCATGTGACCGGCGCACCACAGACCGCCGCCTCCTGTGACAAGATTGGAATCTACAGTATGGTGTGAGCACAGGGAATGGTGGACTGCATATAGCAGCATAGTAGGCTGTGACGGACAGTACGGAAAGTCGTGCGCTAGCGCCATCGATTTTCGCATGGTCATGCGCAGTTCCTGTCAGTCCCGGGTAAATGCACAATAGATGTCAATTTCCCTCTCTCTTACTGAGAACAGTAACCTTCCCCCCACATCCTGTGTCAGGTCAGGAAAGAATGTCACACCTAGCAGGACCTCCCGCTGGGCCAGTTGCTGGCACAGCCTTCCCCAAGGAAACTAGATCCAACCAGTAAGATAAAAAAATTCCCTCCAAACTCAGAGGCTCAAACAAAGGAATCCTTAATGTATTAATAATTCAAAATAGGTTTGGCACAGCAAGACCAAAATTACATTTCCTGATACCTAGGAAACAGGTCTATAATTCACATGAATTATCATTCTCTAGCTATCAGGAATCAATTGAGAAACCACTTTATCCGGCATGCGTAGAGCAAATTCGTTAGACTAGGCATGTATAGCCTCATTTAATACAGAGTCGCATGCTGCTTATGAATATGGGCTCGGATTTGCGATACACTAATCTTGGGCCGAGTCACACAAATTATTAATAAATTGGTACATTTCTTGCTCTAAGTCTGAGGGTGGCAACCTGGCTTCCAGGAGGGAACCCTGCCTTAAACACACCTACTTTCCAGGTAGTGACCGCCCCAAAACTGAGGTCAGTAAAAAGTGTTTGCGAGGAACTCCGCCTCAGTTCTTCAATTTCCATCGAGCAGGGAAGTCTAGATATGTGCTCACGGAGAACCGGGCACATGTTGTGTACAAAGGACTTTTAACCTGAATGCCTACCTTTAAACTGGACTATTTTCTTCATTCTTCAAATGGACTGCTCAGCTAACTAAGAATTTTCTGATTTTATTCCTTTTTATTTTTAAGCTCTGTGTTTTATATGTTAATAGGTGTATATAACTGTATGTAATGCATTTGTGTTTTTAAACGTTTAAAAATCGTTTAGCGGTTATGACCTGTTGCTGAACATACACAATCGTACCTATTCTCCTGAACTCGCTACCCTGTGTTTAATAGAAGTATACATTTATAACCCGTATGCGTGAATCCGGCTCAGATAGTCAGATCTGACCCAGATTCCTGCATACTGCTAAGGGTTAATAGAGCGTTCTCCAAGTCCTAGTATAATTACAGTAGCGGGCTGTGTAACTCGCTTGGTGGCAGATCTTTGAATTGTATGTGTGTGGAGTGATTCGGTTGGTATCAGAACGCTCCCTTCGTGAGTCAGTTCATCAAATTGAACAAATGACCGTGTGAGAGGATTTCTGACGCTGATCGACTGACCCACCCGCAGACCGGCCTAGCGGTCTGTGTCACAGGCTGGTGTGCAGCGGCTGGCTCCCTCCTTCCAGCCTTGTGTATGCAAGTCTGCTGCTGCTAGCAACCCTGGAAACAGGAGGTAGCTTGCGACAGTAGCCTCACATTCACAAGGCTGAAAGGAGGGAGCCCTGCAGATGAGCTGTCTCTGCCGGTAAATAGGAGAGAAAAAAAAATAGTGAGACCAGCCCGCATCCTCCTCTCCATCTCCTTTACAGGCAGCAGTGAGTGAGTAATTCAGCTCCTGCTACATCGTATCCTGCCTGGGAGCATTCCTGTCAGTGGGCAGCAGCTCATTCATTTGAAGGAGCAAATAGAGTGAGAGGGAGGGGAGAGGTGCTCACCTTCCTTGCTGCTAGCCACTGCTCTGCTTTCACATGGAAGGAGTTTGGGGATGGTCGGTTCAGCACTGCTGGCAACAGACTTGCTACTTTACTGAACTTTTTTCAATATTTAGCACCCCTCTGTGACAGGTCCTCCTCACTTCTCCCAAGCATCCCTCTGACATCTGAACAGCAGGAACCTGTAGCTGCAGGGCACAGGCATGGGTATGCTCTTTTTATGCTGCCTGGGACTTGTAGTGCTCCGACAGCTGGACATTGCAGGAAGAAGCATGAAATGTGGATGCCCTCTATCAGCGAGTGTTTGGGTGCTGCCATAGGTGCCCATTGAAATAGTGGTATTGAGGAAAAATTTGGGCACCAGCACCGCATTTATTGGGCGCCCAAGTTATTGCTCAATGCCGCAATTGCAATGGGCATCTATGGCAGCGCTCGAAAAATTACTTTTGTTTTATTTTGGGCGGGGTTGGTTAAAGTTAGGTGGGGGGGGGGGGGTTAAAGAGAAACCGTAATCAAGGATTGAACTTCATCCCAATCAGTAGCAGATACCCCCTTTCCCATTAGAAATCTTTTCCTTTTCTCAATCATCAGGGGGCTCTGTATGGCTGATGTTGAAGTGAAACCCCTCCCACAGTGTGATGTCCGGACTATGGTGCTGACATTACACTGTGGGAGCTTTGTTGCACTGTGGGAAATAACACCCGTTTCCAACTGCCAAAAAAGCAAGCAGCATCTCCTTCCACTGACATAACCTGCCAGCAGTAAAAATGTCTCCATGTGATGATGTCAGAATGTAAATCAGGGAGGGAATGAGCATCTCGCAACACTGAGACGCATACACAACATGGAGAGGAGCTCACGATCTCACGATCCAAACACTAGAGGGAACTAGTGAAGATGAGGTGGGTGAAGTACAGCCGGAGTAAGAAGCTGAGGTAGCCGCTAGTTGGGTCACAGTTAGAAGGGGTATGGGAAAAAGTGGCAGGGAGGCAAATCCCGAGTTGTCCCTCTCTAATAAGTATGCTTGTTTGCGTAATATTGGGGAGGATGATTCTGGAGTGGAAACGCTGCAGCAGGATGTGTCCCTTAGCAACCAAGGGGTAGACCACTGCAATGAGAAAGGGAATAGGAGTGCAGCTAAGGCTAGACAGATACTGGGGATAGGGGATTCAATTATTAGGCACACAGATAGGGTAATCTAATCTGTCGAAGAAACTGTGAATGCCGTACAGTCTGTTGTCTCCCGGGTGCTCAGGTTCGGCATGTAGCGGAAAGAATTGACAGATTATTGGGTGGGGCTGGGGAAGACCCAGCTGTCATGGTACACATTGGCACCAATGACAAAGTTAGTGGGAGATGGAAGGTCCTCAAAAATGATTTTCAGGTACTTGGAGATAAACTTAAAGCAGGGACCTCCAAGTTGGTGTTTTCTGAAATACTGCCAGTGCCACGTGCTACATCTGAGAGACAGAGAGAGCTTAGGGAGTTAAATAAGTGGCTGAGAAATTGGTGTAGGAAGGAGGGGTTTGGGTTCCTGGAGAACTGGGCAGACTGTCCAGTTCCTGGAGAACTGGACAGTCGGCTACAGGTTCTACAGCAGAGATGGGCTGCACCTTAATGGGGAGGGTGCAGCTGCAATAGGGGAGAAGATGCATACCTGGTTGGAGGAGATTTTAAAGTAGGATCTGGGGGGAGGCGGGAGGGTAAAGTCTCAATATGTAGACAAGATAAGGTAAAAAGACAGTGGGAGCCTAACATTATGGGGGGTGGAGAGGGTGGTGGGGACAGTGTAAAGAGTAAGGAGGTTGGTAAAACTTCAAGTAGCCCATTTCAGGTAACCAAAATTGGAAAATGTGGTGGTAAAAATATAAAGTGCATGGTAACGAATGCTCGGAGCCTTGAAAATAAAATGGCATGGATGGATGAAAGCCATGACTGGATAGCGAATTTAGAGGGATACAATGTGTTTAGGAAGGATAGAACAGGGAAAAAAGGTGGAGGGGTTTGTCTCTTTGTTAAGAACTTTTTTACAGCTGTCCTAAACGATGAGATGGATGAAGATTGCAAAGATATGGAGTCCGTTTGGGTAAATATTCATAGTGAAAATAAAGGTTGCCAATTGCTTATTGGGGTATGCTACAGGCCACCACATATTCATGAAGCTGCAGAACTGCAATTACTACAGCAGATGTAAAAAGCTGCAAGTAAAAATGAGGTCATAGTTATGGGTGACTTCAACTTTCCAGACATTGACTGGAGTATTGAGGCTACCCATTCTGGTAAAAGCAGCAGATTTCTTGCATCACTACAGGACAGTTACCTGACTCAAATGGTAACTGAACCAACTAGGGGAAATGTGTTACTGGATTTGATCCTTTCAAATAGACCAGATCATGTATCAAATGTGCAGGTTCAAGAACATTTGGGAAATAGTGATCACAACATGATAACGTTTGATCTGGTGACTGATAGGTCACGAGGCAGCGCGACTACTAAAACTATGGATTTTAGAAAAGCAAAGTTCAATCAACTCAGACAGGCACTAAGTTTGGTGAACTGGGATAATGTGCTACCCGGGGAGAACATTGAAGGGAAATGGCAAGCTTTTAAACTTATTCTTAATCAATATTGTAGTAGGTATATCCCATATGGAAACAAAATATCTAGGAATAAAAAAAAAGGCCTCTATGGATGCATAGAAAGGTTAGAGATAAAATGAAGGGGAAAAAGAATGCCTATAAGGTCCTAAAACAGGAGTGGACCGAGGCTGCATTAAGCAATTATAAGGAGTGCAATAAAAGTTGTAAAAAAGAAATTAGGCTGGCAAAGATTGAAGCTGAAAATCAAATCGCTAGGGATATCAAATCTAACCCAAAGAAGTTTTACAAGCACATCAACTCTAAAAAAAGAAAGGTTGACTGTATTGGACTCCTAAAGGATGAGGCTGGGAACTCAATGGTGGATGACCAAGGTAAGGCAGAGTTATTAAATGCTTTATTTGCTTCTGTCTTCACAAGGGAAACATCACTGTTGCAATTTACAGATGCAGAATAGTCTTAATCTTCCAATTGTAATATTAAATACTTAACGCAAGAAGAAGTGAAGGCAAGACTAAATAAATTAAAAATAGACAAGACACCTGGCCCGGATGGCATGCATCTTCAGGTCCTAAGGGAATTAAGTTCAGTTATAGTCAAAAACATTTATCTTATCTTTTGTGACTCTCTTTCAACTGGCAGAGTCCCAGTGGATTGGCGTACAGCCCACGTTTTCCCATTATTTAAGATGGGCAAAAAATCAGATCCAGGAAATTATAGACCTGTAAGCTTAACATCAGTTGTATGCAAACTATTTGAAGGGTTACTAAGAGATACTATACATGACTTCATAGTAGAAAATAATCTTATTTCTCAGCATCAGCATGGGTTTACTAAAGACAGGTTCTGTTTGACTAACATGCTCAGCTTTTATGAGGTAGTGAACGCTAATGTGGATATTGGGAATGCTGTAGATGTGATATACTTGGACTTTGCTAAGGCCTTCGACTCTGTTCCCCACAAAAGTCTGGTGCAAAAGTTGAGGATGCAAGGACTGGGGAAGAGTCTGTGTGCATAGATAGGGAACTGGCTAATGGACAGAAAACAAAGAGTTGTGGTCAATGGATCATACTCAAAATGGGTGACTGTTAGCTGTGGTGTCCCACAGGGGTCTGTACTGGGTCCAGTGCTCTTTAATGTATTTATGAATGACCTAGTAGATGCAGTAGAAAGCAATGTTGCTATTTTTGCAGATGATACAAAATTGTGCAGAATCATCAACTCTCAGGAAGATAGTGACCTATTGCAACAGGATCTGGATAGGATTGCTATATGGGCACATAAATGGCAGGTTAAATTCAATGTTGAAAAATGTAAAGTCATGCATTTTGGTCGTACCAATGGTCTAGTACCATATAAAATAAATGGGATACAGTTGGGGACATCAAACTTGGAGAATGACTTAGGCGTACTCATCGACAACAAGTTAAATAATCGTATTCAATGCCAAGCCGCTGCAGCTAAAGTGAATACAATTTTGGGATGCATTAAAAGGAAAATAAAAACTTGAGAAGCTAGCATAATATTGCCCATGTTTAACTCTCTAGTAAGGCCACATCTGGAATATGGAATTCAGTTCTGGGCACCACATTACAGGAAAGATATTGCAGTTTTAGAGCAGGTGCAGAGACTAGCAACAAAATTGATACGTGGGACGGAAGGTCTCACTTACCAAGAAAGGTTAGATAAACTGGGTTTATTTAGTCTAGAGAAAAGACGCCTTAGAGGGGATCTAATTAACATGTATAAATATATAAGAGGGCAATATAAAAGCTTGGTGGATGAGCCTTTTGTCCCTAGGCCTTCTCAAAGGACTAGAGGATATGATCTGTGCATGGAGGAAAAAGGTTTTAGCCATTTATTTAGGAAAGGGTTCTTTACAGTAAGAGTGATTAAGATGTGGAATGCATTGCCACAGGAAGTAGTTATGGCAAATTCTATACCCGCATTTAAAGGGGCCTTAGATGCTTTCCTTGCATTGAAAGACATCCATGGCTACAATTACTAGGTAATGCCCAATGATGTTGATCCAGGGATTTTATCTGATCTGGAGTCGGGAAGGAATTTTTTCCCTTTTGGGGCTCATTGGACCATGCCTTGTAAGGGTTTTTTGCCTTCCTCTGGATCAACAGGGATATGTGAGGGAGCAGGCTGGTGTTGTACTTTGTTCTCTGGTTGAACTCGATGGACGTATGTCTTTTTTTAACCCAAATAACTATGTAACTATGAAAAATTTTACAATGGGCAAACACTGACTAAATCATTTATACATAATTATTGTAAAAATGAAGCACTTTTTGTTAATTACGTTACTTTCACTGGAGTTCCTCTTTAAGGTCAGACGTTAGGTAGAGTGCCTGTGCAAGGGGTGGTTAGGGTTAGGCACCAGGAAGGGTGTTTGTGCCGGGGCGGGGGAAGTTTAGGGTTAGGGTGGAGGGTTCTGTGTGAGAGTAGGGTTAGGTTTAGCTATAGTAAAATATCAGTAATTACCTTATTTTTCGGACTATAAGATGTTCCTGACCATAAGGCGCACCTTCGTTTAGAGGACAAAAAACAGGGGGAAAAATATATATACTAAACCTGGAGCATTCATGCTGAAGGGGTATCTTGTGGATTATGCCCTTTGTACCTTATGCCCCCTTGTGTCTCCCTCCCTGTGTCCTCCTCTGTCCCCCTTGTGTCTTCCTGTGTCCCCCATGTGTCCACCTCTGTCCTCCTTGTGTCCTTCTCTATGCCCCTCTTTGTCCCTCTTGTGTCCTCTTCTATGCCCCTTTAAGTCCCCCGGTGTCCTCCGTTTGTCTCCCTGTCCTCCTCTACATAGGTACAGAGGTACTAGTCCTAGCATAAGCATGTACAACTGTGGTGGAGTTGAAAGTTATAATATGTGTCTTGTTCCATTATTGTGTGACTACAAGTCCCAGCACAAACATATATGTGGCTGAACTTCAAGTTATGGAATATGCCTCCACTGCCTGCCTGCATCTAGAAATTGGCTGAACACTGCCAGCCTGCCACTAGAATTGAACGATCGCTACCAGCCGCCATTTCAATAGCTGATTAATCAAGTCAGTTAGGTAGTTATCAGCTGTCTGAGGCCTTGTTCACATTACAAATCGCTAGCGCAATTGCAAGTGCTGAGCGATTTGGTCAGCGTTTTTAAAATCACTTTGCGCTTAGAAAAGCGCTTTTGTAGAGCGATGATTTTTTACACTTCCTGAACTCTTGGACCCGGAAAAGAATAAATACAATGTACTTATTCATAAAAGCGTTCAGGAAAATTCTTTTCAAATTGCTTTTTCGCTTTGTGATTTCCCTATACTTTCTATTGCATCACAAACACTCAGAAAATGGCACAGGAGCCGTGTTTGTGATCCAATAAAAAGTGCATCGCTCATGTGAGAACGCTCACATTGAGCATCATCGCACTGGCACTTTTAAGGCGATATTTAAAATCGCCAATGCTTACAAAACAGTGTGAACAAGCCCTAAATCTGATTTGACCCAGGCAAATTATTGGTATAGACCCCACTAAAGCTACCTGTGCTTTTAATTTTTTTTAGCTGAAACTATCATTGATTGATGGTGTTTGGTGAAAAACTACTTTATACAAATGCCCCAATATCATTGACATCTCCTCCAACAACAGATTGAAATTGGACCAATTAAATGCCATTGCAGCTGATTTTGATTTGTCCAGTCTGCAAACTTAGTGATCATCCATATTGCCTACCAACACCATCTTATCACTAAAATCTACTTATTACTACATGCCTGTGAATAGAAACTATTTATTACAATTTTTATTCATATGATGAATTGTGAATTGTATTATCTGCTTGTTGTTTGTAATTGCAGCCTATATTTCGTAAATTCTACTTGTCACTGGAAATATCTGCACATTGTTGATATTCTCTACTTGCCTTTGGTAATATCTGCATTACCTAGTGTGGTTTTATTAAATAAGGAAAAGGGGGAATGATCTGAGGGGTGGGGCCTGTGTTAAGGAGCAGAGGTTAGGGCGCTAGAGCTTAAGTGCCTATAGGCTCCTAAGATGTAAATCTGGCCCTGGCATAAAATCTTAAACAAATCAAGATTGCATGAAACACAACCCTATCATGTATAGCAGCACCAATGGAAAAACTGTGCTTCCAGTTGAGTGCATAAAATATTGAATAGATGAGCCTCCTGAGAATGTGGTGTCTCCTTGCTTACACAATGTAACGCTGATGCTTCCTGACTGCCACACACAGGACACACAGCTCCACATCTAATACGGACTTCAACCACTATCTTGGATTCTAACCCTAAATATGTTGGCTAGGCCTAGGGTTAGAATTTAGCTAAACAGGAGTTTTAACATGAATAATGGTCCCCAACCTCCCTGGACAGCCACCTTTTCTTCCTCCACTGGCCTACTTCTCTCTAATTCTAATTTAGGCCTAGCCACCAGAAACTAAGAAGTGGCTGGACTGCTGACATCATTCAGCATTATCTGAGAGGTTGTTAAATTATATTTTATAACGCTTTTAACGCAAGGCTTTTAATCAGAGGCTTTGTCGTCCTCTGTATGCCCTCCTTTATATTATGATATATATTGAAAGCACTATTATGGTACCCCTGAACATGGTATTTTGGGTGGAAGAGAATGCCTAATCTTTCCAATCACTGCAGACCATCACAAGAAAGTGCTAACTGAACTGTTTCCATTTGGTTCTGAAGCGTCACAACCAAAAATGGCCAAAAATTACATTTTTTGTATGCTTAAAGAGAATATGAACTGAAAATAAACGGAAAATAAACTGAATTGTATGTGTAGTCCAGCTAAAAAAAAATAGAACATTAGTAGCAAAGATATGAGTCTCATATTGTTTCCAGTACAGGAAGAGTTAAGAAACGTCAGTTGTTATCTATGCAAAAGAGCTTCTCTGAGCTATCCGATCCTACTTGGGTCGGAGACAGCGCTGTTTTCTGATGCACTTATACATCAAAGAAACAGTGAAAGACAACTTCATATAAGGTTTTACTGCAGGGAAGTTCAAAGGGTCATTAGCTCTGCCTTGTTTCCTAGTTTAAAATAAAGAGTGTAGTTTGTAAACTACAAATATTAGAGAATGATGCAATGTTATAAAAAAAAAAAACTATATATCTGAATATAAAAATGAGACTCTTTTCTTCGCTACCAACGTTCCATCAACTATCCGTAGTACACATACAATTCATAGCATACTTCTTTTTTTTCATTTCATTGTCACCGTAAAGGGAAAAAGATTTTGTGTGTGTAATATATATATATATATATATATATATATATATATATATATATATATATATATATACATATACATACACAGTGGCTTGCAAAAGTATTCGGCCCCCTTGATGTTTTCCACATTTTGTCATATTACTGCCACAAACATGAATCAAGGTTATTGGAATTCCATGTGAAAGACCAATACAAAGTGGTGTACACGTGAGAAGTGGATCGAAAATCATACACGATTCCAAACATTTTTTACAAATAAATAACTGCAAAGTGGGGTGTGCGTAATTATTCAGCCCCCTGAGTCAATACTTTGTAGAACCACCTTTTGCTGCAATTACAGCTGCCAGTCTTTTAGGGTATGTCTCTACCAGCTTTGCACATCTACAGACTGAAATCCTTGCCCATTCTTCTTTGCAAAACAGCTCCAGCTCAGTCAGATTAGATGGACAGCATTTGTGAACAGCAGTTTTCAGATCTTGCCACAGATTCTCAATTGGATTTAGATCTGGACTTTGATTGGGCCATTCTAACACATGGATATGTTTTGTTTTAAACCATACCATTGTTGCCCTGGCTTTATGTTTAGAGTCGTTGTCCTGCTGGAAGGTGAACCTCCACCCCAGACTCAAGTCTTTTGCAGACTTCAAGAGGTTTTCTTCCAAGATTGCCCTGCATTTGGCTCCATCCATCTTTCCATCAACTCTGACCAGCTTCCCTGTCCCTGCTGAAGAGAAGCACCCCCAGAACATGATACTGCCACCACCATATTTGACGGTGGGGATGGTGTGTTCAGAGTGATGTGCAGTGTTAGTTTTCCGCCACACATAGCGTTTTGCATTTTGACCAAAAAGTTCCATTTTGGTCTCATCTGACCAGAGCACCTTCTTCCACATGTTTGCTGTGCCCCCCACATGGCTTGTGGCAAACTGCAAATGGGACTTCTTATGCTGTTTTGTTAACAATGGCTTTCTTCTTGCCACTCTTCCATAAAGGCCAACTTTGTGTAGTGCATGATTAATAGTTATCCTATGGACAGATTCCCCCACCTGAGCTGTAAATCTCTGCAGCTCGTCCAGAGTCACCATGGGACTCTTGACTACATTTCTGATCAGACTTTCCTTGTTCGGCCTGTAAGTTTAGGTGGACGGTCTTGTCTTGGTAGGTTTACAGTTGTGCCATACTCCTTCCATTTCTGAATGATAGCTTGAACAGTGCTCCGTGGGATGTTCAAGGCTTTGGAAATCTTTTTGTAGCCTAAGCCTGCTTTGAATTTCTCAATAACTTTATCCCTGACCTGTCTGGTGTGTTCTTTGGATTTCATGGTGTTGTTGCTTCCAATATTCTCTTAGACAACCTCTGAGGCCATCACAGAGCAGCTGTATTTGTACTGACATTAGATTACACACAGGTGTACTCTATTTAGTCATTAGCACTCATCAGGCAATGTCTATGGGCAACTGACCGCACTCAGACCAAAGGGGGCTGAATAATTACGCACACCCCACTATGCAGTTATTTATTTGTAAAAAATGTTTGGAATCATGTATGATTTTCATTCCACTTCTCACCTGTACACCACTTTGTACTGGTCTTTCACGTGGAATTCCAATAAAATTGATTCATGTTTGTGGCAGTAATGTGACAAAATGTGGAAAACTTCAAGGGGGACGAATATTTTTGCAAGCCACTGTATATATATATATATATATATATATATATATATATATATATATATATATATACACACACTGTATTTACATAGTTGATCTATAGGCTCTTCAGAACCCTCCACCCTCCAGCCTACCTTGCTGCTGTCTGCCTGTTTGGAACTCTAGTCGGACCTTCATGGTGCATGTGCTGTCCATCCATGTGCCCTCTCTGTACTCGCCCCCCCATTGCTGTGTGTAGTTGCCATTGCTGGGAGCATCCTGGGCATGATGTACAGTTACAATTCTTGCCCAGGATGCCCACAGCCAAGGCTGGTATGAAGAGCCTTGTGGGAGCACTACACACAGGAGCACATGTAGCGTACTGCATATCTGCCGGCCTCCTAATGGTCCTAGTCATGGCTATGAATGGGGTATACAGCGGCAAGAAATAGGTAAGGCTGGATGCATTAAGGATCCTGAAGGGCCGGAAGAGTCTACAGGTAGGTATATATTAATCCTTTCCCCCTTAGGTATACCAATATCCAAACAGGTTGACCAAAATCCAAACAGGAGCTAGTCTAAAAAGTTTAATTTTAGCGTGGAAGATAATGATTTAATCATGAAGATCCATTACTGTTAATATTTCACAATGATTTTGTTCCCCTAATTGGTGTTTTAGTTCGGTTGTCATGTTCACATAATATAAAACAGATGTTTAATACAAAACGAATGAAAAAAAATATTGAAACCAAGAGCAGATCACATACTATTTTTTTGGAGGCAATTCTTTAATTACTTAAAAGGCAACCTTTGAAAACTGACTTTTACAGAAAACATGTCTCTCTATATAATTATGTTTCTTTACATAGTAACTGCCTTGTGATGCAATGTGGAAGAATGTGAAAAGTGGAAATTAGTATGAAGAATTTAACATCCAACTATTCATTTACGTCAGTCAGTTGATGTGATTGATGATAGAAATACACCTGGAACAATGAGGTTCAACCACAATCTGTAGCAGGATAAGAAGCTTGCAATATGGAAGGGTGAACCTCAGCATTCCAGATGCAGAATGACAGTTTTTATGCAACACAGACACATTTTAAGTTTGTCCCTATATCTCTATATATGTATATATAATCGGAAAAAGGCCTTGACCAATTTCAACGAAACTTAGTATACAGATATTTTACTACCTGGGAAGATATGTGCTGGGGGTCTTATGTCCCCCGCCTGCACACCTGGGTGGAACCACACACAGTCAATCAGATTTTACCTATTCACATTTATGGAAAAAAATGTAAAAGGCTGCCATTCTCACTGTTATAAAGCCAGAGTCCCCAAACTTTTCACAGTTGTTCACTTGGTGACCGAGGTGAGAAATTTGTGAAAGTGGGCAGAGCTCAAAACAGCCAATCAAATTTCAGTAATTAATTTTCAATGGGAAAATGTAAACTGCAGCCATTCTTACACTGTTAATGGCAGGGTTCTCAAACTTGGCACACTTGGTCACTGGGTTCCATGCCATGAAATGCGTTGTCAAGCGCAAAAATTAAAAACAATTTAAAATGTTATCTTAACCTTCACATTTCCTTTTTTCCTGAAGAGGCATCTGCAAGGTAGGATACCTGCAAGGTTTTATATTGGATATTGCCTTATACATCTACAGTATATATATTTCTCCAAAATCAAGCGCCTCCAGCTACATACAGTACCACATATATATACGGTTATTTCTTACAAATATATTGCAGGAACTTTTGTTCACACAGACCAATTAGTTGTTGTGCAGGTATGTTGTGTTTGGGGGATTGACCTAGAGGCTTGTGCGCTAGAGTTGGTTGCACTAGGATTAACATTTTTCTGTCTTCAATAGCTTCATTTTTTTTAATTACCTCATGGTATTTATACCATCTAATAGTTATGCATGTGGCACTTTTGCTGATTTCAATACATTCTTTGCCTCATGTTTTACTGTACTGTGTATACAATGTCTCAACTGATTTTTTTGTATTGATGCAATTTATTGGAGTAATTACAATAGGTATATCAAGTCTAATTTGACAAAAACATAGAGAACAGTTTTATATTTTAGATTACTGACCAAGACCTCTAACCTCTGGGGGTAGAGGACAAACCCTTTGAATAAGTGAGTGTATTTATGTCATATAAATGCACTCACTTATTCAAAGGCACTCGGGGCCGGTTCTAGACTTTTTGCTGCTGCAAATTTGTGAGGATACCCCCCCCCCACCCCTCCCGATTTGGACTGATCGTGCAGTACCTGAAAATGTACTCTACTTCATTATTGTTCTCACATGACATGCTGCAGCTCAACACAATAGCACAGCACTGGCTGGCTGTGAGTTTGTGACAAACAAACTGCTCACCTTCAGCCACCCCATTCTTCCACAAGAAGGTATACAAAGAACAAATATGCTGCCCCGGAAAACTCTGTGTCTGATGCAAATGTTTCACCTTGCTTCATGAGAGAACTGGCCCTGGAGGTACTACAATGTTATTTGCAGCTACAGCAGCACATGTTTTATAATATGGGCACCGGACATAGACGGAGCCTTTACAGCAAGAAGGGACGGGTAGTGCTAGAGGTAGGGTTTACAGTAGTACCAGATTTAGGAATTTTCAGCCAAAAGGTAGTATAGAGTTTACAGTAGGGCTAGATTTAGGTAGAAACGTATATCTGGTGCCTAAATTTACTCTCGCTCTTTTTCACACGCACACATATGATGCAGAGGTTTTATATAAGTAACCTGAGGAAATATTTGAGATAAGGCCCATACACACGTCGGATTTTTGCGAACGACCCGTCGTTTGAACGTTCCGACGTTCCGTCGTTCGCACGTCAAATCCAGCGTGTGTACAGACTATCGTACAGGTGATAAGACCGGTTTTCAGCGATCCGCCCGGTCTGTACACACGCCGGATTTGACGTGCGAGCGACGGACCGACGGAACGTTCAAACGACGGGTCGTTTGCAAAAATCCGACGTGTGTATGGGCCTTTGAAGAGACACTGAAGTGAAAAAAAGATGATGATCTAATGATTTGTATGTGTAGAACAGCTAAGAAAAAAAAACACTAGCAGCAGAGATAGGAGTCATAGGAGTAGGAGTATTGTTTCCAGTAAAGGAAGAGCTAAGAAACTCCAGTTATCTATGCAAATTAGCCATTGAGATCCCATTTAGAATGCTGAGTAGTGTCTAAACTGCAAAGAGAATGATGTAATGTTATAAAAAACACTATATAACTGAAAATAAAAATATTACAATATTTTCTTTGCTACTAAAATTCTAGTAATTGTCCGTATTACACAACCAATTCATTATATCATAATTTTTTTTTTTCGCTTCAGTGTCTCTTTAACCCCCATGAAACACGTTGTGATTCTGTAATAAATGTTCATTAAAGGGAACCTGAAATGAGAGGGATATGGAGGCTGCAAGATGTATTTCCTTTTAAAACAATACCAGTTGCCTGGAAATGATGTTAATCTTTGGCAGCAGTAGTGTCTGAATCATAAGCCTGAAACAAGTATGCAGCTATTCTAGTCAGACATCAGTCACAGCACCTGATCCGCATGCTTGTTCAGGGTACATGGCTAAAAGTATTAGAGGCAGATGATCAGCAGGACAGCCAGACAATTATTTCAAATAGTAAGTATGTCAGCCTCCATATTCCTCTCACCTCAGGTGTGTGTTAGTAAGTCAATTCCTATCCTACTTTTACAATTTTCCATGATTATAAACATCCCTCTGAAAGCACAAGCAGCAGGGGTGAGACAAGCAACTGGATAGCAGCAGATTTGATCTCACTACACTTTGTGTTCCATCTAGTGGGGAGAAGCGGAACCATACAGCCTTTTGGAAATGGATTATAATCTGTTTCACACCTGAAACAGTATATGCAATGTGTATGGATCTTGTCCAGCAAGACACATGCTCTATTTGCTAGTCCAGAGTGTGGAGTAACCAGCCAGCTTTAAAGCGGACCCAAACCAAACATTTTTTTAATTAAAAATATTTAGTTGCACCACTCTGACACATACAAAGATAAATAAACACTCCTTCAAACCTATGATAATTTCAGTGCATGCTTTTCACCCTTCTCTTTTCATAGCTAGGGTTATACTGGGGGCAGCCATTAGCAATTCCTCCATTGCCGGACACCATCTACTCCACCAGTTTGCCGGAAAAATCCCGGCAATTTGAAAGGAAGGGGAGGGGTTCCTCCAATAAATGTAAAATATTTAATATTTGTTATCATGCAGCTGAAAAAAGGCTGCTATTTATTATTATAATTTAGAAAATAGATTTTATTTCTGAAATCTTGTATTTTTAATTTGGGTCCACTTTAATTGATGTGAAGTTTTCATATAGGGACATCAGGTTAGTCCTTCCATGTTTACCATGTTTTATAGTGTGCACTTTTTTGTTGTTGTCCTTTCTTCTAGTTATCTGTAGAGCAGCAGCATTATCATTCACCACCAAATCACTTCATCCTATAGTAGTATTGTTCCAGCACTGGGTCCCTCTTTATTTTCTGCCTGCAAGTGAACAAGCAGTGTGGGCATGAATGAATATGATCTACGCATGTCCAGTAAAGGAAAGCACTCATGCGCGGAGGAAATTCCAAACACAAACGCTTCTCTGCACAGACAGGGCTCAGTGGGCCAGCTTTCAGAGGGGCACAGCCGCAGAATGGACCAGACCGGGAGGACAGCAAGGGATCTAAAGATCTGCAGGGGGCTGGAAGAAGCCCCAGTGAATACTTAATGATTTATCACCAAAATGACAACAGAAAATAATGTTTCAAAATCGTTTAAGACAGGAAATCTTAGTGAATTGTGGCCAATATTTCTTGTTTTATGCTGTCTTAATTGTATTTCCACAAGCAAGCCTTCAAGAGTAATTATGTGTATCCTTTCGTGGGTTTATTTTCACAAACAGCAAACAGACAGGACATTATGTCAACATGGGAAAAATGCCTACATACCAATTTTTATGGGATAACTACACTTCCACATAAGTCACACATAAATATTATTATTATTTATATAGCGCCAGCATCTTCCATGGCGCTGTACAATAGATTACTAGATATAACAATTCAATATAAATTAACGGTAAAAGACAATGGTGGACCTCATCTTCCGCAGCCACCAGCACTACTACAAGCACCACATCCGTTGCATTTGACACTTCGCAGGAGTTAATTGGTGGGGAATTAACTGATTCACAGCCATTATTGTTACAACCAGATGAAGGCACTAAGCAAGTTACACCACCTCATATGTCTGAGTTAGGCGGCAACGCTATGGACGTAATGTGTGAGGAGGATGATGATGAAGTACCTGCTGTTGATGTACAGTAGTTTTGGAGGTGTCTGAGGCAAGCGAACCTGGGCAGGATGATTATGATGATGACGATGATACGGATCCCACGTATGTTCCCAATAGAGGAGATCAACAGGGGGACAGTTCAGAGGGGGAGTCAGAGAGGAGTAGGAGGATACGAGTTCCTGAATGAAGCAGGGGGAGCTTGTCGTCAGAAACAGCTGGTGGCAGTGTCCGGCGCCATGTATCGCTACCTATGTACAGCCAGCCAACATGCCCTTCAATGTCAGCTGCTGATGCCACCAATGTGCCATTACCCCAGGGGGGCTCAACGGTTTGGAAATGTTTTAAAGTGTCTGCCTCAGATCGGAGCAATGCCATCTGTTCTCTCTGCCTCCAAAAATTGCACCGTGGAAAGGCCAACACTCACGTAGGGACAAGTGTCTTACGAAGGCACATGGAGAAAAGGCACAAACTGCAATGGGAAGAGCACCTGAGCAAAAGCGGCACACAAAAGAAAAGCCACCCTTCTTCTTCTCTTCCTCCTTCAGGTGCAGCATCTTCAGCCGCTTTCTCCCTTGCACTTTCACAGTCACCCTCCTCCACTCCGCCTCTGCCCTTGAGCGGTTCCTGCTCCTCTGCCCACAGCAGCCAGGTGTCCGTGAAGGAAATCTTTGAGCAAAAGAAGCCAATTTCTGCCAGTCACCCCCTTGCCCAGCGTCTGACAGCTGGTGTGGCGGAACTGTTAGCTCGCCAGCTGTTACCATATGAGCTGGTGGACTCTGAGGCTTTCCATAAATTTGTGGCCATTGGGACACCGCAGTGGAAGATACCAGGCCGCAATTATTTTTCTAAAAAGGCAATACCCAAACTGTACCATGAAGTTGAGAGGCAAGAGGTGTCATCTTTGGCACAAAGCGTTGGGTCAAGGGTCCACCTGACCACGGATGCCTGGTCTGCCAAGCACGGTCAGGGCAGGTACATAACTTACACAGCCCATTGGGTCAACCTGGTGACCGATGGCAAGCAGGGAGTACATGCTGTGCAGCGGACAAACTTGTGACACCTCCATGGCTTGCAGGCAGGCCTCCTGCCACCTCCTCTCCTCCTGCTACATCCTCTTCGCTGTCGTCCTCCTCCTTGGCTTAATGGCACTTCAACTCGACTGGCGCTGCGATCACTTCTTCAGCTACACAGCCCCATCTCCCCAGGGCCTATGCTGCATGCCAGGTACGACGGTGCCACGCCATATTAGACATGTCTTGCCTCAAAGCGGAGAGTCACACTGGACCAGCTCTCCTGGCTGCTCTTAACAAACAGGTGGATCAGTGGCTGACCCCGCACCAGCTGGAGATCGGCAACGTGGTGTGTGACAACGGCAGCAATCTCATTTCCGTGTTGAATTTGGGAAAGCTGACACATGTACCCTGCATGGCACATGTGCTGAATCTAGTCATTCAAAAATTTGCGTCAAAGTACCCAGGCTTAGAGGACGTCCTGAAGCAGGCCAGGAATTTGTGTGGGCATTTCAGGCTGTCTTACACGGCCATGGCACGCTTTGCGGACATTCAGAGGAGAAACAACTTGCCGGTGTGACACTTGATATGTGATAGCCCGACTCGCTGGAATTCGACTCTAGTCATGTTCTCTCGCCTGCTAGAACAGCAGAAAGCTGTCACCCAGTACCTGTACAATTACAGTAGAAGGACACAATCTGGGGAGATGGGGATGTTCTGGCCCCTGAACTGGACACTGATGCGAAATGCATGCAGGCTCATGCGGCCGTTTGAGGAGGTGACCAACCTGGTGAGTCGCAGTGAAGGCACCATCAGCGACTTGATCCCATACGCTTACTTCCTGGAGCGTGCCGTGCGTAGAGTGTAGTGTTGGGCGAACAGTGTTCGCCACTGTTCGGGTTCTGCAGAACATCACCCTGTTCGGGTGATGTTCGGGTTCGGCCGAACACCTGATGGTGTTCGGCCAAACTGTTCGGCCATATGGCCGAACTAAGAGCGCATGGCCGAACGTTACCCGAACGTTCGGCTAGCGCTGTGATTGGCCGAACGGGTCACGTGTAGTGTTGGGCGAACATCTAGATGTTCGGGTTCGGGCCGAACATGGCCGAACTCCGAACATAATGGAAGTCAATGGGGACCCGAACTTTCATGCTTTGTAAAGCCTCCTTATATGCTACATACCCCAAATTTACAGGGTATGCGCACCTTGGGAGTGGGTACAAGAGGGAAAATTTTTTTAGCAAAAAGAGCTTATAGTTTTTGAGAAAATCGATTTTAAAGTTTCAAAGGGAAAACTGTCTTTTAAATGCGGGAAATGTCTGTTTTCTTTGCACAGGTAACATGCTTTTTGTCGGCATGCAGTCATAAATGTAATACATATAAGAGGTTCCAGGAAAAGGGACCGGTAACGCTAACCCAGCAGCAGCACACGTGATGGAACAGGAGGAGGGTGGCGCAGGAGGAGAAGGCCACGCTTTGAGACACAACAACCCAGGCCTTGCATGAGGACAAGAAGCGTGCGGATAGCAATTTGCATTTTGTCGCCATGCAGTCATAAATGTAATACAGATGAGAGGTTCAATAAACAGGGACCGGAAACGCTAACCCATCACAGATGTATATTGTTCATGTTACTTGGTTGGGGTCCGGGAGTGTTGCGTAGTCGTTTCCAATCCAGGATTGATTCATTTTAATTTGAGTCAGACGGTCTGCATTTTCTGTGGAGAGGCGGATACACCGCCGATCTGTGACGATGCCTCCGGCAGCATTGAAACAGCGTTCCGACATAACGCTGGCTGCCGGGCAAGCCAGCACCTCTATTGCGTACATTGCCAGTTTGTGCCAGGTGTCTAGCTTCGATACCCAATAGTTGAAGGGTGCAGATGGATTGTTCAACACAGCTACGCCATCTGACATGTAGTCCTTGACCATCTTCTCCAGGCGATCGGTGTTGGAGGTGGATCTGCACGCTTGCTGTTCTGTGTGCTGCTGCATGGGTGTCAGAAAATTTTCCCACTCCAAGGACACTGCCGATACCATTCCCTTTTGGGCACTAGCTGCGGCTTGTGTTGTTTGCTGCCCTCCTGGTCGTCCTGGGTTTGCGGAAGTCAGTCTGTCGGCGTACAACTGGCTAGAGGAGGGGGAGGATGTCAATCTCCTCTCTAAAGTCGCCACAAGGGCCTGCTGGTATTCTTCCATTTTGACCTGTCTGGCTCTTTCTTCAAGCAGTTTTGGAACATTGTGTTTGTACCGTGGATCCAGAAGGGTATAAACCCAGTAATTGGTGTTGTCCAGAATGCGCACAATGCGTGGGTCGCGTTCAATGCAGTCCTAGGCCGAAGAGGTCATAGCCTAGGGTCACAAAACCTGTTTATTTGGGCAATTTCAATGGTGGCGACTGGCGAGTCTGACGTACATAAATCGCAGCAATGGCCGTTAGCAACGTCTGAATCTCACGAAATGTCTCATGCAGGTAGAAGACATATGGTTAGACTTGGGCTCCAAAGATGGGTTCCCTACATCTCTGCAAACCAGAGTTACAGGGCTCCAAATTTGGTAAAATCCCCCATAGGCTTTCATTGGGCCTCCTATTTACAGTTCCAAAATCTCACATCTTTTCAAAGGGCAATTACTCAGCAGTGGCAAATTTTCTAGCATTGTAGGGACCCTTAGGGGGAACATGACTGGTAAGTTTCGGGCCCCTAGGCCAAAGAGGTCATAGCCTAGGGTCACAAAAACCTGTTTATTTGGGCTATTTCAATGGTAGTGATGGTGACGTACATAAATCGCAGCAATGGCCGTTAGCAAAGTCTGAATCTCACGAAATGTCTCATGCAGGTAGAAGACATATTGTTAGACTTGGATTCCAAAGATGGGGTCCCTACATCTCTGCAAACCAGAGTTACAGGGGTCCAAAATTGGTAAAATCCCCCATAGGATTTCATTGCCTCCCTATTTCACTTTCCAAAATCTCACATCTTTTCAAAGGGCAATGGCTCAGCAGTACCAAATTTTCTAGCATTGTAGGGACCCTTAGGGGGAACATGACTGGTGAGTTTCGGGCCCCTAGGCCAAAGAGGTCATAGCCTAGGGTCACAAAAACCTGTTTATTTGGGCTATTTCAATGGTAGTGATGGTGACGTACATAAATCGCAGCAATGGCTGTTAGCAAAGTCTGAATCTCACGAAATGTCTCATGCAGGTAGAAGACATATTGTTAGACTTGGATTCCAAAGATGGGGTCCCTACATCTCTGCAAACCAGAGTTACAGGGGTCCAAAATTGGTAAAATCCCCCATAGGATTTCATTGCCTCCCTATTTCACTTTCCAAAATCTCACATCTTTTCAAAGGGCAATGGCTCAGCAGTACCAAATTTTCTAGCATTGTAGGGACCCTTAGGGGGAACATGACTGGTGAGTTTCGGGCCCCTAGGCCGAAGAGGTCATAGCCTAGGGTCACAAAAACCTGTTTATTTGGGCTATTTCAATGGTAGTGATGGTGGCGTACATAAATCTCAGCCATGGCCGTTAGCAACGTCTGAATCTCACGAAATGTCTCATGCAGGTAGAAGACATATTGTTAGACTTGGATTCCAAAGATGGGGTCCCTACATCTCTGCAAACCAGAGTTACAGGGGTCCAAAATTGGTAAAATCCCCCATAGGCTTTCATTGGGCCTCCTATTTACCGTTCCAAAATCTCACACCATTTCAAAGGGCAATGGCTCAGCAGTGGCAAAACTCACCAGTCATGATCCCCCTAAGGGTCCCTACAATGCTAGAAAATTTGGTACTGCTGAGCCATTGCCCTTTGAAAAGATGTGAGATTTTGGAAAGTGAAATAGGGAGGCAATGAAATCCTATGGGGGATTTTACCAATTTTGGACCCCTGTAACTCTGGTTTGCAGAGATGTAGGGACCCCATCTTTGGAATCCAAGTCTAACAATATGTCTTCTACCTGCATGAGACATTTCGTGAGATTCAGACTTTGCTAACGGCCATTGCTGCGATTTATGTACGTCACCATCACTACCATTGAAATAGCCCAAATAAACAGGTTTTTGTGACCCTAGGCTATGACCTCTTCGGCCTAGGGGCCCGAAACTCACCAGTCATGTTCCCCCTAAGGGTCCCTACAATGCTAGAAAATTTGGTACTGCTGAGCCATTGCCCTTTGAAAAGATGTGAGATTTTGGAAAGTGAAATAGGGAGGCAATGAAATCCTATGGGGGATTTTACCAATTTTGGACCCCTGTAACTCTGGTTTGCAGAGATGTAGGGACCCCATCTTTGGAATCCAAGTCTAACAATATGTCTTCTACCTGCATGAGACATTTCGTGAGATTCAGACTTTGCTAACGGCCATTGCTGCGATTTATGTACGTCACCATCACTACCATTGAAATAGCCCAAATAAACAGGTTTTTGTGACCCTAGGCTATGACCTCTTCGGCCTAGGGGCCCGAAACTCACCAGTCATGTTCCCCCTAAGGGTCCCTACAATGCTAGAAAATTTGGTACTGCTGAGCCATTGCCCTTTGAAAAGATGTGAGATTTTGGAAAGTGAAATAGGGAGGCAATGAAATCCTATGGGGGATTTTACCAATTTTGGACCCCTGTAACTCTGGTTTGCAGAGATGTAGGGACCCCATCTTTGGAATCCAAGTCTAACAATATGTCTTCTACCTGCATGAGACATTTCGTGAGATTCAGACTTTGCTAACGGCCATTGCTGCGATTTATGTACGTCACCATCACTACCATTGAAATAGCCCAAATAAACAGGTTTTTGTGACCCTAGGCTATGACCTCTTCGGCCTAGGGGCCCGAAACTCACCAGTCATGTTCCCCCTAAGGGTCCCTACAATGCTAGAAAATTTGCCACTGCTGAGTAATTGCCCTTTGAAAAGATGTGAGATTTTGGAACTGTAAATAGGAGGCCCAATGAAAGCCTATGGGGGATTTTACCAAATTTGGAGCCCTGTAACTCTGGTTTGCAGAGATGTAGGGAACCCATCTTTGGAGCCCAAGTCTAACAATATGTCTTCTACCTGCATGAGACATTTCGTGAGATTCAGACGTTGCTAACGGCCATTGCTGCGATTTATGTACGTCAGACTCGCCAGTCGCCACCATTGAAATTGCCCAAATAAACAGGTTTTGTGACCCTAGGCTATGACCTCTTCGGCCTAGGACTGCATTGAACGCGACCCACGCATTGTGCGCATTCTGGACAACACCAATTACTGGGTTTATACCCTTCTGGATCCACGGTACAAACACAATGTTCCAAAACTGCTTGAAGAAAGAGCCAGACAGGTCAAAATGGAAGAATACCAGCAGGCCCTTGTGGAGACTTTAGAGAGGAGATTGACATCCTCCCCCTCCTCTAGCCAGTTGTACGCCGACAGACTGACTTCCGCAAACCCAGGACGACCAGGAGGGCAGCAAACAACACAAGCCGCAGCTAGTGCCCAAAAGGGAATGGTATCGGCAGTGTCCTTGGAGTGGGAAAATTTTCTGACACCCATGCAGCAGCACACAGAACAGCAAGCGTGCAGATCCACCTCCAACACCGATCGCCTGGAGAAGATGGTCAAGGACTACATGTCAGATGGCGTAGCTGTGTTGAACAATCCATCTGCACCCTTCAACTATTGGGTATCGAAGCTAGACACCTGGCACAAACTGGCAATGTACGCAATAGAGGTGCTGGCTTGCCCGGCAGCCAGCGTTATGTCGGAACGCTGTTTCAATGCTGCCGGAGGCATCGTCACAGATCGGCGGCGTATCCGCCTCTCCACAGAAAATGCAGACCGTCTGACTCAAATTAAAATGAATCAATCCTGGATTGGAAACGACTACGCAACACTCCCGGACCCCAACCAAGTAACATGAACAATATACATCTGTGATGGGTTAGCGTTTCCGGTCCCTGTTTATTGAACCTCTCATCTGTATTACATTTATGACTGCATGGCGACAAAATGCAAATTGCTATCCGCACGCTTCTTGTCCTCATGCAAGGCCTGGGTTGTTGTGTCTCAAAGCGTGGCCTTCTCCTCCTGCGCCACCCTCCTCCTGTTCCATCACGTGTGCTGCTGCTGGGTTAGCGTTACCGGTCCCTTTTCCTGGAACCTCTTATATGTATTACATTTATGACTGCATGCCGACAAAAAGCATGTTACCTGTGCAAAGAAAACAGACATTTCCCGCATTTAAAAGACAGTTTTCCCTTTGAAACTTTAAAATCGATTTTCTCAAAAACTATAAGCTCTTTTTGCTAATTTTTTTTTCCTCTTGTACCCACTTCCAAGGTGCGCACACCCTGTAAATTTGGGGCATGTAGCATGTAAGGAGGCTTTACAAAGCACAAAAGTTCGGGTCCCCATTGACTTCCATTATGTTCGGAGTTCGGGTCGAACACCCGAACATCGCGGCCATGTTCGGCCTGTTCGGCCCGAACCCGAACATCTAGATGTTCGCCCAACACTAGTAGAGTGGTGGATAAAGCTGTGGAGGAGCGTGAACAGGAACAGTTATGGCAGGAACAGTTGTGGGAGCAATTTACATCAGAATCAGATGTTTCCTCAACACCTGCGGCAGCACAGAGGGGGGAGGAGGAGGAGGAAGAGTCGTGTGGGGAAGAGGAGTCAGACTCGGATGATGAGGAAGGTGTTTCTTTGGAGGAGGAGGAGGCGGCAGAAGAACAACTGCAGCAGGCGTTGCAGGGGGCTTGTGCTGCTCGACATTCCCATGGTATTGTTCGTGGCTGGGGGGAGGAGGAGGACTTACCTGACATCACTGAGGAAGAGCAAGAGGAGATGGATAGTACGTCTGGATCCAACTTTGTGCAGATGGCGTCTTTCATGCTGTCCAGCCTGTTGAGGGACCCCCGTATAAAAAAACTCAAGAGGAATGAGCTGTACTGGGTGGCCACGCTACTAGACCCCCGGTATAGGCACAAAGTGGCGGACATGTTACCAACTCACCAGAAGGCAGAAAGGTTGCAGCACATGCAGAACAAGCTGGCAACTATGCTTTACAATGCGTTTAAGGGTGATGTCACAGCACAACGCAATAAAGGTACCACTGCCAGTAATCCTCCTCTCATGTCCACGCAGGCAAGGACAGGACGCTCCAGCGATCTCATGTTGATGTTGGACATGCGGACATTCTTTAGTCCAACGCCTCACCTTAACGCTTCCAGATCCACCCTCCACCAACGCCTGGACCGGCAGGTAGCCGACTACCTGGCCTTAAGTGTGGATGTAGACACTGTGAGCAGCGATGAACCCTTGGACTACTGGGTGTGCAGGCTTGACCTGTGGCCAGAGCTGTCCCAATTTGCCATCCAACTTCTGTCTTGTCCTGCCTCAAGCGTCCTGTCAGAAAGGACCTTCAGCGCAGCTGGAGGCATTGTCACTGAGAAGAGAAGTCACAAAAGTGTTTAGTACCTCAACTTTATCAAAATGAATGAGCCATGGATCCCGGAGGGCTACTGCCCGCCCGAAGACTAAACCAGTCCCCACACACCGCATCTCTGCCTGCCCCAAGACTAAGTCGCTTCCCACACAGCACCTCTGCCCACAGGCCACTTGACTGCCTTCTCCGCCACTACCAACAGGGTCAAGGACTCCAGGCGGATTCCTGAATTTTTTGCTAGCAGCGGCCGCTATAATAATTTTTCTGGTGCGTGTACATGCCTGCCTAATTTTTCTGGCTGTATTGCAGCTGCAACAACAAAACAAAAGGCATGTACATGTGCCCATTCCCCTTCGTGATCATTACCTTGCCGCGGTGAAGGGGCTTGCATATCACAATGAAGCAATGACCGCCAGCTATATGATGAGTGTCTCGGGGGGTGGCACACCAAAGATAATAAGGTCGTTGCTTCATTGTGGACAGACCAAATTTGATCAGCTGGACAGTCATTGTTGTTCTATCATTGAGCCACCACAGCCCGACGACCATATGGGCTTGAAAACCGCCACAGCCTGCACTCTCGCCATGGTGCGCACCAGTCCAGCATGGCCGTCACTACGCAGACAGCTGTTTGCGGTGCGTTACACAGTGAGTTTGGTCTGTCAGTGTGAAGCAGTACTCTAATTACACTCCCTGATTGATGTATACACATGCAAGATGTTTTAAAGCACTTTAGACCTGCAATTTAGCATTCAATGTGATTTCTGCCCTTAAAAACGCTGCTTTGCGTCCAATCCGGATTTTTCCCACTCTGTCACGCCCCCCTCCAGGTGTTACACCCCTTCAAACATCTTTTCCATCACTTTTGTGGCCAGCATAAATTTTTCTAGTTTTCAAAGTTCGCCTCCCCATTGAAGTCTATTGCGGTTCGCGCGAACCGAACTTTCGCGGGAGGTTTGCGAACCTAAAATCGGAGATTCGGGCCATCTCTATGCTTCAATAAAGCAGTCCCTGTATTTTTAAAGTCAGATATACTGTACATATCTGATTGTGACTGTATATATGATGTGTACACAGGAATCTTTTATATATACTAAATAACATCTATGCTGTAAGAATAAAGCCTGATGTATAGCTGTGTCACTAATAGAGATGATCAATGAGATGCAAATAATTCTGCGTTGATGCTGGTTTATGCAAATGTATGCACTCCCTTTGCTCATGAAATCAAATAATTTGATATGTTAAAATTTGGTTTGGTGACTACAAATTAAAGGGTACCTGAGACGGATGAAAAGAAAAGGTTTATACATACCTCGGGCTTCCTCCAGCCCCCTTTAGGCCAATCAGTCCCTTGCTGTCCTCCTCCGCCATCTGGATCTTCTGCTATGAGTCCTGGTAATTCAGCCAGTCAGCGCAGTCTGGCCACGTGCCACTTCCACAGCCAGGAGCAATCTGCACCTGCAGAATAGTGCTGCGCAGGTGTAGTATGCTCCCGGCGGCGGAGTGTTTGCTTGCGCACTATGCCCGACTGGCTCAGGCTCAAGTACCTGGACCCATAGCAGAAGATCCAGGTGGCGGAGGAGAACAGTGAGGGACTGATTATCCTGAAGGGGGCTGGAGGAAGCCCCAGGTATGTATAAAACTTTAATTTAATCTGTCTCAGGTTTACTTTAAATTACACAGTAGTACTATACTCCACATATTCACCCCCACAGAGCTGGAGGGAATCCACTGAGAATGTTGTACACATTGAACAAAGAGGTGTTGTCTATCACCCATAAACCTGGTTCAGATTGTACATGAAGAATGTGTAATAGAAGAAGAATCTCCTTATTCCCCTGCAGAGTACCTGCACATCATTCTTACATGTACCCACACAGTTACATTGCCTAGGGCCTGATGTTCTTTGTTCCTGTCTGTACCTTCTAGAAGTACTCTTACCAAGTACTAGTTTTATTTTATGACTAAAGCGAATAAATATGGCAGTCTACATAGCCTTCTCACTTCAGTTGTCTTTTAGAATTCCTAAGCATTGCCAGTTAAGAGATGAATTTCAGGTTATACACTTTCAATCAACAAGATTGTAATATGCAAATTAGAGGAGTCGGAGTCGAGGAGTCGGAGACGGTGGAATCCTAAACTGAGGAATCGGATTTTTGTACTGACTCCACAGCCCTGCAGAAATCACAGTACATTCCTAAATTGGAGGAATACAGTGCTTTAACCATTTAAGGACTGCAGTCTTAAACCCCCTTAACCCATTCAGGTTCCGTCGTTTTCACGTGAGAAATGTTCACCTCCCATTCATTAGCCTATAACTTTATCACTACTTATCACAATGCACTGATCTATATCTTGTTTTTTCCGCCACCAATTAGGCTTTCTTTGGGGGGTACATTTTGCTAAGAGCCACTTTACTGTAAATGCATTTTAACAGGAAGAATAAGAAAAAAATGGAAAAATTCATTATTTCTCAGTTTTCAGCCATTATAGTTTTAAAATAATACATGCCTCCATAATTAAAACTCACGTATTGTATTTGTCCATATGTCCCGGTTATTACACCGTTAAAATTATGTCCCTATCACAATGTATGGTGACAATATTTTATTTGGAAATAAAGGTGCATTTTTTCCATTTTGCTTCTAGCACTATTTACAAGTTTAAAATAAAAAAAAATATAGAAATATTTCATCTTTACATTGATATTTAAAAAGTTTAGACCCTTAGGTAAATATTTACATGTTGTTGTTTTTTTATTGTAATGGTTTTTTTTTTTTTATACTAAACATTGTATTTGGGTACTTTTGGGAGGGTGGGAGGTAAACAATAGATTTATAATGTAAATGTGTGTTAATTCTTGTTTTTTGTTTTTTTTCAGGTGTAGTATTACTTTTTGGCCACAAGATGGCGGCCATGAGTTTGTTTACATGACGTCACTCTAAGCGTACCACGCGCTTAGAGTGACGCATCGGGAAGGAGACGGCCAGAAAAAGCTCAGCTTCCGAGAGAAGCTGTCGCTTTTTCAGCGGGGGAGAGGAATCAGTGATCGGGCTCCATAGCCCGATACATTGATTCCTTGACTACCGAATCCGCGGCCGGGAGTGCGCGTGCACGCGCACGATCGGCCGCGGGGGCGCGCGGTAGCGCGCATGGTTCCTGGACGTAGAAACTACGTCCAGGAACCAAAATAGGTTAAGGACCAGACACTTTTTTTCCATTCAGATCTATGCAGCTTTAACGGTTTATTGCTCGCTCATACAACCTACCACCTAAATACATTTTACCTCCTTTTCTTGTCACCAATACAGCTTTCTTTTGGTGCTATTTGATTGCTGCTGCAATGTTTAGTTTTTATTATATTCATCAAAAAAGTGATTTTCCCCAGTTTGAAGCATTTCTGACTTTTCTGTCATGTTTCATGAGGTACCCCCCAAATGACCCCATTTTGGAAAGAAGACATCCCAAAGTATTCACTAAGAGGCATGGTGAGTTCACAGAAGATTTTATTTTTTGTCACAAGTTAGAGCAAAATAACACTTTGTGACCAAAAAAAAAATTAAAAAAAAGTTTCCATTTCTGCTAACTTGTGACAAAAAAAAAAATGAAATCTGCCACGGACTCACCATGCCCCTCTCTGAATACTTTGGGGTGTCTACTTTCCAAAATGGGGTCATTTGTGGGGTGTGTTTACTGTCCTGGCATTTTGGGGGGTGCTAAATTGTAAGCACCCGTGTAAAGCCTAAAGGTGCTGATTGGACTTTGGGCCCCTTAAAAAGTGTCACACGTAGTATCGCTGTACTCAGGAGAAGTAGTATAATGTGTTTTGGGGTGTATATTTACACATACCCATGCTGGGTGGGAGAAATATCTCTGTAAATGACAATTTTTTTTATTTTTTTTACAAACAATTGTCCATTTACAGAGATATTTCTTCCACCCAGCATGGGTATGTGTAAAAATACACCCCAACATTATACTACTTCTCCTGAGTACGGCGATACCGCATGTGTGACACTTTTTTGCAGCCTAGGTGCGCTAAGGGGCCCAATGTCCTATGAGTACTTTTAAGATTTCACAAGTCATTTGGTTTCCAGAGTACTCCTCACGGTTTAGGGCCCCTAAAATGCCAGGGCAGTATAGGAACCCCACAAGTGACCCCATTTTAAAAAGACAACACCCCAAGGTATTTCGTTAGGAGTACGGTGAGTTCATAGATTTTATTTTTAGTCAAAAGATAAGGGAAATTTATTTTTATAATTTTTTTTACAAACTGTTATTTTCCACTAACTTGTGACAAAAAAAAATATTCTATGAACTCACCATACACCTAACGAATACATTGGGGTGTCTTCTTTCTAAAATGGGGTCACTTGTGGGAGGGGGTGATGTAAGGTATAAATACAACCTACAGCAACCCTGAGAAGGGCTTTTAATTCTCACTCAGGACTCAGGAGGACGCTATACAAAGACAACCTATTCCAATAACAGTCCTGAAAACGACTATTTTGCCTTGCACAGGACGCTGTAGAAACAGCTAGCAAAGCAGTGGTTACACAGCCAATGCTTTCCCTATGTGCAGCACATTCTCTAACTGCTCTCACTATCACTGCACCAGAGAATGAATACAACATAGCCACCGCAACTGCATTTTTAAAGAGGGGGTGGGGGGTCCAGGAGGGGGTGCTATCTGATTGGCTGCCATGTGATGTAAGGGATCAAAGCTTAGCCAGGGCCCGTTCTAGTCTTTTACCGCCTGAGACAAATTTGTGAGGATGCCACCTTCGACACCCCCCCCCCTTTCCGTAGTTAGATTGACCCCAGTATCTCTCAAGGGGGTAGCAGCCAGGATGTGGGAGCAGCAGGCTCAGCGGCGAAGAAGAGGGGGGGGGGTCAGGCCCCCCCTCTCTCACCTGGGGCTCCCCCGTCTGCACTCCCCCTCCAGCTGTTTGGTCGGGATTACGATCAGTAAGAGAGGAGCGAGCGAAGGCAATTACTCACCTCCTTCCAGTCCAGGCTGCGTTTCACCGCCGCATCACTTCCTGCAATGCCGCCCACTGTACCCTAGTGGGCGGCATTGCAGGAAGTGATGTTGTGGTGGAACGCAGCCTGGACCGGAAGGAGGTAATTGCCCTCGCTCCTCTCTTACTGATGGTAATCCTAGGCAAATAGCTGAAAAAGGAGCGTGGACGGGGAGCCCCAGGTGAGGGGGGTCTGACCCCCCACCCCACCCCGCCGATGTGCCTGCTGCTCCCACATCCTGGCTGCTACCCCTCCAGCTCGGCGGCCCCCCCTATCCACGTCCAGGCGGGTGCCATCCCCCACTTCCGCCGCCTGAGGAACCTGCCTCACCCAGCCTGAGTTTAGCCCAATGATGATGTATAGGGGCGGAACAAATCCACTATGTAATTGCCTGAGCAGGCGAATGCGAATACCCCATCTTCACTGATATCGGGCCCATCTCTAGTGGACAAGAAGAGGGGAAGCCATGCCGAGAAATGGTCTAAGAAAAGACTTGCTGGACCAGGGGGATGATAGATTACAGCAATTTGGAAGTGAAAGGGGACATAGACTTGGATCGAGTGGACTTTGAAGAATTAAAATCAAGAGGTTGGGGCAGGGGGAGGGGTCTGAATGAACAGTGCTGGGAAAGAATGAAGCCTACAACTCTGCAATGTTCATTACCAGATCTAGGTGTGCGGCTGAACTGTAGGTCTCCTTATGAGAGTGCAGCGAGATAGATGGTGTCAGAGGGAAGCAACCATGTTTCAGTTATACCAAAGTTGAGGCCATGTGAGATAAAAAGGCCATGGATATGTTCCAGTTTGTTACATACAGAGCACCTGCTATGTTAAGGTGCCCATTAACGGTACCATTTTTACTCCAAATGTGATATTTTGGTGCAGTTTTGATGATGGAATTGTATAGAAAATTTGTCGTTTATGAAGGCAATCAAAAAGGAATGATGGTTTGGTCGATTGCGACATAGGAAAAATCAATCCGAAAGTAGGAAATTAAAATATTTTTCGGACTAGAAGACGCACCTAGGTTTAGAGGGCAAAAAACGGGAAAAAAATATATACTAAATATATACTAAACCGGGTGCATCCATGGTGAAGGGGCATCTTGTGGATTATGCCCCCTTTGTACATCTGGCCCCCTTGTACTTCTTGTGTTTCCCTGTGTCCTCCTCTGTCCCCCGTGTCCCCATGTGTCCGCCTCTGTGCTCCTTGTGTCCTCCTCTATACCCCTTTGTGTCCCCCTTGTGTCCTCCTTTATGTTCCTTTGTGTCCCACTGTCTCCTCCATTTGTCCCCGAGTCCTCCTCTGCATTGGATTTGGACCTATCAAAACCATATATATTTATTTCCTTTTTATTGCTTAAAAGGAAATAAATATGGCAGCCTCCACATTCTTCTTACTACAGTTGTTCTTTACACACGCCCTTATTATTTGGGCAAGTAAGAATTTAAATTCAATCAAGAAGGGAGCCCCCTTCCTGATTGTATTTTGGTGTTGCCGGATTAGTAAGGTGAGACGGGCGCTATATACAATATATAGTTCAAGGTAGATATCCTGTTCAACAGTGGCGTAGCTAAGGAGCTGTGGGCCCCGATGCAAGTTTTACATGGGGCCCCTCAAGCACTCTATACATAACAATTGATACGGCGCACCAAAACCTGCCAATAACAACTACAGTGTCAGAGGTGCAAGAAGGGGATGGGGAGCAGTTTGTTAATGATTACCACTATTCAAAGTATCTATAGAAGTTATTATTATGAGCACAGGATCAATAGAGAGCTAATACTGTAGTTGAGGGAGGGCCCTTCGGGGCCCCTCTGGCCCAAGGGCCCCGATGCGGTCGCAACCTCTGCAACCCCTATTGCTACGCCCCTGCTGTTCAACTGCTCTGTTTCTCAAGAATTTAAATACGGTAAATCTATTGAAAAAAAAAAAAAAGGAAAATAATACTTCCTAATAAATGCTACATCAATCAATGAAATGCCCTGTTGTACTACTTGTCAATGTTGGGGTTAAAACATACAGCAGAAAAAGCCCATGAGAAAAAAAATAATCAGATTTAGATTTCACCTTAAAAAGCCATAAAAGTGTCCAGTAAAATCTCATCCACCTGTTTTTATTTAAACTATCCTTAGTACATCCAGTAAGTCCTCATAAATAAAGAATTGTTTAGAATTCCATCTTTAGTCTGGCACATCAGTAAAGCTTAATGAGGATGGATCGTTACTCATATTTAGTATCTTTTTGTCTTTTTTTGTTTTTTATTTTTTTTTACACCAATTGATGCACTGCCTTATTTACTAAATTCCAATCCTGAAGCAGTATTTGTATGTATGCCTGCTTCCATCTGTCAATGGCAACACCACAATTTTGCCCATAGGGCCAAACACACATTTTATATAGTGGCACCTATACAGTAAACAAAATATTAAGGTGGCCATACACATCAATTTTCTTAATAGATCCCTTGAAGATTCGATTCATCTGCTGCCAATCAACTCCCCAAAATGTCAGACAGATCGATTTTTGATCCGATTTCATTAGACTTGATGGAAAATTTAAATCAATCAAGGATGGGCCAAAAACACTGGCAGATCGATAGCCTATAGCTTTGTATTGCATCGAACAGTGCAACAATGCAGTTTGATCGATTTTCAGTAGATTCCCTGCTGGAATCTATAGGAAATTGATGTGCAGTGTATGGTAGAACTCATTTCCCTTTAAATCAATTCATTTTGGAAAGGAATTAATCATTTTGAAACATTGGGTGGAAATCTATAAGTGCATGGCCAGCTTTAGATTACTTACAATATTCCTATCTGTAGAATTTTAAAGAGATTTAAAGTGAACCTGACAGCTGTTTATTATGCCTGTATGTAGTATCCGTACGTTTATATTGTGCTGTTAATGTTTCAGAAGTGAGATGACGGCTCACTTAAAGCGGACCCAAACTAAACATTTTTTTTAATTCAAAATATTTAGTTGCACCACTCTGACACATACAAAGATAAATAAACACTCCTTCAAACCTATGATCATTTCAGTTCATGCTTTTCCCCCTTCTCTTTTCATAGCTAGGGTTATACTGGGGGCAGCCATTAGCAATTCCTCCATTGCCGAACACCATCTACTCCACCAGTTTGCCGGATTTTGTCCCGGCAATTTGAAAGGAAGGGAGGGGTTCCTCCAATAAATGTAAAATATTTTATATTTGTCATCATGCAGCTGAAAAAAGGCTGCTATTTATTATTATAATTTAGAAAATAGATTTTATTTCTGAAATCTTGTATTTTTAATTTGGGTCCACTTTAAGTCGAAGTAAAAAAAAAACAACAAAGAAAAAAACATTTCCTTAAAGCAAACCTGAACTGAAAGAAAACTTAAAAGACACTTCACACCACGGAATATGCATGCAAGTATTTTTTTTTAAACAGAGCAGTACAAACCTATATTGCTTTTGCAGCCATCAATACAAATCCTTGCTGGGCAGGAAAAGCTGTCTTGCCTCTGTGTCCAGCCTCCTTCCTGTGCTTCCCTGCCTCCTGTGCCAAAGTGACACTGCTGGATGGACCAGTTTCTGTGTACTTGTTATTTGTGAATTGTTTAAAATAATCTTTTATGTAGCAGACCAGGGGCACCTGGTCCGCCAGGCCGACCAAGTGGTCACCTGGGGCGCTGTGCAGTGTGGGGGGGGGGGGGGGGGGCACTGCCATTCAGTGGGGGGGTCCATGCCTACCTTTTCTGGTGAAACGCGTGCACACATTACGATTATGTTCTAGTGAAAAATTGCTGCATTACAATTATTTTCTAGTGAAACATTGCTGTATTACGATTATTTTCTAGTGAAACATTGCTGCTTTATGATTATTTTCTAGTGAAACATTGCTGCTTTATGATTATTTTCTAGTGAAACATTGATGCTTTATGATTATTTTCTGGTGGAAGATTACCACATTACGTTATTTCTAGTGAAACATTGCCAAATCACAAATATTTTCTAGTGAAACATTGCCGCATTACGATTATTTTCTAGTGCAACAATGCTGTGTTACGATTATTTTCTAGTAAAAAATTGCCGCATTACGATTATTTTCTGGTGAAACATTGCTGCAGTACCTTCTTTTCTGGTGAAACATTGATGCATTACCTTCTTTTCTGGTGAAACATTGCCACGTTACAATTATTTTCTAGTGAAACATTGCTGCATTATGATTATTTTATGGTGAAAAATTGCCACATTACAAATATTTTATAGTAAAACATTGCCGCATTACGATTATTTTCTGGTGAAACACTGCCCACATTACGATTATTTTCTAGTGAAACATGGCTGCATTACGATTATTTTCTGGTGAAACACTACCCACATTACGATTATTTTCTGATGTAACATTGCTGCATTACGATTATTTTCTGTTGAAAGATTGGCACATTATGAATATTTTATAGTAAAACATTGCCACATTACGATTATTTTCTAGTAAAACACTGCCCACATTATGATTATTTTCTAGTGAAACATTGCTACATTACGATTATTTTCTAGTGAAACATTGCCACATTACGATTATTTTCTGGTGAAACATTGCTGCATATACAATTATTTACTGGTGAAAGATTGCCGCATTATGATTATTTTATGGGGAAACATTGCTGCATTATGATTATTTTATTGTGAAAAACATTGCCGCATTATGACTATTTTCTAGTGAAACATTGCTGCGTTACGATAATTTTTTGGTGAAACACTGAACACATTACAATTATTTTCTGATGAAACATTGCTGCATTACGATTATTTTCTGGTGAAAGATTGCCACATTACGAATATTTTATGGTGAAACATTGCCGTATTACAATTATTTTCTGGTGAAACACTGACCACATTACAAATATTTTCTAGTAAAACATTGCTGCATTACTATTATTTTCTAGTAAAACAATGCCACATTACAATTATTTTCTCGTGAAACATTGCTGCGTTACGATTATTTTCTGGTGAAACACTGCCCACTGTAATAGATAGCGGAGATACCGCCGCAGAGGTAAGCGGCATGGCAGTTACAGTATCTCCGCGTATCAGCCGGCGGCCTCAGCCGCGCAGTTATATGCTGGTGCTCTGCCTGGTCCTTCTATTACACATAGATTGAGGGCTACGCGCGCGCCAGGCGACAGGACCTTTATGCGGATAGAAGGGGAGTCAGCTAATCTGCCAGGTCAGCTGACTCCAACAGTACGCTGGATTGGCTGAATGACTGGCGGGGCGGCGCTGTGGAGCACTTCTGTATATATAGTACCAGCCTGTCAGTTGCTACGTGTCTGCTGTTGCGAATGCTAACGTGTTAGCGCTCAGACCTTAGTCAGATCCCAAAGTGTGCTAGAACCAGCTGGAGCTGGGGATCCACACTTAGCCAGATTCTGTTGATAGCTTAAAGTACTAATTGCATTGTATTATCTGTTATGATCTTCTGCTTGCCTTGACTATTCTCCTGCTTTCCTGATTCTGTACTTTCGCCTATCTGATCCAGTTGCCGACTCTGCCTGAACTTAACCACTTCCCAACTGAGGGGTTTTACACCCTGACCACCAGAGCAATTTTCACCTTTCAGCGCTCCTTCCATTCATTTGTCTATAATTTTATCATTACTTATCGCAATGAAATGAACTATATCTTGTTTTTTTCGCCACCAATTAGGCTTTCTTTAGGTGGGACATTATGCCAAGAATAATTTTATTCTAAATGTGTTTTAATGGGAAAATAGGAAAAAATGTGGGAAAAAATTTATTATTTTTCAGTTTTCGGCCTTTATAGTTTTTAAATAATGCATGCTACTGTAATTAAAACCCATTAAATGTATATGCCTATTTATCCCGGTTATAAAACCGTTTAAATTATGTCCCTATCACAATGTTTGCCGCCAATATTTTAATTGGAAATAAAGGTGCATTTTTTTCAGTTTTGCGTCCATCCCTAATTACAAGCCCATAGTTTATAAAGTAACAGTGTTATACCCTCTTGACATAAATATTTAAAAAGTTCAGTCCCTAAGGTAACTATTTATGTATTTTTTTTAAATTGTAAATTTTTTATTTTTTTTTAATTACAAAAAAAAAAAATTGGGGAGTGTGGGAGGTAAGGAGTTAATTTTTTGTGTAAAACTAGTTTATTTGTGTGTAAAAAATGCTTAGGGTGTAGTTTTACTATTTGGCCACAAGATGGCAACAGTAACTTTTTGTTTCATGCGACCTGCAAGCGTCCTTCCGGACGCTTGCAGGAAGTAGAAAGAGGCTGAGAGTTTGTTATTGCTCACAATGATCGCGCTGCTCAGCCGAGCGGCAGCAGATCATTGCGGGGCTTAGATCAACGAACGGGAATGGATTTTCCCGTTCGTTGATCTCTGGGCGAGCTGGCGGCGGCGTGTTTACTAGCGGCGGGCGGCGTGTTTACGAGCGGGAGCGCGGGCTGCGGCGGGAGTGCGCAAAGTACGGATTTCTCTGTCCCTGGGGGTTAAAGGATGGAAAAAGGGACGGAGAAATCCGTACGGGCGGGGGTAAAGTGGTTAAACTCTGAGCTAGCCTTCTGTCTTTGTACTGTATCTGTCCGTACGTTGCCGATCCTGCCTGTCTGACTATCCTGTACTCACCAGTGGGTTAGCCACTGGTGAGGGATTCTAGTATTGTATCACCTGCTCCTCAGGTGAAACCCTGTCTGCAGCACAGTCTTAATCGCCTGCCCCTCAGGTGATCATTACTTGCAGCATCTTTGTAAACATCTGCTCCTCAGGTGTCCACTGGCTGCAGTACAGTCTTAGCACCTGCTCCTCAGGTGTAAGCCCTGACTGCAGTACAGTTTTAGCACCTGCTCCTCAGGTGCAAGCCCTGACTACAGTACAGTCTTAAACACCTGCTCCTCAGGTGTCCACTGGCTGCAGTACAGTCTTAACACCTACTCCTCAGGTGTAGGCCCTGACTGCAGTACAGTCTTAATCACTTGCTCCTCAGGTGATTCCCGACTGCAGTAGAGTCTGAGTCTCTCGCTCCTCGGGTGATCTTAGCTCTACTGAATCACGTATCCAGTTTTCTGGGTGAATACTCTTGTGTTCTATTGAGATACCTATCACCACCAGCTCCTCTGGGGTATCTGTATCATTACTGTTGCACCAAACATCTGTTCTTACATTGGTTATCCTGGTACTGGCTATACTAATATTATTGGTGATTCTGCAGATCACACATAATCAGGTATAGCATCTGTATTATTGGTGATACTGCAGATCACCAATAATCAGAGAAATCTGTTCTCGCTGACACCAATCGTTACACCCACATTACAATGATTTTCTAGTGAAACATTGCTGCATTACGATTATTTTATGATGAAACACTGCCGCATTACGATTATTTTCATGGGGGGCACCACAGGTTTTCTCACCTGGAGTGACAAAATGGCTAGAGGTGCCCCTGTAGCAGACAGTAGCTTAGAAAATTGGATCTCTCCTAATTCTCCTACTCTGACACAATTTAAACTAAAACTACATTATGTATTCCTTATGGACTGGATAAGGACATCTGTGCAAAAAGATACGTACACCAAATGTTTTTTAGAAGTGCGGGAGAGCTTTATAGACACCCTCGCATCTCCTATGAGGGCCAGTGCACACCAAGAACGCTAGCGTAATTGCAAACACTCTGCACTTTTTTAAGTGATTTTTCTAGGTGATTCTAGGCATGTGCCTAGCGATTTTCTAATCATGCCTACTGATTTTTTGGAGCGCTTTTAAAAGCGCTTAGAAGCACTCAGAGTACACCAGCCCTAACTCAACAAATTGTTGTATTGTTCCTTTTAACACAGTGGTATTTGGAGTGACTGCTGTCAAATGATCCACCAATACTGGTTTCCTCAGGCTAGATGAACTCTTGGTGTGTGTTTTTTTGGTGTGACATCTCTCCTTTCCTCCTCCCTCTATTTTATGTTACACATATGGGTAGAACACGTTACAAATGGGTCTAATGAGAGAACAATATTGCAACATCTTAGATCACTTATCAGGAAAAGTGGATCAATCTCTGAATTTTTAGATACAGGTATGTGAACTATTAGGATACCATGTGTGTGACTTTGACAATGTATCATTGGCAGTGCCTAGCCTTGCCATTTGTCATTTGTTGCATATGGTTTCCCTTACAAAATAAAAAATGTTTGAAAATAAAATAATAATTTAAGTACCTAAAAATAGGTACTTAAATTTTACTTTCTCTGGTTCTTCCTTGGCAGCATAGTATAGGTTTGTGTCAGCCCCTAACCCTATTGGACAACATATAAGTCTTTAAACATCGGTATTCTTTTTTTTTTCTTGCTCCTCCCTCTATTCTGGACACATTAAAGTGGTCTGAAACTCAGCATTTCTTCTTTGCTCTAAAAGATTATTTACAGCCTTAAACCTACTATCACAAAACAACATTGCTGCAGACCAGCAAACACAGCACTTTTTTTTAGTGTGGCAAGCTCTTTTAGCTTGTGATCTGCAGAGGTGATAACATTATCTTTTGTTCACATACCTCTTTTGTTACAATTCGTTACAGCCCCCATGTGGTAAAACGGAACTGTACTGAGCTGACAAGCAGAGACAGATTAGAAATTTTCACTAGATAGCGGCTGTATTTATATATTAAAATATATGAATAAAATGCAATGGCAGTTTTCAGAGAAGATACACTGTACTTTGGAAACCTGTAATTTGCAAACAGGCAATATTACTGTGCACAAAAGCAAATATGGTAAACAAATTGGGTAATATAAAGTAGGAAAACACATTTTTACTGAATGTTATGTCAGCTTTTTTCCACTTTAACCATTTCAGCCCCCGGGTATTTTTCACCATATGCATCAGAGCATTTTTCACCTCCCATTCATTCGCCAATAACTTTATCAATAATTATCACAACGAATTGATCTATATCTTGTTTTTTCCACCACCAATTAGGCTTTCTTTGGGTGGTATATTTTGCTAAGAATATTTTTTTTCTAAATGCATTTTAACAGGAATATTAAGAAAAAATGGAAAAAAAAATCATTATTTCTCAGTTTTTGTCCATTATAGCTTTAAAATAGTACATGCAATACATGCAACCATAATTTAAACCTATGTATTTTATTTGCCAATTTGTCCCAGTTATTACACCATTTAAATTATGTCCCTATCACAATGTATGGTGCCAATATTTTATTTGGAAATAAAGGTGCATTTTTTCAGTTTTGCATCCATCACTATTCACAAGCTTATAATTTAACCACTTCAGCCTACAGTGTTGTCATACCTTATGCATCCGAGCAACTTTCACCTCCCATTCATTCACCAATAACTTTATCACTACTTGTCACGCTGAAATGGTCTATATCTTGTTTTTTCTGCCACCATTTAGGCTTTCTTTGGGTGATACATTTTGCTGAGAATAATTTTAATCTAAATCCATTTTAACAGGAAGATTAAGAAATGGATAAAGTTCATTATTTCTCCGTTTTTGGCCATTATAGTTTGAAATTAATACATGCTACCGTAATTAAAAGCCATGTATTTTATTTGCCCATTTGTCCCGGTTATTACACTATTTAAATTATGTCCCTATCACAATTAATGGCGCCGATATTTTATTTGGAAATAAAGGTGCATTTTTTTGAATTTGCGTCCATCAATATTTACAAGCTTATAATTTAAAAAATTATAGTAATATACTCTCTTGACATGTATATTCAAAAAGTTCAGACCCTTAGGTAACCATTTATGTTGTTTTTATTTTTTATTGTAATTTTTTTTTTTTAATTAAAAATTTTATTTGAGTAATTTTTGGTATGGGAGGTAAACAGTTAACTTTAAATGTAATATGTGTTTGTTTAATAAAAATAAAAAATGGGTGTAGTTTTACTATTTCAGTTAAAAAGTCCTGGAAGCGAAAGCTCTCACTTCCAGGAAGCATTAGAAGGACAGGAAACCTTTTTCTTTGTGCAGAAAGACCGCGGGCTCTGATAAGAGACCATCTGTTTTTCTGCCAGGGACTTAGAGCGATGAATGGGAACTATGATTCATTGATCTCAGGGCTATCAGAAGGCAGCGGGAGCACAGCAGCACAGTCTCTCGACGGATATATCTGTCCAGATAGACTTAAGTGCTTAAAATGCTAGTAATATACCCTCTTCACATGCATATTAAAAAAGTTCAAACCTTAGGTAACTATTTATGTTTTGTTTTTTTTAACTGTAATTTTTTTTTTCATTAAAAATTTTATTTCGGTAATTTTTGGTGTGGGAGGTAAACAGTTAATTTTAAATGTAATAATGTGTGTTTATTTTATAAAAAAAAAAGATGTATGTAGATGTAGTTTTACTATTTGACCACAAGATGGCCACAGTGAATTTTTTTTTTTTTTTTTTTTTTAGTCCTGGAAGCTTTCAGTAAGTAGGAGGAGGACAGGTGTCAGGTCTTGCTGTTGTAGGATTCAGGTACACACTGTATGCAAATGCGGCCGACTAGCTAACACTTCCAAAGAGTGACCTAACCACACACACTGACTCTTTGTAAGTAGATTTTGCATACAATGTGAGACCTGAATATATACCAGCAATCCTCTGCGAGACAGGTAACAAGGCACAGATAGTATATGAGTAGAACTGGTAACCTGACTCTTAGTGGCAATAGCAATCCAGATGATAGCAGGAGATGTTGATAATACGGAAGTCCAGAAACAATAGCTTATGGGTATGCAGGTTCCAGGACCAGCAGAATAGACCAGGAGGTTGTTAGTCCTATAATGATGTGCTTATGGGTATGCACATCCCAGGGCAGGATGAGATAAGAAGTCCAAAACACAAGAGTACTATATAAATGTCATGGTATAGAAAGGGCTAGGCAGAAATCAAGGTCAGGAAATCCAATGGTCAGGGCAGTCAGCAAACAGGCAGAGTCCAGTAACAAGCAATAGATCAGTTCAGGCAGCAAACAGGCAGAATCCAATAACAGGCAGTTGGTCAGGGCAGGCTGGAAACAGGCAGAGTCCAGTAACAAGCAGTAAGTCAAAGTCCAGAAAGGCAATCCACAAATTTCAAAGAGCACCCAGCAGTAAGCAGAAGCATACGCGAACACGGGCAAAGTCAAAGTACACTCAGCCACCTTAAATATATCAGGCATCCAATCAGTGGTCGGCCACATGCACACAGGAACCAATCATCACACAGAAGATGCCTGCTGCTGATAGGAGGTAAGCTGACACATCAAAATAGTTCCATCTGTCAGCTGACTAATAGTCAGCTGACCAACAGCTGCACCGCCCACCAGTGACGTCATGCGCCTGCTGATTTGCCGCAGGTGAGCAATGCAGAGCAGGCAGCTGAGACCCGGAAGTGCGGCGATCATCGCAGGCGCGATCGGAAGATGAGTTTATTACAACGGGAAACTTTTTTTTTCTCTCAGAAAGACTGCGGCTTCTGAAAAGAAGACGTCGGTCTTTCTACCGGGGACTTACTCCGGGCTATTGGGGGGCGGCATGGGAGCAGCACAGTCTGCTACCTACTTCAAGGGTTTATTCCTTTCTCTGGTATATGTCACTATCGATGCAGTTGTTCAAAAGCAAACAATGCGGAAAGAATATACTATTTAAAAGGTTTTTTTAATGCATGCTCTGTGGTTTGTGAACAATTGTTTCCTTAATGATCTCCACACACACACTTTTATTAACAATACCGTTTAAAAAATCTAGCAGGTTGGTTCAGGCTTTTGGAACGACTTGGCTCACTGGGTATAATGATCATTTTGTAAATTTTTACCAACGATAGTTGGCCGATACGGGAACAATTGTTTCATAGTCAGATGTGTGTACGAGGCTTAAAGTGAACCAGAGACGAAGCACCCTCATGTATTTTACCATATATATCAGTATATATCAGAGAAAACACCTACCCTGCTCTCGGTTTCATTCTTCACTGCTAAGCCTGCTTGTTATCAGCCCTGATAAAATCCTCGACTGAGCATTCAGTCTGGCTTTGCTCAGGAATCATTATAGCCGAGTCTGTGTTCTCTGATGTCTTTTCAAACCCAAGCCTGCCCCCTTCTGGCTCTGCTATAATGACTCAGCTATAATATTTCCTGAGCAAAGCCAGACTGAATGCTCAGTCTCAGATTTTATCAGGGCTGATAACAAGCAGGTTGAGCAATGAAGAATGAGACAGAGAGCAGGTAGGTGTTTTCTCTAATGTTCCCACTGATATATATTGTAAAGTACAAGAGGGTGCTTTGTCTCTTGTTCACTTTAAAGGGACCCTGAGCGGTGGTCTTATCTGGGGCTTTCTCTAGCCCACCGTAGCCCGTGAGGTCCTGTGGCATCCTCCTGGCCCCTTCTGCGATCCCGCTGGCAGCTTCAGTAATGTGGTGACTTCAGGTGAAGTCAAGTGTGCGCGCTCCCGCAACGCACTCGTCGCCTTGCATGCGCAGTTCTCTAAAGATTGATCCACGCATGCTCAGGACTCTAACGGCGACTGGTGTGATAATGCGATAGGTGGATGCGCGACTTCACCTGAAGTCGCCACATTACCGGAGCCACCAGCGGGACCATGGAAGGGGCCGGGAGGTTGCCGGGGGACCACACAGGCTAAGGTTGGCTGGAGAAAGCCCCAGGTAAGTCCGGTTTTCTTTTTTTTGCCACCACTTAAGGTCTCTTTAAAAAGCTCAAGGCTGGTCTTTCTTCTTACTTCTTAGTAAGTTGCAGGGTATCTTCTTCTGCCTGCAATATAATTTAGGATGGCACTTACCTCACTGGCTCAGATGGCTGATTTGAGCCAGGGATGCTGTCACGAGTAGATTCGAGTGGCCTAAGCACTCGAACTCGTGATTCAAATGAGCAATAATTAATGCAGGTGAGGAGCGGGACATAAGGGGTTATTTACCCATAAGGCTGCGTGCTCCCTGCGCTCCAAATAGGATCCATACGTGTCCTATTCATCGCATTACAAGCCTCGCTGCAGGCACTTCTTCCGGCTTGAAGGAGGAAGTGCCTGCAGTGCCTGCAGCGAGGCTTGTAACGCAAAGAATAGGACGCGTGTGGATCCTATTTGGAGCGCAGGGAGCACGCAGCCTTATGGGTAAATAACCCCTTATGTCCCGCTCCTCACCTGCATTAATTATTGCTCATTTGAATCACGAGTTCGAGTGCTTAGGCCACTCGAATCTACTCGTGACAGCATCCCTGATTTGAGCTACTGTTTTCGTGCCGTCCAATCTGTCCAGCACCAAGCCTCTCTTGCATGCTTTTCTCGCTCTATCCTTCCTCTTCTGCATTAGTCGTGTAGTATGGGAGCGCCTTGTGCACTCTGACACATCATTTTGAGACCAAACAGATTTCTCCCTTTTCTTCGATACTCCGATTGCCATTTTTGTTGTAGACCAGCGCTTCTGAGCATGCTTACGTAATAGGTGATTCATTTAAAAGGAACCTAAACTGAGAAGGATATGGATGTTTCCTTTTAAACAATACCAGTTACGCATAACCAAAATAAATGTACACCCAGAACCACTACACTGTCTCTTTGGGGAAGTAACGGCCTTGGCCCCGACTAGAGCCCAAAGATCGTTGGTTGGATTATTATTGTATTACTACAGAAAATGCATATTATTACAATGGAAGCAGCAGGAGCTACACCTATACAAAGCTGCATACATTGCCAGGGGCTGCGCTACCAAATTCCAAAAGGTATGGGGTTTATGGGTTAAAAATCGGGATACAGCTGCTACAGACTAAACAGTCTACCTTATAAGAATAACAGCTACCGGATGCTGATATTGCGTCTCTCTTTCTAGAGAACTTATAGTACATATCTTGCTATGTAATTATATATATTGAACATGTCTGCACTAAATACTGATGTGAAACATAATATAACCTTTGTACTGTATATGTGAGGCTATGATTCTGCTCAGTTGTAGCACTCGGGGGATTGCACTGGAACAATATTAAGTGATATGGGAGGTTTCTCTGTTTATTTACTATGATGTACAGGATGTGAACCCAATTGCATGCATTTAATACCTTAAAGGATACTTCAGCCGAAAGGCTGCAGAGAGATAAAACCTGCATTGTGTAGGTAAAGAAAAGGCGCAGTACGTCCTGTAATCTTCGCTTCTGGCGTTGCATCATGACGCCAGAAGTACGGACACTCCCCCGCCTCCTGCGTGTGCGCTCCAGCGGCTCCACTATAAAGCTAGCATGTAGCTTTATAGTGGAGCCACTGGAGCGCACACGCAGGAGGCGGGGGAGTGTCCGTACTTCTGGCGTCATGATGCGACGCCAGAAGCGAAGATTACAGGACGTACTGCGCATGTGCGGCGCAGTATGTCCGGGTCAGGGGTCAGGAGAGTCGGCCAGTAGCGGAAGCTGTGGCTGACGAGCGGGACCCGACGGCAGGGAGCGAGGGGAGCGGTGAGTATGTCCTTTTCTTTACCTACACAATGCAGGTTTTATCTCTCTGCAGCCTTTCGGCTGCAGTATCCTTTAATACATTGTTATCCGTATATTATGCTCTATATATGGACACATGGATGTAAATCTTCTTCTTAAGGATGTAAATGTTGTTATCCCCGTCTGTTCAGGGGATTTGTTGTCTTAAATGTTTTTTTATATGTACCAAAAAGTTTAATAAAAAGAATCTATCACAAGAAAAAAAAAAAAAAACAATACCAGTTGCCTGGTAGTCCTGCTGATCTCTTTGCTGCAATAGTGGCTGAATCACACACCTGAAACAAGCATGCAGCTAATCCATTCTGACTTCAGTCAGAGCACCTGATCTGCATGCTTATTCAGGGGCTGTGGCTGAAAGTATTAGAGTCACAGGATCAGCAGGAGAGTCAGGCAACTAGTATTTTAAAAGGAAAGCCCTAGCTTGCCGCTGGCTGGTGTTCTGGAAGCTTAGCTTGGAGCCTGTAGACTGGAGTTCTTTCGTAGGTACTTTTTCTTACTGTTGATGGAAAAAAAAAGAGGAAAAACCATAATTTTATTGTCATTCCTTCAACTTCTCACCGTCAGGGCAACTTTGCTCCTTCTCAAGTTGATCCGTTGCAAGAATACATTACGGAGAAGGAAGGCAGATCAAAATTTGAACCTCTTGTAGCCCCTATTAAGAAGGCTCTTCAGTGGGAATTATTACACATACCTCACTAAAGTTGGTCCTTCCTTTCCACTTATGAAAGATATCAGAGGTGTCATATGGGAGGAACGGGCCATGGTGAAAAACAAGCCATTTTTGGCTAATAGACGTTTATTGCCCTCCACAGAGATAAATATTTCACTACTTGCACAACATTCTGATTCTTTCCGAGTCAGACCCCTTCTGGTTTATCACACAAATTACTTTGATCAATTCCAGGCTTCTCTAAGTTCTAAATTGGCAAAAAAAAGACAGCTTCATCCAATCAGGTCTATGATTTATCAAGGAGCTTACTGATTTATTTAGGAGCCTACTTCAATCAGCAATCAACAACACGGTCACCCTTCTCGTTTCCAAAATCCATCCAATTTTAATTGGATTTACAAGGCTTTGTGTTCACATCACATCTATGCAAAAGCATACCTGTAATCACTAAGGACTCTAGCAGCCACAATTCAGATAAAAATACAAAGCGAGGCCATTGTTACACAGTTGGAGGAAGGGAAGTTGAAAAAAATGTGTGCCATACTTATGTGCCTAAGTGGATTGACATTAAAAAAAATCTCTTGATTGATGAAAAAATCTCTGCTCTGGTGGTACAATCAGAATCATCCCCTGAATGGCTTCCCTCTGACTCTGGTTCAGTGGACATATGTCACCATAAATGCCAGCCTTTGGGGTTGGATTGCATGGGCCAGGACCAAATGATTCAATCCCAATGACCAAGCCCCTTTATCAAGCAGTTTTAATCTTTTGAGATTGAGAGCAGTCTGACTAGCTCTTCGAGCCTTTGCCTCCTTTTTTTCACTATCAAAGCTTTACTAAGCAAAAGTTGAACATAGAAAAATGACTTCCATATAGTCATATATCATTTGCTTATAAGATATACAATACGTAATATTATAAAAAAAAACTGAGAAACAGGACAGGAACATCATTCTTGCATGGTGTAGCAAACATCAAGATTATAACTGTCTGAACTAATGCCACAATCAGAACAGAGGTGACTAAAAGATGAGAGAAGAGAGGAATGAATCGAATGAATCCGATTCAATGAATCGAATCGGACAAAAAATTGTATGATGTAGATGGGGCTTTAGAGCCCTGGCCAGGTATTTGCCAGATTCATTCCCAAATTCATAAAAGTTGTATTTGCCCATCCTAATCTTTCTTTTGCCATCTGCCGAGAGATATCTCGCAAGGGTGGCCCTAGCTGTCACTAGTGTTTCTACTCTATCAGCTGTTAAGGGCTTTTTGTAAAGCTGGCCCCGATTCTTTCCATAAGTTCCACAAAATCATTTTCTTTTTCCTTTAAAATGTCTGGCTCATGAACAAGCCCATAATCATAATTCAGAGATTCCTACCCCTTCTTGGTTCAACAAATTATCTATACCGACTCTATTGGAGGAAGATCTATCTTTCTTAAACGCGAATATTACTCCAGAAGAGGTTACAGGCACAATTAAAGCTTTGTCAAACAAAAAAGCTCCAGGCCCAGACGGGCTTACCCCTGAATTTTATAAAATACTGAAACAAGAGTTGGCACCATATCTTGCCTCTCTGTTTAACAAGATTTTGGAGCTGGGGCAATATCCATCGTCAGCGAACATGGCCTACATTAAACTGATCCCAAAACAGGTCAAGGACCTGCTAGATCCGGGCTCCTACCGACCCATCTCATTAATAAACCAAGATCTCAAGATCTTATCAAAAATAATGGCTGACAGGCTGGCAGACTTACTTCCCAAACTGGTGAGCCCTAATCAGGTGGTGTTTGTGCAAAAAAAGATCCGCTATAGCTAATATTCGAAAAGTGCTAATAGCCCAGGATTACCGGTATGTAAGAGCCTATCCTAAATCATGTAGCGCCTATGCCCTACTGCTGATTGATGCGGAAAAGGCTTTTGATAACGATAATTGGGGATGGATGGAAGAAATTTTAGACAGAATGAATATTCAGGGGCTATCAGAAGACTAATTAAAGCAATGCATATCAACCCGAGGGCACGGATATATACTCTGGGATTTCTTTCTGAGGAAATCGTGCTCGAAAAGGGAACTAGGCAGGGCTGCCCCCTATCTCCTTTACTGTTCAATCTGGCGTTGGAACCCCTGACCCAGATGCTAAATGGGAACATAGAGGGGATGGAAGTAGGGGATGCGGTGATCTCTCAGGCCATGTTCGCTGACGATATTTTACTTTTTTTGAGGAATCCGGAATCTCAACTTGAGGAAGTTTTTGAAATTATTCAAGTAGTGGGTTCATTTAGTGGGTTCAAGGTTAACATATCCAAGTGTGAACTCCTATATCTTTCCCCCTGCGCACCTAAACATACTTTATCCCATCTCCCTGTTAAGGTCAGTTCAGTGATCACATATCTAGGCATTAAGATACACAAAGACCCGAATAGGCTATATTCCCTGAACTTTGCTCCCTTGATTTCAGATCTAAAACACCAGTTAATCAGCTGGTAGAATCTACCAATCAACCTTCCGGGAAGGGCTGCTCTGATCAAATCAGTTACTTTTGGCAGGCTGTTATATCCCCTGCAGACCATCCCTCTCCTGTTGAAGCATATAGACATACAAGACATAAATAGGGCCCTTGACAAGATTTTTGTGGAAAACTAAAAAGCTAAGAATAGCACTCTCGAAGCTGACACTTCCTAGATTATGGGGGGGGATTAGCGATTGCAGACATCCGCCGCTATAATTTGGCATGTCTGACTAGACACATCAGAGACTGGTTGAATAAGACTAGCAAATACTCAAACTACTTCTTGGAGGCATCTTTCTCTGATCCATGGTCGCTGTCTGGGCTACTCTATACCACACAAAAATATATGCCCCCGAAACTCAAAAACAGTAGAGTTATTAGAGACACAGTGATGGCCTGGAGAGTCCTCAGGAAAATGTTCCATGTACCTCAGCAAATCTCCAAATATATGCCGTTATGGGGTCTCCCAAGCATCCCAGCTAGTTTGGCTCACGGGGGTTTCCTGATTTGGAAAGAAAAAGGTGTTGAGTGTCTGGGACAGCTTTGTGATCTGCGCAGGGGGAGGCTTTTGACATTTCATGAGATTAGAGCAAAATTTGGGATACCCAGGGGCCATTTCCTATATTATGGACAATTACAATCATACTTACGAAGTAAAATAAAAGAGGTAGCCAGCTTGGACTCCTTTGACAAATTTATTTCTCCTCATCTTTCTCAGATATCTCTATCTGAAATTCATGCTAGGTTACAAGCGATCAGCTTAGAGTTTAAAGCACAAAATAACTTCACTAAGTGGAAAAAAGACATATCATGTGAAAGCTTGGAAGAGAAAATATTGGTGGGATACAGGATAGTCCATAACATAGTACCGGGGGAGACTTGGAGGGAATCACAGCTTAAATGGATTCATAGGGCTAAATTTGCCTTTAATATAAAATATCAAACGCCTCCTGCGCATTATTCCCCGAGATGTCCCAAATGCTCTCTGCAAAATGCAGATCTGTTCCATTGTCTATACTCTTGCCCATCAATAGCAAAATTCTGGATTGATGTCTTGGTGTATATAAAACGAGTATGTAACCTGCACTTTACTTTATGTCCGCTTATGCTTTTGTTTAACTATGTCGAACCCAAAAAATCTGATTCCAACGCAAAAACAAGTTCTAATTTTAGTAAACTGGCACACTTGATTATTATAGCCTCCCGCAAAGTCATTTTCAATAAATGGATATATCCAAGTGTCCCTACTGTGTGGGACGTACAAGAGGAACTCCAGCATCTTTTTATTCAGGACAGACTTGAGTCAATTATACATAAGGACAAAAAAACAGCGCGCTTTTTCAAGAGATGGAAAGGCTTTATTCTCGCAACATATACAAAGGATGAGATAAGAACGTTAATGGAACATTTCAAGTATACCAAGTGGTACCTCACGGAACATCTGAGAGGCTCCTTGGGACGCCTTGACATCACATAGGGGCAAAAATAGCAAAGGACATGCTCTCAGGGGTGACAGAAGGGGGATAAAGGGGTTAAGGGGGGGGGGGGGAGGGGAGACAGGAACTTAAAGTGAACCTAAAGTCAGACAGAAAAAATGAGTTTAACTCACCTGGGGCTTCCCTCAGCCCCTTGAAGCTGATTGGTGCACACGCTGACTCCATCAGATGTCCCTGGACCGGCCGGCGACGACTTTCGGTTTCGCCGTCACCGGCCGACAGGCTGGGAACGCGAGTGATTCTTCGCGTTCCCAGCCAGAATAGCGCCCCCTATGCTGCTATTGCAGCCTCCCTAAGCCAATAATACTGTTGGAACTAAGGAACATGCAAATGTTTACTATGAGAGGCTTATCTGCAATTCATATCTTTGTAATGGATCTGTATGTTCCAGGTTCAATGTATAATTTCCTGTATGGCTACATGTTGGGTTACAAAATAAAAATTGTTGTTTAAAAAAAAAAAAAGTCTGTCTCCCATCCAAACAAGCTGACCCCTGATAACTACCTAATGAGCGTCCCTTATGAGTTGTGAGGTCTCTGACCCTTCGTGAACTTTAAAATAGTCTATTAAGGCTGCCAATATCTCCCTCACTCTCCCCTTCTCTGCCAATAAGTGTGGAACCACTTAACAACCAGCTAACGCCTATAGGCGTCAGCAGGTCTTAAGTGGGTTACCATGGAAATGACCGCTCGATCGAATGGTCTTTCCATGTCAGTTCACGGAGGGTGTCTCTGTGAACAGCCGGAGAGCCGCCGATCGCGGCTCGCCGGCAAAATGTAAACACGCGGGGAAGAAATCCCCGCTGTTTACATCATACAGATCGGGGATCCCCGGCCTCTGATTGGCCGGGGATCGCCGGCATCTGATAGGCGGAAGCCTATCCTTCAATGCGCAGGACGGAACTCCGTCCTGCGCATTACGGAGAGAGGGAGGGAGGGGAGGTAAGGAGGCAGAGGACGGAAATGGCTGCTGAGGGGGGCTTTGAGGAGCCCCCCCCCGCAAAACGCAGATGGCCGGCGGCGATCAGACCCCCCCCCGCAGGACATCCCCTAGTGGGGAAAAAAGGGGGGGGAAGCCTGGTCGCCCTGGCTTCAAAGTGATCTGTGCGGTGGGCTGGAGAGCCCACGCAGCACAGATCGGACCAGCATAGGCTGGTCCTTAAGTGGTAAAGGCGCCAACACCATGTTTTTGTACTCTTCAAAAAGTTTGAGGGTGAGGAAGATCGGTACGTGATCAGACAGGACTTTCAGTTCAATTGCTGTGTGGTGAATCAGGACCAGATCACGCTGAGAAACAAAAAGTAATCCATGCGTGTGTAAGTATCAGGGGCGTAGCAATAGGGGGTGCAGAGGTAGCGACCGCATCGGGGCCCTTGGGCCAGAGGGGCCCCGAAGTGTCCACCATCTATCACAGTATTAGCTCTCTGTTGGTCCTGTGCTGGTAATAATCACTTCTATAGATGCTTTGAATAGTAGTAATCATTAACAAACTGTTCCCCATTCCCTTCTTGCAACTCTGACACTGTGGTTGTCCTTAGCAGGTTTTGGTGCGCCGTATCAATTGTTATGTATAGAGTGTTTGGGGGGGCCCCATGTAAAACTTGCACCGGGGCCCACAGCTCCTTAGCTACGCCACTGGTAAGTATCATGAACTTGAAAAACTAAAGCGTAATCCTTCTTCCTGGGGTGGGATATTTGCCAAGGGTCCATCAGTGTCAACTTCTGCAACTGTGATTTTGTAGATTTCAAAGCCTTGTAGGATAGGACAGTTGAGCTATTCAAACAATAATTAAGGGTTTCCAAGGGCTAATTAAAATCCCCCCCCCCCCCCCCCAGAATACTAAAATTACTTGGGAAAAATAAGCCAGCTTAATCAGGGTGGTTACCAGAAATGAGGGTTGCTTTTTATTGGAGGAATAAACTGTAGCAAAGGTGACTCATTTAGCCTCAATCTTCCCTTTCAGAAATAAAAAAAATCCCCTCTGGGTCTTGCATGGTTTCCATAGACTCAAACAGTATATCCTTGTATATGAAGATAGAAACAACCTTAGTTTTGGTTGTATCAGAAGTGGCATGATAAGGTATAGGATTTCTATAGTTGAATCTGCATGGGACAGGGGCGTAGCAATAGGGGTTGCAGAGGTTGCGACCGCATTGGGGCCCTTGGGCCAGAGGGGCCCAAAAGGGCCTTCCCTCAACTGCAGTATTAGCTCTCTATTGGACCTGTGCTCATAATAATCACTTCTATAGATACTTTGAATAGTGGTAATCATTAACTAGCTGTTCTCCATCCCCTTCTTGCACCTCTGACACTGTAGTTACCATTGGCAGGTTTTGGTGCGCCGTATCAATTGTTATTTATAGAATGCTTGGGGGGGCCCCATTGTAAAACTTGCATCGGGGCCCACAGCTCCTTAGCTACGCCACTGCCGTGGGACATGATGCGTGCGCATCTGAGTCTCCTGAAGAAATGCAAAATGGATCTTTTCCCTTCTCAGGAAATCAAAGATAAGGTACTTTTTTCAGGAATGTTCATCCAATTCACATTCAGCATAACAAAGCTCCATGTGAGCATCCCTAAGGACACCTCACCCACCGCTTGTTTCTGCATGCTCATACTTGTTCGCCTGGACCAGGGCACAGGTTCCTTCAAACTCGCCTCTTACCAATGCTCAAATACCAATGAACGTTGTGGGTGTTCTCCTAAAATGACAAAACAGTCACAGCAGGTTAAACGAAAAGAAAAACTTCAGAAAAAGAAGTCAAGGAAACAGAGACAGGTGAAAGAAGGCACATGAGGTAGCAGCTACACTAGACTTTAAAGCTGTGCTATACTTTACCACAACTTGGATTGTTGCACTCACCCAGCTAGTGGGTTAGCCTGTTAGTGTATCTGACAATACACTGTGTGAGAAAATGCAAGATTCGATACAGCTGAAACTACTGAAACAATTGGTTGCAGCATAGTGTCATGTCTGCAAAATCCAATTACATAGCAAACAGAAGTAGTACTGCGCAGGCGCATAACGCTTCCAGCCACAGGAGCGAGGCCGGGGCGCGTGCATGGCTAAGCAGGTGAAGAACACCACGACTGGCCCCCGACTTCGGAAGATACTCCGATCCTAGGAGAACGGAGCGGCCATGGAAGATGGCAAGGGAGCTCATGGTCCTCATGGGGCTGGAGAAAGCCCCAGGCAAGTGTAAAAGAGGCACAATGTACTGTCTCAGGTACACTTTTTTTTTTTTTTCCATCAATAACTTTGTATTGAAAATTTTTAACATAACATGGTTACATATAGCGGTACAACACATAAATTGCATCTATGGTGTTTACATAACAGTGCAGTATTTTCACCTAGGTAAGTCATGGAAGGTAATTAACCTTTAAACTTATCTAATCCGGTGTTTACATAACCCGTAGGATATCCGGACAGGTAGTTTAAACTTTCCCTCTCTGATAGGTTCAGGTGGCCAGGAGGGCCCCTAACAGAGTATACCCAGTTATCTTATCATATAAGGTTTACCTAATACAAAGCAGTGTCTGACTTACCATTCACAGTGTGGATTAGATGTTTAAAGTAACCGTTCTGAATTAGACTGTATTCTAACAGTATAACATCAACATGTATCAACATTTAATTACCTCTTTTACTTGTCTAATATCTTTAACCTTCTAGTTAGCGCCTATGATGATTCGGGGGGTATCTACTTATGGAATTATATGATGGGCTTGGTCTTTACATCTGGGTAGGCCTAACCTCAGAGTATGGGGTATGGAATTTATGGTTCCCACATTTGTGGTACTGTAAAGTTGTATCCTCTAATTCCTAGTCTGGATCTAATCCTCTGTTCCATAAGTATGTTTAATCTGGTAGTGGATAATAGTTGCGTAGAGCAGAATTCGTCATTGGATTTCCACTTTATTAGAATCATATGTAGGGCCACTAATATAATATGGGCGATTAGATGGCGTCAGGAGTTAGGTAAATCTGAAATTCCCACAAACAGCAATGCTAATTTAGGTTGTAGTTTGAAATTATGTAGGAAGGCTTTTTGAATATAAAATTCAACCTTGTTCCATAGTTTAGCCACTATTGGGCATTCCCAGAGCATGTGTAAGTAGGTTCCTATTTCTTTGTTGCATTTCCAGCAAGTAGGGGGTGTGCTTGGTGAAAATGATGCTATTTGTCTTGGAGTTCTGTGCCATCTGAAAAGGATCTTTCTGGAAATCTCCCAGTGGGTGTTGCATTTAGAAGCTTTGGCAATTGACTTATACGCTAGTTTCAACTGTTCTACCGTGATGTTGCACTTGAGGTCTGATAACCAAGTTAAGGCATATTTGTTTATCGGGGAGACATAATTTAGATAGTTGGAGTTATACCATAATGATATGCCGCCAGTGTATGACCCTCTATAGTTGAGAATTGTTAGGATCGAGGCGGATAGCGAAGGGATTGAGATTGTTTTTGCTTTAAATTCAGGTACACTTTTTAACAGTTCAATCCCTTATGTTGGAATTGCACCTGCTGTTCAGAGGCCTTCAGTGACCAATCACCAGCAACACGTAAAATCAAGGCTTACAAGCCCATATCAGCCCGAATCACAAGGCTGCATATGGTTGTGTGATAATATTTCCAGGCATGGGTCTCACATCTGTGGTCCACAATCAGGTCTCTCATAAGGTCCAGTAGCCAGATCAAATTATACCAATCTCTGTGTGTAGCACACAAAGATACCCCCTCACACAGGCAGGGGAGACTCAGTCAATGAGCTCTTGATTGAGTCTCCCCTGCCTGACTACAAACTTTGTAAGATCTGTTATTTCTTCTGCTTGGTTCTTCTGTCAAAATTGACATGTTGCATTCTCTCCCTGATTTTTTTTTGTTACATCCTATAGTATTCTGCCATGGAAGTGGCAGAGAAACAGGAAAATTAATACTTACCTATGGGGAATTGGTGCATTTACATGGCGGTATACGCTCTCAACCTTGACAGGACAGATCAGATATCACGCTAGATACGAGACGTATATACTGAGGCTCAGATTAATCGTAGTCAAAAACTTAAGCTAGGGTCATACACGTGAGATCAGATGGCTGCGGTACAATAGGCTGAGACAAAGGCTAGGTCATTTAACAGGCTGAGGTCATACACGGAATATCAAATGGCTACGGTACAATAGGCTGAGACAAAGGCTAGGTCGTTAACAGGCTGGGGTCATACACAAGTGGTCAGATGGCTGAGGTACAATGGGTTGAGACAGAGTCGAGGTCAAGGAGTAGCAAAAGTCATACACAATATATCAGGAAAATAAACACTAGACTAAAAGATAGATATATATCGCAAACACTGCATATATATCTATCAGAGCAACTAGACTAATAACATGCAATAATATCACAGAGTGACAGAATGGCCAGCACCAGCGTACTGATTGCTATCACGGGCAATGAGTGAATGTGAGACAGGAGTTTAAATACTTTAAAGCCCGCCCAGGGCCGGCACCAACCCACAGCAATCAATCAGAGTGTCAGCTGGCAGTGTGTCAGCTGACACTAACTCCTTCGACGTCGAAGAGCATAAGAACGGCTCTGAGCCACGCCGCCCGCCCAGGGACACAGGGGAAGCACGCACTCCCGATCACCGCCGTAGGGGTGCCGGGGATGCTGCCAGAAGACTCAGAGGAGGAAGGTCGTAGCTGCGCTCCGCCATCTGAGCCACTGCCGCTGGAACCGCTGACAGGTGAGTTCATCACATTACCCCCCCCCCGAGGAGTGGTCACCGAATACTCAGCCCCTGGTTTACCTGGATTATTACTGTGAAAATCAGAGAATAATTTTGGAGCATGAATCTGGCAAGCAGGTACCCATGATCTTTTTTCTGGGCCGTAACCCTTCCAATCAATGAGATATTGTAAAGAATTACGCACTTCACGGGAGTCAAGAATTCTTTCAATTTCATACTCTGGTTCCTGGCGCTCGAAATACAAAGCCAATATGACATAAATGTGGACAGTCACAATGTTTGTTCAGCCGAGTATTAATTGCGGGGATTGCACTGTAGGGACGGCAGCGCCTCCCTTAAGCTACAGTGGATTATCCGTCTTACAAAAGACTCGTGACAGTACCTCTAAGCTGGATCAACAATACCCCAACCGAGGATGATGCTGTCTTCTCTTGTGCTATAATCCGTTCCGGAATGTGGGGGAGAGAGAGAGGCTCTCAGTGGCGCAGCTGGGCTCAAAGCTCGCGCGGAGACACTCCGTCCTTCCCTCTCCACATCCGCCAGTAGTGACGTCACACTCTGCGTTCCACCGCTCTCCAGGCAAGTGTCGACTTACTTCCTGGATAAGGGTATACAGAGGGGACAACCCCTCTGTGAAGGCGTGAGGCCGAAATCCGGATCGGGATACAAATTTTTTATATGCAATAAAGCCAAGAATCCGTCCTGTAAGTGCATTCTTATGCGCAGCGTTACCAACATTCAGTGCAGTCTGCACAATTAGGTTGTCCCCTCTGTATACCCTTATCCAGGAAGTAAGCCGACACTTGCCTGGAGAGCGGTGGAACGCAGAGTGTGACGTCACTACTGGCGGATGTGGAGAGGGAAGGACGGAGTGTCTCCGCGCGAGCTTTCAGCCCAGCTGCGCCACTGAGAGCCTCTCTCTCTCCCCCACATTCCGGAACGGATTATAGCACAAGAGAAGACGGCATCATCCTCGGTTGGGGTATTGTTGATCCAGCTTAGAGGTACTGTCACGAGTCTTTTGTAAGACGGATAATCCACTGTAGCTTAAGGGAGGCGCCGCCGTCCCTACAGTGCAATCCCCGCAATTAATACTCGGCTGAACAAACATTGTGACTGTCCACATTTATGTCATATTGGCTCTGTATTTCGAGCGCCAGGTGCTCCTATTATACTTTACATCACTTTCCTTTTAGGGGTTGAGGACTGACCCTGAGTACACCCAGGCCGCTCAATCCACCAGTGCGCGACTGTTTGCTCTCCTTTTTTATTGCTTTCATACTCTGGTTCCCCATCAATGATGACTGGGGGTGGTGAAGAGGCAGGCTGACATGTGTTAGCAGCAGGTTTCAACAAAGATACATGGAAAGAATTAACACCATGTACAGTGGGTTGCAAAAGTATTCAGCCCCCTTGAAGTTTTCCACATTTTGTCATATTACTGCCACAAACATGAATCAATTTTATTGGAATTCCCCATGAAAGACCAACACAAAGTGGTGTATACATGAGAAGTGGAACGAAAATCATACATGATTCCAAACATTTTTTACTTTTATTGAGAAATTTAAAGCACACTTAGGCTACAAAAAGATTTCCAAAGCCTTGAACATCCCACGGAGCACTGTTCAAGCGATCATTCAGAAATGGAAGGAGTATGGCACAACTGTAAACCTACCAAGACAAGGCCGTCCACCTAACCTCACAGGCCGAACAAGGAGAGCGCTAATCAGAAATGCAGTCAAGAGGCCCATGGTGACTCTGGACGAGCTGCAGAGATCTACAGCTCAGGTGGGAGACTCTGTCCATAGGACAACTATTAGTCATGCACTGTACAAAGTTGGCCTTTATGGAAGAGTGGCAAGAAGAAAGCCATGGTTAACAGAAAGCATAAGAAGTCCCATTTGCAGTTTGCCACAAGCCATGTTGGGGACACAGCAAACATGTGGAAGAAGGTGCTCTGGTCAGATGAGACCAAAATGGAACTTTTTGGCCAAAATGCAAAACGCTATGTGTGGCAGAAAACTAACACTGCACATCACTCTGAACACACCATCCCCACTGTCAAATATGGTGGTGGCAGCATCATGCTCAGGGGTGCATCTCTTCAGCAGGGACAGGGAAGCTGGTCAGAGTTGATGGGAAGATGGATGGAGCCAAATACAGGGCTAACTTGGAAGAAAACCTCTTGGAGACTGCAAAAGACTTGAGACTGGGGCGGAGGTTCACCTTCCAGCAGGACAACGACCCTAAACATAAAGCCAAGGAAACAAGGGAACAAAACATATCTATGTGTTAGAATGGCCCAGTCAAAGTCCAGATCTAAATCAAATCCAAAATTTAACTCCATGAATGCAGAAAAATAAAAAGTGGACACAGGCAGGTTCTAATATTAGCCTTTATCTCATATCGCATGACTTCAGGGATGCTTTGATTTCTAATTTACACAGATTCCCTAAAGAGCCAGGACTAGTCTGGAAAGCAGGAGATGATACCTCTCTATTGACACAGGATAGCAAGAAGTCTGGGCACTTTCCAGTCTGGACATCAAAGATTTTCGCTGATTAGTTCACCCTCCGGGTTTTTTCGGGGAAAAGTAAACAGCAAAGGGAGTGAACACACAAGCAGAATTTGACTGTTTAAAACCAAGTAGCTACACATAATGGGACTCTGGAATAGAACTGTTCAAGTACTATCCAACTATCCAACTATGTGCGAATTCGCATTGCGAATAATTGCATTGAAATGGAAATCAACGCACGTAAATGGAGGAGTGTGTCTGCAATTTGATTAGTTTCCCAGCCACACGCGCAATTCCACGTTGACATTCGCAGAAACAATGCAGAACTCCGCATCTAGGAAACCGGATGCAGAATGCAACATGCTAGTGCGAAATTGGCCTAAGTTGTTGATGTGCAATGTTTACCTCACTGTGGTTGGTAAGGCAACTGATCAATTTCCCAGTAAGTGACAGTAGCAAAACCACAATACACATGTGTAAGATGGCTTCTCTAACTGAGCCTTTGTTGTAAGCAAATACTCACAGATTTCTAAATGCAATTTATGCAGGATGAAACTATATTTCTCAGCACATCCAATAAAATACGAGTGAGGAAACAATCATTTATTGATAATTTCTGGTCTGTAGCAGAATTTGCTTCTAATCAGTTGAGGGTCTGATCATTGTGATCGATTGAGATTGAACATTTGCTGTTTACTATCTCCTCTTAAGGTGGCCACACACGATACAGTAAAATGATCCGATTTTGCGGCAATTCAATAAAAAAAGATTGGATTTCCCCAAAAAACCGAAAGCTTATTTTTCATTTGAGCAAGAAATCCGATTGGATTTCCCATTTTATATCATAAAAGTTGATCGGGAATTGTGGATTTTTCTGTTGAATTTTTAGGAATATTGAATGGTGTGTGGTAGATGGTCAATTTCTTAATGTATACACCCAAGCAATTTTCTCAGAGTTTCCAATCATGTTTATCATCATTGGGGAAAAATTTAACGTGTGTGGTACATTGGTCAGATTTTTGACATTGGTCAGATTTTTGTTACAATCAGTCAGAAAAATTGATTGATATTCTTGAATTGAACCGATATTTAAAAAAAAAAAATGTATGGTGTGGCCACCTTAAGACGCATTAAGTGAGACAATGATATTTTTTATAATTAAACATATCTAGAAAACCATAGTGGCATAGCTAAAGTATGCCAGTGTGATTGCCAAGATAATTTCTGAATGTTATGTAATAGCTGGTATTATTTAGGTCATCCCCAGTCTTTAGTAACAGTATAGAAGTTGCTAAGCTAACTTCTGTGTGTGTCATTTTCCAAAGCCTAGTCAAATATCATCCCTAAAAAGTAAGATTTCACATGTGCATAGCAGATATTTACAAATGTAAGAAGGTCAGAATTAGTTCAGCTATAAATTTCAAAACCTTGGTGCAAAATTTGTTCAAGCCCCAGGTCCTTGGAGTTTAAATAACTGGTGTGAATAAATCAGCAGTGGAAGTACAAGAGCTGGAAGTCCTTGCTATTTTCTACTGGTTGCTAGGCGCGCCTTCTTCCTACTCTAAAATAACCATGTATTAATAAGCAAGCTGGGAATTAACAGTATCACATATCATAACAACCATATTTAAGAGGTAAATTGAAACCATTTATAAGTTATTAAACCCGCATTTGACTCATTCATCTGTCACTAGATCTCAGTTGTTTACTTAAAACCAGCCAATGTTTAAAATTTTAAAAATCACTAAAAAGATACTCTCAGAAGATTGGATGCAATAAGGGAATATTATACCAATGCATATATTTTGATAAAAAGGAAGCAATCCTCCCTGGGAACGCTATATTATAGGGATTCAAAACCGTAATTATTCTGCTTTCAGAGGGCTGGTGCACACCAAGCGTTTTTGGTAGCGTTTTCAAAACCGCTGCCGCTTGTGAAAACACTTGGCTAATGTATCTCTATGGGATGGTGCACACCAGCGGTTTGAGGTTTTTAACAAACCGCAAATGAGGCTCCTGCAGCATGTTTGCGGTTTGCAGATGCGTTTCTGCCTCAATGTAAAGTATAGGAAAAGCTCAAACCGCTCTGAAAAAATGCTAGATCAGAGGGTTTTCCAGGTGTTTTTGTTACAGAAGCTGTTAAGTAACAGCTTTACTGTAATAATATATGAAATTGCTACACAAAAATGCTCCAGAAAACGCTAGGCATGTTTAGAAAATGTCTCTAAACATGCCTAGAATCGCTCTGAAAATCTGCTTCAAAAACCTCTAGCGTTTTGCGGATCTGCTAGAGGTTTTTGGTGTGCACTGGGCCTTACCTTGTTTTTATCTGCATCCATTCACGCTATATCCTTTTTCTACACAACAGTCACACTACATACTATAGATTTACAAATTAAAAAAAAATCCTGGATGTTCATTTTCAAGATGGATGATTTTTTGTTCATTAAAAATTGCATAGTTCTGCATCAATTAGGAATTATTTGCATTTCACTGACTCTCACGATCAGTGTGTATGTCAAACAGCACAGAAGCCATAGTGGCAAAGAGGTGACATTTAAAGGGAACGTGAAGCGAGAGGTAAATGGAGGCTGCCATATTTATTTCCTTTTAAGCAATACCAGTCCCTGAACAAGCATGCAGCATGGGATTTCTGCCATTTTTGTCAAATTTGATGAGATTAGCTGCATGCTTGTTTTTGATGTGATTTAGACACTACTGCAGCCCAAGGAAATAAATATGGCAGCCACCATACAGTACATACTGTATGAAAATCTACTCGGGTGTGGTGGCCTACTCGTGTGGGGATACTTGTTGGTGTCTGTTTGTGGGAACATAATGCTAAAAAATACTATTATTTTTCAAACTTTCCAGCGCTAGAAAATTGTGTTAAGCAAAGCAACCCGAGTTAAAAACGTAAAAATTGGACAATAACTTTCCCTGTAGTAGAAAAACGAATTTAAGCACAAATGTATCCCATTCAAAATGTGTTAGATATATTGGTTCAATGGTTAAAACTAGTACATAGCAGATGGAGCAGCTTGTCCTGTATTCATGTATGTAGCACATATGCTGGTCCATAGGGATATAATTAATGCCACATAGGAGGGTTCTAGTTGTAAAGGGAGATCAGAAGGATGTGGTTTGTGACTCCTGTATCTTAACAACCTACATAAGTAATAGGAAGCAGTAAGGAATCTTTATGGGTCATCTCCATTTTAAACATCCTGGACCTCTACATGCTGTGTCCACACAAGGTAACAATTTTCAAATCGGTTTTCTTCTCACCCTACCAGTTGACCCCACACATTTATAAATGTATTCCACTCATACATGTAAATTTGTGGTGGTGTAGATGGTATATGAGGCTTGCTTCGTCTTCTGATTTTTATTCCAACGTGGCTTAAGGAGATAGAATTTAATTTGTTCTGCAATCCATTTGGAAAAACTGGACTGTGATAGGTACAATGCTAAGCAACTTTCTTTCAAGAATCAGTCAGAAAAATGTATAATTCAGGGTCCTTTCTTGCTGCACCCATTGCATTGCGCTGCTACAGACAATATAATAGCATTGCAATGTGGTCCAGTTGCATTCCAATAGAATTTACATATTGGTGCTTTTGCAGTGCAGTGAGACATTTTCTGTTGGAATAACACGCAGCGTGCTATGTGTTACCAGGTGACAGTGGTTGCAGCGTAAGAATACATCTATGGATTGTATGCTTCACTGTATGCTTATATTGCACTGTGCAAAGCAACTATTTTTTCCAGGATGTGCAAAGCAACTTGCATAGTGTAAAAGCACCCTACCGCACACACAATTTTGATTGGCCAATATTACCACCTCCATGTAGTATGAAGGCCAACAAATTTTGAATACTATAAACAGATTGCAAAGGTAAGCTCTCATACTAGGAACCACACAACTACGCAATCACCAGTATATAGACGCACACTGTTATTATCAAGAAAAATTATGGAAGCTGCAGAGATTGATTACAAAAATATCAAATTATTTATTATATTATGAAAGAAGTCAAAATTTATGACAGAAACAGTGATTATTATCATGAGTCAGAACCCCATATAAACCCCCCAGAATTATTAAAAGTCAGCCATCAAATTGTCATATTGGTATATATATATATACACCTTCAGTAAATAATGTGAGTTATATTGGCCTGTAACCCCTCATGGAAATAACTACGGCCAGATTGTGTCTACATAGACAAAGTACAAAAAAAGTTTTATACTCTCACGGAGGTAATAAAAAATTGAACAACCAATATGATCAACTTGTGTATATATGCCAGTTGCCAATACAACCATATAATTGGAGTAGAGCCTCATAGGCTAGCCCAGACATGCATATGTAAAAAGGTAAGCTGTTCGCTACTATTGAAGAGAGGCATCCAATACTGTGGGCGAAAAAAAAACACATAAAGCCTTTTGTAGAGAAAAGGAATGCACACATTAACCCTCCTGGCGGTCAAAACCGCCAGGGGGCAGTGCAGCACAATTTTTTTTTTAAATCATGTAGCTAGCCTAGCGCTAGCTACATGACAGCCGCTGTGCAGCGGCATCCCCACACCCTCTTCGATCGCCTCTGCCGATCAAGCCCGTCCGGAAATCCCGTTCTGAACGGGATTTCCATTAGGGCTTCCCCCATCGCCATGGCGACGGGTGGGATGACGTCACCGACGTCGTGACGTCAAAGGGAGTCCCGATCCACCCCTCAGCGCTGACTGCCACTGATTGGCCAGGCAGCGCATGGGGTCTGGGGGGGGGGGGGCGGCACGGCGTGTAGCGGCGGCGATCGGGCAGTACACGCAGCTAAAAAAGTGCTAGCTGCGTGTACCAAAAAAAAAAATATATGCAAATCGGCACAGCAGGGCCTGAGAAATCCTCCTGCGTGGCATAGCCCGAGCTCAGCTCGGGCTTACCGCCAGGAAGGTTAAGTGGTACCACTTATAGGACAAAAATATATGTGTGCACATATGCCTTATAGCCCCACAATGTTCTTCTCCACCTCAGAATTCTCAAGTTGTTATATCCAGAGTTATGCCATCATGCATATAGTCACTGATCCACAGAGTGGCCAAGCAATCATCCTCCATTAAATAATTTGCATAGATCTCTCATAGCATTTCTCATTTGCAGCAAATTGGAACTGGCTCTTTAAATAGCTCACAGTCCGAGTAAAAACAGCAATACGGGCCACACACCTTATTTCACTGTCCAATCGCAACAGGAAATTGTTGTAATTAACGTAGCTATCACAGATGTATGGATTATCACTCCCAATCAGTGTTTGCATTAGCATAGGTCTCTCATATTGCCTTTAGTTTGTAGCAAAGAATGAAAATTAACTCACAGTCCAGGTGCCACCATCAATACAGACCATAGAACTTATTTCTCTGGCCAATCGCGACAGGAAACCGTTATACATAACGTGGCTATCACAGCTGTATAAGAAGTTGCTTTTCAAACAGAGTTCCACGAGCTATGCTGTTAATAAATAAAAACATTTCCCCACAGTATAGGATGCCTCTCTTCAATAGTAGCTACAGCTTACCTTTTTACATATGCATGTCTGGGCTAGCCTATGAGGCTCTACTCCAATTATATGGTTGTATTGGCAACTGGCATATATAAACAAGTTGATCATATTGGTATATATTATATTACCTCCGTGCGAGTATAAAACTTTTTTTGTACTTTGTCTATGTAGACACAATCTGGCTGTAGATATTTCCATGAGGGGTTACAGGCCAATATAACTCACATTATTTACTGGAAAGATATATTTATATATATCAATATGACAATTTGATGGCTGACTTTTAATAATTCTGGGGGGTTTATATGGAGTTCTGACTCATGATAACAATCACTGTTTCTGTCATAAAATTTGACTTCTTTCATAATATAATAAATAATTTGCTATTTTTTGTAATCAATCTCTGCAGCTTCCATAATTTTTCTTGATAATAATAGTGTGCGGCTATATACTGGTGATTGTGCAGTTGTGTGGTTCCTAGGGCTTATTTTATACCAGTGCTGGCACCTGTTGGGGCAAGCTGCACATAGAATTTAAGTGAGCTTACTATTTAAAGCTCTCATACTACATGGATATAATACATTTAGGCAATTGAAATTGAATGTGTATGTGCACCCTTTGTTGCACAGCAAACTTAAAGCGGAATATAACCCAGAATTTCTTCTTAGCTGTAAAAGATTATTTACAGCATATAATATACTGTGGTTTTTTTTTTAAGTAAAACAGCATTCAAAGGGTAATGCTGGGCATACACGGTACGTTTTGTACCGTGTAATTGAGCCGCTGATGACTCGATTGATAATTTCCGACATGTCCGATACCCCGCTGGATCGATTCCGCGCTCGATACCGACAAAAGAATAAACAAGCGGAAGAAAAGATTTTAGCCTATAATTATTATTTTAGCCTATAATTAACGTTAGTAAAGATTTTATTTACATACAAGTTCTGATTTCCTTCCTGTATAACATAATGCCATAACCTTTGAATAGAACAAGTCAGAGCAAGGGTACGATTACCTAAGGCCTCTTTTCCACTAGCAGTTGATAGGCAGTGAAATGCCTCAAACTCTCAGGCCTGGAACCCACTGAAAACAGCAAACGCGAAACGCTACCGCTAGAGTTTTGTCTGAGCGGTTTGCAAGCGGATTCATGCGCGTTTGCGGTCGCGTTTTGCAACATTGTATTTTTTTGCTCAGCGGTTGCGTAGCGTTTTGCGTTTTTATCCTGATTGGTCCTGTGAATAATTTTTCATTTTGTTACAGTGTGCTGAACCGCAAAACGCTAGCAAAACCGCTCAGTTTAGGTTTTGCTGAGCGTTTCCGCTAGCGTTTCAATACTTTACATTGAAGCGCTAACGCTCCCAAAATGCTGCACGTCCTGCGTTTGCGTTTCTGGGAAACGCAAACGCTCCTGTGGAAGTTGCCCCATCCATTAACATTGGCCCAGCGTTTTAGCAAAGTGCTAGCGTATCGCAACGCTGCCAAAACGCTGCCAAAAGCGCTCCTGTGCGTTCCAGCCCTCACAACTGCTTGTTGCTGCCTGGCAACTTCTCACTGATGCCTGGTAACTGCTCACTGCTACCTGTTAACTGCTTGTTGAGCACACAGTTCAACTGCCTGTGGAAAAGATGCCTTTGGTTATACAGGGCTGGAAAACAGTGTGGAATTTAGGTGATTCCACAAACTTCCCTCAGATTTTTCTTTTTTATTGAAAAACTAATATCTGAAGATTAAAAAATAGGTTATTGAAATTGCAGCTGTGCAATTTCAATAGATTATATGCACCTAGAGTGATTTTTTTAAATCCAGGAAAACCAGAAGAGTTACCAGGGAGGAGGATGGTCATCAGGCAAACAGGTCAGGAATCCAGTAAGCAGAGAACCAGGGAACAGAGGAAGGTCCATGATGAACAAATAATTCAGGCTTTCTGACCAGGAAGTGCTTATACGGACTGAGCTATTGATATATGCAACAGGTGTAAGAGCGCACGAATCTCATTGAGATCTCATTTAAGCCACAAGAATCTCATTAAAGAGAGAAACCGTAACCAAGAATTGAATGTCATCCCAATCAGTAGATGATAGCCCCTTTCCTATTAGAAATCTTTTCCTTTTTACAAACGGATCATCAGGGGCTGATATTGTGCTGAAACCCCTCCCACAGTGTGATGTCAGGACCATGGTTTTGACATCACTCTTTGGGAGCCTTATTGCATTGTGGAAAATAACATCTGTTTCCAACTGCCAAAAAAGCAAGCAGCATCTCCTGTCAGCAGTGAAAATGTCTCCATATGATAAATGTCAGAATGTAAATCTGTGAGAGGAAAGATTTTACAATGGGCAAACACTGACTAAATCATTTATACATAAATATTGTAAAAATGAAGCACTTTTTTATTTTACATTATTTTCACTGGAGTTCCTCTTTAAGTTCTCATTGAAACCACACATTACATTCTTAACTACCTCCTGCTTCCTCAACCTCAAAAATATCTTCCGATTTTGAACATTCCTCACACAAGAAGCTACTATAAGGCCCCATTCACACTTGAAAGCACAAAACGCCAGCGATCACCACCGGCGTTTTGCGGGAGTGATTTTTCTGCGATTTCACGCGGAAAAAATCACTGGACACTGCAGCGATTAGCGCTTCTATTGTACTAAAACACAGTCACCGGGAAATCGCCTGAAAATGGTGCAGGCTACACGTTCGCCGATTTGCGTTAAATCGCCAGCGATTAACGCAAATCGCCCAAGTGAGAACGGGCCCATAGGGTTAGCGTTTAAGCGTTTTTCCGAAATCACTGGCAATACGCTCTAGTGTGAATGAGGCCTTAGGCCTCTTTTCCACTGGCAGTTGATAGGCAGTGAAATGCCTCTCAGTTTCTCACAACTGCTTGCTGCTGCCTGGTAACTGCTTGCTGAGCACACAGTAAACAAGAGGCCTAAGGTGAGGAGCAGGAAAAAAGGGCGCCGGCTTTAATGCAAGTATAGTTATTACAGCGAAAAAAGCATGAAAAAAGGGCGCCGCAAAAAATGTTAATAAGATTATAACATTATAGTTTTTGAGGTAGTTATCGTTTTGGAAGTTTATAACGGTATAGTTTTTGTCATATTATTTTGTTAATAAGTACAGATTTTATGTTTTCAAAGGTATTATCATTAATATATCTAAAAGGGTGTTTCTGCAGAGAGAGTGGTTAGTGTTAGGCAACACCAAGGGGAGTGGTTAGGGACCACCTAGGCGGCGGTTAGTTTTAGGCAACACCAGGGGGGTGGTTAGGGTTAGGCACCACCAGGGAGGTTAGGGTTAGGTACCACCGGGGGGGGGGGGGGTTAGTGTTTTTGGCGCCACTAGGGGAGTGGGTAGTTTAAGGCACCACCAGGGGAGGGTTCTGTGTGAGGGTAGGGTTGGGTTAAGCAGTATTGACGGAAAATGTTACGACATTTAACGTTAATATTTATTCGTTATTATTTCTCGTTGCACCAGTAATTATCGTTAATAAACCTTGACAAAGATGATTCTCGTTGCTGCAGTTGCCAGGCAGCAGTGAGCAGTTACCAGGCAGCAGCAAGCAGTTGTGAGAGTTTGAGAGGCATTTCACTGCCTATCAACTGCCAGTGGAAAAGAGGCCTAAAGCTTGTGCACATCCTAATCATTGGTTGGCTTAACCACCCTGGCGTTCTATTAAATGCGCCAGGGTGGATGCGCAGCACTATTTTTTGAAAAAAAAAAATTCTATCATGTAGCTAGCTTAGCACTAGCTACATGATGCCACCCTCCCTGCGGCGTCCGCCCAGCCCCTCCGATCGCCGCTGGCGCATCTTCCCATAAGGAAATCCCGTTTTGAACGGGATTTCCTTTAGGCCTTCTACCATCACCATGGCGACGATCGTGATGACGTCATTGGGAGTCCCGATCCACCCATCAGCGCTGCCTGGCACTGATTGGCCAGGCTGCGCACGGGGTCTCGGGGGGGGGGGGGGGCCCTCTAACGCGGCAGGTAGTGGCACATCAGCGGCGGCGATCAGGTTAGACACGCAGCTAGCAAAGTGCTAGCTGCGTGTATTAAAAAAAAAATTATGAAAATCTGAGCCGCGCCCTCCGGCGGTAATGGAGGAGCTGAGCTCGTCATTACCGCTAAGGAGGTTAATGCAACATTCTATTCTGTATCCCACCAAAAACTAACCAGGCATCTCCCTAATCCCTACTAAACTCTGCTGCTTATCTCATCCATCTCTTCTTCCACTCCTCTGATGCTGCCCCAATTTGCCCATCCCTTCACTGGTTTACAATTACCCAGAGGATTCATTTCAAATTCCTAACCCCCTCTTAAAAAGCTCTCATTTCCATATATCTATTTTCTAATTTCCTCATACCAACCCATCCGCACCTTTGATCTACCCAGGAAATGCTGCTGTCCTCTAATTTGGTCACCCCCTCTCACTCTTGCATCCAGGATTTCTCACAAATTTCACTTTAGAATGCTCTTACACACCTCCAAGCCTGCAGCACTTCAAATACACCTCTTCAGACAAGCATAATATCTGTCAAAATGTCTTATTCAGAGATATAGACATATTCACATCAGATGTTAAGGCTCACAGCTTCATTCCCTATCCCCTTCATCTCATCTAGTATCCACATACCACTACGGTACTAGGGATGATCAAAAAGAAGCAAATACTTCAGAGTTATGCAAATGTATAATTTTTTCATGCAAATATATGCAGCTTAAAAATGGGCCAATCAAGTCCCACTCAGGTTTAAATGTATTGGGCCAATTTTAAGCTGCCTATATTTGCATAAAAATGTACATAAATTTGCATAAACGGAAGTATTTTCATCTCTTTCGGGATGAACCATTACCCTCTAGTTTGTAAGCTTGCAATGGCAGGGTCTTAACAAGTGAACATATACTTGTATTGTTGGATGTTTGAATGTACTGTGTGAACTATGTAAGTACCTATGGTTCCCACTACTGTCTGTTTTGTGTCCTGTACAGCACTAGGGAAGATGTTAGATCTAAAAATATAAAAAATAATAAGGCTTACAAATCTAGAAACACTGCTGGAAGAAAATGGGTATTACAGAAGCAACTGTGGCTTACTAATATTGAGTCGTGATGCACATACAGTCGCAAGATAAAATCCATGGAGTATAACAAGCATTCTTGAAATTGTGCATTTCAAACAACATCTGATCTATGTAACATAAAAAAATAAAGCAGAGTATTTCACCTGGTTGGCATGGTTACCAGCTCAGTTGCATAATTGGCTAGTAGCGGTGAAAATAATCTGTGACGTTTACTGTGAGTAATGTGACAACTCCCGCAATCCTATTCCCTTTGTGTACAGCTACAATTCTGGCCAAAGCCACTGGGAGTCTCCAGAATGCTTTCCTCACTGTGCACAAAGTAACTAATTGGATTGGTTGAATTGTCCCTACACAATACAAACTCGACTGTATGAACTACCGATATAATGTACAATGTCGGAATGAGATATTTGGTATACTGCCACTTCTTTAACGAGGAAGAAGTCTCTTAGAACCAACTACCGGTATTCCTGTAAGAGAAAGTTTATTTCAGCAACCTAACTAGAAATATCACGATACAACAATCTGGTAACGTCTCTTTAGAAGGCAGGATTCTTTACTGGGTTATTCAAAACAAGGGCAAGACAAAAAGACCCTAACACTTACCATCATTAAGACCTTTGAAGTGCTCCACTGATGCCCTCCGAGATCTCTCCAATTAGGGTATAGGGCAAACAGGTCCATAGATGACGCCATCTGTAAGAAGCACTCAGATTCTGACAATGTATCTCTCCCATTTACTTTAAAGAACCATGGTTTAATCAGAGACTATATACAGAGTTCTCCTTTAAGACACATTCTAGAGAGAAACAATTCTGAGGTTTTTATTGGTACATCTTACTTGGTAGAACAGGTCAAACATGACTTTATCTCACTGGCTGTGCAGACTTTCAGGTGGCTTTCTGCGTACCAAGTATAAACAATCACAGCAGGAACATAAAACATTCTTTAGTGATGATATGGAAGGAAGCACCATATATGGCTTGGGCCATTCATGGTTGCGCAGTGGGCACTCTGTACATCACATTCTACTGATAGCCAATATCAAGATTTAAATGTGATGGCCAGCTTGCCCATGCCTGCAATGTGATGCCAAGATGTAATCTTTGGCAAGCTGGATGGTTTTCTGTTTAAATCAGAGACTTACAGTTTCCGGGTACTTCACTTCAACTTCACTTAGCTTCATCTTTACTTCACTTACTGTTGCTGTAGTTTTTCTTAGTGTAACATAGCAGAGACTATTCTTAAGGCAGTAGAGTGTTAACTATCAGTAAAAGTAACGAGTTTTGAATCAGGAGGACACCATTTATTGGCTAACTTAGAGATGAATAAACAGTAAGCTTTCGGCTTATAATAAGCCTTTGTCTTAAAGGAGTTATCCAGGCTTTCAAAAGAAAATAAAGGCTACTTACCGGGAGCTTCCTCCAGCCCCAAGCTCCCAGGACCTCCCTCGCCGCACCTCTGCGCGCAGCCGTTCGCCGGAGCTCCGTCCCGGTCCCCGGCGATGACGTCAGAGCGACCTCCAGGTCGCTCTGTACTGCGCCTGCGCGAGCGGCGCTGTCAATCACGCCACGTGGGCCGGAGCGGACTGCGCAGGTGCAGAACTACTGCGTCTGCGCAGTCCGCTCCGGCCCACGTGGCGGTGATCTGGAGGTCGCTCTGACGTCATCGCCGGGGACCGGGGCGCAGCTCCGGCGAACGGCATTTAACACTATTTACCCAAAACACTCTGCATGGAAAACTTGTTCAACTTGGTCTTGACCCCACTCTATGCGAGTGGATCAAGAATTTCCTCACCTTGAGAATGCAATTATTCAAGCCCGGCAGCTGCTCCTCTACTGTTGGAACTGTTGCGGTGTGTACTGTGCCAGTTCCTGTTCTCTCTGTAGACAAACAGCTAAATAAACTGCACATAAATGGCAGATGAAATTCAATGTTGAAAAATGTAAAGTTATGCATTTTGGTCGTACCAATGGTCTAGCACCATACAAAATAAACGGGATACAGATGGGGACATCAAACTTGGAGAATGACATAGTAGTACTAATCGACAAGTTAAATAATCATGTTCATTGCCAAGCTGCTGAAGCTAAAGAGAATACATTTGGGGATGCATTAAAAAGTGAAATAAAAACTCAAGATGCTAGAATAATATTGCCCGTTTAACTCTCTAGTAAAACAACAGAAGTGAGAAGAATATGGGAGCTACCGTATTTGTTTTCTTTTAAATAATAATACCAGTTGCCTGCCAGCCCTGCTGGTCTATTTGGCTGCAGTAGTGTCTGAATAACACCAGAAACTAGCATGCAGATAATCTGGTCAGATCTGACAATAATGTCAGAAACACTTGATCTGCTGCATGCTTGTTCAGGGTTTATGGCTAAAAGTATTAGATGCAGAGGATTAGCAGGAGAGCCAGGCAACTGGTATAGTTTAAAAGGAAATAAATATGGCAGCCGTCGTGTCCCTCTTGCAACAGTTGTCCTTTTAGGGAAGGATAAACAAATGATCCACAATGGTGCTCTGGCATTTTGAATGACCAACGTGATGGATCACTTTGGCAGATACCTATTCCTCGTGAGCAGTGTGTGGAGAGCTACGAATTTTGTAATTTTTTTTTTCAGTTTTAACAATGTGTCCGCAAAGTCTACGGCATTTTCCCCTATATCCTGCAGGATTTTGGTATTTCAGTTGTAGTCTTCTGTATTTGATCATTCATTTGTCATTTCATATGATTTTATCCTGCGGTGTGTACATAGCATTAGCATATGAGAGAGTAAGAAGTATGTGAACGTTAGAGGATCACTATTGCAAAAAAAATTTAAATTATTAATGTGTGTACACGAAAGGGTGTAATATGATAGGTACAGCTTTTCACCTATTATGGGACTGCCCCAAGATCAAGCTCTTAGGCCCCATTCACACTTGCGGTTCAAGTCCGCAAGTGTCCGGGGGTCCGGGTCCGGGGGCCGCAAAGAGACCGTACGGGTCTCTGCGGTGGCCACAAGGCGGCACAAGTTGCGGATCCGGAATGTATCAGTTCCGGCTACAATAAAGTAGCCGGAACTAGATACATTGCAGTGCCAGAAAGGCACCGCAAGCATGGGGGATACCGGCGTGTAGTCCGGCAGGGGTGAGCCTGGGGTGCCTGGCACCTGGGTGCAAGATTTTTTCTGGCGCCTATGGGAGTGGTTAAATTAACCGCACCCAACCACATAACCACACCCATGTCCTGCCTAATCACACCCACACCTTCCACCTCTTTACGCATGCATGTGATACCCCATTCTTACCCTTCTTCCATGAGCTTGCTCCTGGCTGGCTTTGGCTGCCTGCGAGTCTGCTAGTCTCTGGACTGACTCAGGCTGAGAGGCTCTGCGAGTGCGACGCAGTCACACACTGCATACTTCTGGCTGCCTGCGGCCACCCTACTTTCGCTCGCTGTTGGCACCTCCCCCCACCAAGCCCAAGCGTGAGGTGGGCTGCCTGTATCTTTCCCGTTGCGCCGCCAGCTAGTGTTGCCAACCTTTCACGTTATTTTTTTACTGACAAATACCTAAAAATTTACTGAGAAAAGATTTTTTACTGACAAAATTTCCACACTAAATGCAAATAAGAGACAGCGTTTCACCAGTAAATGCACGTAATGACAGACAGCCTTTCATCAGTAAATGCACATGAGAGACAGCTTTTCCCCAGTAAATGCACATAATAAGAGACCGCTTTTCCCTAGTAAATGCACATAATAAGAGACCGCTTTTCACCAGTAAATGCACATAAAAAGACCGCTTTTCACCAGTAAATGCACATAAAAAGAGACCGCTTTTCACCAGCAAATGCACATAAGAGACAGCTTTTCACCAGTAAATGCACATAATGACAAACAGCCAGTTTCCCCAGTATATGTAGCCAGCCTGGACCCCCTTTAGTGAGCGAGTGACAGGGAGCCCCTTTAGTGAGCGAGTGACAGGGAGCCCCGTTAGTGAGCGAGTGACAGGGAGACCCGTTAGTGAGCGAGTGACAGGGAGACCCGTTAGTGAGCGAGTGACAGGGAGACCCGTTAGTGAGCGAGTGACAGGGAGACCCGTTAGTGAGCAAGTGACAGGGAGACCCGTTAGTGAGTGAGTGACAGGGAGACCCGTTAGTGAGCGAGTGACAGGGAGACTCGTTAGTGAGCGAGTGACAGGGAGACCCGTTAGTGAGCGAGTGACAGGGAGACCCGTTAGTGAGTGAGTGACAGGGAGCCCCGTTAGTGAGCGAGTGACAGGGAGCGCCATTAGTGAGCGAGTGACAGGGAGCGCCATTAGTGAGCGAGTGACAGGGAGCGCCATTAGTGAGCGAGTGACAGGGAGCCCCATTAGTGAGCCAGTGACAGGGAGCGCCATTAGTGAGCGAGTGACAGGGAGCCCCATTAGTGAGTGACAGGGAGCCCCATTAGTGAGCGAGTGACAGGGAGCCCCATTAGTGAGCGAGTGACAGGGAGCCCCATTAGTGAGTGAGTGACAGGGAGCGCCATTAGTGAGTGAGTGACAGGGAGCGCCATTAGTGAGCGAGTGACAGGGAGCCCCATTAGTGAGTGAGTGACAGGGAGCGCCATTAGTGAGCGAGTGACAGGGAGCCCCCCTCTAGCCGTGACAGGGAGCCCCATTGGTGAGCGAGTGACAGGGAGCCCCCCTCTAGCCGCCGCCGCTCCCCCCTTACCTGGCAGTCAGTCAGCCAGCACTCAGCAGACCTCAAGATCAGCGGCGACCCGACCAGTAAGTGCGGGCGCCGGACGCACCCGCTCTATATGCGGAAGTGATGTCACTTCCGCATATCAGTGCGGGCACTGGGTCCTAGCGCCCGCACTATTGGTCGCCGCCTGATCGAGGTCTGACGCAGCGGCGGCGGCGGCTACAGGGAGGGAGGAAGGGAGGGAGAGAGCTGCGGCCAGATGGGGTGAGCAGAGGCTGGGCGGCGCCTGTCGGAGACAGGCGCCTGGGTGCGATGCACCCGCAGCACCCGCCCAGGCTCGGGCCCCCCAAGTGGCATAGGACCGGTGCTGGAAGCATCCGGTCCTATTGCCAGTGTGATGGGAAACATCCGTTTCTCATTGCACAGCATGGCCGCATGCGAAGGGTCAGGATCCGGGCCGGGTCCGCAGCCGCACCGGGACGGACTGAAAAATAGCGCATGTTGGAAAAAAAGCCGAATCGTCCCGGAGCTGCGTTCCTGGATCAGATCCGAACGGCGCACGAGTGTGAATGGATACATTGATTAACAATGTATCCATTCACCATCCGCTGTGTACGGAGCGTTCCGGGTCCGGGGAAGCCGGACCTGGAACGCTAATGTGAACCGGGCCTTATTGCAAGCTATTTTCCAAATAATTACGACAATTACAGGCTCACCGATAACAGGAAGTTCAGAACTAGCCCTGTTTCTTATAGGCCTTAAAACTTTTCCTTTTAATTTCAAAAAGCCAGTGGCGCACTTGTTATGCTCCACAAGACAAGCTATTTTAGGAGACTGGGCATCTGAACATATCCCTTCCCTGCCTTCCATAATTCAGACCACGCAATGTAACCTAACCATGGAACACAGTCTCTGATTAAATCCCAACCCCCTACTATATCCTCCTGTCTAATCTATTAATTGGAAAGAAATAGTAAATTTTTTTGTTGAAGTCTCCACCTCTTATAGTAGTTCTCCCTTAGTACAATGAGATATGAAGTACCCTACCAACACAGATTGTTAGTGGTACCTCCCCATTGTACTTAATGGATATAATCCCTCCCCCTGGTGCTCTCCCCCACACTCTCCTTCCCTTCCCCTATCCTTCTGATGAGACAAACTGTCCACAACAGCTCCCCTTACCACAAGAAAATAGCAGGTAAGGTAAATAGCTGCTGTTACTTTCACACCTCTGCATTGTTACACCCTATATTGTTTTTTGATGTATTAGTTTCTTAAAGCGGACCGAAACCAAACATTTTTTTAATTCAAAATATTTAGTTGCACCACTCTGACACATACAAAGAAATGTATAATGACAACAGAGGCGCCAGCAGAATAAAAAAGGAACCGTATTTAAAAACAATAAAACAAGGGGGTAAGGGTGGACTTACCTCCCCAATGTTCAAACACAACCACTGTGATCAGTATGCAAAAAAAACATTTAACCTGTACTCCGAAATACACAATAGCAATTGTTTATCTTGGAGTACAGATTAAATGTTTTTGCATATGGACCACAGTGGTTGTGCTTGAATATTGGGGAGGTAAGTCCACCCTTACCCCCTTGTTTTATTGTTTTTAAATACGGTTCCTTTTTTATTCTGCTAGCGCCTCTGTTGTTGCTATACATTGTTATCCACCTGGCGGATGGGTGTGTACACCCCCTCTTTTTCCTACTACAGAGAGCGACTTCTTAAACCTGAGTGGGGACAGGTCTAATATCCCCTTATGCGCTTATAGTGGTTGCCTGGTCCTCGGCAACCCGTGATTGTGAGTATATTTCTTAATTGCTTATTACATCAATAATCATCAACAGTAATACACTATTGGGGGCTCCCGTCTCTATTTTTTTGTCTCTTTACATACAAAGAAATAAACACTGATTCAAGCCTATGAGCATTTCAGTGCATGCTTTTCACCCTTCTCTTTTCATAACTAGGGTTATACAGGTTGCAGCCATTAGCAATTCCTCCTTTGCTGGACACCATCTACTCCACCAGTTTGCCGGATTCTGTCCCGGCAATATGAAAGGAAGGGAGGGGTTCCTCCAATAAATGTAAAATATTTTATATTTGTCATCATGCAGCTGAAAAAAGGATGCTATTTATTATTATAATTTAGAAAATAGATTTTATTTCTGAAATCTTGTATTTTTAATTGGGTCCACTTTAAATATGTTACCTTATACATTATATACCGTGTGGTGGTAACAAGATGACACTTTTCTAAATGATAAATTGATGTCTCACATCTATATTGATACTGATCAGAATCTTTGTTATATCTATACCCACGAGGATATCGTATGGTATAGGTCAGAGGTCCCCAAACTTTTTTGGTCAAGAGCTGGTTAAACATACTTCAGACTGCTGGGGGGCCGGAACATACATAAAATTATGTTGAAAAACATTGCATTGAATCTAGGTATTCATTCCCCCCATCATGCCCAGAGGAGACCTCCCAGCAGCAGCCATTCAGTCATGCGGCGCCCTGAAGAACGTCTTTGTGCACTAGACAGTGAAGCATACCCAGGTGACAACCTGCCATCCAGCTGGACAGCAGAGTCACCTGATGCAGAATTGAATTGGAAGCCAGCGAATGACTGCTCACTGGCTTCTACAGTATGTGGATGGGTGAAGCCAGCACTGCTATTCTATATGTGGGCCGCTGATAGTTAAGGATGCAGTGGGCCACATCTATAAGTTATACATTTTGTTTTGGGGGGGGCTAGTAAAAAAGCCTCAGGGGGCTGCATTCGGCCCGCGGGCCTTTGTTTGAGGACCACTGGTATAGGTTCATAGAAGTGTAAAACAGTAGAATATGAGCTCGTGACCTATATCCTTGACATATGTGTTCTCAAATACCTTAACATTCTGTTTATACATGTCATGTATATTGAACCATGATGCAATTTATACCTGAATGTTTGTTACTTTTTTTGCTTTAAATTCAATAAAAATGTATTGAAATAAAAGTGTATACACATACATACAGTACAACTACTTAGGAACTGTTGTTTAGTGCTTTTATGTATGAATAAAGAAGATCTTGGGAATTACCAATGAGGAAACTGATGAGTCAAAACCTTGCCAGATCTGGGTCACATTTGGTGGTCCTGTAGAATAGTCAGGAGACTATGGATGAGGGTATGTATTTGGATATCATCCTTACTTACTACACGTCTATGTACCCAGACATCCCTCCCATACTCTTTTGAGCCTTCCTTACACAGACCTATCTCATGCCCAAAATTCCCTAATTAACTACAAATTTTTAGCCACAAAACTCACTATAGCTTCTGCCTGGAACACTACGACACTTGTCAGTGGACCAAGTTAAGAACAAACGTGGGCGTATTTTATTCTTTGAAAAGTTAAGCGCCAGAGTGGAAGACAAAATGGAGAAGTTTATTAAAATCTGGCAACCCCTTATAGAATACCTTTATGGCCCGGACTATGACAATTGCCTGGATTAGCTCCTATGGCTTTCCACCTTAGGTAGACCACTCCCCGTCCCCTACTTACCATCTTCCTCCACTTCTTACTCTCCACTTCTTTTCCTACCTTTTCATACTCATATACGTCATGCATATTTCACCGTACACTCTTTAACTAAAGACTTAGTTGGCCCACTAACTCTTCCTACAAACAGCCATGCAACGTTATAGCCCCCCTCCCTAGTACACCTCTCCCCCTGGCGAATACACTAAATTGGCAATCCCTAATCATATTTGAGCTCTCAAATTATTAATATCAGAAGGTCTAGTTCCACCCGGCCTTTTGGGCTTTATGAATGGGTGGTTCCTGACTTCCTATACACTGCTTATAAATTGTTCCATACCTTTCCCCTTATACTTAGATGGGAAGACAAATGTCTGTTGTATTTTTAAAGGTTTAATGTTATGCAACCTCTGTCTTCACCGCATACAATGTTTTCGAGTTTCTTGGTTGTACTGCTTTGAATTTGTATTTTGAACATATGTTACCAGTTCTTTCTTATACGAATGCCAACTTAATTGTTTGTACACTATTCTTTACAAAAGTTTTGTTATTATATGCTCTGTCAACTTTAAAATTAATAAAAACGATTGAAACACAAAAACTTGCCAGATCTGTCAGATTTAAAGAGGAACTGCAGAGAAAATAACAAAATGAAAAAAGTGCCTAACTTTTACAATAATTATTTGTAAAGTATTTAGTCAGTGTTTGCCCATTGAGAAATCTTCCCTCTCCCTGATTTACCTTCTGAAATCTACACTCACCTAAAGGATTATTAGGAACACCATACTAATACGGTGTTTGACTCCCTTTCGCCTTCCGAACTGCCTTAATTCTATGTGGCATTGATTCAACAAGGTGCTGAAAGCATTCTTTAGAAATGTTGGCCCAGATTGATAGGATAGCATCTTGCAGTTGATGGAGATTTTTTTGGGATGCACATTCAGGGCACGAAGCTCCTGTTCCATCTAGGGGCGGACTGACAACTCATGGGGCCCCCGGGCAATAGGAGATTATGGGGCCCCATACCAGTGTATTTCCCACATTCCACTTTATTTTTTACAGACTAAGATATAATAATTTACTGACAACAGATAATTTACACTGATGAACAACCCTGCGCCACGCTATGCACGGCGCCCCGAAAAATGGGTGTGGTCACTTAACAGACTGTGGGTGTGGTCATGGGTGGGGCAAAATATACATGACCTTAGCAGTATTGTAAAAGGTCTGCCGGGGAAGTTTGAACTCTGCCAGTGTTTCCCCCAAAATACATGTAATCTGACAGCATTTCACCAAAAATCCATGCAATATGGCAGAGGTTCCTCCAAAATACAGATAATATGGCAGTTGTTCCCCCCAAAAATATGCGTAATCTGGCAGTGGATCACCCAAAATACATGTAATCTGGCAGCAGTGGTTACCCCAAAATACACATAATCTGGAAGCAGCGGTTCCCCCAACATACACAATCTGGCAGCGGTTCCCCAAAAATACACTTAATCTGGCAGCTGTTTCCCAAAATACACTTAATATGGCAGCTGCGGTTCCCCAAAAATAGTTAATCTGGCAGCAGTTCCCCCAAAATAGGTGCCCCCAGTATAGGTAACCAGGTCAAAAGGTTTCCCCAGTGGAAGTAACCAGGTCTATAGGTGTTGCCTGTGCAGGTATCCAGCTCTATAGGTGTCCCCAGTTTAGATAGGCAGGTCTATAGGTGTCCCCAGAATAGGTAGCCAGGTCTATGGGTGTCCCCAGAAAAGGTAGCCAGGTGTATGGGTGTCCCCAGAATAGGTAGCCAGGTCTACAGGTGTCTCCAGAATAGGTAGCCAGGTCTATAGGTGCCCCCAGTACCGATAGCCAAGTCTATAGGTGTCTCCAGTATAGATAGCCAGGTCTATTAGTGTCCCCAGTAAATGTAGCCAGGTTTATAGGTCTCCCCAGTATAGCCAGGTCTATAGGTGTCCCTAGTATATGTAGCCAGGTGTATAGGTCTCCCCAGTATATGGAGTCAGGTCTATAGGTGTCCCCAGAATAGGTAGCCAGGTCTATGGGTGTCCCCAGAAAAGGTAGCCAGGTCTATGGGTGTCCCCAGAATAGGTAGCCAGGTCTACAGGTGTCTCCAGAATAGGTAGCCAGGTCTATAGGTGCCCCCAGTACCGATAGCCAAGTCTATAGGTGTCTCCAGTATAGATAGCCAGGTCTATTGGTGTCCCCAGTAAATGTAGCCAGGTTTATAGGTCTCCCCAGTATAGCCAGGTCTATAGGTGTCCCTAGTATATGTAGCCAGGTGTATAGGTCTCCCCAGTATAGCCAGGTCTATAGGTGCCCCCAGTATATGTAGCTAGGTCTATAGGTGCCCCCAGTATATGTTGTCAGGTCTATAGGTGTCCCCAGTATATGCAGCCAGGGGTATAGGTCTCCCCAGTATAGCCAGGTCTATAGGTGCCCCCAGTATATGTAGCTAGGTCTATAGGTTCCCCCAGTATATGTAGTCAGGTCTATAGGTGTCCCCAGTATATGCAGCCAGGGGTATAGGTCTCCCCAGTATAGCCAGGTCTATAGGTGCCCCCAGTATATGTAGCTTGGTCTATAGGTGTCCCCAGTATATGTAGCTAGGTCTATAGGTGTCCCCAGGAAGGGAGGCAGCCAGTGAAAGTTAGCTGTGGGCAAAGTGGCGGAGAAGGGGGGACGTCTCCCCCCCCCCCTTCCCTCACCTTGGGGCCCCGCTACCTGGCTCTCCCCTCCGGATTAATGTTTAAGTCTCAGACGGTGCAGCAGCTGACAGCGGGTGGGGACTTACCGCTGTTCTTCCAGCCGGCGGAGGGAGCTGTGATCTGTGCGCCGCTAGTCTGGTCTTGAGTAGACCAGACTAGCGGCACACAGATCACAGCTCTCTCCGGCGTCTGTTTAACAGCGGTAAGTCCCCGCCTGCTGTCAGCCGCTGCACCGTCCGAGACTTGAACATTAATCCGGAGGGGAGAGCCAGGAAGGAGGGCTCCAACGTGAGGGAAGGGGGGGGGGGAGACGTCCGCCCTTCTCCGCCACTTTGCCCACAGCTCTCACTGGCTGCCTCCCCTCCTGCTCAGGGTGCTCTGGCGGGCCCCTTGCTTGCCACGGGCCCTCTGTCCATGCCCGAGTGCCCGAATGGTCAGTCCGCCCCTGGTTCCATCCCAAAGATGCTCTGCTGGGTTAAGATCTGGTGACTCTGGGGGCCATTTTAGTACAGTGAACTCATTGTCATGTTCAAGAAACCAATTTGAAATGATTTGAGCTTTGTGACATGGTGCATTATCCTGCTGGAAAAAGCCATCAGTGGATGGGTACATGGTGGTCATGAAGGGACGGACATAGTCAGAAACAATGCTCAGGTAGCCCGTGACATTTAAACAATGCCCAATTGGCACTAAGAGGTCTAAAGTGTGCCAAGAAAACATCCGTCACACCATTACACCACCACCACCACTTCTGACTCTATGGAGACTCATCAGACCAGGCAACATTTTTCCAGTCTTCAGCTGTCCAATTTTGGTGAGCTCGTGCAAATTGTAGCCTCTTTTTCCTATTTGTAGTGGAGATGAGTGGTACCCGGTGGAGTCTTCTGCTGTTGTAGCCCACTCGCCTCAAGGTTGTGTGTGTTGTGGCTTCACAAATGCTTTGCTGCATACCTCGGTTGTAACGAGTGGTTATTTCAGTCAATGTTGCACTTCTATCAGCTTGAATCAGTCAGCTCATTCTCCTCTGACTTCTAGCATCAACAAGGCATTTTTGCCCACAGGACTTCCGCATTCTGGATGTTTTTCCCTTTTCACACCATTCTTTGTAAACCCCAGAAATGGTTGAGCGTGAAAATCCCAGTAACTGAGCAGATTGTGAAATATTCAAACCGGCCCATCTGGCACCAACAACTATGCCACGCTCAAAATTGCTTAAATCACATTTCTTTCCCATTCTGACATTTAGTTTGGAGTTCAGGAGATTGTCTTGACCAGGATAACAACCCTAAATGCATTGAAGCAACTGCCATGTGATTGGTTGATTAGATAATTGCATTAATGAGAAATTGAACAGTTGTTTCTAATAATCCTTTAGGTGAATGTATCACATGGCGACATCTTTACTGCTGACAGATAATGTCTGTGGAAGGAGATGCTGCTTTTTTGACAGTTAGAAACAGCTGTTATTTCCCACAGTGCAACAAGGCTCCCACAGTGTGATGTCAGTACCTAGGTTAGTGGTCCTTTAAGAGAGATGACACAGAAGATAGAGGGTATGAAAGTGTAGCTGGGGGGCAGTCCAGAGAAGTGACATGGCGACTGGAAAGATAGATATTGGGTCAGCTGTACTGACATGGGGAATGGAGGGATAGTGAAGAGGTACAATAGGTGGTTGAGTAGGTGCCAGAATAAGTGATTATACTGGTTGAACTCAATGGACGTATGTCTTTTTTCAACCAAAATAACTATGTAACTATGTAATTTAGTGTGTGGATAGGTAAAATAAGTGAGACAGACAGTTGTAGGGGGCACAGATAGGAAATGAGTCAAGTGAGTCACAGATCACAGATAAGAATGAGTAAGTGAAGGTCAAAACAGTAATATGGGGTGAAGGAATGGGGTGGGCCAGGAAGATCTAGAGAACATTAGACCCAGTACGTTATGAGATTGTACCACACAATGATTGCTGTTTGATAAACACAGCTCCAACAGACACACATGTGGTTCGAAAACACGCAGCAAAGCAATTTATTATCTGATGAAGTAGAAACTGTTCATACAGCAGCCAAAAATTATAGCAATGCTATAGGTCTTCAGAGAGGTAAAATTGCTTTTTTGGGGGGGGAATGAAGGTGACAAATTGCTAACATACACAAATATTTTGGGCTGAAACTAAAGAATTACCATGTACTAGAAAGTCAGCAAAGTGTATCACTATACACCTTATGGACTACATGCAAATGATATGCAAATTGTATGCAGCTTGAGTAAATCCAAATCAACAGGATATGCATTTGATTGGGCCAACTGCAAGCTGCATACAATTTGCAGTGCATTTCCATGGTAGTACATTTTTTTTTTACATAAGATCTCATTGAAGCGGTATTAAACACTGCTTTTAAAATCATAACACAAATAAATTCTACATTGATTAAATTGTATATAAATCATTCCCTCATCAATTGAACAGGAGTATGTACCTGTTTGAACCTGCAGTCCCTTAGTTACATATGCTGAGTAGGAGGAAGTACATTTTTCTGCAATTGCAATTTCTCTGAGTTTTTCCTGTGTTTGAGACTTTGGAATGATATTAGTGAGATTATGGTTTTCATGGGAGAATGGAGGAGGTAAGGGGTTGTTTAATGGGAGAGTTATTTATTTTTATTTATTGTATTGTGTGAGTACTAGTATTTTACTATTTGGCCACTAGATGTTGCCCTACTTTATTCCTGTGTACTGTGAACAGTACACAGGAAGTAATAGACAAGACAAATTACATTTATATCGCGCTTTTCTCCTGGCGGACTCAAAGCGTCAGAGCTGCAGCCACAAAGACGCGCTCTATAGGCAGTAGCAGTGTTAGGGAGACTTGCCTAAGGTCTCCTACTGAATAGGTGCTGGCTTACTGAACAGGCAGAGCCGAGATTCGAACCCTGGTCTCCTGTGTCAGAGGCAGAGCCCTTAACCATTACACCATCCAGCATAAACACAGTAATGTGTTTATGTTTTTACTTTCCCTTTGTCAATGAACAGGGTGGTGTAAAGAATGGGTACAGCGGGCAAATACGGCAAGGTACGCATATTTATGTCCCTAAAGCCAAGATGAAGAGTCAAAGGGCATAGATATGCTGTTGACGGTGCAATTAATGGTTAATATTGCTTTAAGCCATCTCTAGTGCCCACACAACAAAATAATCTGCTCTCATACAGACATTGATACCTCTCCATTCAGGTGTCAGTCTGGGGGTACAGTATTTGGGTCAGGGACATGGAGAATGAAGTTGTTACACTTATTTGCAGGTACTGGAAGTAGGGAAATAAAAGATTTAGTAAAAAGAAGCCATTTGTAGACCAGGAACCAAAGGGATGGATTAACCAGTTCACCCCCAAGGGTTTTTACTCTAACGGACCAGAGCAATTTTCACTTGTCAGTGCTCCTCCCTTTTATTCCCTAATAACTTTATTACTACTTATCACAAGAAAATGATCTATACCTCGTTTTTTTTCACCACCAATTAGGCTTTCTGTGGGTAGTACATTTTGCTAAGAATTTTTTTTATTCTAAATGCATTTTAATGAGAAAAAAACAAAAAAATTGAAAAAAAATCATTATTTCTCAGTTTTCAGCCATTATAGTTTTAAAATTAAACATTCTCCTGTGGATAAAACAAACACATTGTATTTGCCCAGTTGTCCCAATTATTAAACCATTTAAATTATGTCCCTATCACAATGTATGGCGACAGTATATTATTTTGAAATATAGGTGTTATTTTTCTGTTCTGTTTTTTTTTGTTCTGGCCATAATTACAAGCCCCAATGTAATAAATTAAAATTAATTTTCCCCCATAAAATATAGATTAAAAAAAGCTGAGTCCCTAAGGCAAGTATTTATTTATTTATTTTAAGCTGATTTTTTTTTTTACAAGTGTTTTCTTTTGGAGGGGGAGTGTTGGAAGTGGAATTTTATTAATTTTATTACTCATGTGTATGTACTTGTAAATGTATGTATTTTGTACGTGTCATATACTTTTTGGCCACAAGATGGCGCTAGTGAACACTCATTATAGTAAGTGTTACCTTTTTTTTTTTTTTTTTTACACTTTATTTAATTGTTACATTTCCTGTTTTTGTGAATGGACGTAGCCGCTGTTCGCGGTCACGTCCATTCACTCCAGGCACTGCGATTGGGTAGAGGACCGTTTGGTCCTCTTCCCCAATCCCTCAGCACGGGATCCTGACGGAAATGGCAGCCGTAGCGGCGCGCACACGGCGGTAGCAGTGGCGGGAACGCGCGACTTATTAATACGTCATGTTGCCGTTAATAGGGTAAAGCATGACGTATTAATGCGTTAGGATGCCACTAAATCGTTAAATCCCTATCAACGTCCTGTAAGCCTTTAAGCCAAGGGCTTTCTTAGTATCATCATAAGCATCAAAGTGGCAAGGTTTGTAGGATTCATATGAAAAGCAAGCAGACCTTCTTCTATAATGTATGGACCTTGTCAAGTATTGGATGGCATGTAAAAGCATCCAGGTAATTGTACCATAGACAATACTATATGTAGCATTAAAGAGAATCTGAAGTGAGATTAAAAACAGCTTTTTACCTTATATTCAACAGGGGCATGGTTGCCCCTGCTAAAACGCCGCTATCCCGCGGCATAACGAGGGGTCTTTACCCCCCAAATCCCCTCTGTGGTGCCTGGGGAGCGTTTCCTGTTGAGGCAGAGCTAATGGCTGTAGCCCTGCCTCCATGCACGTCTATCAGCACGTATCTCCGCCTCTCCCCGCCCCTCTCAGTCTTCCTTCACTGAGAGGGGCGGGGGAGAGGCTGAGATCCGCTGCTGATAGACGCGCATGGAGGCAGAGCTACAGCCGAAAGCTATACCTCCATGAGCAGCAAAATCTACGACCAAGTTGGTCGTGGATTTTGCAAAGGGGGAATTTGGGGGGTAAAGACCCCTCGTTCTGCCGCGGGATAGTGGCATTTTGGCAGGGGCGAACATGCCCATGTAGAATATAAGGTAAAAAGCTGTTTTTAAAGTCACTTTAGAGTCTTTTTAATGATTGAAAATAAGTTAAACAATCATATGTAATGCCAAGCAGCAGCAACAACTACTATACTACTAGTAGTAGCTATACTACTCCCTCTGTATAAATCACTTGTACATGTGAGGCCACATCTGGAGCATGGGATACTGTTTTGGACGCCACACTTAGGGATGAGCGTAATGACCTAATTACGAATTTCCGAAATTTCGCGAAATTACTACAATTACGATTTCAGCAGTAATCGAAATTTCGTAATTTTCGCAAATTACGCAAATTTTCGTAATTACGATTACGAAATTTAGTATTTTAAAGTTTGCAAAGGTTTCTATCCCTCTAGATGCCTAAAATGAATAACCAACCAACCTCCTCCTCCTCCTCCCTCTCTCTCTCTCCAGAGATTTGTAGTATTTCAAAACCATACTCACATTCATGACATGTCCAGGGATCAAACCCAGGCCAACCACATGGAAGACAGCTATGCTCACCACCATACCACCAAACACACACTAAATAGACTGCTAACCTAAATCTTACTTGTAGACAGTCATATGAGACACATGCTGGGTGCAGGGCTTTGTGATTGGACCATGCGATAGAGTGAGGTGCAAAAATGAAATCATGCCTAGCAGAGGATGGTTTCACAGTGCTAAATGCTAGGCTGGCTGTGGTGCAATTGGTTAGTGTGTCTGGCTGGTAACAGCAAGGTTACAGGTTCAATTCCATCCAGGCATGTCTTTTCCTTTTGCGTTCAACAGTTGTCCAAACAGAGCCAACAGAGCCCCAGATAGCCATGTAGAGTTAGGTCACAGCTAGCCTGGCTGTGGTGCAATTGGTTAGTGTGTCTGGCTGGTAACAGCAAGGTTACAGGTTCGATTCCATCCAGGCATGTCTTTTCCTTTTGCGTTCAACAGTTGTCCAAACAGAGCCAACAGAGCCCCAGATAGCCATGTAGAGTTAGGTCACAGCTAGCCTGGCTGTGGTGCAATTGGTTAGTGTGTCTGGCTGGTAACAGCAAGGTTACAGGTTCGATTCCATCCAGGCATGTCTTTTCCTTTTGCGTTCAACAGTTGTCCAAACAGAGCCAACAGAGCCCCAGATAGCCATGTAGAGGTTGGTCACAGCTAGCCTGGCTGTGGTGCAATTGGTTAGTGTGTCTGGCTGGTAACAGCAAGGTTACAGGTTCGATTCCATCCAGGCATGTCTTTTCCTTTTGCGTTCAACAGTTGTCCAAACAGAGCCAACAGAGCCCCAGATAGCCATGTAGAGTTAGGTCACAGCTAGCCTGGCTGTGGTGCAATTGGTTAGTGTGTCTGGCTGGTAACAGCAAGGTTACAGGTTCGATTCCATCCAGGCATGTCTTTTCCTTTTGCGTTCAACAGTTGTCCAAACAGAGCCAACAGAGCCCCAGATAGCCATGTAGAGTTAGGTCACAGCTAGCCTGGCTGTGGTGCAATTGGTTAGTGTGTCTGGCTGGTAACAGCAAGGTTACAGGTTCGATTCCATCCAGGCATGTCTTTTCCTTTTGCGTTCAACAGTTGTCCAAACAGAGCCAACAGAGCCCCAGATAGCCATGTAGAGTTAGGTCACAGCTAGCCTGGCTGTGGTGCAATTGGTTAGTGTGTCTGGCTGGTAACAGCAAGGTTACAGGTTTGATTCCATCCAGGCATGTCTTTTCCTTTTGCGTGCGCGCGCTGCGCCATTGAACCCCATGGGGTATTTTGCGTGCGTAAAACTTTACGCATGCAAAACTTTGTGCTCGGTGTTTGGACAACTGTTGAACTCAAAAGGAAAAGACATGCCTGGATGGAATCGAACCTGTAACCTTGCTGTTACCAGCCAGACACACTAACCAATTGCACCACAGCCAGGCTAACTGTGACCTAACTCTACATGGCTATCTGGGGCTCTGTTGGCTCTGTTTGGACAACTGTTGAACGCAAAAGGAAAAGACATGCCTGGATGGAATCGAACCTGTAACCTTGCTGTTACCAGCCAGACGCACTAACCAATTGCACCACAGCCAGCCTAGCATTTAGCATTGTGAAACCATCCTCTGCTAGGCATGATTTCATTTTTGCACCTCACTCTATCGCATGGTCCATGGTCCAATCACAAAGCCCTGCACCCAGCATGTGTCTCATATGACTGTCTACAAGTAAGATTTAGGTTAGCAGTCTATTTAGTGTGTGTTTGGTGGTATGGTGGTGAGCATAGCTGTCTTCCATGTGGTTGGCCTGGGTTTGATCCCTGGACATGTCATGAATGTGAGTATGGTTTTGAAATACTACAGATCTCTGGAGAGAGAGGGAGAGGGAGAGGGCTGGCTGTGCTATTCATTTTAGGCATCTAGAGGGATAGAAACCCTTACAAACCTGAAAAAGTAAAATTTCGGTTGGAGACACGAAATTCGTCATTACGGGAGTGAAATTTCGATTACGAAATTGTAAATTACGATTTGAAAATTAATTACGAAATTACGAATTTGGGTCGTAATGTTAAATTTCGCATTCGTAATAAAAGCAGTTCGAAATTTCAAAAATTTCGGCTCATCCCTCTAGCCACACTATAGGAAGGACATTGACCTACTAGAACAGGTACAAGGAAGGACAATTAAATTATGGATGGAAGGTGTCACTTAGCAAGAAAGGTTGGACAAACTGGGTTTATTTATTTAGCTTGGGGGAAAAAAACTGCGTTTGGGGAGACCTGATTAACATGTACATCATTGATAAGTAATTACAGCCATAAAATATTTTCCTGTTGGTAAATGGCTTCTGAGAGCAGAAAAGAGATAAAAAAGGGGCAATAATTCATAGATTTGAGCTCTGGCATACTTCAATGAAGGTGTCATTGATCAGGTACAATGAAACAGTAAAAATTTAAAAACTATATTTCAATTATAAAATAAAACTGTGGGATCTCTAAAAAAAAAAAAAGTCATTTTTAGGAAACGGAGGGTAGATACAGCGGAAAATTGTATACTCACCTATCGGTAATTTTCCTTTCCTGATGCATCCATGGCAGTACATTGGGTAGTGGCCCCGCCCCCTACCCCCATAGGACCAGTAAATATTTAAATAGAGATTAGAGGAGGTGCTCGCTGTCTTTTGTAACTATGATCCTCACCGAATAGTCAGGTGGGATCCATGTGCTGCCATGGATGCATCAGGAAAGGAAAATTACTGATAGGTGAGTATACAATTTTCCGCTTTCCTTATGCCTCCATGGCAGCACATTGGGATCTAACTATTATTCAAAGAAAGGGAGGGAGACTATGATATGCTGCAACAAACAGAAATGCATTCATGATTGACATACAGATCTGGAGATAACTGCTCTCCCAAAATCTACAGGAGTATGTGAAGAAACATTAACTTTATAATGAGAAATGAAAGTATTTATCGTGGACCAGTTCGCAGCCTGGCAGATCTTTTCTGCTGAGACGTTAGCGTAGGCTGCCCACGAAGAGGAGATAGACCTGGTTCAGTGTGCCCCTATAGTTTCTGGAGGCTGCAATCCAGCCGCCCGATATGCTGCCTGAATGGTCTTGATCAACCACGAGGCAATTGTTCTCGTAGAGGCAGTATGTCCCTTTTTATATCCCGCAGGGATAATAAATAGGTGTTCCGATTTTCTGAAAGAATCTGTGGCATCTAGATATGCTTTCAGTACTCTAGACACGTCTAGGGAGTGCAACACTGAATTATAGTGGTCATTGAAAGACGGTAGTGACCATTCTTGGTTAACATGGTATGGTGTTACTACTTTCGGAAGAAAAGAGTCCACCGGCCTTAGCTGTACTCTGTCATGAAAGAAGGTTAGGTGAGGCTCCCTACACGCCAGGGCACCTAATTCTGACACTCTACGGGCTGATGTTATTGCCACCAAGAAGATAGTCTTTAGAGTCAGATTCCACAATGAGCATGCTTGTATTGGCTCAAAAGGACTCGTTGATAAGAAGTTTAGTACCAACGGCAGATCCCATTTTGCAAATGTAGGCCTTTTGGGTGGTTTGATCTTGATTACGGCCATCATAAATTGTTTGATTAGTGGGTGTAGAGCCCATCTAACGTCTGATAGAGCAGAGATCGCTGATATCTGTACTTTAATAGCATTGTAGCTCAGATCCTTTTGAACTCCTGTCTGTAGAAAATCCAGTACATTTTGAGGACCAGGTCGATGTGGGTCAAATCCTGCTACAGAAGCAAAGGATGTAAATTTCTCCCAGATCCTATAATAGGTTTTATTCGTGGAAGGTTTTCTGGCTTTGAGCATCGTCTGTATGACATCTTCGGAACAACCTATCTGCTCAAGCTTCCCCCTTTCAAGTGCCATGCCGCTAAATGGAGTCGATTGGGATTCGGGTGCATGATCGGACCCTGAGATAGCAGATCTCTTCTCAGTGGTAGAATCCATGGTTCCTCCACTGCTAGTCTCAGTAGCAGTGGGAACCACGGTCGCCAAGGTCATCTCGGTATTATCGCAATCACGGTTACCGATTCCAGTTGTAGTCTCCTCAGTAGACTGTATATTAGAGGAGTCGGAGGGAACACGCACCCTTTCGAGAAGTTCCATGGACTTGTCGGTATGTCCACTGTTTCTGCTTGTCTGAATGGGTACCTCGCTATAAATCGCCTGCATTTGGGCCACTAGGTCCTTGCAAGTGGCTCCCCATCCTCTTCTGCTGGCATCTGTCGTTATGACTACCGGAGGGTCTAGAGTCAACTGCACCCGCTGTCGGATCTTGTGTTCCTGTAGCCACCAGGCGAGACTGTCTATCATGTCTCTGGACAACCTGATCCGTTGGTTCAAATTGTTTCTGTCCCACTGCTCGAGAAAGCCTATCTGGAAGTCTCGGGTGTGCCAGTGAGCCCATGGCAGAATAAGGATGGTCGCTGACAACGTGCCTAGCAGCCTGAGACAACTTCTGGCTGATGTCGAGGAGGCAACACTGATGTTGCCAACTCTCTCCTGGATGGTGTGGATCTTTTCTGCTGGGATTGATACTGCGTTTAGATGTGTCTGGAATCGTGCTCCTAAAATCACAAGGTCTTGCGTTGGTGTTAGCTGGCTCTTTTCCTGGTTGATGAGCCAACCGAATTCCTTCAGAGTGTCTAGGAGAATTTGACTGTGTAGTAGTATTAGTTCTCGGGTTGGTGCCAATAGTAGAATGTCGTCTAAATAATGAAACACTCTCAATCCCTGAACTCTGAGGATCACGATGACTGATACCAGCACCTTGGTGAAAGTCCTGGGGGCTATCGAGATGCCGAAGGGGAGGCAGGTGAAGTGCCGTTCCCCTATTGCAAATCTTAGAAATCTTTGGAATTTGTCTTGGATCGGAATGTGTAGGTAGGCGTCTTGTAAATCGGCTGACAACATCCAATCATCCTTGAGGATGGCCTGACTTATCGATTGTAATGACTCCATTCTGAACCGTTCGAGATTGATGTGTTGATTCAGTTTCCTTAAATCCAATACTGGGCGCAGTTTCCCCGATTTCTTCATTACTAAGAAAAGGGGGGAGTAAAACCCCTCATTTCTGTGACTTAAAGGAACCGGAGATATTGCCTGTTTTTGAATCAGTTCCTCGAGCTTCACGTCCGGGCGGCTAAAATGGTTAACTGAGATACAGTTGCAAGAAAAAGTATGTGAACCCTTTGGAATTATATGGATGTCTGCACAAATTAGTTATAAAATGTGATCTGATTTTCATCTAAGTCACCACAATAGACAATCACAGTCGGCTTAAACTAATACCACACAAATAATGAAATGTTCCCATGTTTTTATTGAACACACCATGTAAACAATCACAGTGCAGGTGGAATAAGTACCGTATGTGAACCTTTGGATTTAATAACTGGTTGAACCTCATTTGGCAGCAATACCTTCAACCAGACGTTTCCTGTAGTTGCAGATCAGATGTGCACAATGTTAGGAGTAATTCTTGATCATTCCTTTTTACAGAACTGTTTTAGTTCAGCAATATTCTGGGGGGGGGGAGTCTGGTGTAAATTGCTTTCTTGAGGTCATGCCACAGCATCTCAATCGGGTTGAAGTCAGGACTCTGACTGGGCCTCTCCAGAAGGCATATTTTCCTGTGTGTAAGCCATTCTGTTGATTTACTTCTATGCTTTGGGTCGTTGTGCCGTTGCAACACCCAACTTCTGCTGAGCTTCAGCTGGTGGACAGATGGCCTTAAATTCACCTGCTAAATGTCTTGATAAACTTGAAAATTCATTTTTCCTTTGATGATAGCAATCCATCCAGGCCCTGACGCAGCAAAGCAGCTCAAAACCATGATGCCCCCACCACCATAATTTACAGTTGGGATGAGATTTATTTTTATTTTTTCTTTATATACATTTTTATTGATGCAGACCAAAATAAATAAGCGCCCTGTAGGCCATCTACATACAAAGCATGTATAGGCAGAAAAATATGCATCAAATTGTTACGAACAACAATAGCACAGATCATATATTCCAAAGACTTGCAGTCGCAGAACAATAAAACATAAGAAACGGGGTCCCCGTCTAGGTACTATGAACCCCACCATGCATAACAGAAAATGAACATACAATTACCATCTTACAGTCGAAGAATCACCATAAAAGGATATATAACCACTACAACATTAACATTATCCCCCCCCCCACACACACACACACACACACACACAGCTAAGGTAGACAACCTCTCCCCCCCCCCCCCCCCCCACCCCCCACCTCACCCACAGCACAATTAAAATGAATCATATCTCTAGTTGACCCAATTGGCTGGAAATCATTGGGATGAGGTTTTGATGTTGGTGTGCTGTGCCTCTTTTTCTCCACACATAGGCCCATATGCAATTCAATTTTTCTCCTTAGTTTTCTCCAAGTTGATATTTTTAAACTTGTCAATAACATGCATTTTAAGCCACCAGAAAGCAAGAAAATACCCAAATAATTTTGATAGTGCTTTTTTGCTTACTTTTTGGTACTTTTTTTAGTTGAAAAGTGCTGGAAAATTATTTTAAATTGAAGATGAAAAATTATCTCCTAGGAGAAAACTCAGGTGAAAAAGTGAATTGCATATGGGCCATAGTGTTGTGTGTTTCTTCCAAACAACTCAACTTTGGTTTCATCTGTCCACAGAATATTTTGCCAGTGCTGCTGTTGAACATGAAGGTGCTCTTTTGCAAACTTTAAACGTGCAGTAATGTTTTGTTTTTGTGTGGACAGCAATGGCTTCCTCTTCCATGAGATCCATTCTTGTTTAGTGTTTTACGTATCGTAGATTGTATAAGAGGAATGTTAGCATATATCTGAGACTTTTGTAAGTCTTTAGCTGACACTCTAGGTTTCTTCTTCATCTGATTGAGAATTCTGCACTGTGCTCTTTAAAGAGACACTGAAGCAAAAAAAAATGATGATATTATGATTTGTATGTGTAGCACAGCTAAGAAATAAAACATTAAGATCAGATACATCAGTGTAATTGTTTCCAGTACAGGAAGAGTTGAGACACTCCAGTTGTTATCTCTATGCAAAAAAGCTATTAAGCTCTCCGACTAACTTAGTCCTGGAGAGGGCTGTTATCTGACTTTTATTATCTCAACTGTAATTGAACTGTTTACTTTTTTCATCTGCTAGAGGAGAGTTCATTACTTCACAGACTGCTCTGAAAGACTCATTTTGAATGCTGAGTGTTGTGTAATCTGCACATATTATAGAAAGATGCAATGTTAGAAAAAACACTATATACCTGAAAATAAAAATATGAGAATATTTTCTTTGCTGCTAATCTTCTAGTAATTATTCATAGTACACAACCAATTCATTATATCATATATTTTTTTTTTCGCTTCAGTGTCTCTTTAAGTCTCCTTTACAGGATGGCCACTCTTATGGAGAGTAGCAGCAGTGCTAAGCTTTCTCCATGTATAGACAATTTGTGGACTGAGGCACAGCAAGGCTTTTGGAGATACTTTTATAAACCTTTCCAGCTTTATGCAAGTCAACAATTCTTAATTGTAGGTCTTCTGAGAGCTCTTTTGTGTGAGGCATAATTCACATCAGGCAATGCTTCCTGGAAAAAGCAAACTAAAAACTGGGCAGGGCAGCTGTAACCAACACCTCCAACCTCATCTCATTGATTTAACTCTAACTGGCTGACACTTCACTCCAATTAGCTCTTGGAGATGTCATTAGTCTAAGGGTTCACCTACGTTTTCCACCAGCACTGTGAATGTTTACATGGCGTGTTCAATAAAAACATGGAAACATTTAATTATTTGTGTGGTATTAGTTCAAGCAGACTGTGATTGTCTATTGTTGTGACTTAGATTAAGGTCAGATCACATTTTATGACCAATTTGTGCAGAAATCCATATAATTCCAAAGGGGTCACATACTGTTTCTTGCAACTGTATTTATTTATTTTTATTATTCTGGTTGGACTTGATGAATGGATGTCTTTTTTCATTCTATGTAACAAAATTTCCACTGAACATGGAAACCAAAATCTCCATTGACCCAAGAAGGAACCTGAATTTAGGCACATTCAAACACAGGAAGATCATGTGGTGTTCCTGCTTAATTCAGAGAGCAAAAAAAGCAAAAATCCAAAGTAAAGATGCTGACATCACTGATAAATTTAACATTGTGAATCAGGGTGATATAAGGATGTACAACGTGCAAACACTGACTAAATCATTTATAACTAAAAGTTGTAAAAATATGTTATTTTATGTATTACGTAATGTACGGTAAAGTTCTTGCCATTTACAGTGGGATGTGAAAGTTTGGGCAACCTTGTTAATTGTCATGATTTTCCTGTATACATCGTTGGTTGTTACGATAAAAAATGTCAGTTAAATATATCATATAAGAGACACACACAGTAATATTTGAGAAGCGAAATGAAGTTTATTGGATTTACAGAAAGTGTGCAATAATTGTTTAAACAAAATTAGGCAGGTGCATAAATGTAGGCACCACAACCAAGAAATGAAATCAATATTTAGTAGATCCTCCTTTTGCAGAAATTACAGCCTCTAAACACTTCCTGTAGGTTCCAATGAGTTGAAGGTATTTTGGACCATTCCTCTTTACATTTTTAGTCCATTTTCTAGTCCATTAAGGTTTGATGTCTTCTGAGCATGTACAGCCCTCTTTAATTCACATCACAGATTTTCAATTATATTCAGGTCTGGGAACTGAGATGGCCATTCCAGAACAATGTACTTGTTCCTCTGCATGAATGCCTCAGTGGATTTTGAGCAGTGTTTAGGGTTGTTGTCTTGTTGAAATATCCAACCCCGGCGCAGCTTCAGCTTTGTCACTGATTCCTGGACACTGGTCTTCAGAATCTGCTGATACTGAGTGGAATCCATGCGTCCCTCAACTTTGACAAGATTCCCAATCCCTGCACTGGCCACACAGCCCCACAGCATGATGGAACCACCTCCATATTTTACTTTAGGTAGCAGCTGTTTTTCTTGAAATGCTGCGTTTTTCCTCCATGCATAATGACCCTTGTTATGCCCAAATAACTCAATTTTAGTTTCAGCAGTCCACAGCACCTTATTCCAAAATGAAGCTGGCTTGTCCAAATGCGCTCCAGCATACCTCAAGCGGCTCTGTTTGTGCTGTGGGTGGAGAAAAGGCTTCCTCTGCATACAGCATCTCCTTGTGTAAACTGCGTTGAATGGTTGAACGATGCACAGTGACTCCATCTGCAGCAAGATGATGTTGTAGGTCTTTGGTGCTGGTCTGTGGGTTGAATGACTGTTCTCACTATTCGTCGCTTCTGTTTATGTCAGATTTTTCTTGGTCTGCCACTTCAAGCCTTAGCTTGAACTGAGCCTGTGTTTTTTTCCATTTCCTCATTATGTTCCTAACTGTGGAAACAGTTGAAATCTCTGAGAAAACTTTCTGTAGCCTTCCCTTAAACCATGATGGTGAACAATCTTTGTCTTCAGGTCATTTTAGAGTTGTTTTGAGACCCCCATGTTGCTACTCTTCAGATAAATTTAAAAGAGGAGGGAAACTTAAAATTGACCCCCTTATATACTCTTTCTCATAATTGGATTCTCCTGTGTATGTAGGTCAGTGGTCACTGAGCTTACCAAGCCAATTTGAGTTCTAATAATTAGTTATAAAGGTTTTAGAATCATTAAAATCAATAAAGTGCCCACATTTATGCACCTGCCTAATTTTATTTAAACAAATATTGCACACTTTCTGTAAATCCAATAATCTTCATTTCAGTGAGCTAAAAATGCATAATATATGCATATGAGGTAGGAAGGAAGAGGTCAATAAGTATTGATACTATCATATAACTAAGATCATGTCTATTAGGAAATGACCTGTTAAATTAGAAATTGATCATTAGGTAACATATTCGTATAGGGGGTGGACCTTTATGGTATAACGGGGGAAGATCGATACGTGAACATAGGGGTGACAAAACAAAAAGGCAAAAAAAAAAAAAAAAAAAAAAGAAGGAAGGAGAGAAGAGGAGGAAATGGAAGGGGAAGGAAGGGATGGGGAAGGGAAAGGTTGGGGAGAAAGGGAAGGGGGATGAAGGGGGAGGAAAACATAAAGAAAAATATTGAGCCAGGATGAGGAGGAGAGAGGAAGGGGAAAGACCAGGCATGCTCAGATGTACCAAAATTCGTTTCGGGTACATTCAAATTCGGGTCCGCATGACATTTGAATTCGAATTCGCCTTCGACCATGAAATTCGGTTCGAATTCATATTCGGTTCGGGGTTACGGCTCAAAATTCGGTAAAAATTCGTGTTCGCGAATTCTGGGTTTTTGTGTGTGTTTTTTTAAAGGGAGTTCACATTGAAATAGGTGTACTTAAAAAAACAAAACTAAAAACGTGGCGTGTGGCACTGGCAGCAGGCAATGCATTGTGTGGACCCTGACAGCAGGAGGATAAATACAGCAGCAGGAGGATTAATACAGCAGCTGCAGCAGGAGGAGGAGTGACGTGTGGCACTGGCAGCAGGCAATGTATTGTGTTGACCCTGGCGGTGGGACCACTGACAGCAGGAGGATAAATACAACAGCAGCAGGAGGAGAAGGAGTGACGTGTGTGGCACTGGGAGCAGGCAATGCATTGTGTGGACCCTGGCGGTGGGACCCCTGACAGCAGGAGGATAAATACAGCAGCAGGAGGATAAATACAGCAGCAGCAGGAGGAGGAGTGTCGTGTGGCACTTGCAGCAGGCAATGTATTGTGTTGACCCTGGCGGTGGGACCACTGACAGCAGGAGGATAAATACAACAGCAGCAGGAGGAGGAGGTGGAGTGACGTGTGGCACTGACAGCAGGCAATGCATAGTGTGGACTCTTGCGGTGGGACCACTGACAGCGGCAGGATAAATACAACAGCAGCAGGAGGAGGAGGAGTGGCGTGTGGCACTGGCAGAAGGCAATGCATAGTGTGGACTCTGGCGGTGGGACCACTGACAGCAGCAGGATGAAATGAGCGTGGTGTAATATGTTGCCGCTTTATAAATACAATAAATACATAAATAAATTCATAGGTAAATCAATGCAGCAGGCCAGCAGCAGCAGGAGGAGTCCGGTAGAAATACAATAAACACATAAATAAATTCATAGGTAAATCAATGCAGCAGGCCAGCAGCAGCAGGAGGAGTCCGGTAGAAATACAATAAATACATAAATAAATTCATAGGTAACCGTAAATCAATGCAGCAGGCCAGCAGCAGCAGCAGGAGTCAGGTAGAAATACAATTAATACATAAATAAATTCATAGGTAACCGTAAATCAATGCAGCAGGCCAGCAGCAGCAGGAGTCCGGTAGAAATACAATAAATACATAAATAAATTCATAGGTAAATCAATGCAGCAGGCCAGCAGGAGGAGGAGGAGTCATCACAAATGGCAGGCAGCAGGCAATGTATTTTATTTCCCAGGCAGGCACCTCATGTCCTCCTTTCGCCAACAACAGGTACCAGGAACGTGCCTTCTATCCAGGCCTGGTTAATCTTCAAAAATGTTAGTCTGTCCACGCCCTCTGTGGACAGACAAGAGCGCTTCTCAGTGACCACGCCACCGGCCGCACTGAAGCACCTCTCAGACAGCACACTGGAAGGGGGGCAAGACAATACCTCCAGGGCCTACTGCGCAAGCTCCCTCCAGATGTGCAAGCGCTCCACCCAGTACTCCATGGGGTCCACAGGCTCTTTGCTGCCGATGTCAAGCCCACTGAAGGACCCCATGTAGTCAGCCACCATCCGGATCATGCGCCGAACAAGGATCTCCTGCAACTCCCTTGCTCGCTGCTCACGGTCTCTGGCAGGCAGAAACTGATCCCTTCTCCCCCTCAGCCGTGGGTCCAGGATCATGCTGATGCAGGCGTCCTCCCTCGATTGCATCCGCTTGACCCTGGGGTCTGTGCGCAGGCAGCGCAACATGTGCATTGTCATGGGGAACAGGGTGGACCGTCTAACAGAGACATCAGGGTCAGCGTCCTCCTCCTCTTGCCCCTGAAACTCTTCCTCCTCTCTCCACCCTCGCACCACTGCTGCTGCGCTCCGATGTCCCCCCCCCCCCAGCAGCAACGTCCAGCACCTCCAGCTCCTCCTCCTCCAGGGACTTAAATACCTGCGGAGCAGTGGACTGCGCAGGCGGCTGCTGTTCCAGCTGCTTCAGGGCCTCCTCTCCCAAATCCACCAAATCGCCAAGTGCCCTGTCCAGCAGACAAACAAAGGGCACCCACTGGCAGAGGGATGCCTGTTGTTCACTCACCAGGTTGGTTCCCTGCAGGAAGGGAGCCAACACCAATCAGACATGCTGCATCTGCCCCCATTGCGCGTTGGTGAGGAGCTGGAGTGTGGTGCTGCTTCTGCTGCCGATGCTGGCGACAGTGGCATCATAGATGTACCGGTTGACAGCCCTCCTCTGCTCAACCAGTCGCTCCAACATCGCCAGGGTGGAGTTCCAGCGAGTTGGCGCATCTATGATGAGGCGGTGTCGTGGCAGGCCCTCCTGCTGCTGGATGTCTGCCAGTTTTGCTGCGGCAGCTGCTGAGTGGCGGAAAGTGCACACAATTTTCCGCGCCGCTTCTAACAGGTCCTCCATCCCCAGGTAGGTGCGCATGAACTTTTGCACCACCAGGTTCAGGACGTAGGCCAAGCAAGGGACATGGAGCAAGTCTCCACTGCTGATGGCAGACAGCAGGTTGGCGGCATTGTCGGACACCACCAATCCCACAGTGAGGCCTCTGGGGGTCAGCCACGTCCTCTCCTGCTCCCTGAGGTACCGGAGCAGGTTGGATGCCGTCAAGGAGTTCTTCCCCAGGCTTTTCATCTCCAGCAGCGCTTAGCAGTGGCGGGCCTTCACGCTGCTGGAGAGACGGGATCGCTTGGCGGTGGGAGCTGCTGCTTCTCCCCTGACCCCGTGCGGTGGCACCACGTAGTGGGCGAATGGTGCTGCTGCGCCCGAGGATGGACCTGCTGCTTCCTCGCTCGGGCTTTCCACCAGGCTGACCCAGTCTCCCAACCCGGGATCCGGGATCCCAACCTGCAGCAGCGCTCTGATGTCACTCCCCTCCTGCACAAAGGAATATGGCAGGAGCTGGGAGCACATGGCCCGGGCAAGCAACCCGTTCAGCAACCGGATGCGCCTGTGGGCGGGAGGCAGCACCTTGGTCACACCGGGGAATGCTTCGCTGAGCAGGGTCTGGTGGCGTTTGCCTGCACGGGAGGATGAGGAGGCCACTGTGGAGGGAGCTGATGAGGCCACTGAGGACTGGCTGTCCGGGGGGGGGGGGGGGGGGGGGGAGAGTGAGTTGCTGCTGTGCTCCTGCTGCTGCTGCTGCTGCTGGATGGGCAGGAGGGTCGGCTGCTGCTGCTGCTACTGAAATCTGTGCAGTGGCTGTCTGGCTCTGACCACTGCCTGCACCACTTTCCATAAGCTTCTCCAACTCATTAAAGTCCTCAAAATGTCTGCTCTGTAAGTGGGTCTGCAGGCACGAGGTACTCAATTTGTGGATATCGCGACCTCTGCTGAGACTGAGATTGCAACTGTTGCAAATTGCACGGGTCGGGTCCACTGGGCACTTGGTGAAGTACCGCCAGACTGGGGACTTCAACCTGCTCTTTGAGCTTGAGGGCTGGGGTTTTTGGGTGCCCTTGGAGGATTGTGCCTTTTTGGTTGTAGTTAGAGGTTTGCTGCGGGTGGTGGTAGCGACTGAAGCAGCAGGCTGTGGCTCCTGCCTTCCACGCCCTGTGCTGGCCGCCTTGCTGCTGCCGCGCCAGAGACGCCTCCTCCTCCGATGACGAGCTGCCTTTAACCAACTGTGCTGGTGGTACTGGTGGCACATAGGAAGGATCTATCAAGTCATCATCATCAACCCCAAACAAATCCTGTGAGCCCGACTCAACCAACTCCTCTACCCCAACATCCCCTGCATCACGCTCCTCCTCCTCAGCGCCAACAACAAACTTCTGCACCTCAAACTCCTCCTCCTCCTCCTTGGATGGCCCCATCATCTCCAACTCATACTTCTCCAAAACATCCCTGTACATGGTCACAGTCTCAGGGGAGAAGAGCGTGCTCATTGAGGGCAGGCTGGTCGATGGGGTCACCGTGACCATGGCCTCAAGCGCTGGTGGAGGCCTGCTGCGGACAGGAGTGCTGGTGCTGGTGGCACTAGTCTCGCTGGTGCTGGAGGCCTGGCTGGAAAAGGTGGCTTCCTGCCCCGCCATCATTTCCACCACAGCCTGCACCTGACTCTCCCCAATGGGCCGTGGGCGACGACCTGTCTCGAAGATGGGCGCAACACTGCTCCCTCCTCCCTGTGGTCAGTGGCTGGTGGCGGACCAGTCCCAGACCTGCTGCTGCTGGCAGTGGCTCCTGCAATGGCGCTTCCTCTCCTGGTGGTGCCTTGCCCTCTACCTCTACCTCTGCCAGTCATTGTGCACTATACAAATACAGTAAAAAAAAAAGTAGAAGAGGGCGGGAAAGGGTGTAAACTTTAATAAAGTCTGTGTTGGTGGTGACTTGGTGGTGACTAGTAGTAGTAGTAGTAGGCAGTAGTAGTACGCACGCAGGTAGCTAAGAAACACCTAGCGTACTACGCTACAAGTAAGTCATGCTGCAGACAGTCAGTGACAATTACAAACGGTCACACACGGTCAGACGCAACCAATCAATATGCTCGGGCAGGCGACAAACAGTCACAGGTCACTCACAACGGATGCTGGTGGTGGCCTGTATGTGTTGTAACTCTTATTTATTACACACACTACGGATGATAATAAAATCACACAGTAAAAGTGAAAAAAAAATATAAGTGAACGGGTACTAGTAGACTAGTAGTATAGTAGTAGTAGACACTAGTAGTATGCACGCACGCAGGTAACTAAGAAACACTTAGCGTACTACGCTACAAGTAAGTCGTGCGGCAGGCAGTCGGTGACAATTACAAACGGTCACACACGGTCAGACGCAATCAATCAATATGCTCGGGCAGGTGAGGTGACAGACAGTCACAGGTCAGGTCACTCACAATGGATGCTGGTGGTGGCCGTTCACAGTCAGTAACTAACTAACACAGTACTGAAACTAATAAAGTAACAGACTACAGCACTAATAATTAACTAAACTAGTACTACTAGTACACAACTAACTAGAATCCCTAACCTACCTAAGCTAGTAGTAGGCTAAGGCTACCTAGGCTAGCAGGCCTAGCCTGCTCACAGACTAACACTAGCCTAGCACAGTATACACTATACACTAGCTGACTAAAAACAATCAAAATACTAGCTAACTATATAAAACAACAATAAATGTGTTTAGGAAGTGTTTAGGAAGCAAAACGTTAGGTTTAGCAGTGAAAAGCACTTGCTCAGACACAGCACAGCACTGGAGAATCTCTCAGTACCAGCAGCAGTCACAAAAGTGCGTGGCTCCGCAACATGGCCGCCACCTTATATAGAGGAAGGGAGGGCCAGGCTCCCCTCCTCTGATTGGTTGCTAGGTCCTCGGCAGGAGGACTTCTGATTGGCCCAATCACGTCATCCCCGAATCCCGAAGCCGAAACCGAACCCACAGCTCCATCCGGCCGAATTCGAGCGTACACATCTGGCAGGCTTCGTATTCGGATTCGGCTCGGATCGCAGCATTCGAGTTCGGGTTCGCATGCGGCAAATCCAAAAAACACCCGCATTTTTCGGGGGAACTTCGCATTCGGGGTGCTGCTGAGCAACCCTGGGAAAGACACATATATCACTACATGTATCTTCAAGACACCGTTGAAAATAGGAACATGTGCTAGATGCTAGTAGTCAAGGTTCCAGGAAGCATGAGAAATCGGTATAATTATTCAGTCCCAAAGGGCCCATAGCATCTGTCCTCAAAACGAGCAGTGCTTCCTCTCTTTTTAATTCATCCCAGAAACTATAGGGCGACCCGGAGGGTTGGTCTGGGACTTGTGCACCTTTGGTATGTGGTACCAGATAGGTTTTATTGGAAATTCTGGCAGTAAATCATTCGCCATTTTAGATGTTAGAATTCCTTGTTCCACTCCACCTCTCAACAGGGTTCTCAGAAGATTCTGATAGTGCACAGTCGGGTCAGAGCGTAACTTCTGGTACGTTCTGGTGTCTTGGAGTTCTCTTAAAGCTTCTTCACTGTATTGGTCGGTTGACCTCAGGATTATTGCCCCACCCTTATCTGCCCATTTTATTTGCAGGTCAGTATGCCCTTGCAACCATTTTAGCGCTCTTAGTTCTTTCATAGACAAATTGCTGTTGGCCTTTGGATATCCTGTATTTCAGCTTTTAGTTCTCTTTCGATTGTTTTTTGAAAGAGATCAAGGCTTGAACATGATTGTATAGGGAATGTGGCCGTGGATTTGCAAGGTTTAAAGGTCAATTCTGCACTCTGAGAATCTTTCGCTAATCCTGTCTCGAGTTCTCTAAGTATGTTGAAGTTTTGCTGATCTTGGACTGTCCATTCTATTGTGGGCCTAAAGCCCAATTGGCTAACCTTTGCGTCCCCCCAACACATCTTGCTTTGTTGTCCTGCTGCAAAGTCCCTTTTCAGAAAAAATGATTTAATGCTTAACCTCTTGAGGACTGCAGGGCTAAACCCCCCTAGTGACCAGGCATTTTTTAGCTAAAATGGCCACTGCAGCTTTAAGGCCAAGCTGCAGGGCCGCATAACTCAGCACACAAGTGATTCCCCCCCCCCTTTTCTCCCCACCAACAGAGCTCTCTGTTGGTGGGGTCTGATCGCTCCCCCCATGTTTATTTTTTTTTTAATAAATATTATTGTTTTTTTTTTTTTTTAAAAAAACCCTGTTTCTTTAACTCCCTTCCCTCCCTCCCTCCCTCCCTCCCCACAGCCGGCCAAATATGGCGATCGGCTGTCATAGGCTTCTGCCTATGAGAGCCGATCGCTCTCTTGTCCCCCATGGGGACAGCCGTGTCACACGGCTGTCCCCAGTGCAGCGCTGCTGCTGATCGCAGCGCTGCACAAAGTAAATAGACGGCGATCACGCCGTCTACCGGTCTCCCGAGCGGCAATAGCCGCTCGGAGACTGAAGGCGGGGCGGAGCTCCGCCCCCCAAGCAGGAGATGCGCGCGCAGCCTGCGCGCGATCTCCTGCAAAACAGAGCCCCAGGACTTTACGCCAATTGGCGTTAGGCGGTCCTGGGGCTGCCGCCGCGGCCACGCCTACTGGCGTGACGCGGTCGGCAAGAAGTTAAACGTCGAACGTTTCAGCATTATTCTGAATTTAGTGAAATCAAAGTCTGTGGAGAGACTATAATTCAATCCTTTTTGTAACAGGGATTCTACTCCATCCGGAAGTAGAGGACGTGAGGTCAGAGAAAGGGCGGAAGTACCACAAGGGTTCTACCGCTGAACCGCCCGCTGCCCGGCCTCAACGCGTCTCCTAGTCACTGCCAGCCAGCCACCAGGTACTATTAACTTTCCGCAAACTTTTTTTATGGGGAAGCGGGCAGAGGGGGGAGCGCTAGCGGAGGGGGTGGGGGGAATTTCCGACCCCCCCCCCCTGCGATCGGGGCATGCTCCCCCCTTATGCCTGCGACCCCATGGGGGGGCCATATTCGGGCGAACAGGGCCCTGTTTGGCCGAACAGGGGCCCTGTTCGAGGGGCATTGAGTAGTTCGGGCGAACCCGAACTAAAAGGCCGAACACCATCAGGTGTTCGGTCGAACTCAAACAGCACCCGAACAGGGTGATGTTCTGCAGAACCCGAACAGTGGCGAACACTGTTCGCCCAACACTAGTCAGGTCTAGTTCTTTTTCCCTTTCTTGGGATGTTTCCTGTCCTCCCACGACAGGTGTCTTCCCTTTCTTTTTTGTCTTGTTTTTGCCTCTCCCCTCCTTGTGCTCCACCTAAAGGGCGGGAATGATTGTCTGTGCCTGATCTGTTGCCTTGATTATCAGAGCGAGTGCTTTCGCCTTTCTTATCGTCCTTGCTGGACTATCCGTGGTCCAGTGACCTTTTCCTTTTCTTGGGGTCCTGGGTTTACTGTTTCTTTGCCAAGAAAAATATTTCTTCAGATGGTAATAGTCTTTATCTCTTTGAAATTTGCGCAATTTTCGTTCCTAGATTGTGTCTTGAATTCCTGTTAGTTTGCGATGAATTCTTTTTAAGGTCTTCGAGTACTGTGAGCGTTCAACCAATTCCTGATATCGGAGTTTGGTTTCTTTAACCGTTTTCACGTGCTCCAATGTTGTGCGTTCAAGTTCTATGTCCTGCGGTCTTGCTGCGTGATCTAAGTAAGTGGTTTTCCCCAAAATTATCATCATCCTGGTACTCAGAAGGTTCAACATATCTTCTGAAGCCCCTTGCAGTAACTTGATCCTCTTTGTATTGCTGTAAAGTCGTTACAGTCCAAAAAATGTGACCTCTTTTTCACTTAGCCTCTCTAGATTGGTCTCAGCAACCCTAGCACCCACCGTTTTACTGCATTTGCATGTTATAGCGGTGTTCTTAAAGAAATTTTTAGCGTCCCTTCTGATTCGTCGGCGCTATCAGTATTCTCGTCTTCAGAATCCGTGTGTAGGTCACAGTCACGGGCTGAATTAGTAGACATACTGTGTGCTCAGACTAAAGTGATTGGAAGAGTAAAGAGTCGGCACTATAGTGCTACGTTGCGCCATCAGCAAGGAGGGCACGGTAGAGTACACGCACCTTACACAAACTCTGGTGCTGTCAGCGTGCTCTGATTGGGTAGTTGGTAGGGCAGGGAAGCCACTCCTCCTCCCGACGGAAGCCTGAGCAGATCACACTATATTAGGTGACTGCATTGCATATCGCTAATTCAGGTTTTCCACATAAGGCATAGGCACCATCTTGTGGCCAAAAATTATATTGCAGCAATAAATTCTAAAATGTACAAATGCGGAGGAATTGGGCATAGGGCAGCGTGCGGGTAACATGATCTTTTCTTTTTTGCCTTTTTGTTTTCTCACCCCTATGTTCACGTATCGATCTTCCCCCATCATACCATGAAGGTCCACCCCCTGTACGAATGTATTACCTAATCATCAATTCCTAATTTAACAGGTAATTTCCTAATAGACATGACCTTAGTCATATGATAGTATCAATACTTACTGACCTCTTCCTTCCTTAGCCCCCCTACCTCATATGCATATATTATGCATTTTTAGCACACTTTTCTTTTCACATAAAACAATATTCAGCACATTTTGTAACTTGTTAAAGTTACCCTTACACTATGTGTCAGAAATCCTGTGCTCATTTGCGGCTGCCACCACTGGCAGCGCATCTGGGACTTCCGGTGTGACTGGCATCTCCATTAGGGAAGGTGTTGGTGAAGACCCGTGGTCACTTAGATCCGCATCTGGGTGAACCTCATTCCCTAGTGGGAAGGTCAACTATTCCGAACCAGCAACCAGTGTCATAACACTCACTTTGATATTGCCAGCCGATTTTGTACCTCACCAATCTGATCTGTCGCCGACTCGATTTGCCTGACCATTCTTTATATCTGTTTTCAGTGTTTGTACTGCCTTCCACTGTCACTACCTGTAAGACTTTACCCTTTCAGGGAAAGTCTATTATTTGTCTGTCTGCTAGTGCCCACACACACTAGCAGATCGTTACATTAGAGCAGACCAGTATCAATATGGAAGAGCTTTGCAAACAAGTGCAAGCTCTCACGCTGGCGGTTGGTAACTTAAGCAGTACCGTTACCAACCAACAGCAACAGTTGGACAGTTTGTCCCAGGCTGTTCGCAGACTGCAGCCGCAGCAGCACGTTCAAACTGCTCCAACGCCTCACTCAGTTTCTGAGCCTAAAATGCCATTGCCAGAGAGATTTTCTGGACATAGAAGCGATTTCCGCAATTTCAGGAGTCGCTGTCTATCCTACTTTGAAGTAAGACCTATTTCCTCCAGCAATGAGCATCAGAGGGTCACCGTGGTTAAAACAATCTTGCAGGGTGATTCCCAAACTTGGGCCTACAATTTACCACATGATCATGAGGCTTTGAATTCTGTCAATGATTTCTTTGAAGCCATGGCTATTACTTAGGACGATCTAGATACAGCTGCCACTGCTATACGCAAAATCCGCAACCTCCGTCAGGGACATAGTTCTGCGGAGGATTATGCTGTAGAATTTCGTAAGTGGGCTAGTGCCTCTAGGTGGTAAAATTTTGCCCTCATGGATCAATTTTTATTAGGGTTGTCTGATAAAGTGTCTGAAGTCCTGATTGGTCACCCTGAACCCCGCACTCTGGAGGAAGCCATTTCCCTGGCTATTAAAATTGACCGCAGAATCCGTTACCATCACAAGAGCCTGTCTCGGCCATTTTTACGATCCTCCGTGCAAACTTCCTGTCTTGTTACACCCTCTGATGAACCCATGCAGCTGGGTCACATTAAGTTATCTTATCCTGAAAGGCAGAGAAGAAGACAGGAGGGTTTATGTCTTTATTGTGGGGAAAAAGGGCATATGGTACAAAATTGTGTTAAGAAGTCTAGAAACTTCTCTGCCTAGGTTCTGTCAGGGGTGTACCCCTAGGCGATCTACAATCACCCCAGACTTTTGATAAAATGCTGCTACCAATTAAGGTTTCTTTTAAAGCTTGTGAGTTATCTTCTCAAGCCTTCATCGATTCAGGAGCAGCAGGAAATTTTATCGATGCCAGTTTAGTGGAGGAATGGGGAATTCCTTTAATACCCATGACGAAAAAACTCTACGTAACTGGTATTGATGACTCTCCTCTACAGGATCATCAACCCATTTCGCAGACAGCCTCTCTCTCCTGTCAGATTGGCTTGTTTCATGTGGAGGAGATGCAATTTTATGTTTTGACAATGATGTCTTTGTTCTGGGTCTTCCCTGGTTACAAAAACATTCGCCTCAGTTTGACTGGAGCACAGGACAACTCACATCCTGGTCTCCATTTTGTCTAAAAAACTGTTTGAAAAAATTGCCTGTACATTCTTTGAGTTTGTCTATAGAGGGGGTTCCTAAGCAGTATGCACAGTTTTGCGATGTGTTCTCGCCACAGTCAGCAGATAAATTGCCGCCGCATCGCTCCTTTGATTGCCCCATTGATTTAAGACCAGGTACTATGCCTCCTAGAGGTCATATCTATTCCCAGTCTGGTCCTGAGGAAAAAAAAGCTATGAAGGAGTACATCAAAGAAAACCTAGAAAAGGGTTTCATCCGCCCTTCTAGTTCTCTGGCCGGAGCAGGGTTTTTCTTTGGTAAGGATGGTGGTCTTAGACCATGCATTGATTATAGAGGTCTGAATAACATCACCGTAAAGAACAAATATCCTTTACCGCTTATCGAGGATTTGTTCTCACAAGTCACTGGGGCACAGGTATTCATCAAATTAGACCTCAGAGGGGCTTATAACCTAATCAGGATCAGACAAGGGGATGAATGGAAGACCGCTTTTTAACACACAAGACGGTCACTATGAGTACCAGGACTTTGTGAATGAGATTTTTAGGGATGTACTAGGCAAATTTGTAGATGCAGATGCAATTTGTAGATGCAGATGAATTGATTTCTGAATTTCATAATTCTCACCCGGATAGACCAGTTTTGCCGTGTTCGGAGTCCACGCCTCGGGGGGGCAATGTCAGAAATCCTGTGCTTACCAGTGGCAGCGCATCTCGGACTTCCGGTGTGACTGGCTGCAGTGGCAGGGATGGTGTCAGCAACATTCCTGCGGGGATCCGGCCGCATGATACTCAGACTGTAAATGAGGGCGGACGCATGCGTCGCTCCTCTTATACTCTGAGGAAGCGTGTCAGCTGATCAGCTGTCAGCTGACACGCAGAACTCCACCTCCGGTTCCTGATTGGCCAAGCGGCTAGAGGGCATGTTCTCCTGCTCACCCGGGCTATTTAAGCTCTGTTCTGACACTTGCTCACTATCTGCTCTAGCTAACACTTCACAGTGAAGGCTTCAGACCTTAGTCAGTTCCGTGTGTGGCTTGAACCGGCAGGACCCCGGGGATTCCATACTAGCTCAGCTATTATATATTGCTTATACCTGTGTTTGACTTCTGCCTGTTTCTCTGACAACTCTTTGCCTGCCGATTCTGTACCTTGCCAATCTGATCTGTTGCCGACCTCTGCCTGATTACTCACTTTGATTAAGCCTGCCGATTCTGTACCTCTGCCTATCTGACCCATTGCCGACCTCTGCCTGATTACTCACTTTGATATTGCCAGCCGATTTTGTACCTGACCAATCTGATCTGTTGCCAACTCGATTTGCCTGACCATTCTTTATATCTGTTTTCAGTGTTTGTACTGCCTTCCACTGTCACTACCTGTAAGACTTTACCCTTTCAGGGAAAGTCTATTATTTGTCTGTCTGCTAGTGCCCACACACACTAGCAGATCGTTACATTATGATAATCTAAAGATGACAATACACTTGTTTCACCTTTTAATGATACTGAACAAAATGTCACATATTATTTTTCCCATTCACAATATGCCTCTTATGCATTTTTACATTTTTGAATTTTGTGCTGCAATATAATTTTTGGCCACAAGATGGTGCCTATCCCTGATGTGGAAAACCTAAATTAGCATTGCAGTCACCTAATATAGGGCTGGTTCAGACGGACATTTGAAGGTGTCGCGGCGGCAATGCGTTCGGGCTTTAAGCAGCATTCGCGTTGCGTTCGGATGTGGTCGCGTTTTTTCTTTCCCTAGGGGGACATGACCCGTCGCGGTTAACCGCCCTTGGAAGCTACATGTAGCTTCCAGGGGCTCCTTGAACGCCAGGGAAAATTGGGACCCGAACGCCGCTTTCGTGTAAACGTGCGTGAAAGCTTAGTACAAACGCTCCCATTCACTTGAATGGGAGCATTTAACGCCAAGCCCCGAACGCTGGCGGTAAACGCTCCACAAGCGTCCGTCTGAACCAGCCCATAGTGTGATCTGCTCAGGCTTCCGTCGGGAGGAGAAGTAGCTTCCCTCCCCTCCCGATTACCCAATCCTAGGTGGAGTGCATATGCGTGCCAGCACATTATTGGCCACATAGAGGGACCAGTGGGTGGTCTAGAGCGGCGAGATTTCACCCCATGCCGAGTTTTAAAGTTTTATAAGCCCGGCCATTACCAGCATCCACTGCAGCCTCCGTAGAAGTGCATTTGGCGTGAAATGGCCATAAGGCTATCTGTGCCCAGCACCCACCATCTATGCACCACCTTCCCAGCACGGTATATCTTCACAATATATCCCTGATTGATCTTGTGATATGTCACTCTCAAGATTTGCTTTATTGCACAATGGATATTGAATTGTACTGCACTCTGGAATAAAAGCAATAGCAGCAGTGCCGATTCTCCTTCCTCTCTCCCATCATACCTCAAATTCCACATTGAATATCAGGGACAGCTTTCCAGTAAATATAGGGGTTCTGAGCCTCAATAACTAGGTTATTGCTCACAAAATTGCCAGTTACTGGTCATGTCTACTGCTGATCTGTCACCATTTCTCATATAAAGTAGTAGATAATCTTGCTGATTATCCTAACAGATGACATAAGGCAGATTATCTAGTTTTTAACTTGTGCTTCTCTGCTCACAAGGGTGGGCCAGGAAGATATGGAGAACATGAGATCCAACTAATCCGTTATGAGATTGTAAACCACACAGTGATTGCTGTTTGATAAACACAGCTCCAACAGACACGCATGTGGATCTAAAACATGCAGCAAAGCAATGTATTATCGGATAAAGTAGAAAGTTAATACAGCAGCCAAAAGTCCACACCCTGCTGTAGGTCTCCATAGGGGCAACAGTATTTTTGTAATTTTTTGGAACTGAAGTGATGTGTAAATTGATAAACAAAAAATGTTTTAGCTGGTAATACAGAATGACTATATAATGGAGAGCCAGTAAAATATATCACACAACTGAACCAGTACACAAAATTATCTACATTACTACCAGCAAACCTACAAATCCTTTTTACAGGGCAACTGAAGCAAGAGAGATATGGAGGCTGCCATATTTATTTCATTTTAAAGAGACCCTGAAGCCACTATAAAAATCAGTTTTTACCTTTTATTTCTTTCTTCCCCTGTGCAAAATCCACAACTTTCCTGGTCGTGGATTTTGCTGCTCAGTGAGGCAGAGCTTAACGCTGAAGCTCTGCCTCCATTCGCATCAATCCACCCCAGATCTTCGCCTCTCCCCCGCCCCTCTCAGTGAAAGAAGACTGAGAGGGGGGGGGGGGGGGAGGTGACGATCAGCGTGGATAGATGTGGCGAGAGGCAGTGCTACAGCGGAAAGCTCTGCTTTAATCAGGAAGCGTTCCTCCAACATTTCCTCGGGCATTTGGGGGTGATAGAACCCTCGTTTTGATGTGGCAGTTTATGTCTGGCAATGATCCTTAAAAGAAATAAAAGGTAAAAACTAATTTTTATAGTGGCCTCAGTCTCTCTTTAAGCAATATCAGTTGCCTGGCTATCCTGCTAATCCTCTACCTCTAATACTTTTAGCCATAAACCCTGAACAGCGTATGTACAGTGACCAGACGTCCCGCTTTACCTGGGACATGTCCCGCTTTTGGGGTCCGTTGTCCCAGGCGGGCTAGTGTCCCAGGAAACGTCCCGCTTTCAATCGCGGGACGTCCTGGCAGCAGGACTCTGGCCACCGTGTGTAGCGCCTCGCCCCCCCAGCTTGCTGTCCTGTCTCAGCTCCACCTGCTTTTGCCTCTCCCCACCCTTCAATCACGCGGCCCCATGGCCGCCTAAGCTCCGCCCCCGTAGCCCTTCTCCTTACCCTTCGATCATGCGGCCACTTGGCCGCTTCAGCACCGCCCCCAGAGTGGTGCCCTGCCCACCCTCCAATCAGAGCAGCCGTCTGGCCCCATTAGCCCCGCCCCCACCATGCTTGCAGATGCCAGTCCACAACTCACGAGGAGAAGCAGGAAAAGAAGATGGTGAGGTGAGAGAGCTGTTATTGTCTCCTCCTCACCTAGTGTCAGCATCCCCCCACCCAGTCAGTGTCATTGTCACCCTCCAACTCACCCAGTCAGTGCTTCCCCCCCACCCAGCTAGTGTCAACTTCCTCCACACCCTCCCCCTCAACTTGTGTCACCCTCCTACCCCTCCCCCACCCAGTGTTACCCTCCTCCCCACCCAATCAGTGTCACCTTCCTCCCCACCCAGTCTGTCACCTTCCTCCCCACCTTGTCAACCTCATCCCCACCCTTCTTCTCACCTTGTTTCACCCTCCTACCCCTCCCCCCACTCAGTGTCACCCTCCTCCCCACCAAGTTAGTGTCACCCTCCTTCTCACTTTGTGCCACCCTCCTCCCCACACAGTCAGTGTCACCCTCCAACCCACCCAGTCAGTGTCACCCTCCTACCCACCTAGTCTGTGTCACCCTCCTCCTCACCTTGTGTCACCTTGCTACCCACCCAGCCAGTGTGACCCACCCTGCCACCTCGTGTCACCCTCCCCACCCAGTCAGCATAGCCATTCTCCCCACCTTGTGTCACCCTCCTCCTCTCAACTGTCACCCTCCTCCTCTCCTCCCCACTGTCACCCTCCTCCTCTCCTCCCCACTGTCACCCTCCTCTCCTCCCCACTGTCACCCTGCGCTCTACCCCACTGTCACCCTGCGCTCCACCCCACTGTCACCCTCTCCTCCCCACTGTCAACCTGCTCTCCTCTCAACTGTCACCCTCCTCCCCACTGTCACCCTCCTCCTCTCCTCCCCACTGTCACCCTCCTCTCCTCCCCACTGTCACCCTCCTCCTCTCCTCCCCACTGTCACCCTATCCTCTCCTCTCCACTGTCACCCTCTTCTCCTCCCCACTGTCACCCTGCGCTCCACCCCACTGTCACCCTCCTCTCCTCCCCACTGTCACCCTCCTCTCCTCCCCACTGTCAACCTGCTCTCCTCTCAACTGTCACCCTCCTCCCCACTGTCACCCTCCTCCTCTCCTCCCCACTGTCACCCTCCTCTCCTCCCCACTGTCACCCTCCTCCTCTCCTCCCCACTGTCACCCTACTCCTCTCCTCTGTCACCCTCCTCCTCTCCTCCCCACTGTCACCCTCCTCCTCTCCTCCCCACTCTCACCCTCCTCCTCTTCTCCCCACTGTCACCCTCCTCCTCTCCTCCCCACTGTCACCCTCCTCCTCTCGTCCCCACTGTCACTCTCCTCTCCTCCCCACTGTCACCCTGCGCTCTACCCCACTGTCACCCTGCGCTCCACCCCACCATCACCCTCCTCTCCTCTCAACTGTCACACTCCTCCCCACTGTCACCCTCCTCTCCTTCCCACTGTCATCCTCCTCTCCTCCCCACTGTCACCCTGCGCTCTACCCCACTGTCACCCTGCGCTCCACCCCACTGTCACCCTCCTCATCTCCCCACTGTCACTCTGCACTCCACCCCACCGTCAGCCTCCTCTCCTCCCCACTGTCACCCTCCTCTCCTCCCCACTGTCACCCTCCTCCTCCTCTCCTCTCCACTGTCACCCTTCTCTCCTCCCCACTGTCACCCTGCGCTCCACCCCACTGTCACCCTCCTCTCCTCCCCACTGTCACCCTCCTCCTCCTCACTGTCACCTTCCTCCCCACCCAGTATCGCCCTCCCATCCCACCAGCACCGGTTGGGAGGGGGAACATTTAATGCGACATTTAAAGAGACACTGAAGCAAACTGATTTTGCCTATTTTACCTTATGCTTCGCTTCAGTGCTCTAATGCTAGTGTTGGGCGAACAGTGTTCGCCACTGTTCGGGTTCTGCAGAACATCACCCTGTTCGGGTGATGTTCGAGTTCGGCCGAACACCTGACGGTGCTCGGCCAAACCGTTCGGCCACATGGCCGAACTAAGAGCGCATGGCCGAACGTTCCCCGAACGTTCGGCTAGCGCTGTGATTGGCCGAATGGGTCACGTGGTTCGGACCCGAACGCGCTCTGATTGGCCGAACTGTCACGTGGTTCGGGTAAATAAATACCCGAACCACGTCATATCTCCGCCATTTGTCTGTGGGTTTAGCTTTGGGTAGGCAGGCAGGGTAGTTCGCGCTCCAGCCACGCTAGCCAGGGTCCCCCCCGTCATTGTGTCGCTGCTGGGAACAGTAGTACACCGCTCGCTCAGCCACACTATATAGCATTCTGTTTACTGCCACTCTGTGTACCTCGCTCAGCCACATTATATAGCATTCTGTTCACTGTTCTGTGTCTGCTGGGAATAGTGGTACACCGCTCGCTCAGCCACACTATATAGCATTCTGTTTACTGTTCTGTGTCTGCTGGGAATAGTGGTACACCGCTCGCTCAGCCACACTATATAGCATTCTGTTTACTGTTCTGTGTCTGCTGGGAATAGTGGTACACCGCTCGCTCAGCCACACTATATAGCATTCTGTTTACTGTTCTGTGTCTGCTGGGAATAGTGGTACACCGCTCGCTCAGCCACACTATATAGCATTCTGTTCACTGTTCTGTGTCTGCTGGGAATAGTGGTACACCGCTCGCTCAGCCACACTATATAGCATTCTGTTTACTGTTCTGTGTCTGCTGGGAATAGTGGTACACCACTCGCTCAGCCACACTATATAGCATTCTGTTTACTGTTCTGTGTCTGCTGGGAATAGTAGTACACCGCTCGCTCAGCCACACTATATAGTATTCTGTTTACTGCCACTCTGTGTACCTCGCTCAGCCACATTATATAGCATTCTGTTCACTGTTCTGTGTCTGCTGGGAATAGTGGTACACCGCTCGCTCAGCCACACTATATAGCATTCTGTTTACTGTTCTGTGTCTGCTGGGAATAGTGGTACACCACTCGCTCAGCCACACTATATAGCATTCTGTTTACTGCCACTCTGTGTACCTCGCTCAGCCACATTATATAGCATTCTGTTCACTGTTCTGTGTCTGCTGGGAATAGTGGTACACCGCTCGCTCAGCCACACTATATAGCATTCTGTTTACTGTTCTGTGTCTGCTGGGAATAGTGGTACACCGCTCGCTCAGCCACACTATATAGCATTCTGTTTACTGCCACTCTGTGTACCTCGCTCAGCCACATTATATAGCATTCTGTTCACTGTTCTGTGTCTGCTGGGAATAGTGGTACACCGCTCGCTCAGCCACACTATATAGCATTCTGTTTACTGTTCTGTGTCTGCTGGGAATAGTGGTACACCACTCGCTCAGCCACACTATATAGCATTCTGTTTACTGCCACTCTGTGTACCTCGCTCAGCCACATTATATAGCATTCTGTTCACTGTTCTGTGTCTGCTGGGAATAGTGGTACACCGCTCGCTCAGCCACACTATATAGCATTCTGTTTACTGTTCTGTGTCTGCTGGGAATAGTGGTACACCGCTCGCTCAGCCACACTATATAGCATTCTGTTTACTGTTCTGTGTCTGCTGGGAATAGTGGTACACCGCTCACTCAGCCACACTATATAGCATTCTGTTTACTGTTCTGTGTCTGCTGGGAATAGTAGTACACCGCTCACCCGCCACTGTATAGCATTGTGCTCTGTGTCGCTGCTGGGAATAGTGGTACACCGCTCACCCGTCACTGTATAGCATTGTGCTCTGTGTCGCTGCTGGGAATAGTGGTACTGTATAGCATTTCTGTACTGCCACTGTACTGCTGCCAGTCAGCGTGTACTGTAAGGATAAATGAAATGAGGAAGAAATCCGGTGAAAGAGGGAGGGGCAAGGGAAGAGGTGTTTCCCCTGACGGTTCACGTACAGGCCACAGGGGAGCACCCAAGAAAACCCACTCAATACCGCCCATGTTGTCCAGGACAACAACCCTCACAAATCCAAAAGAACAGGACCAGATAATTACTTGGATGACCTCTCAAGCGTCCAGCAGTGGGTTAAGCAGCACCAGCACATCACGCACGAGGTCCGAGTCCTCAGCCAGTTACAAGGAGCCAGTGGGCACAAAGCTGACACAACCGGCAGCGACACCACGCACACAACTGCCAGATAACCAGTCCGATGAATTACCTCAGGACACAATGGGGTATTCGCAGGAGCTATTCCCAGCCCAACAAACTTCCACCTTTCAAAGGTCAATGGAGGAACAGCCAGAAATGTTGTGCCTGGATTCACAACCGTTAACTGTGGGAAATGCACCGCGCACTGAAATACAAGGCGAGTCCGAGGAGGACTCGGAAACCCAAATCCCAGAGCAATTTGGGCAGGAGGGGTTGCAATTGCAGGAGGTCGGCCGACAAGATCTGGAAGACGACGTTGGAGTGTGCTGCGCAGAGGTTGTTGTGGGGAGCTCTACTCCACGGCGGCGGCCCACAATGACATATGACGAGTTTGAGGAGATGGAAGAGGAGGGTATGGACAATGTGGACAGAGACCCAGATTTTGTTTGTGAACGAGAACATCGCCGTCGTAGCAGCAGCACAGATGAGTCTGTTGAAGAACCCACTGCTGCACGAGTTCGCCTTGTGCCACAAGGTAGGCGGCGCGCAATTTCAGGCACCACAAGCGTGGAAGTTCAAGTGAGAGGCAAAAGAGGAGCAAACAGAAATCGCCAGCAAGGAGGCAGGTGCTCCAAAGTCTGGGCTTTCTTTGAAGACTGCACTGAGGATGTTACCATGGCGATTTGCAAGGTGTGCAAGACCCGCCTGAGCAGGGGGAAAAGTATTAACAACCTCTCCACCACCAGCATGAGCCGTCAAATGCTATCCAAACATCCCACTCTGTGGGCAAACGCGTCAGGACAGGGTACCAGCAACAACACTGCCTCCCTTGGGTTCACCAGACTCACCACCAGACCCGCCTCAGCAGCAGCAGTAGCCCAGCCATTGCGTGGTTCACAACATTCACAAACATCAGACGACGCTGACACTGTCACTTTCCGGAGTAGTGCTCTTGAGGTCTCCCAGTGTTCATCAAACACAACAACCAACAGCCCTTCCGTGTGCAGCGCTACGGTTCAGTTGTCTGTGTCGGAGATGTTTGAGCGCAAGAGGAAATTGCCAGCAAATGACCCCCGGGCCGTGGCAGTAACAGCCAGCATAGCCAAGCTTCTGGCCTGCGAAATGCTGCCATATCGAGTGGTGGAGACAAACAGCTTCAAGGGCATGATGTCAGTGGCCATCCCACGTTACGTGGTTCCCAGCCGCTACCACTTTGCGCGCTCTGCAGTGCCTGAGTTGCATGAGCACGTGGTCAGCAAAACAACCCGAAGCTTGAAGAATGCCGTTGCCTGCAAGGTCCACCTCACCACTGACACCTGGACGAGTGCGTTCGGCCAGGGTCGATACACCTCCCTTACCGCGCACTGGGTGAACCTTGTGGAGCCTGGCAGCGATTCCTCACCTGCTACGGCACGGGTGTTGCCCACGCCACAAACAGCTGCACCGCCGTCCCTCCCACTGGATAACAACAGCAGCACCTACCTCTCTGACTCCTTCTCCTCCAACGCATCTCAAAGCTGTACCTCATCCGGAAACGCTAACCCAGCAGCAGTAGGATCGTGGAAGCAGTGCAGCACAGCTGTTGGCATGCGTCAGCAAGCGTTGCCGAAGCTAATCTGCCTTGGGGATAAGCAGCACACAGGGGAGGAAATTTGGAGGGGAATAAAGGAACAGACGGATTTGTGGCTGGCACCGCTGGACCTGAAACCGGGCATGGTTGTGTGTGATAATAGGAGTAATCTCATTCGCGCTTTAAGGTTGGCTAAGCTGACACACATCCCTTGCCTGGCGCACGTGATGAACCTAGTAGTTCAGCGGTTCCTGAGGACATACCCAGGCGTGGCCGATCTTCTGTTGAAGGTGCGTCGAGTGGCCAAACATTGTAGAAATTCCAGTACTGCTTCGGGGGCACTCGCCAAGATGCAGGAGCGCTTCAATCTCCCCCACCATCGCTTGCTGTGTGATGTCCCTACGCGCTGGAATTCTACGCTGCACATGCTAGCCCGCTTTTGCGAGCAGAAGAGTGCAGTGGTCCAGTACATGACGGCGCAGTACCGAGGCGCATCCGGCCAGCTGCCAAGCTTCTGTGGATCCGATTGGGCCAACATGTTGGACCTCTGCCAAGTCCTCCAAAATTTTGAGCAATCCACGTTGCTTGTGAGCAGTGACAACTCTTCAGTCAGCATTACCATACCACTGCTGTGTTTACTGAAGAGGTCGATGTTAAAAATCAAGGAAACAGCTGTCATGATGCAACTGGGGGAATCTGAAGGAGAAAACGATCAGCGTGATGGTACCAACATCAGGCCATCAGGGAACGCTGGCCCCAGCAGCTATGACGAAGAAGAGGAGGAGGAACAGCTGGAGTTGGAGCAGGAATTTCATGCCACCACTGACGAGGTCCAGAGCGGTGCACGTTGGACTTCCACAATTCAACGCGAATGGTCAGCAGAAGCAGACCAGGAGGAAGGTGACGACTATGATGCATCACAACAACTATCACAACGCTCACAAGAGGATGATGAGGATTCTGGTAGGACTCTGGCACACATGGCTCAATTCATGCTAGACTGCATTGAACGTGACCCACGCATTGTGCGCATTCTGGACAACACCAATTACTGGGTTTATACCCTTCTGGATCCACGGTACAAACACAATGTTCCAAAACTGCTTGAAGAAAGAGTCAGACAGGTCAAAATGGATGAATACCAGCAGGCCCTTGTGGAGACTTTAGAGAGGAGATTGACATCCACCCCCTCCTCTAGCCAGTTGTACGCAGACAGACTGACTTCCGCAAACCCAGGACGACCAGGAGGGAAGCAAACAACGCAAGCCGCAGCTAGTACCCAAAAGGGAACGGTATCGGCAGTGTCCTTGGAGTGGGAAAATTTTCTGACACCCATGCAGCAGCAGCCCACTGAACAGCAAGCGTGCAGATCCACCTCCAACACCGATCGCCTGGAGAAGATGGTCAAGGACTACATGTCAGATGACGTAGCTGTGTCGAACAATCCATCTGCACCCTTCAACTATTGGGTATCGAAGCTAGACACCTGGCACGAACTGGCAATGTACGCAATAGAGGTGCTGGCTTGCCCGGCAGCCAGCGTTATGTCGGAACGCTGTTTCAGTGCTGCCGGAGGCATCATCACAGATCGGCATATCCGCCTCTCTACAGAAAATGCAGACCGTCTGACTCAAATTAAAATGAATCAATCCTGGATTGGAAATGACTACGCAACACTCCAGGACCCCAACCAAGTAACATGACCAATGAACATCTGGGATGGTGTAGCGTTTCCGGTCCCTGTTTATTGAACCTCTCATCTGTATTACATTTATGACTGCATGGCGGCAAAAAGCATTGCTGCTATATCCGCACGCTTTTTGTCCTCATGCAAGGCCTGGGTTGTTGTGTCTCAAAAACCGTGGCCTTCTCCTCCTGCGCCTGCTCCTGTTCCATCACGTCTGCTGCTGCTGGGTTAGCGTTGCCGCGTGGTCCCTGTTTATTGAACCACTTATCTTTATTACATTTATGACTGCATGGCGGTACAAAGCATGCTATCCGCACGCTTTTTGTCCTCATGCAAGGCCTGGGTTGTTGTGTCTCAAAAACCGTGGCCTTCTCCTCCTGCGCCTGCTCCTGTTCCATCACGTCTGCTGCTGCTGGGTTAGCGTTGCTGCGTGGTCCCTGTTTATTGAACCACTTATCTTTATTACATTTATGACTGCATGGCGGTAAAAAGCATGCTATCCGCACGCTTCTTGCCCTCATGCAAGGCCTGGGTTGTTGTGTCTCACAAAGCGTGGCCTTCTCCTCCTGCGCCTCCTCCTGTTCCATCACGTCTGCTGCTGCTGGGTTAGCGTTGCCGCGTGGTCCCTGTTTATTGAACCACTTATCTTTATTACATTTATGACTGCATGGCGGTACAAAGCATGCTATCCGCACGCTTCTTGCCCTCATGCAAGGCCTGGGTTGTTGTGTCTCACAAAGCGTGGCCTTCTCCTCCTGCGCCTCCTCCTGTTCCATCACGTCTGCTGCTGCTGGGTTAGCGTTGCCGCGTGGTCCCTGTTTATTGAACCACTTATCTTTATTACATTTATGACTGCATGGCGGTACAAAGCATGCTATCCGCACGCTTCTTGCCCTCATGCAAGGCCTGGGTTGTTGTGTCTCACAAAGCGTGGCCTTCTCCTCCTGCGCCTCCTCCTGTTCCATCACGTCTGCTGCTGCTGGGTTAGCGTTGCCGCGTGGTCCCTGTTTATTGAACCACTTATCTTTATTACATTTATGACTGCATGGCAGTACAAAGCATGCTATCCGCACGCTTCTTGCCCTCATGCAAGGCCTGGGTTGTTGTGTCTCACAAAGCGTGGCCTTCTCCTCCTGCGCCTCCTCCTGTTCCATCACGTCTGCTGCTGCTGGGTTAGCGTTGCCGCGTGGTCCCTGTTTATTGAACCACTTATCTTTATTACATTTATGACTGCATGGTGGTAAAAAGCATGCTATCCGCACGCTTTTTGTCCTCATGCAAGGCCTGGGTTGTTGTGTCTCACGAAGCGTGGCCTTCTCCTCCTGCGCCTCCTCCTGTTCCATCACGTGTGCTGCTGCTGGGTTAGCGTTACCGGTCCCTTTTCCTGGAACCTCTTATATGTATTACATTTATGACTGCATGCCGACAAAAAGCATGTTACCTGTGCAAAGAAAACAGACATTTCCCGCATTTAAAAGACAGTTTTCCCTTTGAAACTTTAAAATCGATTTTCTCAAAAACTATAAGCTCTTTTTGCTAATTTTTTTTTTCCTCTTGTACCCACTCCCAAGGTGCACATACCCTGTAAATTTGGGGTATGTAGCATGTAAGGAGGCTTTACAAACCACAAAAGTTCGGGTCCCCATTGACTTCCATTATGTTCGGAGTTCGGGTCGAACACCCGAACATCGCGGCCATGTTCGGCCCGAACCCGAACATCTAGATGTTCGCCCAACACTATCTAATGACAAGTAATCCGCCATGTCACGGCCACTAAACGAGGGCTGCAGAGCCCCCAAATCCCCTGGGGGGAAATCCGGCAGGCATTTCCTGAAAGGGGCAGAGCTTTCAGCTTCACGTCGTTCACAGAGAGGGGCGGGGAGAGGCGGCGATCCGTGCGGCGATTGACGTCAGGAGGGGCACAGCTACAGCTGGAAGCTCTGCCCCTTAGCGCAACAAAATCCACAACCAAGTAGGTCGTGGATATTTGCAGCCCTCGTTTAGCGGCGGGAACACGGCGGATTACTTGGCATTAGAGCACTGAAGCGAATTATAAGGTAAAATAGGCAAAATAAGTTCGCTAGGTAACATTTGCTGCATTTAACATATGTGAAATAAAGTATTTTTCACATGTCAGAGGTACCATTTGCTACATTGAATGTTTACTGCATTTTATATATGGGTTGTAACATTTACTGCAATTTAATGTGTGGAAGGTAATGTGTATTGCATTCCTGTTTGCTCCATTTCAAGTGTCGAAGGTAGTGTAACAGCCCTTGGCTTCAGTAATTATGCAGAGAGTCTCTAGACTGGTGCTTTAAAGGACTCACGAGGTGACATGTGACATGATGAGGTAGACATGCGTATGTACAGTGCCTAGTACACAAATAACTAGGCAGTGTTCCTTTTTTTCTTTCTCTGCCTGAAAAAAGTTAAAAATCAGGTATGTAATTGGCAGTTCCTGTCCGGGTCGGGACCGGGTCGGACACTAGCGTAACCCTCACTGATGAGGAATTGCAGCCATAAAACACTTTTGTGACAGTAAATGGCTTCTAAGAGCAAGAAAGAGATAAAAAAAGGTCAATAGTTCATATATTTTAGCCCTGGCATACTTTAATTAATGCGCCAATGAGAAAAGCCATGAAACAGTAAAAGCTTAAAAAGTTGATGCAAATATAAAATAAAACTGCGGGATAACTTTAAAAGTCATTTTTAGAAGGATGATGACAGATACAATTGTTTATCACAGGGTTTTTTTTCGCCTCGGATGTCCTTTAAGTTTAATTTTTAATCATTTCCATACAGTAGTTGAGCACCGTGAAAACTGCAAACAAAACATACATGGAACAGTTATCAATACAGAGCTAACAATCAACAAGATGCAATAAGCATGTGAACAGGTATTAACTGCAATGTACCTTGCTCCGCTTAACCAAGGGATGTCAAACTTTAAGAGATATTATGTCTGTTTCTTCATGAAGGCTCTGCTGCTTGGTCAGAATGCCCTGGAACACATACACACACTGAGCTGGGAGGAACTTCCTGTGTCCCAGATTGCAGTTCTCTGAAAGGGGGTTGGGCTGCACACACACACCCACACTGTTACATAACTAAACTGTGAGCAGAGCAAAGCTGTGGTCATTTACACTCCCACCAATCATGTTATTGTGAGTTCACCATAAACAAACATGATTTCAATGTATTGCAATAAGTGACCACACAAAGTTCAGTTATTGTAGGTTACTTGCTCTCTAGAAGAAGTACTAGTTTTTGAATGGGTCGTTCAATAATTGAAGGTTTTGATCTATGATCTTGCTTCACTGTTGACTTTCGATCACCTACTTGCACCTTGACACGACGGACTAACCCATCGCTTTCTTCAACAGCTTCAACCACTCGTCCCAGTGGCCACTGATTTCTAAGCAAATTGTCCTCTTTGATGATTACTATATCATTCAACTTGAGGTTACGCTGGGGTGTGTGCCACTTTTGGCGTAAGGAGAGGTTCACAAGGTATTCTTTTCTCCAGTGACTCCAGAACTGTTCAATTAAGTATTGGACTCGACGCCACCTTTTTGTGGCATACAAGTCTTCTCTCACAAATTTTCCAGGAGGTGGAAGAGCAGCTTCAGATTTCATTAAGATAAGGTGGTTTGGTGTCAATGGTTCAGGTGACTTAGGGTCATTGATTCCATCTACAGTTAATGGGCGACTGTTAACAATAGCCATTGCTTCATAGAAAAGTGTTCGTAAAGAGTTATCATCAAGTCTGCCTGGACATTGAGCAAGTGTAGCATTCAGCACACCTCGAACAGTTCGAATTTGGCGTTCCCAGACGCCACCTGCATGGCTAGCTGAAGGAGCATTGAAGATAAATTCACACTGCCTTTCAGTTAGGAAATGTTCAAGTGCATTGGTATCACACTGTTTAAGTGCCACTCTGAGCTCATTCTTGGCTCCCACAAAATTAGAACCTTGATCACAGTGAAGTTGACGAACAGCTCCTCTAAGACTGATGAAGCATCTTAAGGCATTGATAAATGCATCTGTTGACAGATCTTCAAGCATTTCTATGTGAATTGCCCGGGAAGAGAAGCATGTAAAGATAAGCCCATATCTTTTGTATTCCTTGCGTGCTCTTTTGATTAGAAAAGGACCGAAACAGTCCATGCCACAATACATGAAAGGAGCTGAGACTTCTACACGTTCTTTAGGAAGATCAGCCATTTTTTGCCGTTCTGTAGGTCGTCTGAGTTTTCTGCAAAACACACAATTATGTATCAACTTGGCAATAGACTTGCTCCCACCAATAACCCAAAATCCATTTGCTCTGAGTTCCATTAGGGTTTGGTTTCGGCCCTGGTGGCAGATTTTATTGTGGTAATGGGACAAGATCAACTTGGTGATATGATGATCCTTTGGGAGGATGATTGGGTGTTTAACTTCTTGACTGAGTGATGAGTTCTTTAATCTTCCACCAACACAAATGAGTCCTCTGATAATAACTGGGTCAAGGCAATAGAGAGAACTTGAGCTTGAAACACCATTGCCTGTTTGAAGCTTCCTTATCTCCGGAGAGAAGGCTTGTTGTTGAATGAGCTTAATTAAGACTTCTGCGGCTCTTTCACGTTCTACAACAGTCACAAGTTCTGAGTAATTTTGTTGTTTGGATCGCAGTCTCAAGATTCTTGCAACGACTTTAAGGAGTGTTGTCCAAGATGAGAATGTACTCAGTTGAGTAAGAAAATCAACGTGACCAGTGGCTCTTGTTGTAAATACATGAACTGGTCTAACTTCAGGATCACCGACAAGCAGGTCAGCACAGGGATAAGGTGTAGGGTGTACTTCTTGTTCCCACAGAAATTTGGGTCCTGATAACCAGGTTGAAGTTAAGATATCTGATACCTGAAGACCTCTAGAGGCGTGATCAGCTGGATTCTCTGTTGTGTCGATGTAATGCCATTGACTAGGATCTGTGGATTCTCTTATAAACTGGACACGATTTGCGACAAATACGTGGAACCTTCGGGCTTCATTTTTTAGGTATGCTAAAACAACTTGTGAGTCTGTCCAGAAAATTTCTTTATCGATCTTCATTTCCAGGTCAGCTTTTAGCATAACACTAATCCTAGCAGCAACCACAGCAGCTGAAAGTTCTAGTCGTGGAATGCTTGTAACCTTTGTAGGGGCAACTCTTGCTTTAGCCATCACTAAACTGCAATGAACTTCATTTTCTTAATTTTTGTACCTGAGATATGAACAAGCACCATAGCCCTCACTGCTTGCATCTGAGAAATGATGTAGTTCTGTTCTGACAATGTTTTTGAAGTTCTGAGGATGATAGCATAAGGGTATTGTAATTTCCTTGAGATATTGGAGGCTATTCTTCCACTTCTCCCACCGTGGGCGCAAGTCATCTGGAAGCAAATCATCCCATCCAATGCTTCTTCTACACATCTCTTGCAGGATACACTTTCCACTTAAAGTGAATGGAGCAATAAATCCAAGAGGATCATACACAGAAGCAATTACAGACAGGATACCACGACGTGTTGGAGGCTTGCCTTGCAGTTCAACCTTAAAGGTGAAAGTGTCATTTTCTACTAACCACTGAATTCCAAAAACACGTTCTGCTGACACATCTAAGTTTAAGTTGAGAGCCTTAGGGATAGTTGTTCTTTCTGAGGTATTCACATAGTCAAGGACTTCCTTTGAATTTGAGTTGAATTTGTGGAGATGGAGACCTCCCTTTTTGCACAGTTCTTGAGTTTCTACAATCAGTGTTCTGGCTTCTTCAACAGACGAGATGCTGACCAAACCATCGTCTACATAGAAGTTCCTTTCAATAAAAGATGATGCCAAAGGATAATTGGCCCTATATTGCTGCGCAAGATACTTAAGTCCAAAATTGGAGCACCCAGGGGATGAAGCTGCACCAAATAGGTGCACTGTCATTCTGTATTCTCGAGGTTCTTTCTCTAGATCTCCATCTGCCCACCATAAGAATTTCAGGTAGTTACGCATTTCAGGTGTGACGAAGAACTGGTGGAACATTCTTTCAATATCACAGGTTACTGCTATGGATTCCTTTCTAAAACGACAAAGAACTCCCACAAGTGGATTAATGAGATCAGGTCCTGTCAATAAAGTGTCATTGAGAGAAATACCATGGAATTTTGCTGAACAGTCAAACACAACTCGAAGCTTGTCTGGTTTCTTAGGATGGTACACGCCATGGTGAGGAATATACCAGTGAGTCTCTCCCTCAGATATGACTGGTGCTATTTCAGCTTTGCCGCTGTTGATCATTTCTTCCATGAAGTTTTTGTAGTGATGAAAGTACTGTTGGTTGGCCTTTAGCCTTCTTTGTAAATACTGCAATCGAACAGTAGCCAGTTTCTTGTTGTTAGGTAATACTGGTAAACCGTTTCCCTTGAAAGGAAGAGGCATTTCATAATAGTGTCCATTTTCCTTCTGTTTTATGTTTTCATGAAGTAGACGTAGGAAAATGATATCTTCTTGGGATACATACTTGTTTTCAGTACTTCTTTCATTGAAGTCTGCTTCAAGGGTTTTTAGGATGTCAGAGGTAGACGGTACAGGTACTTCCTTTGTCACCACTCGATGTACAAAGCTTTGGCCTCCCTGACGATCCAAGTGAGGGTTAGATGAACCTATTATACTCCAGCCGAGCTCAGTTCTTTGTGCAAATGGTTCATTTTCATGGCCTGTAATGACCTCTAATGGGGCTAGAGCAGATGGGCAGTTGTATCCGATCAACATTCCAACTTCACAGCTTTGGAGAGGTGGTAACTTATCCGCTAAGTGTCTAAGGTGAGGCCACTGCAGCACTGTTTTGTCAGTTGGGATGTAGGACTTGTCAATAGGAATGAAGTCACGAGTGTAAGCTTGCTGTAACCTGATGCTGTTTCCAGAGTAGAGTCCTCGAATTTGTAAGCTCTGAACTTTTTTACTGGTTATAACTGTATCAACAGCGGACATTGTACTTCGTTTTAGCTGAACAGGTTGAGCATTCACATTTAACTCTGTAGCAAGATCTTCTAAAATAAATGTGGAGTCACTTTGTGTGTCCAGCAATGCATATGTCAGAATCTCTCTATGAGGCCTTTCTACTGAGGATACAAAAACTGGAACAATACTAGATGTGGTGGTGACGCACTGCTTCAGTACATGGGACGTTACCTTGTGGAATATATGGCTCGCAGGGTCCTCTGTAAGGGCGGAATCCTCTTTAGATACTTCCATAGACCTTTCAGGTTTTTCTTCATGCAGGCAGGTTGGATGTCGTCGGCCACATGTGTTGCAAGTGTGTCGCCTTCTGCAGTTTTTGCTAATATGTCCCTTTCTTAGACACCCAAAACATATATGATTTTCAAGGATGAAAGTTTTCTTGTCTTCAATGGTTTTTGCTCCAAAGATTGGGCATACAGCAAAACTGTGTTCCTCGTTTACACAAATAGAACAAGGTAGTTTCAAATTTGAGTCAAACATATCTTTTCCTTTGAGGGTGTCAGTCTTAATTTCAACACTTGTGTTAAAGACATTGGCTTTCTTAGATGATCTTTCCTCTGTAGTCCTGAGGTTCATCATAAGAGGGGAGGCTATAGGATTGCAGGATACCCTTGCTTCCATTTGCATGAACTCTGTGAAACGTGCAAAACTAGGATACTCTCCTGATGCATCCATTTTCTTTGTGACAACTCTGCTCCACCTATGTACAATCCACTCAGGTAATTTCTTGAGCAGTTTGTGATTTTCCTCACAATCGTTTAAAATAGCCAGACCTTTTACATGGGGAATAGCCTCAAGACAGCTGTGCAGGAAGTCTGCAAACTCTCTGATTGCCAGGGGATCATGTGCACTAAGCTTGGGCCATTTCATTAGCTTGTCTCGAAATGCCTTTTGTACAATAAATGGATTTCCATACCTTTCTTGCAAAACTTTCAGTGCGCTCTGGTATGCTTCCTCTGAGTTCCTATAGAAATGTCCTTCCACAGCTTTACGCGCTTCTCCAGCAAGGTACCGTTTTAGATAAAGCATCTTTTCACAAGCAGGGATGGGTCTTTGATCAATCTGAGCCATGAATGATATCTTCCAATCTATGAACCTTAAAGGATCACCTGTAAATGTAGTTAATTCAGGAGGAGATAGACGATTTATTGTCAGTGCACTTGCAAGTGCCTGGGCAAGGCTGGATGATTCTGCAGATGGTGGAAGGCTGGGAGGGTTTTTCTGAGGTTGGAAGGAAACAAAGAAGTTTGAATTCAGTACTCTGGCAGGAAAAGTCATCCTCATCCTTATAACAGTCAGGGTTTACTTGAAAATTGCTGTAGGCCTTAACCATACCTCCCAACATTTTAAGTGTCGAAAGCGGGACACTTAGGCCACGCCCCTGGCCACGCCCCAACTCCCTAGCCACGCCCACTATTTAATTTTATTTATTTTTTAAATTTATTTTTTATTAAAATTTTTTAATTAATTACTCCTGAAAGGGAGGGTGCCAGTGGGAGGGGGAGGAGGGTGGTGAGGGTGGCCGAGGGGGGGGAAAAGAAAACCCGATCGAGGCACCAGCCCGGGGATGCGTATGCGGCATGGATGCCGCATGGACGCTATTAAGCTTCTCCCTCCCTCCCTCCTAATGTGCCCCCAGTGTCCCCTTATGTGATTAATTAGGGGGGTTGTCAGTGGAGGGGGGGAGAATGCCCGTCACCGTGGGTGGGGAGGAGGGTGCCACTTTTAGGTGGGGGGGGGGCGCCTGGGCAGAGAATGGAGGCGGAAAAACTGATCGAGGCTCCAGCCGCGGTACTGAGGGATGCGGGAGCCCGGCTTCAATACTTCCTCCCTCCCTCTGTGAATGCCCCCTAATGTATGTCCGTGTGCCCCCCTCTCCACCCCTCCCTATAGGCAGAGTGAGCGCAGCGGAGCGGGCAGTCGGGTCCTCTTACCGCTGGCTGATGCACGCGTACTGTCTCTATCCGACCTCCATGTGCTTCCTGTGACGTCATAGTAAACAGGAAGCACATGGAGGTCGGATGCCAGAGACAGTACGCGTGCATCAGCCAGCGGTAAGAGGACCCGACTGCCCGCTCCGCTGCGCTCACTCTGCCTATAGGGAGGGGAGGAGAGGGGGGCACACGGACATACATTAGGGGGCATTCACAGAGGGAGGGAGGGAGGAAGTATTGAAGCCGGGCTCCCGCATCCCTCAGTACCGCGGCTGGAGCCTCGATCAGTTTTTCCGCCTCTATTCTCTGCCAGCCGTCGGGATTCGAGAGGGGGGGCCCGGGATAGCGGGAGGGCCCCCCCAAATCGGGAGAATCCCGACGAAAACGGGACGGTTGGGGGGTATGCCTTAACTCTGGCTGCTGCTATTCTGACTTCTTTATCTGTATGTAGCTGCTGAAGCTTTGTTTTCTCTTCCTGCAGCTTTAACTGAAACTCTGCAAACAATTTTGCCTCCTTTAGTTTCCATTCGCTCTCCAGTTTGTGAAGTATTGCTTCCTGAGTCTGAATTTCCTCCATAGCCTTGGCTTGTTCTACTTTAGCTGCAAGCTCTGCTTCTGCATCCACTTGTTTGCTTGAGACCTTGGAGCTGGCATTAGAGTGGACTTCTGATGTTTGTGATGGTTCTGAGTATACTGTTTCTGTGTTTGTATGTCCAAAAACAGATCCATATTCATCTTTGTTTAATATCATCCTTACTCTGTCTTTCTCTAGCCGATCATTATAAGTTGCATTATTAGTCTCTAGTCGCTTACCTACAAGCTCACACATTTCTGCAGTCAGAATCACACAGGCATCCATTTTCTTTACAATATCAGGGGTAGTAGAGCGGCTGCGTGTAAGGGATTCATAATGCTGGCAGACCTTGCAATATCTGCTCTGAATTTCATGCTTTATTGTGTGGAGATCCTCTGGTAAACAGAATGATTTTAGTCTAGTCCTTGTCTCTTTTGCTATCTGCATCCAGGAGTCATATGCTTTGTTAAATGCACTCTCATGTTTCATAACTTCCTGGTCATGTAATTCCTGTCCCTTCTCTGTGAGAATTCTCTCCCTGGAGCTGCATCTGACCTGTGCAGTCTTCTCTGATTCCTCTGCAGCTGACAACATTCTTAATATCTCATGCAGCTAAATGCAAATCAGTTACTTATCTTCAGGTGCTTTTTATATGCAGACTCAGATGTAGCGACAAGTTTTCACTGTAACAGCCCTTGGCTTCAGTAATTATGCAGAGAGTCTCTAGACTGGTGCTTTAAGTTTAATTTTTAATCATTTCCATACAGTAGTTGAGCACCGTGAAAACTGCAAACAAAACATACATGGAACAGTTATCAATACAGAGCTAACAATCAACAAGATGCAATAAGCATGTGAACAGGTATTAACTGCAATGTACCTTGCTCCGCTTAACCAAGGGATGTCAAACTTTAAAGAGAAACTCCAACCAAGAATTGAACTTTATCCCAATCAGTAGCTGATACACCCTTTTACATGAGAAATAGAATGATTTTCACAAACAGACCATCAGGGGGCGCTGTGTGACTAATTTTGTGCTGAAACCCCTCCCACAAGAGGCTCTGAATACCGCGGTACTCTGGGCAAACTGCCACAATGTAACAATGTTCACAGACAGGAAATGGTTGTTTAAAGCTGTCTGTAACAGCCAGAGCAGCTAGAAACAGCTACATAACTTGCCCACAGTAACAATGTCACCATGTAATACATGTCAGAATGTGAATCTGGGAGAGGAAAGATTTTACAATGAGCAAACACTGACTAAATCATTTATACATAATTATGGTAAAAAATGAAGCACTTTTTTTACTACATTATTTTCACTGGAGTTTCTCTTTAAGAGGTATTATGTCTGTTTCTTCATGAAGGCTCTGCTGCTTGGTCAGAATGCCCTGGAACACACATACACACACTGAGCTGGGAGGAACTTCCTGTGTCCCAGATTGCAGTTCTCTGAAAGGGGGTTGGGCTGCACACACACACCCACACTGTTACATAACTAAACTGTGTGCAGAGCAAAGCTGTGGTCATTTACAGGTAGCGGTTGTTGCATTTCTATTGTCAGAGGTAGCGGTTGTTGCATTTCTATTGTCAAAGGTAGCGGTTGTTGCATTTCAAATGTCGGAGGTAGCGGTTGTTGCGGTTCAAATATTGGAGGTAATGGGGGTGGAATTTCAAGTGTCGGAGGTAGCAGTGGTTGCATTTAAAGTGTTGGAGGTAGTGGTTGTTGCATTTCAACTGGTAGGGGAAAATTTTTTTGCATGTCATGTGTCAGAGTTAACGGTTGCTACATTTATTATTTGATGGTCATAATGGCTGTATTTGGTACTTTAAAGTCTTTGTTGGCATTTCGGTAACTCTGGCCCACTGCCTCAGTTACACAGCTACATTAGTTAGCTCTGTCACATTAGTTAGCCCCACCCCCACCATGTTATGGCCACTCCCACCATGTTATGGCCACGCCCATTTTTCGCCGCGGCCACCCCGTCCCAGGTTGAGCCATCAGAAATCTGGTCACTGTAAAGTATGCAGCAGATCAAGTATTTCTTACATTATTGTAAGATCTGAAAGATTAGCTTCATGCTTGTTTCTGGCATTATTAAGACACTACTGCATCCTAACAGACCAGCAGGACTGCCAGGCAACTGGTATTGTATAAAAGGAAATAAATATTGCAGCCTCCATATATTTCTCACTTCAGTTGTCCTTTAAATGTGCATAAGGTCCCTAGTGGTCTCATACCTGTACAGAGGATGAAAAGGTAGCACCTAGTTCTCTTAAGAAATATAAAAATTGGGCTTCAGATCAGTGGACAAACTAATATGAAGAGTACAAAAATTGTCATACTTTATTCGGCGATTATGATGTTTCTGCATGCAAAGAGATTTCAGACTAGGGCTTGTTGGAAATCTGATTGGGGCTGCACTCCTATTCAAGCACGAGTGCACTGCGCCTGCACAAGTACTGCCGTGCCTGTACAGTAAGCCAAGGTCACTCATACAAGAGTTGCTCTATGCTACTGCATAAACGCGGATGCACTCTTGTTCGAAGTGGACTGGATCTCCTGGATGTTTCCAGTGTGAGAGGATGGATTGTAGACCCGGGAATCCTCAATAGGATTCTAAAGTTTGCCTCTTCTTAGGTAAGTATTTCTTTTTCAAACCGAGCTTCTGCTTGGGTTCACTTTAACCTCCCTGGCGGTATGCAGATGCAGTGGCTCCCTCCGCGGGAGGGTTTTTTTTTTTTTATAAAAAATGTTTTCTATTTGTTAGCTAGCACTAGGCTAGCTAACTATGTGTCCCAATTGCCCCGGCACCTCTCTGACCCCCCCAATCGACGCCGGCAATATTTACCCGTCCGCGATCCCGCGAGAGCCGCAGCTTCACCAATGAGCTTCACTGTCGCTATGGCGACAATCGGACATGATGTCATCGACGTCATGCGCAGTCCCGATCCTCCCCATAGCGAAGCCTGGAGCAGATTGGGAGGCTGCGCCATCGCGGGATCCCTGAGGTGTATGTATACCGGCGGTGATCGTGGGCGATCGGTGGGGACCGGAGGGACTTTGGGCACATGGTTAGCAAGCGAAGTGCTAGCTTAACCATATAATACACTTTATTTTAAAAAATCCTCCCGGGGCCATGTGATCCCCTGCAGCGGCTAGCCCAACACTGTATCGGGCTTACCGACAGGAAGGTTAATACTGCATGACCAGTAATATGCAATCCAGCGGATAATGTTTGTGCATAGTATAGAGAATGGTCAATGATTTGGAACAGATTCGATATATGTTGATTCTAGGAGCATGTACAAGGATAGTGTTGGTGTTTGAATTCGGCATAGTGAATCTGAAACACCCAATTACCGCTGTTCAGCCCCGAACAAGTGGACAGGGCCAGGAGGAGATCACTGACTTCAGTGACTTGCGTGTCACATTTCACATGACTTTAAGGCAGGGAACACACTTGTCTTTCATTTTTCTGCTTGCGTTTTCCTGTATACTTTTTCTGCACATCAAGTGTGTTTCTATGCAGGAAAACGCGCGCGTTTTTTCCCAGCAGCTGATGTAGTGGATAGAGAAAACTGCCAAAATGTGCAGAATCATGATGCAGAATGTCAGTTTTTTTTCTGCACGCGAACAACATATTAAGTGTGCACTAGCCCATTGATTAACCACTTGAGGACCCACCCTTTACCCCCCCTTAAGGACCAGCGCTGTTTTAGCTGATCTGTGCTGGGTGGGCTGTGCAGCCCCCAGCACAGATCAAGCACCAAGCAGAGCGACCAGATTGCCCCCCTTTTTTCCCCACTCGGGGGATGATATGCTGGGGGGGTCTGATCGCTCCTGCCTGCCTGGGTGTTGCGGGGGGGCACCTCAAAGCCCCCCTCCGCGGCGAAATTCCCCCCTCCCTCTCCTCCCTCCCTTCCCCGGAGATCCAAGGCTGCACAGGAACGGATCTGTCCTGTGCAGCCTCTAACAGGCTCCTGCCTGTCATGTGACAGCGATCCCCGGCCGCTGATTGGCCGGGGATCGCTGATCTGGTACAACGCTACTACTGTTAGCAGCGTTGTAAAAATGTAAACAAAGCGGATTATTTCCGCTTGTGTTTACATTTAGCCTGCGAGCCACGATCGGCGGCCCGCAGGCTATTCACGGAGCCCCCCGCCATAAATTGACAGGAAGCAGCCGCTCGCACGAGCGGCTGCTTCCTGATTAATTAGCCTGCAGGCGGTGGTCCTGCAGCTGCCACTTTGCCGGCGCGCGGTATGAGTGCACGGTCGGCAAGTGGTTAACATGAGTTCTCAGTTTTTCTGTGCAGAAAACGCGCACGAAAACAGTCAAGTGTGTTCCCTGCCTGATAATTCCTCGGGGTACTTACGCCGTCCGGTAAGTCTAGTGGATGGGTTTGTAGGCTAGACACAGTATCTTGAAGCTGAGTCTAAAGCAATCTGCACATAAATATATGCTCTCACAAGATTTTGTCTCTTGCTGGTGGAAGCCTGGAAGGTTATTTTTTTTTTTTATTAGCTGTTGTATTTCATCTGTTCTGTCAACCTACCATGGTAAAAGCAAACAAAAGCCCCCCAAAATGACATCAAGAGCTATGTGGTATCATAGCCAAATGGAGCATCTGGAGTTTCCAGACTTAGCAGTATATTATTATTATTATTTAGTATTTATATAGCACTGACATCTTCCGCAGCGCTGTACAGAGTGTATTCTCGCCACTTAACTGTCCCTCTGAGGGGCTCACAATCTAATCCCTACCATAGTCCTACTGTCTATGTATGTATTGTGTATGTATCGTAGTCTAAGGCCAATTTAGGGGGAAGCCAATTAACGTATCTGTATGTTTATGGGATATGGGAGGAAAACGGAGTACCAGGAGGAAACCCATACAGACACGGGGAGAACATACAAACTCCTTGCAAATGTTGACCTGGCTGGGATTCGAACCGGGGACCCAGCATTGCAAGGCAAGAGCGCTAACCATCAAGGCTCATTTTATAGATTTATGCCTTTTACATTATCAGAATTAACTCTCAGCTCAGCTTTTTGTAACAAGGCATTCTCTAAAGCAGGAAGCTGGTCCTCATGACTTTGGTGTGATACCACATGAGGAAGAGATGGAGATAATTTGGTGTAATGGAAGATTGCATTCACTTCACTCTGATGAGTTGTGAATGTCTGATTAAATTGTTTTGACAGCAAATTATTTATATTGGCCGTTTAACTTTCAGCTCTCAGCCAGAATCCTGATTACAAAACTTTCAAAGGACAACTTTCAACTGCATTCATGGTGGCCTTAACTCTTCCTCAGAATCAGGCAATAGACTAAGCTGACACACACACACATATTATATATACATACATATATACATACATACATACATACATACATACATACATACATACACACACACACACACACAGTGGGATGCGAAAGTTTGGGCAACCTTGTTAATCGTCATGATTTTCCTGTATAAATCGTTGGTTGTTACGATAACAAATGTCAGTTAACCACCCAGCCGCCGGTGGTTTTTTTTTTACCTAATTTTTTTTTATCATGTAGCTAGCCTAGCGCTAGCTACATGATTCCCCCCTCCCTGCGGCATCCCTCCCACCCCTCCAATCGCCGCCGGCGATCATACCCAACAGGAAATCCCGTTCTGAACTGAACAATGTTCTGGAATGGCCATCTCAGTCCCCAGACCTGAATATAATTGAAAATCTATGGTGTGAGTTAAAGAAAGCTGTCCATGCTCGGAAGCCATCAAACCTGAATGAACTAGAGATGTTTTGTAAAGAGGAACAATTATTGCACGCTTTCTGTAAATCCAATAAGCTTCATTTCACACCTCAAATAACACTGTGTTTGCTATATGAGTGTGTGTGTGTGTGTGTGTGTTTCCTATATGAGTGTGTGTGTGTGTGTGTTTCCTATATGAGTGTTTGTGTTTCCTATATGAGTGTGTGTGTGTGTGTGTGCGTTTCCTATATGAGTGTGTGTGTGTGTTTCCTATATGAGTGTGTGTGTGTGTGTTTCCTATATGAGTGTGTGTGTGTGTGTTTCCTATATGAGTGTGTGTTTCCTATATGAGTGTGTGTAAGTGTGTGTTTCCTATATGAGTGTGTGTGTGTTTCCGTTTCCTATATGAGTGTGTGTGTGTGTGTGTGTGTGTGTGTGTGTGTGTGTGTGTGTGTGTGTGTGTTTCCTATAGGTGTGTGTGTGTGTGTGTGTGTGTGTGTGTTTCCTATATGAGTGTGTGTGTGTGTGTGTGTGTGTGTGTGTGTGTGTGTGTGTGTGTGTTTCCTATATGAGTGTGTGTGTGTGTGTGTGCTTCCTATATGAGTGTGTGTGTGTGTTTCCTATATGAGTGTGTGTGTGTGTGTTTCCTATATGAGTGTGTGTGTGTGTGTGTGTGTGTGTGTGTGTGTGTTTCCTATATGAGTGTGTGTGTGTGTGTGTGTGTGTGTGTGTGCGTGTGCGTGTGTTAAATATTTTTTTTTTTTATTATTAATAACATATACAGCACTTAACCACTTCCCAACCACTTTTTTTCCCTTAAAGGGAACCTTAACAGAGTGATATGGATGTTTCCTGTTAAACAATACCAGTTGACTGGCAGTCCAGCTGATCTCTGTGACTGCAATAGTGGCTGAATCACACCCTGAAACAAGCATGCAGCTAATCCAGTCTGACTTCAGTCAGAGCACCTGATCTGCATGCTTGTTCAGGGGCTGTGGCTAAAAGTATTAGAGACACAGGATCAGCAGGCGATTCAGGCTACTTGTATTATTTTAAAAGGAAAAATCAATATCCTTCTCAGTTTAGGTTCCCTTTAAAGCGAACCAGAGACGACGCACCCTCATGTATTTTACTACTTTTAACAGTGAGAACATGACAGTAAACGCCTACTCTGCTCTCGGTTTCATTCTTCTCTGCTCAATTTGCCTGTTATCAGCTGTGATAAGGCGGGCTAGCAAAAAAGGGCGCACAGGGATAGTGGACAAAAAGGGCGCCGCCATAGACTGCAATGCAAAATATCGGCTATTCGGCGCCCGACAGGAAAAAAGGGCGCCCGAGAAATAGCGTTTTACAGGGATCGTGTTAACAAAAGGCTCCGTTTACAGGATAAAGTTTATAACAAATATCGTTTACAAGTTCGTTTTGACTTTGTATTATACTTATTTTTTCGTTTGTAAATTTCGCTTATATGAGTTTTAACTAGTTTTTTCGTTTTAAAATTACGCTTACAAACCTATTACAACTAAAGTTTCATTTACACTTCTTTTTGCATTTAAAATTCGTTTTCATATGTATAATGCTTAAATAACGTTTCTCAACCTGATTGTATTAGAAATACATCGCTTTTGGTATTAACTTTGTTTTTACTTTTATAATGCGTTGATTATAGTTACTAAAATATCGCTTTAAATATTACTGTTATTTTAAGATTTCTAATGCATAAGTGATTTTAAGGTTATCTATTGTATTGTATGTGTATATATATTATATATACCTTTTTCTACTTCTAATATTATTAATGTATACGTGATTTTAAGGCTACCTATTCCATGACAAATATATACATTATTTTATTCATGTTATTTGGAGCGAAGTATTTTAAGGATTAAATATATTATTGTTTATATGTGTTTAGGGTGTTTGTGCAGTGGGGATGGTTAGGTTTAGGCATTACTAGGGGGTCTAGGGGTTAGGGATAGGTACAGGGAGGGTTAGGCATAGTTACAGTGCAATATACACACCAACAGGGGGGTGGTTAGGTTTAGGCACCACCAGGGGGGTCTTAGGTTTAGGCACCACCAGGGGGGTCTTAGGTTTAGGCACCAACAGGGGGGTCTTAGGTTTAGGCACCAACAGGGGGGTCTTAGGTTTAGGCACCACCAGGGGGGTCTTAGGTTTAGGCACCAACAGGGGGGTCTTAGGTTTAGGCACCAACAGGGGGTCTTAGGTTTAGGCACCACCAGGGGGGTCTTAGGTTTAGGCACCACCAGGGGGGTCTTAGGTTTAGGCACCAACAGGGGGGTCTAGGGGTTAGGGATAGGTACAGGGAGGGCTCTGTGTGAGAGTAAGGTTAGGTATAGTTATAGTACAATATATGTCATATATACAATTTATTAAATTATGTGTATTTACACAAAAGGGGGGTCTAGGTGAGAGGGATAGGGATAAGGAGATATATCTGTGACCCTAAAGTTAGGTATAATTGTAGTAAAATACCTGTAAAACCTACCATTCTAATACTATGCTTAATACACGTGTAAATACCGTTTTTTTTTCTATAGAAGCTATTTGACGTTTTATTTCAGAATTAGTTTACTGTTATAGACGGTATTTTGCCATTTCATTTCCGTTTATTTAACTTATTTAGCACTAAATTATCGTTTATAACATATTAAACGAAAATATGGTTTTGCATTCAAACGTACAATTTCGGCTACACCCCGCGCCCTTTTTTCCACGCGCCCTTTTTTGATAGACGTGTGATAAGGATCCCCGACTGAGCATTCAGTCTAGGTTTCACCTGGAATCATTATAGCTGAGTCAGTCTTCTGTGAAGTCTTTTCAAGCCCAAGCCTGCCCCCTCCTGGCTCAGCTTTCCTGCTTTGCATACTCAGAGCTCTGATGACATGGGAAGGGGCTGCTCTGCTGAGAAAGAAGCTCTGAAACAACAGACAAGTGTGGCTGTTTTGTGATCTGTGTGCACTGTGCAGTTATCTGTGCAGTTTCATTCCTATGAGAGACACTTCCTACAAGCAGCAACACAGCATACCAGAATAATAAAGTTGAAAGCACACAGATGAAGGCTGCAGCAGCAACCCTGCTTGTCTATAGTTTCATAGAGCCTAGACAGCACAACAACCAGAAGGGATATGAGCTGGCGGCCATATTGGATTTTTCCTGGCACAATAATGGATAAAAAAAACTTTCAAAAAGGCACAACAGAGCGGTAAAATTATCAGGTAGAGCATTTGTTCTATACAAGCTATCGACTGATATGTTTATTTTGTGTGAAACGTTCATCTTTCACTCCCTTTAAAAACAGTGCAATTTTCACATCATATTCCTCCTATTCATTCGCCAATAACTTTATTGCTACATATCACACTGAAATGATCTATATATTGCTTTTTTCAACACAAATTAGGCTTTCTTTGGGTGGTACTTTTTTCTAAGAATTATTTTATTTTGTAGGATTTTAAAGAGAATAAGAAAAAAAAATGAAAAAAAAGTATTATTTCTTAGTTTTCAGCCATTATAGTTTTAAAATAAAATGTGCTATTGAAATTAATTAAAATAAATGTTCTATTGCAGAGAACACACACATTTTGTTTGCCGTGGTTATTACAACATTTAAATTATGTTCTTAGTACAATGTACGGTGATCAGGGTCAGATTGGTATCTTTTAGTGCCCTGGGCCAACTGTCAATAACCCCCCTCCCTTTTATGCATGAAAAATATTATACACAAGACAAGACAAGACAAATAACATTTATATTGCGCTTTTCTCCTTGCGGACTCAAAGCGCCAGAGCAGAGTAGCAGCCACTATGGCGCGCTCTATTGGCAGTAGCAGTGTAAGGGAGACTTGCCAAAGGTCTCCTACTGAATTAGTGCTGGCTTACTGAACAGGCAGAGCAGAGATTCGAACCCTGGTCTCCTGTGTCAGAGGCAGAGCCCTTAACCATTACACCATCAGCCAACTGCACCTCCCCCCCCCCACACACACACCCCATACTTGCTGCCCAGGCCTGTGATGGCAATCTTGATTCTTTGGAGCTCTCCTGGCCTTCAGACAGATTCTCTCACTCAGCATGTGCATAGATGGAGCATGGGGGAAAGAGTCAACCTTTCTAAATAACAGCGGGGTGAGCTACAAACTGGATGGCTGCTGCCTGCTGGAAAGCCCATTTCAGATGGTATGGCACCCCAGACAAGTCGATCTGCTAATGTGGTAGGACATTATGGCTGGTACACAGAGCCGGGACAAGGTCCTCCAGCACCCAAGGCTGAGACACCAAAGTGCGCCCCTCCATCCCTCCCACCCCAGCCGTCACACACTGATTGCTATTAGACTAAGAGGCGCCACAGGGCCCACAACCTCCACAACACCTTAATCTCTAGTTATCTGCCTTGCAGTCACTGCCATGTATCCCCTTTTCTTATTTCTTTCTGCTTCAAACACAATTAGGAATGTCAGCTGAATGAATTCTGCGCCCCCTCCTACACTGCACCCTGAGGCTGGAGCCTCTCCAGCCTATGCCTCGGCCCGGCCCTGCTGGTACATGCAACTTCCAGTCAGATCGATGGGTCGAACCGATAATTTCCAACATGTCTGATCTGCTCCAGATTGATATTGGAATACATTTTCAGATCATTACTGTACAAAATAGATTACGTTATCAACAGGGAGCAGATCGGACGTGTCAGAAATAATTGATTCAACTCATCGATCTGTCGGGAAGTTGCAGCCTGTGTACCAGCCATCAGACTATGGTAAGGGTTAGATTGTTAGCTCCTCTGAGGACAGTCAGTGGCATGACTCTGCAAAGGGCTACATAAGATGTCAACACTATATTACGTGTCAGAGTGCTGCGAAATAGCACAAACACGGTCAGGCACAACTTTTTCTGCCGATGCGCGAGCAATTTTACTACAGCGCAGACGCAGTGCGTCTGCACTTCAAGGGTCTCCGCGCTTGATCGGCTTGGCACTGGAGGACAAGGAAAGCCTCTTTAGGATCCAGAGGCTTCCTCCTCCTGATGTTAGTATCCAAATGTGCCTCTCACAAGCCTCATAGGTTTGTTCTAAATACGTTAGATAGAGAAAGAGCGGAAGATAGACGTAGCCTACTTCTAGGGAGAGATAGGGGGAGAACGAAAGAATGGAGAAAAAGAGGTGAAGGGCAATATAGGGGAGGACAGGGAAGAGAGAACACAAGTAGGGAGGATTACAAAAAGTACAAGAGAGAGGACAGTTATGGCAAAAAAAGAGGGTAGCAAAGGGAAAGGAGAGTGAGAGAGGAAAATAATGACACAGAGTAGAGCAAAGGAGAGGCAGTGGTACAGAAGAGGGGGTGGGTGACAGAGTGAGAGGAGATATTAGGGCAGTTTCCTAGCTGTTGCTACATGTTTCCTTCCCCCCCCCCAAACACAAAATTGAGATGAAAGGGGAGACAGGAAGGAAGAGAAGCAAAAGAGAAGGATGTGACAGATTAGAAGGAATGAAAACAGAGAGAAAACAAGATAGGATAGGAAAAGAGAGGGAGTGTGTGGAGAAAAGGAGACTTTTCACATAGAGACAGAATAGGTAATAAATCAGCCAAGCTGAGACAAAGCATTCAGTTGCAGCTGGCAAGTCAGCTATGGACAGTGTATTGCAGCTGCCTGTTTGTTTACTTACTTGTAGGCTGGTCATGTAAAGTGTGAAACCTCCGTCCCCATAGCTCCCTAGACACGCATCCCTGGATGGGCGCCCATGTACTAATCAACCTTGTTAAAAGCTTACCAGCAATGATTGCTGATGAGCTTCTCTGCTGCCTGAGACTAGCCACCCGTGCACAGTACCCTCAGCCCCTGCTGCCAGGATCTTTCATCTTTGTATAACATAACAAACAGTCTTCCTTGCTGCCACAAGTCACTAGCCACATCCAGCCAATGAAAAATCATAGAGCTGGCAAAGCCACTCCCCCTAAGCTGCTCTATTGGTTTCCTCTAAGCATCTGAGCGCAGCGATTGGTTGCTGCTGTGCTCTGCCATTTGCAATGCCGGAGGAGAGCAACTCTGTCCGCAGTTGGATGGACTTGGAGACATCTTCAATTAGGCAGCACAGGTCAGGTGCAGCACGAGTCTAGCCTGTCCGCAGCCGCCCGCTGCCAGCCAATGCCTGATGCAAATTTTGAATGCAGAGTGGCCGGGGATGGAACGGACTCTGCTGCGGGGATGTGTTTGAGGAAGGAGGGGGAGAGGTGACTCAGGCAAGCAGAGGAGTCAGGGGGAGGAGGAGAGAGAACGTGCAGGCTGAAACCGACAGCCAGGAGAGCTGCGGGCAGGCACAAATGAATAACGACGGGCGCACATTATTGTTAACACTCTCTGCCTGCCTGCATACACTTTTCTGCCCCTCACCCGCTCCAAGCAAAGCTGAATTTCTGGCGCCCTAGGCCATGGCCTATGTGGCCTTGCCAGAAATCTGAACCTGATGGTGATAATATTTTATTTGGAAATAAAGGTATCTTTTTCCGTTTACAGTTTTTTTTGTGTACTAGATCAACGATTACAAGCTCTCATTTGCAATAAAATAGTAATATACCCCTTAATGGCATGTATATTAAAAAAAAGTCCCTAAGGTGACCATTTGTTTGTTTTTTTAAATTCCACTTTTTTTTTTATATTTTACAAGTGTTTTATTTAAGTAGCTATGGATTGGGGGTGAAAGGGGTTAATAACACACATATACAGTAGAATCCCTTTATAGTAAACTCCAAGGGACCAGAAAAGGTAGTTTACTATATCAGAATTGGTCATACATTGTATATTTATACAGATGCATTTGCTGGGACCTATGGGATGAGTTTACTATATCAACGTATACTAGAATGAGGTGTGTGCGCGTGTGTGTGTGTGTGTGTGTGTGTGTGTGTGTGTGTGTGTGTGTGTGTGTGTGTGTGTGTGTGTGTTTGTGTGCGTGTGCGTGTGTGTGTGTGTGTACACATACACAGTGCTGCCCATAATTATTCACACCTCTGACAAATTTTGACTTAAAGTTACTTTTATTCAACCAGCAAGTATTTTTTTTTTATGGGAAATGACATAGATGTCTCCCAAAAGATAATAAGACGTTGTAAAAGAGGCATTATTGTGGACAAAAAAATTCTCAGCTTTTGTTTACATTTGAGCAAATGTGTCCAGTCCAAAATTATTCATACCCTTCTCAATAATCAATAGAAAAGCCTTTATTGGCTACTACAGCAATCAAACGCTTCCTATAATTGCAGACCAGCTTTTTGCATGTCTTCACAGGTATTTTTGCCCATTCATCTTTAGCAAACAGCTCCAAATCCTTCAGGTTAGAGGGCCTTCTTGCAATCACCATGATCTTTAGCTCCCTCCACAGATCCTCAATTGGATTCAAGTCAGGACTCTGGCTGGGCCACTCCAAAACGTTAATGTTGGTGTCCGCTAACCAATTTCTTCACCACCTTTGCTGTGCGTTTTAAGTCATGGTCATGCTGGAATGTCCACTGGTGCCTAAGGTCACATTTATCTGCAGACTGCCCTATATTGTCGTTGAGAATCCTCATGTATAGCTCTTTTTTTTTCATGTCGCCATTTACTGTGATTAGGTTCCCTGGTCCATTGGCTGAAAAACAACCCCCAAAGCATTTAGCCACTGGAACTTGAAAACATTTAGAAATGGCCTTGTAGCCTTTTCCTGACTTGTGAGCAGCCACAATGTGCAGCCGCAGGTCCTAACTGAGCTCCTTTGTCTTAGCCATGACTGTACACAAACCAACTGCAGAGAGTTTATTTATTTATTTATTTATTGTATTTATAAAGCGCCAACATATTACGCAGTGCTGGACATTAATTTAGATTACAGACAATATTTAGGGGTGACATACAGCAATATGACAATACAGGAATAATAGAAAACCAGATCACGCAGCACAGTATAAGTACAAGGTAATGCTTAGTCAGTCACTGGATGGGAGCATGGAGATTAGGCAAGTTAGGTTCACTCAAATGCATAGCATGGGTTTGCAGTAATGGAGGTGCATGATCAGGTAGGACACAAAAGGAGGAGGACCCTGCCCAAAGGCTTACAATCTAGAGGGAGAGGTAGGGACACGAGAGGTAGGGGACCAGAGTTCAGCTGTGTGTTTAGAGCAATTGTGAGGGGTGGTAGGCCAGAGTGAAAAGGTGAGTTTTGAGGGCCTTCTTGAAGGTGTTGAAGGAGGGGACTGCCCTAATGAGTGGAGGTAGGGAGTTCCATAGTATTGGAGCGGCTCCTGAGAAGTCCTGGAGGCGTGCATGGGACTGGGTGATGCGGGGGACGGTCAGGCGAAGTTCATTGGAGGAGCGGAGTGAGCGACTTGGTGTGTATCTCTGAGTAAGATCAGAAATGTAGGTTGGACAGGTTTTGTGGACAGATTTGTAGGTCAAACCAACCACAGAAATGAATCCCCCATGTACCGCACCACACCAATGTATCAAATATAAAGAGCTTTATTGTTTACATAATTGCACAAAGAAATATAAAAACAATTAAAAAACAATCTCCAGGCTGACACTGGTAATTTAAGCCAATGGCTATAATAAATAACAATGATGAATGAATAAATGGAATGATAAAGCCCAACCCTTTACTCAACCACAATAATCCATGAGTAGAAACACGGATGAGAAAAGTGACACGTGCAAAAGTGCATAGAAGCCACTCCTGAAATAACAGTCAGGAGTGGTAATAAAGTGCATAAAGTGTGAAAGTAAGAAGTGAGTTGGCAGCGCTGAAACAGTAGGATAACCAAACAGTGTTGTGACAATGCAAAGGAGAAATGAATGGATATGAACCCAAACCAATGATGTGCAGAAGGAGGACTCACCGAGTAACGGACTGGAGGAGGAAGGGTGGTGTCAGCCAAGGAGAAACAGCCTTCGCGATTCGCCGCTTATAGCGGCTTCTACCGGGCATACTGAACGCCTATGCGTCCCCCGTATAAATAGGAAGTGCGTAGTCGGAAGGGGCGGGTCAAACCAGTCACAGCGTACGTGGCCACGTACACTGAGACGCAAAGGTCGCGTTCGCATGGAACGCACCTTCCGTCTCATCACACTACAGTCAAGTCTAGGGGGCAGGGCGTAGTCATGGCAACTAAATACAATATACAAATATCTGAAGCGCGCAAGTGCGCTGAGCTGCATAGATGAAAGAAAGAGCCCAAAGCAGATAGGAGAGGAGCTGACCAGATAGAACAAACACACATGCTCAAGTTTTTTACACAATTATATCAACACATAATCAAAAGTTTATATATATACACATATATATACATATCCAATCACAGATCCTCATAAATTTTACAGAATATTTTTACAAGTATTGCACGCACCATCAATAATGAACAAACAAGCTAATCTAGCTCCGAGGTATAGATACTGAAGATCTCTAGTGGTGCAAAATATATAACACACATAACAAAGAATAGATAAAAATCCAGCCATTACATTTATAATTACAATCTCCAAAGTGAAATGGGACCACACAACTTAGAATACACTTAGTAACAAGGACTAATCTTGCAAGGACAAACAGGCCCATCGGTCCCATGGTTTAGATCCAGATGCTTGTCACGGAGTTCCAATCCAATCTTTCCCAGAAATCTGATTATAATATTACTTAAAATAAACAGAAAGAAAAAACAAAATAAATATGAGAAGAGAGGGATTTTCCAACAATTAGGGCCAATGTTGACATGATACCCTTAGATATCCCAACAACATCAATTCAATGGTGAAATGTGTTCAAAATATAACTCAATACCAGTCCCAAATGCCCAGTGAGAGGTGCAGACCACAGCCATGGGGGGTCACCTCACCAAAGACTCCCCCCATAGCAAGAGAGAATCCATACGTTTACATGAGATATAATATCAACGCATGAACATGCCTACTCACCAAGCACGTCCAACGTATACAAAGCATGCTGACACACATGTCGGTATTGAGAGAAAATACACAATAGAGGGGAAATGTGTCGTAAGAGAATTCCCCAGAAAGCCCACAACGGAGGGTCACAGTGATCAACACACACCCATCAGTGAAGATATCCCAAAAATGTAAAGTCATCATTTAGACCCACCGGTGCTCTAGTATTTAGTTCGTAGATCCACCTAGTTTCCTGTCGAAGTAGTACCTGGGTAATATCTCCACCCCTAGAAGACAAAGAGACATGGGTTAATCCACATACTCTCCAACCCTCTATTGTTCCCCCATGTGCTCTTAGAGCATGTTCTGCCACCGTGGTAAGAACCTTACCATCAGTGGCATCTCTCTGTGCTAGGCGAATAGTAGACATATGTTTCTGTATTCTGGTTTTTAAAGCATTCCTGGTCTGTCCCACATACCATTTCTCACAAGGGCACCTCAAAAGATACACGACATCCGTAGTTTGACAATTGATGTAATCCCTGATGTGATGTTTGAATCCATTTCGTGGACTAATTATAAACTTTGTCGGCTGCATCATCCTGCAAATGTTACATCGTCCACACGGGTAGCTCCCACCGACAATAGACCGCTTACTCCCAGTTCTTTGAAAATGGCTTCTACACAAACGGTCCTTGAGATTCGTTGCCCGTTTAGCAGTGATCGAAGGCCTGGGAGTCAAATATTGTGTTAGGATAGGGTCCGTTTTTAGTACTCCCCAATGTTTAGATAAAATGGAACGCAATCCCTGCCAATTATTATTATATGGAGTGCAGAATCTTACCACATCTTGTTGGCCTCTAGTCGTCTTCCCATACAATAAACTTTCTCTGTTCGAGTGGAGGGCTCTATTGTACGCTTTCCGTATAATTTTTTGAGGATAACCTCTCTGCATAAACCTTTCTTTTAGATCATCTGCTTGTATCCGAAAATCTCTCTCATCTGAACAGTTTCTTCTTAGACGCAAAAACTGTCCCACCGGTATATTGTCCTTTAATGTTTTTGTGTGAAAGGAACTGTAATGCAGGAGGCCATTGACTGCCGTTTCTTTCCTGTACAATTTGCTCCCGATCTGCCCAGTACCTGTAAGATATAAGTGTAGATCAAGGAAGTCCAAGGCATTATCTGAAATGTGGGAAGTTAATACAATGTTATGTTCATTTTGCCCCAATGCTGCAACAAATTCAAGTGCCAATTGTCCAGGGCCATCCCACAAAAGGAGGATTTCATCTATAAAACGAAATCATCCCAAAACATGACCATGATATTTCTCAAACGTTGGGCCCCAAACTATTTCTCGTTCCCACCAACCTAAAAACAGATTGGCTACTGCCAGAGCACACTTCGCCCCCATAGAAATGCCGTGTACCTGTAAGTAGTACTTACTGTCAAAGATGAAATAATTATGTTTGAGGACGAATTCCAGAAGGGACACAAGAAAATCGTTGAACTCAGATTGCATTTGTGTAGTTGTTGACAAAAAATAGCGGACAGCGTTGCAAGCATCCTTGTGGTCGATGTTGGTATACAAAGCTTCCACATCAAGGGATATCAAAAGTGTACCTGTTGGGACGGAGATGTGATTTAATTTGGTAATCAGGTCCAATGAGTCACGAATATAAGAGTCTAATGTACAAACATGTTCCTGTAAAAAGAAATCCAAAAAAGTACAGGCTTTCTCAATAAGACTACCAATCCCGGAGACAATAGGTCTACCGGGTGGGTGCAACTGATTTTTGTGTATTTTGGGTAGTAAATAAAAAGTCGGGGTGACTGGTTTCTGTACTGTTAGAAATAATTTCTCACGCTGAGAGATAATACCTCTCTCCTTAGTGTCATCAAGAAGAGAATCTAACTCTTGTTTAAACAAATTCCCTGGATTCATTCTCAAAACTTTGTAAAACCTGTTAGACTTCTATTGTCTCATAGCCTCTCTTACATATTCCTCAGTCGACCATAATACCACGTTGCCACCCTTATCAGCCTCTCGTATAATAATCTCTTTACATTGTGACAAATCACTAAGAGCTCTCCATTCCTCTCTTGTCAAATTGTCTTTGAAATGTTTATTCCCTCTTAAACACTCAACATCCTTTGTGACCAACTCAAAGAAGACCTTGACTGCCGGGCAAGATGAAAAACTGGGCATAAATACCGATTGGGGTCTAAACTTACCTGCTCGCTTATCACTAGCTGGTGTATTCTCATCTACGCCCTCACTTTCACCCAGGAGTGCCATAAGGTCCTGAAAGACCTGTCTGTCCACTGCATCCGGTAGGTCAACCAATCGTCTTGTTCTCTTATCGGCTGTGTTGTTGTGATACATCTTTTTAAGGGTAAGTCTTCGGCAAAACAAATAAAGATCCTTAACCGTCTCAAAAATATCCATGTCTTTATTGGGAGAAAAAGAAAGGCCACGCTGTAATACACTTATTTCTGCCTGAGATAGCTCCCTGGCTGTGAGATTGATTATCTGCAATACATCTAGATTGTTGTCTGTTCTGGGCTCAGTTCCACTCTGATTCTCTTGTTGTCTCTGTAGGTTCCTATTCCTCTTTCCCTTAAAAGCGCGCCCGCCCCTTCGGGTTCGCTTTCCGTGTCTAAAAAATCCGTGCTAGATTCAGAAACGGATGTATAGGTAGGGATACCAGGTGTAATATTTGTGGGGGGTGGGCCTTGAGGCCTAGCAGGTCTAGGTCCCCGCTTTCTATGCTTCTTACCCTTATTGTTACCCCTATGCTTCCATCTGAAAGCCTGTCCAGTAGCATAGTCGTTTCTATCCCGTGCCAATTAGGATTTTTTACCTTCAGTGGTTTTTTGTTCAACTTTAGAAATCTCAGTTTGTAATTGCAATAGAAACTGTTGTACCAGGCCCACAGAGTCGAACTCATTCAACTTCTGTAATAATGTGCTGATTTTTGTTTTCAATACGGGTAATAGTTTATCATGATTCAGTAGCATATCAATAACAATAATAGAACACCGTCCCAAGCCACACTCCCATTCTTTCTTCTCTTGTGGGGTCACCTCCCAAGATGGAAAAATTTGGACCCTCAGGCCCCTAGGAAAGATCCCTTCCTTTTTATAGTTCTCCAAGCTTTGTATATTCCACCAAAGGCGAATATATTCCGCATGGGTATTCTTGATGTCAATACATAATTTCTTAAACTCAGACAACCCCTCTGGTACACTCCCTCCCACAATATCAGCTGCCCCAAATATAACATTTAATTGAGAATTCCAACCCCTTTCCAGTTGATTCAGGGTATCCATAACTCTCCAGGCAAGGCGCACAAGGAATTTAATAGATGTGGATCACCCACAATCACAAATCAAATCACAGCCAGACAGCTACCCAGACCAACCGGCCAAGTCTCTCCCCAGAAAAAATGCACACACATACACATATGCATATATCTACATGTGCATGTATGTCACCACCAGAACAACTGCAATCCAATACCGCTCCAGTCCTCTCACGTATGCAAACTGTGCTAGCCCTGAAAAAGACCAAAAGAAAGTCCAATTAGCAACTTCATAACATAAACTGTTGGGCAGCACCAGTATCAATAATAGCTAAGCTCATTCAATAAAAAATAATACCTAATTGTGTGTGCAGAAAGGATTCACAAAGACCAATATGCCAAACCAACCACAGAAATGAATCCCCCATGTACCGCACCACACCAATGTATCAAATATAAAGAGCTTTATTGTTTACATAATTGCACAAAGAAATATAAAAACAATTAAAAAACAATCTCCAGGCTGACACTGGTAATTTAAGCCAATGGCTATAATAAATAACAATGATGAATGAATAAATGGAATGATAAAGCCCAACCCTTCACTCAACCACAATAATCCATGAGTAGAAACACGGATGAGAAAAGTGACACGTGCAAAAGTGCATAGAAGCCACTCCTGAAATAACAGTCAGGAGTGGTAATAAAGTGCATAAAGTGTGAAAGTAAGAAGTGAGTTGGCAGTGCTGAAACAGTAGGATAACCAAACAGTGTTGTGACAATGCAAAGGAGAAATGAATGGATATGAACCCAAACCAATGATGTGCAGAAGGAGGACTCGCCGAGTAACGGACTGGAGGAGGAAGGGTGGTGTCAGCCAAGGAGAAACAGCCTTCGCGATTCGCCGCTTATAGCGGCTTCTACCGGGCATACTGAACGCCTATGCGTCCCCCGTATAAATAGGAAGTGCGTAGTCGGAAGGGGCGGGTCAAACCAGTCACAGCGTACGTGGCCACGTACACTGTGACGCAAAGGTCGCGTTCGCATGGAACGCACCTTCCGTTTCATCACACTACAGTCAAGTCTAGGGGGCAGGGCGTAGTCATGGCAACTAAATACAATATACAAATATCTGAAGCGCGCAAGTGCGCTGAGCTGCATAGATGAAAGAAAGAGCCCAAAGCAGATAGGAGAGGAGCTGACCAGATAGAACAAACACACATGCTCAAGTTTTGTACACAATTATATCAACACATAATCAAAAGTTTATACATATACACATATATATACACACATATCCAATCACAGATCCTCATAAATTTTACAGAATATTTTTACAAGTATTGCACGCACCATCAATAATGAACAAACAAGCTAATCTAGCTCCGAGGTATAGATACTGAAGAAGGAGAAGAAATCTGATTATAATATTACTTAAAATAAACAGAAAGAAAAAACAAAACAAAAAACAAAAAGAAAAAACAAAATAAATATGAGAAGAGAGGGATTTTCCAACAATTAGGGCCAATGTTGACATGATACCCTTAGATAGCCCAACAACATCAATTCAATGGTGAAATGTGTTCAAAATATAACTCAATACCAGTCCCAAATGCCCAGTGAGAGGTGCAGACCACATGGGGGGTCACCTCACCAAAGACTCCCCCCATAGCAAGAGAGAATCCATACGTCTACATGAGATATAATATCAACGCATGAACATGCCTACTCACCAAGCACGTCCAACGTATACAAAGCATGCTGACACACGTCGGTATTGAGAGAAAATACACAATAGAGGGGAAATGTGTCGTAAGAGAATGCCCCAGAAAGCCCACAACGGAGGGTCACAGTGATCAACACACACCCATCAGTGAAGATATAACAAAAATGTAAAGTCATCATTTAGACCCACCGGTGCTCTAGTATTTAGTTCGTAGATCCACCGAGTTTCCTGTCGAAGTAGTACCTGGGTAATATCTCCACCCCTAGAAGACAAAGAAAGGTCTAAAAGAAAGACAAAGATCTAAAAGAAAGGTTTATGCAGAGAGGTTATCCTCAAAAAATTATACGGAAAGCGTACAATAGAGCCCTCCACTCGAACAGAGAAAGTTTATTGTATGGGAAGACGACTAGAGGCCAACAAGATGTGGTAAGATTCTGCACTCCATATAATAATAATTGGCAGGGATTGCGTTCCATTTTATCTAAACATTGGGGAGTACTAAAAACGGACCCTATCCTAACACAATATTTGACTCCCAGGCCTTCGATCACTGCTAAACAGGCAACGAATCTCAAGGACCGTTTGTGTAGAAGCCATTTTCAAAGAACTGGGAGTAAGCGGTCTATTGTCGGTGGGAGCTACCCGTGTGGACGATGTAACATTTGCAGGATGATGCAGCCGACAAAGTTTATAATCAGTCCACGAAATGGATTCAAACATCACATCAGGGATTACATCAATTGTCAAACTACGGGTGTCGTGTATCTTTTGAGGTGCCCTTGTGAGAAATGGTATGTGGGACAGACCAGGAATGCTTTAAAAACCAGAATACAGAAACATATGTCTACTATTCGCCTAGCACAGAGAGATGCCACTGATGGTAAGGTTCTTACCACGGTGGCAGAACATGCTCTAAGAGCACATGGGGGAACAACAGAGGGTTGGAGAGTATGTGGATTAACCCATGTCTCTTTGTCTTCTAGGGGTGGAGATATTACCCAGGTACTACTTCGACAGGAAACTAGGTGGATCTACGAACTAAATACTAGAGCACCGGTGGGTCTAAATGATGACTTTACATTTTTGGGATATCTTCACTGATGGGTGTGTGTTGATCACTGTGACCCTCCGTTGTGGGCTTTCTGGGGAATTCTCTTACGACACATTTCCCCTCTATTGTGTATTTTCTCTCAATACCGACATGTGTGTCAGCATGCTTTGTATACGTTGGACGTGCTTGGTGAGTAGGCATGTTCATGCGTTGATATTATATCTCATGTAAACGTATGGATTCTCTCTTGCTATGGGGGGAGTCTTTGGTGAGGTGACCCCCCATGGCTGTGGTCTGCACCTCTCACTGGGCATTTGGGACTGGTATTGAGTTATATTTTGAACACATTTCACCATTGAATTGATGTTGTTGGGATATCTAAGGGTATCATGTCAACATTGGCCCTAATTGTTGGAAAATCCCTCTCTTCTCATATTTATTTTGTTTTTTCTTTCTGTTTATTTTAAGTAATATTATAATCAGATTTCTGAGAAAGATTGGATTGGAACTCCGTGACAAGCATCTGGATCTAAACCATGGGACCGATGGGCCTGTTTGTCCTTGCAAGATTAGTCCTTGTTACTAAGTGTATTCTAAGTTGTGTGGTCCCATTTCACTTTGGAGATTGTAATTATAAATGTAATGGCTGGATTTTTATCTATTCTTTGTTATGTGTGTTATATATTTTGCACCACTAGAGATCTTCAGTATCTATACCTCGGAGCTAGATTAGCTTGTTTGTTCATTATTGATGGTGCGTGCAATACTTGTAAAAATATTCTGTAAAATTTATGAGGATCTGTGATTGGATATGTATATATATGTGTATATATATAAACTTTTGATTATGTGTTGATATAATTGTGTAAAAAACTTGAGCATGTGTGTTTGTTCTATCTGGTCAGCTCCTCTCCTATCTGCTTTGGGCTCTTTCTTTCATCTATGCAGCTCAGCGCACTTGCGCGCTTCAGATATTTGTATATTGTATTTAGTTGCCAAGACTACGCCCTGCCCCCTAGACTTGACTGTAGTGTGATGAAACGGAAGGTGCGTTCCATGCGAACGCGACCTTTGCGTCTCAGTGTACGTGGCCACGTACGCTGTGACTGGTTTGACCCGCCCCTTCCGACTACGCACTTCCTATTTATACGGGGGACGCATAGGCGTTCAGTATGCCCGGTAGAAGCCGCTATAAGCGGCGAATCGCGAAGGCTGTTTCTCCTTGGCTGACACCACCCTTCCTCCTCCAGTCCGTTACTCGGCGAGTCCTCCTTCTGCACATCATTGGTTTGGGTTCATATCCATTCATTTCTCCTTTGCATTGTCACAACACTGTTTGGTTATCCTACTGTTTCAGCGCTGCCAACTCACTTCTTACTTTCACACTTTATGCACTTTATTACCACTCCTGACTGTTATTTCAGGAGTGGCTTCTATGCACTTTTGCACGTGTCACTTTTCTCATCCGTGTTTCTACTCATGGATTATTGTGGTTGAGTGAAGGGTTGGGCTTTATCATTCCATTTATTCATTCATCATTGTTATTTATTATAGCCATTGCCTTAAAATTACCAGTGTCAGCCTGGAGATTGTTTTTTAATTGTTTTTATATTTCTTTGTGCAATTATGTAAACAATAAAGCTCTTTATATTTGATACATTGGTGTGGTGCGGTACATGGGGGATTCATTTCTGTGGTTGGTTTGGCATATTGGTTTTTGTGAATCCTTTCTGCACACACAATTAGGTATTATTTTTTATTGAATGAGCTTAGCTATTATTGATACTGGTGCTGCCCAACAGTTTATGTTATGAGATTTGTAGGTCAGACACAATATCTTGAACCTGATTCTGGACTGGATAGGAAGCCAGTGGAGGGATTCATGGAGGGGAGCCGCCCTGGAGGAGCGGATAATTCTGGCTGCCGCATTCATGATGGACTGCAGTGGGGCTATTCGGGTCATAGGGAGACCAGACAGAAGGGCATTGCAGTAGTCGAGGCGGGAAATGAGGGCATGGATGAGGAGTTTGGTGGTGGCAGAGGTCAGGAAAGGGCGAATCTTACAGATGTTACGAAGGTGGAAGTTGCAGGACTTTGTGAGGTTTTGGATGTGGGGAGTGAAGGAGAGTGTGGAGTCCAGGGTGACACCCAGACAGCGGGCTTGAGAGCTAGGGTGAATGGTAGTGTGGTTAACAGTGACCTGCACATCTGGGAGGTCCAGGGATGACCGGGGTGGAAAGATCATAAATTCCGTTTTGTCTAGATTTTGTTTCAGGAACCTAGCGGACATCCAGGAGGAGATGGCAGATAGGCAAGAGGAGACCTTGTCCATGGTAGTGGTGGATATGTCAGGGGTGTGGAGGTAGATTTGGGTGTCATCTGCATACAGATGATAGTTAAAACTCATGGAGGAGATAACCTTGCCAATGGAGGATGTGTATAGGGAGAACAGTAGGGGGCCAAGGCCCGGGCCTTGGGGGACTCCCACTGAGAGGTGGTTGGGGGTGGACGAAGACTCATTGAAGGAGGTCGTAAAGTTAGAGAGGTAGCATAAAAGCCAGGTCAGGGCGAGATCGTGAATGTCCATGGACAGGAGGGACTGGAGGAGCAGGGGATGATCTACTGTATCAAAAGCTGCTGAAAGGTCAAGGAGGAGGAGAATGTTGTATTTACGTTCAGCTTTAGCTAAGGACAGGTCATTGACCACTTTGGTGAGAGCCGTTTCGGTTGAGTAGACAGGCCGAAATCCAGATTGCAGTGGGTCTAGTAGTGAGTTGGCATTGAGGTACTGGGTCAGGCGTTTGTGAACCAGACGCTCAAGGAGTTTTGAGGCAAAGGGGAGGAGGGAGATCGGGCGGTAGTTGGAGGGTAGCGAGGGGTTGAGGGAGGGTTTCTTGAGCAGGGGCAATACTGTGGCCTGCTTGAAGTCTGAGGGGAAGGTGCCTGTGGACAGGGAGAGGTTAAACAGGGTTAGGGTCAAGAGGGGAGGTAGTGGTATGGGAAGTCTGCAGTAGGTGGTTGACTTCCTCAATGGTAGGAGTGAAGGAGGTGAGAGGAGGATAGGGTGGAGGAGGAGTTGGTTGTGAGCGGGTGGGAGGTGAAAATTGGAGATTGGATATTTCCTGACAGATGGAGACTATTTTGTTGGTGAAGTTGGTGGCTAAATCTGTGGCAGAGAGGGAGGAAACGGAAGGTGGAGGGGGGGGGAGGGGTTAAGCAGGGAGTTGAAGGTGCCAAAAAGACGCCAGGCATTGGAAGCTTGTGCTCCGATTAGCTTGGTAAAGTATTCCTGCTTCGCATGAGCAAGGGCAGTGTGGAACTGCAGCAGGTTAGTCTTGTACTGTAGGAAATCCTGGTTTAGTCGAGTTTTCCTCCATTTTCATTCAATGGCACGGGTTTCCCTCTGGAGCTTGCGAGTATGGGTAGTGTGCCAGGGCTGGGGGTTAGGGAGTCGGTTGCGGCCGAATATTGGCGGATCAGCTTTCTGTAGGGCTGATGAGAGTGTTTGGTGATACTGAGCTGCAGCAAGATTAGGACAGGTTAGGGTGGAGAGATTGGAGGAGAGGGCATGGAGGGAGTCAGCAAGGACGCCAGGGTTGAGCTTGCGTAGGTCTCGCTGCCATCGACCAGGTGGGTGGGCAGGTAGTTTGAAGGTGCCTTCCTTGAGGAGGTTGAAGGTGAGAAGGTAATGGTCTGAGGGTGGAAATGGTGCAATGTCAAGGTCTGCAATGGTGGTGGATTTAGTGAATATAAGGTTGACAGTGTGACCTGCAGTGTGAGTGGGGGTGAGTGGGGGCGTTGGTGTGTTCTACTAGGCCATGTGAGTTGGCTATGGTGAGTAGCCAGATCACAACAGAGTTCTTGGGTTCATATTGAAATCCCCAAGGATGATGGTGGGAAGGTCAGAGGAGAGGATGCGTGGGAGCCAAAAGGCAAGGTTGTCGTAAAATTGTCGTGTGGAGCCCGGAGGACGGTATAAGACTGCAACAATGGCTGGGAGGGGATTGTAGAGGTGGATAGTGTGGGCCTCAAATGTTGTGAATTGTAGGGAGGAAGGTGGAGTGAGGACACGGAATGTGCAGGATGGGGAGAGGAGCAGACCCACCCCTTCCCCTGGCCTGTTGACTGGTCTGGGGGTGTGACTGAGGTGAAGCCCCCGTAGGAGAGGGCAGCCTCTGCGGCAGAGTCAGAGGGGGTGAGCCATGTCTCCGTGCGTGCGAGGATGATGAAGGATTTGGAGAGGAAGAGGTCGTGGACCGCTGTAAGTTTATTGCGGACGGATCTGGCATTCCAGAGACCGCAGGGTAGGGGGAGCATGTGTTTGTGAGTGCCATGGATGGAAATAAGGTTGGGGCGAGGATGGATGTTGAAGTTATTTGTGGACAGAGAGCTGTGAAGCGGGTCAGCAGGGGATGCTTGTCTGGCAGCAGGCTGTGGCCCAGGGTTAAGCTGAGTACACACGTACGATAACGATCGTTCGAAAACGAACGATAACGACAATCGGACCGATAAACGTGCGCTCCAAATTTTCCAACGATCGTTTTTTTGGACGATAACGACCATTATTGTTCAATCCGGCCGATCCAACCCGGTGGATTTTTTAGAAAGATAATCGTTCAATCATTGAAGTGTGTACAAAGATCGTCCGATAATGATTATCTGTGGAGTAGTACGCATGTTCTTATTGCCTGTCATAACGTTACTTCCGTTTGCGCACGCATTTTTTTATCGTTCGTCGTTCAGTACTTTATACTTATATCGTTCACGTGTGTACACAATCGTTCATTACGAACAATCTTTTCGGTCTAATTTGAATATCGTGTAAACGTCACGGATCGTTCGTAACGAACGATCTTTATCGGACGTGTATACGAACCTTTAGGTGATATATCACCAGCTGCAAGTAATGCTACGTACACACATGCGACAACGATCGTTCGTTAAGAACGACGAACGAACTTTTAATTGATGAAAGAACGACCTAAGTAAAGGTAGTTTTAAAATGTGTGTAACGATCTGATCGTTAGAACGAACGTTACATCACAGAAAGCAACTATTGCGCCTGCGCATAAAAATGAGAAGTTCCATGGAGAAATAGTGAAATGCGCATGTCAAGCCTAGTACGAACGATCGTTTCCAACGATGTACTACTTTTGCAAACGATCGTCGTTGGTTTAAATCCGCCGAGACAGAACTTTCTTTTGTAGCGATTTGGCTCGTTCGTCGTTTGCCTTAATAGTCGGTGGTTCGTTTTTTGTAACGATCGTCGTTGGTAAAGATCGGGGAACGATCGTTACAAACGACTATAGTCGCATGTGTGTACGCACCTTAAGAGTAGGAGAGTAAGCAAATGTGAATGAGATTTAAATGTTTGTGGGGTTTTGAGCTGCTGGAGGGAGAGAGAGATTTCAAGAGAGCTAACAGTTCATGCGAAGCTGAATAAGGTGAGAAAAGCAGAGCAGGTGAAATGAATATGGAGTGTGGTACACTGGGAGGATGCATATTGCAATGCAACTTGTAGATGTTTGCAGACAGGCAGAACATAAGAAAAATTGCAGTAAGCATGGTAAGTGTCAATGATTATCAGCAGGAAATTTCCAACCCCTAAACAGTTCATAGGAGTATGCGGTTAGTGCAAGCAATCCTGTGTACATAAAGAGTCTACTTGGTTGTGCAACATGTGTACGTACAAAAAGGGCGCCCGGACAAAAAGGGCGCGGGGTATAAACGCTAATTAATCATTAATAGCGTTTATAAAAATAGTGTGCTATATTTAGTTTACAAATAATGTTTTACAAAATTATAAATCATTAAATAATATTTATGAAATCGGCAATTGTGAAAACGTTAATCTTCCCTGTTTCAAAAGTGAAACTTATAATTAAGTTTATTAAAAAAAATGATAATATATGTTTAATTGTTATAATTGTATATTATTGTGAATAACCTTCATTTATGGTTTGTTCTTATAATAAAATCTGAAAATATTCTTTATAACGATGATATAAATAGAAGTACGTTCGTAATAAGTGTTGTAAAACATTAGTAAGTATTACTAAAATTTTACTAAAACTATACCTAAGCCTACTCTCACACAGAACCCTCCCTGTACCTATCCCTAACCCCTAGACCCCCCTGGTGGTGCCTAAACCTAAGACCCCCCTGGTGGTGCCTAAACCTAAGACCCCCCTGGTGGTGCCTAAACCTAAGACCCCCCTGGTGGTGCCTAAACCTAAGACCCCCCCTGGTGGTGCCTAAACCTAAGACCCCCCTGGTGGTGCCTAACGCTAACCACCCCCCTTACTGATCGCTTCATTATGTGGATAATAATGTTTTACTAATTGTGGCTGCAAAAAATATATTGCAATTTACGTTACATACTGATCGCTTTATTTTGTGAATAATAATGTTTTACAAACAGTAAGGGACAAAACTTTAAATAATGTTTTAATTAGTTAAATAAGATAAATATGTTTAGTATTTTTATAAACGTTATTCGGCACGGGTGCATTTTATAAACGTTAATCACCACAAGCACAGTTATAAATCATTAAAAATCTCTGGGCGCCGTTTGTAAACGTTATTTATCTCCGGTGCCCTTTTTTCCTGCTCGGCGCCCATTAAACGTTATTTATTATGAGAGTGAATGGCGGCGCCCTTTTTGTCCACTAGCTGCCTGCGCCCTTTTTTCCCGCTTCCGTGCAACATATGTCCAGCAGTGGCATTTTGAGCAAGAGCATTGGAGGCAGTTCTGGATGCAGAGTAGTTGTTTCCAGCAGAATCCTGTGGCTGTTGAATCCTGTTCGAATTCCTGGGTGAATTCTTCGTAAATTCTTGGTAAGTTGTTGCAAAGCACTTTGTAATAAATGGCACCAAATGACCTAGGCCACAAGTGACCTTCTTGCAGCGTTTAAATAGGTATGATAGCTGCCATGGCTGAAATGGAAGTGATTCTCAATTAGAAATTGGGAAAACAGTTCAGCTGGGGATGGGAGTAGCTACCAAAAACCAGGCCTACTGCAATAAATAATTGGTGGTCACTGGGCTGGAACACAAGGATTTACAGGATGTAATATGGGAATTTACAAACATTCCTGAACTACTTACATTTATATTAAACAATCTTAGTAGCAATGTATGCAGGAAACGTACCAATTAACATGAAGATAATGATTGCAGTCACAGATTGAAAGGCAGACTTTTGCAAGAGGAAGCAGCAATCGTACCAATTAAGAGTTGCTGTTTTGTTCAACTTAACAGGTGAAAAACAGCTGTTCCCAATTAATAAGGGAATGCTATAGAACTTTGGATTTTCCCACAGACTGTGACAGTTTGGGCCTGATTCACAAAGCGGTGCAAACACTTTGCACGCCAGTGAAAAGCCCTTTATCACGCCTAAACTCAGTTTAGGTGTGATAAGAAGAAACTCGCGTGAAACATGTGGCATTGCGCGATTGCGCGCGCAAGACTTTGCGCACGGGACTTTGCGCGCGATAAAATGCACAAAACGGTGCTAACTCGGCGGTGCAAAGGTTATCACGCCCTATGTGAGGGTATGAATAATTTTGAACTGGACACTTTTTGCTCAAATATAAATAAAAGCTGAGAAATGTTTTTTTTTCCACAATACTGTCTCTTGTACATTGTCTTATCTTTTAGGAGACACCTGTCATTTCTTGTTAAAAAACCTGTGTGTGTGGTGTGTATGTAAGTATAGCAGCCTCGGCTCTTGGCTCTCAGACATTATCCCCCCTTCCTTCCAGAACCTGTATGAGCAAAACCAATTCCGGGTAAAAAATAAAAACTCCATTTGTAATTGGCGAAATAAATTATTCTGGAATAAATATATAGCTGTAAAGGAATATATTACCGTATATGCTCGCATGTAAGCCGACCTGCAAGCAAGCCGACCCCCCAACTTTTACCTGAAAAACCAGGAAAAAATGATTGACCCGCAAGCCGGGGGTAGAAAATGCTGGAGTGAAGCACCCACCTTAATGTAAAATAAAAACATAGGCAATAACAGTCGCCTGATCCCCCCAGTCATGCGCTCACTTTTTAATGCTCCACATTCAAGCAGGTGGCCATGTTATCCCCCCCCCCCCCCCCAGCGTGCTGCCAGACATGAATACATGAATGTCTGGCAGCTTTGATGTGTCCTATGTGTCCACTGCATCTCTCCCCCCACCCCCACCCGATTGTCTCCGCAGATGTATGCATAGTAAATTGGCGTCATTTGCAAGCCGCCGACATTACTCCGTAACAGAAGTCCATTGAGGTCTCGTCTCTATGACGCCTTCTAGTGGCTCCTTGCATGACGCAAGTATCATAGAGACGAGATCTCTATGGATTTCAGTTACGAAATATTGTTGGCGGCTCGCCGGTAAGCAAATGAAGCCACTTTACTATGCACACATCTGCGGAGACACTCGGGGAGGGGGGAGAGATGCAGTGGACACATGACTCGCATGCAAGCCGACCCCCCAACTTTTGGGCCACTTTTGGGGGGTCAAAAATCTGGCTTGCATGCGAGTATATATGGTATATAGTTGTAAAGAAAATTTGATTTGCTCCTAAATAAAGAGAGCTGGTGTGCTGCAAATTATTGATGCCAAACACTGCAAAGCTCACAAACTAGGTCATTGAGTAATTGTGTGTTAGGGTTAGAAAAGTGGGCGGAGCCGACACCAGCCAAATACATACCTGGGCAATGCCGGGCCATAGCCTATATAATAAAACCCATAGTGTCCCTGCGTCATCCTCTTCCAGTCCGTGGTTTTGCGCTACTGCGCATATGTTGGGACAGGAGGAGGACAGGGGGGCAGGCGGCTGTTGGTGCGGAAGGCAGGCGTGCGGCGGGCATGCTGGGTGGATATGCATGCGCTCTGACATGCGGGACAGACCTAGAGCCCGTTTTTTAAATGGGCTTAGGTCCCCAAGTAGTTAGTTAGGTAGGTAGGTAGATAAGATAGATAGATAGGATAGATCTATCTGTACTTTTACTTTTTGGCCACAAGATGACACCACACTTTTCCTGTGTGCTGAAGTTATGTGTAGGTGTTATCTACTGTCACTTTGTGCATGAATACCGGCATCTCCCTTATGCCAGCTTTTATTCACTACAGGCACTTTGATCGGCTTTGGGAACACATTCCCATTCACAGAACGGCAGGAATGCGATGAAGGCGAGCGGGAGCACGCACCCGATCTTGAGCAGACAGGTAAATAAACAAATGCACATATCTACGCCCCCTGGTGCACAAGCAAACTTCTAAGAGGCGTAGATATGCGTAGCAGCGGTGGGGAAGCTGCTAAGTCCATAGAATTCTTTACTCATGCATGGCTGAAGCTTTCTCTAGAGCAGTTTCAGATATTCAGAACTCTCTTTCTTGTCTGGTTGGGCTTGTTCAAATTTTACAGGAAAACTGCATTTGTACTTTAATTCAGATAAAGTGCTATATATTGCTAGGATTGTTGATCAACATTACTTCAGCCTGATTACTTTGTTTTTATGGGCATATAAAACAAAGTCATACTACAGTCAGTGTTCTCCCCAGGCTCTTTTAGCCGGGTGCTCCACCCAGCTAGTTTTGGTGAGCACCCAGCTGTTATCAGCTCACCTTCTCCTATTCTGTAAGCAGAGTTGCGCACAGAAGCACTGGCCCTGCAGTCTCATCTTGCTCCACCCGGCTACTTTTTCATGCCACCCAGCTGGAAAAAATGTCTGGCAAGAACACTGACAGTGTTAATAATAGAAGCTGGCAGAGCGTCAAAATTTGTTGAAAGTCATTTGTTACTCTTTTTCAACACCTGGGGCTATATGCAATTCACTTTTTTACTCCTTAGTTTTCTCTAAGTTGATATTTTCACACCTTGTCAAAAAGCCTTTTTAAAGAAACCTAGAGATGTCAGCTATTAAAAGATATTTTTTACTTACCCGAGGCTTCCTCCAGCCCCATAAGCATGGATGCATCCCTCTTTGTCCTCCCGTGTGACTCCATTACGTGGCAATCCACTAGTATTTGGCTCAGTCAGGTCCATTGTGACTCAGTGACATCAGCCGGGATCTTCTGCGCTTGCCCCTGACTGACATCACTGAGCCGAATACCGAAGCTGATTGCCACTTAAACAGAGGCACGTGGAATGACAGAGAGACGCATCCATGCTTATGGGGCTGGAGGAAGCCCCAAGTAAGTAAAAAATCTTTATTAGCTGACATCTCTGGTACACTGCACACTCTACAGAAAGTAAGAAAATACACAAAATCATTTTGATAGTACTTTCTCTACAACTTTTGGTAATTTTTTTAATTGAAAAATGCTGTATAGTTATATTAAAGAGAAGATGAAAAGTTATCACCTAGGAGGAAACTTAGGAGAAAGAGAAAAAAATGCATTAGGTCCTGCTGTCAACTATTGCTGCTGCCTTGGGCAACAAATTAACCATGCAGCAAGGTAGGCGGTCCCTACAGCTTCAGGCTGGATTCACAGTGGTCAGTTGCATAACGCACATTTTAAAATGTGTGTGAACTGCAATGGAGACTGGACAGACTTAAACCTCTCTGGCGGTAATTCCGAGCTTAGCTGGGGGTAATAATTTCATGATAGGAGCGGTAGCTAAAAACAGAGCCCTGCAGCTGACCTGTCCCATGTGGCGATCAGCGCGGGACTCCAGGACTCTTCTGCCGGCCACCGGCATCCCCATTTTCTCTCTGCTTCCTCCTGGATCCCGGCAGGCCAGGGGCCAATTGGTGGCGGTATGGTATGTGGCGTGACGTCATCAGCGGGACTGGACTTTAACTTAAAATGGATCTGTGCTCTTGCGCAGGACAGAAGGAAAACAGAAGGCTGCGCAGGACAGAAAGAGAGAAAAGCACCCGGTATGCTTACAGGGAGTTTAGCCTGTCTAATTCCCCATCATGTGTCTCATGGCCCTAAGCTATTGCACAGAAAGAAGGAAAACAGAGAGAAATTCAACTTGTATGTATATAGAGTTTGGCCTGTCTAATTCCCCCTTATTTGTCTATAATCACAAGTTGTAATTTGATCTCTCTCCAGTGTCACCTGACTACCATGGCAGAGATGCCAGATAAGCTCATTTGAAAGCACAGCATGCTTACAATATATCCATTTGGTTTTCAACCACTTCTGAGCAAAGTGTTTCTGCTGATCTGCCTTAGGGCCAGTGCACACCAAAAACCTCTAGCAGATTCGCAAACCGCTAGAGGTTTTTGAAGCAGATTTTCAGAGCGATTCTAGGCATGTTTAGAGAGATTTTTCCAAGCAGGACTAGTGTTTTTTGAAGCGTTTGTGTGTAATAGATTTCATATATTGTTACAGTAGAGCTGTTACTGAACAGCTACTGTAACAAAATCTGGAAAACCACATTTTTCAGAGCGGTTTGAGCTTTTTCTATACTTTACATTGAGGCAGAAACGCATCTGCAAACCACAAAAATGCTGCAGGAGCCACATTTGCGGTTTGCGAAAAACCTCAAACCGCTGGTGTGCACCATCCCATTGGGATACATTAGCCATGCGTTTTCACAGGCGGCAGCAGTTTTGAAAATGCTACCAAAAACGCTTGGTGTGCACCAGCCCTTAATGTTATCGATTTTTACCGGGATTTTGACTACTCTCTGCCTGCCGCCTGCAACAATGTCTGCCTAGATTTTGACTACTCTCTGCCTGCTGCCTGCACCGGTCTCTGCCTGGATTTTGACTACTCTCTGCCTGCCTTATTTGTACAGTTTCACAATTTTTTAAGTTTATTCATAAATTTAATTGAACAAATTTGTGTTCTAGTCTTCTTTATGTGCAGAATGTCTAACAGGCCTTTATTCTGTCATATTTTGATGAGTTAAGACTTAAGAATTGGAGGCCTAAAGTTCTTGAAAATTTTTTTTACCACTTTAGACTCCTAATTCCAGACAGAAATGCGCCGCCAGGGAGGTTAATGCAAAGCCTGCATGCAGCAAGTTAGAATAACGCAATTAGTTACTGTGAACCGGCTGGTCAGACAAAAAAAACCAAACTGGCGTGCTCAGACCACAGAATGCATAGCAGTAGGGGGAGAAAAAAATAATGGAGGTCGGCACTGCAAGTAATCCGGTTTATTCATAAAAGAGTAGCAATCAGCAACATCTTAAAGTGCTGCCCAGTGCAAGAAAGCACAAAGTACACATACTGCTCCCTTTGGGCAGTCAGTGGAGATGGGTGCTGGGCACAGCTGCCCGACAGCCATTTTGCGCTGAAATGCGCTTCTACGGAGGCTTGGCGCGGGTTTGCGGACTTCCTGGATTAATACCCAGGTGTCTGACGTCATTTCCATGGATGTCACGGCCTTACGCCTTGAATTTCTGAATAAGACGTCAGTTGGAATGCATACGCGTTGCAAATTAATATGTGTAAAAATACGTGTACGCAACAGGAGCATGACATCTTGCGTAAGACTATCCACCTATGACTATTGCAAACAGGGGTAACTATTGCAGCAAAAAAATATGCATGAAGGCAGCTTACTGAAACAAACACCAACCGGGACCACATCCTGAGACAATGTCTAAATGGGTTATGTGTGGAATGTACCCACTGCTCCTCCCACCATGCAAGACACCACTGTACCCACCATGGGTACATCGGTGTCTTGCATGGTGGGAGGAGCAGTGAGTACATTCCACACATAACCCATTTAGACATTGTCTCAGGATGTGTTCCGGGTTGGTGCCAGACACCTGCCAGTACCACCAATTGTCAAAAAGAAACTGAAACTGACTGAAGAAACTGACTGAAGTCAGACTGGATTAGCTGCATGCTTGTTTCAAGTGTGTGATTCAGCCACTACTGCAGCCAAAGAGGTCAGCAGGACTGCCAGGCAACTGGTTGGTATTGTTTAAAATGAAACATCCATATGGATGTTTCATTTTAAACAATACCAACCAGTTGCCTGGCAGTCCTTCTGATCTCTTTAAGATTCCCTTTAAAGAGTAACTGTCAGACTGCAAAAGCTAATTTAAACCTCTATTCTCCTGTGTTAACAGTTTAGAAGGAAGCCAAAAAGGCAATACTGAAGTTAAAAATCTCTCTTACTATGATGTGTGCTGAACAGCAAGGCTGGTTATTCCCAAGCTCTGAAGGAGGCCGGCAGGACGCATAACAGATACTGCAAAGCATTCTGGGGCTGCCTCTTCTCCCCACTGCAGTACCTTGGGTCATCCCCTTAATTTCCCTATCACACCCTAAGGCTGCTTTCATTCAGTGAGAAGTTACAGGCTCATGTTACAGCAGCTTGTAACAGCAGCCAGCACTGAAAAATCACAGGGCACATGTTCCATTAGAGTATACTGCATGAGTTGTTATTGTTCCTAGCCACATGGCTAATTAATATTCACTGCACGGTAGTGTTGTCCATTAGGATCTTTTTTGTGAGTTGAATCATCAGGAAGCAGGGAGGATATGACATCACAATTGGCTTCATAGGAGACAGACAAACATGGAACCTGCCATGAGCTGTCAGGAGCATTATTCTCTGCAAATACTATATAAAAATTCTGTGAAATGCAAACGTGGACAGTGAAATGCATATGTAATGTAAGTACAGCCAATATTTAGCTACTGATATGTGTGTTTTTTTTTCTCTGAGACCCTATACCTAACAGCTCCTCTTTAAGTAAGAGGCATGCCAGCACACACAGACTAACAGCAGGCAAGCTCTGTGCTGAGTCAGGCAAAAGCAGCAGAGCAAAGGGATAGACTGAAAAAGATCAGAGTGTAGAGCTTATGTTTCCTCCTACAATCTGCTGCTGTAAATCACGTGATGCAATCTGCTTCATGGTAGGGCTGCCCCTGGAGTTTTTGCGGATCCATAACGTTATCCAGGGTTGTGTTATTTTTTTTTCTGAGCTTGTGTCTCGGCGGCTCTGGAGTTCTCCCGCTAATGAGTTTAGGCTCCGCATCAAGCATGGCATTCAGAGCCCATTCACACCAGAAGCGCTTTTCTGAACGTTTTTTGCAATTGATTAGTGGTCTTTAAAATCTCTCTCATTCACTTTCATTAAAGAGACTATGTACTAAAACAAAGAATCCCCTGGGGGTACTTACCTAGGCAGGGGGAAGCCTCAGGGTCCCAATGAGGCTTCCTCTTCCCCTGTAGCTGCAGGCAGTCCAGCGCTGGCTTCCCCGAAGCGCAATCCTGGCTCGACAAGCCTGACAAGGCTTGATATATTTACCTTCCCTGGCTCCAGCGGGTGGCTCTATTGCGGCTCTCAGCACGGAAATAGCCGATCTCTGTCGGGTCCACTCTACTACGCAGAGGTGAGGTTTTAACAAACATTTCCAATCATCAGGAGGCAGAGATCTTTCATCACCTGTCACTTCTAAGACGACACTATCCCCCATCAGGACTCAGATGGGAGAGGCGGATATGGCACAAATCCAGGGACATTACCCACTATATTTAAGATATTACCTAGAGCATTTCACCTTATAAAACCTGAGACATTTGCCACTATACTACCAATGAAAAAGAGAAGTTTTACAATATGTGGAGGGATAGGTCTCCAGACCATAGTAATTATGAGAAGCATCATTAGAAATATAAGAGGTAAAGAGGAAATTTACAATGCTCATTAAACACATACATACACAGAAGATTTATGAGAATTTAGTCAGAAGCTAGCATCTCCATATTCTCTGGCTGAATAATCTAATTATGTGTACTTTAATTGCCACCTTCTGTTGCTTAACCAGTTCGCATTCAGTCGTTTTTCGCTTCATGCATCCGAACAATGTTCACCTCCCATTCATTAGCCTATAACTTTATTACTACTTATCACAATGAACTGATCTATATCTTGTTTTTTCCGCCACCAATTAGGCTTTCTTTGGGGGGTACATTTTACTAAGAGCCACTTTACTGTAAATGCATTTTAAAAGGAAGAATAAGAAAAAAACGGAAACAAATCATTATTTCTCACTTTTCGGCAATTATAGTTTTAAAATAATACATGCCTCCATAATTAAAACCCACGTATTGTATATGCCCATTTGTCCCGGTTATTACACCATTTAAATTATGTCCCTATCACAATGTATAGCGACAATATTTTATTTGGAAATAAAAGTGCATTTTTTCCGTTTTGCATTCATCACTATTTACAAGCTTATAATTAAAAAAAAAAGAAATATTTCATCTTTACATAGATATTTAAAAAGTTTAGACCCTTAGGTAAATATTTGTGTTTTTTTTTTTTTTTTATTGTAATGTTTTGTTTTTTTTTAATTAAACATTTTATGTGGGCATTTTTGGGAGGGTGGGATTGAAATTGTATTATTTTTTGGAAATATATGTGTATTTTTTTTTTTTTTTAACATTTAGATGTAGTTTACTTTTTGGCCACAAGATGGCAGCCATGAGTTGTTTACTGTGACGTCACTCTAAGCGTACCACATACGCTTAGAGCGACATAGGAAGCAGAAAAAGCGTAGCTTCCGAGAGAAGCTGTCGCTTTTTCTGCGGGGGAGAGGAATCAGTGATCGGGCACCGTTGCCCGATTCACTGATTCACTGGCTAACAAACCGCCGGCCGGGAGCGCGCGTGCACGCGCGCGATCGGCCGCGTGGACGCGCAGGAGCGCACATGGCTTCCTGGACGTGAGTTTCACGTCCAGGAATGTCAAATAGTTAAACTATATCCTCAGCACTCCATTATATTATAATTCCTTACGGGACCTTTTTTTTACATTTATGCATATTCTACTTCAAATTTATAATGTATCCTTCCTTTTGTCATAAAAAAAAAAAACACTTTAGTGGTAATGTCTAGGGTGTGTGCTCCATCTTTCTTTTATCTCTGTTATCATAAGCATCCCCCACTATAATGCCAAGATAATTGGAAAAGAGCATTACCTAACACACAATATACCTTCTACAAGTTACATTAGCAATAGAACATCAGCAAGGACATAAAGCCACATAAAGCCACTATAACAAGACATTCAGACAAGTGAAGACAAAAAGACACGTGGAACCCGGGAGCCTGCTATTGCGTAATATCATGATGCCCCCAACAAGACAAATTCAGCAATCATGAGGCCCCCAACACGACAAATTCAGCAGTCATGAGGCACATAAATAGACAGCATTTCACATAAATAGGCAGAATGCCCCTTTAATATGGTAGACACCTCTCACCTGGCTTCTAAATTCTCCTCTACTGGCTGCTGTGCCTGGCTGGCCTGACAATACTGCTTTTGGCCGGATTGGGGATGATGTGTGGGCTGAAAGGCCTTGCGGTGATGCTGTGGCCAGGCTGGCGGTGATGCTGTGGTGTGGCCGGATGAGTAGTGACAGGTGCCCCCCCAGTTAGATAGTGACAGGTGTCCCCCCAGATGGGTAGTGACAGGTGCACCCCCAGTTAGATAGTGGACAGGTGCGGTGCCCCCCCCCCCCCCCCCAGTTAGATAGCGAGAGGTGTCCAGTGCCTCCAATCCTCCAACCCACCCGTTACCTCTGCCGAGCGCTGCCCGCCAATGCCCTCTCCTGTGTCCCCGCTGCCTCACAGCTCAGACCTCACAGATCGCGGCGACTGAAGCAAGCAGAGTGCGCATGGCACCCGCGCGGCTGAACTTCACATGCGGAAGTGACTAATGATGTCACTTCCGCATGTGACGTACTCCGTGTATGCGGGTACCATGCGCACTCTGCTTGCTTCAGTTGCCGCGGTCTGTGAGGTCTGAGCTGTGAGGCAGCGGGGACACAGGAGAGGGCACTATATGAGGGAGCAGGCATGGCGCCCATAGCGCAAGCCATGCCTGCATCTCAGGGAGAAGAGCGGGCCGCAGCAGGACGGATGCGGCCCGCCAGTTGGACAGCGCTGCCTTATAGCAAAAACCCCCATGAGCTTAAAGTGAACCTAAAGCGAGAGAGATATAGAGGTTGCCATATTGATTTCCTTTTAAACAATGTACATTGCCAAATACTTTTAGCTATAGACCCTGAACATAAGCTGCATGTAGAAGTTTTGAACAGAGGCGCCAAAGTAGAGTAAAAACATCTAGAACAAGAAACAGTCAGTTTAAAAGGGGGAAGTTGGTGGACTTACCTCCCTCGAGGAAAAACAGACAAAAATGTGTTATTTTTTTAATCACAAAAATAACATTTATAGCTCCAGTTTGCAATGCGTTTCGCAGGCAAGGTCCCGCTTCATCAGGCAATAAATGGAGATAACTAGTAGTCATCTGAACCGCAGCCGAGCGCCTCTATAAGCTGCATGCTTGTTTCATGTGTGTTATTCAGACACTATAATAGCAGCCAAAGAGATCAGCAGGATTGCTTAAAAGGAAATAAATATGGAAGTCTTGCTTTAGGTTCCCTTTAAAGTTACCCAAGATGGTGGCAAAGAAAAAAAATGTACACATACCTGGGGGCTTCCTCCAGCCCCTTCCGACCTGATTGCTTCCTTGTTGTCCTAAGTCGCCGCCTGGATCCTTCACAAATTGCCCTGGAAAGTCCTCCGGTCAGGGGCTGCCCAGAGTAGTAGTAGTTGTGGCTAACTTACTTTGCCTTATGCTATGTTGTCTTATACAACTCGCTCAACCTCAGAACATGAATTGCTCTGTCTCTTTATGAGCACTAAGGGCCCATTCACACTGGGGATCGCAAAACGCTAGCGATCAGCGCTAGCGTTTTGCTGTGATTTTCACAGTAAATGCATATTTTTTGCTGTGCATTTTCGCGATTAGTGCTTTTCAACCACTTCACTACTGAGGGGTTTTCCCTCTTCTGTACCAGAGGAATTTTTTACCTTTCAGCGCTCCTTCCATTAATTCCCCTATAACTTTATTAGTACTAATTACAATGACACAATCTATACTTTGTTTTTTTCCACCACCAATTAGGCTTTCTTTGGGTGGTATATTTTGCTAAGAATTATTTTATTCTAAATGCATATGAACGGGAAAAATAAGAGAAAAAAAATTGAGAATATTCATTATTTCTCAGTATTCAGCCATTATATTTTTAAAATACATGCTACCGTAATTAAAACCCACACATTTCATTTGCCCATTTATCCCGGTTATTAAAACATTTTAAATATTTAACTAGTACAATGTATGTCGCCAATATTTTATTTGGAAATAAAGGTGCATTTTTTCAGTTTTGCGTCCATTACCAATTACAAGACCATAATTTCACAAACAACATTAATATACCTTTTTGACATACATATTAAAAAAGTTCAGTCACCAAGGTAACATTTATGTGTTTTTTTTGTCATTTTTTTTCCAAATATGCATATCATTTATTCAGGTAACTATAGGAAAGGGTGGGAAGTAAGGAGTTAATTTTAGTTGTAAAAATTAATGTAGCAGTAATTTTTACGTGTATTATTTCCTAAACCAGAAGTAATGTGTGGACAGGTTACTCCGGAAGATATGATGACGCAGGTATCTCATTGATCCTTGCGATCGTTGACACAGGATTTAGATCAATGACTGGAAACTGCGTTCCTATTCATTTATCTCCCCTCTCACGGGCGGCGGTGAGCACTCGTGAGCGGCGGCCTTCTGTCGCCATTGTCGTTTATCTACGTGGCTGGGCAGGAACTGAAGTCCTACCCGACGTACACATACTGTAGGAAACCACGTAAGTGGTTAAGCATTGCAATCACGCTCAAGAATCGCAAAAAGAGCTGCATTCCCCACTTTACATTTACTTCAAATTGCTGGCTTTCGTGGCAGTGAGATTACTGCCATATACTTTACATTACAGTAACGCTTTTAAAAGCACTAGCGATCATCAGTGATTAGCGATAAATGGATGCTAATTCCCCCTGTGCGAATAGGCCTTAAAGAGGAACTCCAGTGAAAATAATGTAATAAAAAAAAAAAGTGCTTAATTATTACATTAATTATGTATAAATGATTTAGTCAGTGTTTACCCATTGTAAATCTTTTAAATCCACGATTTACATTCTGACATTTATTACATGGTGACATTTTTACTGTTGGGAGGTGATGTAGCTGCTGCATGTTTTTTTTTGGCAGTTGGAAACAGCTGTAAACAGCTATTTCCCACAATGCAGCAAGGTTCCCAGACAGGATACTGGCAGGAGTACGTACTCAAGAGTTTCTTGTGGGAGGGGTTTCACCACAATATCAGCCATACAGCGCCCCCTGATAGTCTGTTTGTGAAAAGGAATAGATTTCTCATTTAAAAGGGGGTATCAGTTACTGATGGGGGTAAAGTTCAATTGTTGGTCGGAGTTTCTCTCTAAGTGTGTCCGCATGAAACAGCATCTGTCTTTTATAACTCAATGTCAATTTTCCAAGTTCCTAATCCAACATTTTACATTGGAGGTAATAGCAGCAACTACCATGGTTAATAGCAATTTGTATTGTCACATTTACCACCTATGTTGGGGAGATTAGCACTGCAGGAACAAGGTAAAAAAAAAAATAAAAAAAATAGATTTGAACCAAAAACACCATTACTCTGCTATTAAGGGATGCAGGGAGAGAGGGTGGCTACTGGACACCATAGACCACTAGACACCAGGTATGTTGTATAGGCAAAGGGGGGACCACTAGACACCAGGTATGCTGTATAGGCAAAGGGGAGACCACTAGACAACCAGGTATGCTGTATAGACAAAGGAGGGAGACCACTGGACACCAGATATGCTGTATAGGCAAAGGGGGGGGGGGGGGCAGTGGACACCAGGTACGCTGTATAGGCAAAGGGGGGTCCACTAGGCACCAGGTATGTTGTATAGGAAAAGGGGAGACCACTAGACACCAGGTATGCTGTATAGGCAAAGGGGGGACCACTGGACACCAGGTATGCTGTATAGCCAAAGGGGGGGGGGACCACTGGACACCAGGTATGCTGTATAGCCAAAGGGGGGACCACTGGACACCAGGTATGACCCTGCATATAACCTGAAATATTACTCTAGGGCCATTTCAGGAGCAAAACTCATGGTTTATGCTCGAGTATTTACGGTAATTAAGAATAAAAAAAAATCCAGAAGAGGCACAAGAGAAAAAAAAAAATCAAATACTGACTATATATCAAAACCATACAATCGCTGAAGAATACTGTGACATTCGAGCTATAAATTTAAGATTTAAGTTATAAAATAATAAAATGGTTACACTCAGGCCGCCATGTTCAGACTCACAGAGTGCAAAAATGAGCTGTACCAATATAATTACAAGAATTCAAATAGATGAAATAAGTTGTAATGTATATAAGATAACACATAGCTATTTAACTGCCAGTTTAGGCATGCATGGGCATAGTTTTGATAGTGAGTAAATTACTTATTAATTAGAAGGGATGGTCAATTACATGAAAGAAATATGAGTTAATACATAATTATGCAAATTTGTATGAAAAAAATGTATGTAAAAATTGAAAATTTGGCTCAATGTGAAATTACATTGGTCTTTTTTAAAGGTGCATGAATCTCCACCAACATGGAATTACATCTCACTAACCATCGCTGGCAATAAACTACTGGTTAAAAGCTTGTGGAGAATTTACAGACAACTAATGAATTACATGAATTACCTTCTAAAAATATGCATAAAATCAAAAACTTGCAAATGTACACCTTTTATTTTTGTATCCAAGCAAAGAACAGTAGCCAGCTGAATAAAATACTTGTGGTTATATAGAACAGATAACAACTTACAAAGCAGAAATGCAATCATTATTATACAATTCTAATTGGTCCAATCAGTTATAGCTTTCTCTCCATTAACAGTTAATTAATTTATTACATCCCATTTTTTTCCTTATATGGGTACTTTAGCAAAGTGACAACAAACATGTAAAAATCTAAACATTAACACCTGCATCACCCTCAAGAACACCCTGCATCCCTTTAAAGTCTTACTGCACTATTACAATCAAATCGAATTTAGTCCGAAAACAAAGTGTTAAGGCTTAAACAGAATTCCAGGATTACCCAGAAATAGTAAACTCTCAGTGTGTTAGTACTAATTTACCTCTACCAATGCTGTTGTGAAAACCTCTGCTTCCATCTGGCCCATGTGGAAATCGAAGTATGCCATTAGGAACACCAAGAGAGATTGGGTGCTTTCTCAATGCTAGAGGGCTACAAGGCATCAACTTGTTTTCCATTCTTATACTGTGAGGAGCAGCAGCTTTCCTTCTTTGCACCCAAGGACTTGATGAATATATACCACTGTCAGCAGAATGCTCTGCAATTCTCGGATACATTTCCGGACTTGTCCCAGGACTAAAAGAAACTCTTCCTACCTGATCTGTAGCCAAGGGAGAAAGGGTGTGATGAGGCTGGGAGAAGCACTTGCGTACCAGCAATGGACTGGAGCAAAGGCTACTGAAAGAATTTGGTTTAATTGAAGTATCTGGACTTGAAAAATGTACTGCATTGAAAAAACAAGGTGTTAAAACAGGAGAAGCTGGAGTACTGTCTGACTCTGATGAGCTGTAACAAGAAGTTTCTTCCAGTGTGAACTGTAGCTTGCCTGGACGTTTACCATGAGACCTATATAGCTTCTTGTTTGGCAAGTCATGTTTTTCATCATCCTCATTTTCTGTGCCACTTTTTTTGTGCATGCCTCTGCTACTTACGGGTATTACTTTGACAGTGTTGTCATTTTTGCCACTGTGCTGGATACTAAATGCTTCTAACGCCTTTCGAGCACCTTCCAATTCCTCATATTCTACAAGAGCACAATTTTTTGAAGCCAGCTCAGGGTGTCTAACCAAGTATTTCTTAATATTACTTGGTATTTCTTTTCCAGGCTTTAAGATGCGTACAGACGTGAGAACTCCATATGAAGCAAACACAGAAGTGACTGTTTCCAAGGAGTTTTGAGGTGGATTTGTGATCTGATCTGGGTTCTGATCTGTAGATTCAAGATTCCATGCCAATAGTATTTTTGTTAGATTGAGTTCCAGCAGAGAGTTTGGAACAGGGTTTTTACGCCTCACTTTAGTCCTTTCTTCATTAACCTCCAGGATGTCTGAAAACTGTAGGGCATACAAGGTTTTCCTCCAATCTCTTGTAAGGGTCTTAATCTGCAAAGTTTTAGGAGGACATAAAATCAGTGAATATTCAAACCTCAACTCATCAATATACTCTTTTCATTGTTTAAGGTTATTATCATGTTTGCTGAGCACAGTGTTTGTACACCAGATCTTACAAACATTTACAGCAACACTCCTTTTAATCGAATTTTCATAATTTCTTTCATATATTTGTATGAACAATCCAGCTCCTTTACCACAATTAATGTTTAGTGCTGCATAATATGTGGGTGCTTTGTAAATAAATGATTATTATTAAAGGGACCCTGAGCAGACGCCAAGGATTGCAATGTAATTTATAGCGGCCACCCTGGAAGCAGGAGCAAATAGATAAGGCGCTGGTAAGTGCATACTCTTAACCAAAGAGCCGTGGGTGTGCATAGAAGGCGTCTGCTCAGGGTCCTTTTAAAATAGCTAAAGCTGTCTGAATCTTTTAAAAAATTGCATGCTAAGCTTGTGTTTCTCTCAGAGGCGTATCTAGAAGGGTGCAGGCATGGCTAGTGCTATGGGCGCCCCCTGCACTATAGGCGCCATGTCTGCACCCATATTGTGACGCTGTAGCTGCCTGTTGTGCGTCCCTATACCGGATACGCACAGCCGAAGTTGCTCGTTCTGTCCAGGGGAGAGATCAGAGGGGAGGCGCCACTAGGGGGAGCTCCAGGCAGGAATGCACTGAGCTCTGAAGGCTTATACAGGAAGGGGGAAGCACGTTGTGGACGGTGGAGCTGATGAGAGTTGAAGATTTGGAGGACTGATCTCCCTCTCACTTTAGCACAGCTGGCTGGGCACTGGGCAGCAAGTAAGTTTCTGGTGCCTGCACCATATCCCCCTCTAGGAACACAGATCTGCCCACCCCATCACGCCAAGCAGATCTGCAGGACAGGCAGTGCAGTGAGCCTGGCATGAAAAGGTATGCTGCATTGGATGGGGGGGGGGGGGGAGCATTGTATGGAGCAGGGACTCTGCAGGCAGCGTCTGGTCAGCTGCAGTCTGAGGCATATGTAGCTCTGACAGGCAGCCCTGCAATGTGATCCTCCCTGTCTGCTAATTGCTGTGTGCTGGCTGTTCTTTGACTCTCACAGGCAGGGAACACACTTGTCTGTTTTCGTGTGCGTTTTCTGCACAGAAAAACTAAGAACTCATGTTAATCAATGGGCTAGTACACACTTAATACAGTATGTTGTTCGTGCGCAGAAAAAAAACTGACATTCTGCATCCTGATTCTGCACATTTTGTTAGTTTTCTCTATCAACTACATCAGCTGCTGTGAAAAAAACGAGCGCGTTTTCCTGCATAGAAACACACGTGGTGTCCAGAAAAAGTATGCAGGAAAACACGCGCAGAAAACTGAAAGACAAGTGTGTTCCCTGCCTCAGAGGGGGACAAGATGTTTTATCAGCAGTCGCTGGGTACAACAGGCTTTGCTTCACGGCAGAGTGTGTAGTGTTGGAGGGTAGAGGGATTGCAATTGTAATTCAGATTTAATTGGAAAATGGACATTTATTGAAGAATTGACTTGGGGAATGCCTGTCATAAAATGTGAACTATTTCTCTTATAAGTAGTGCTTGGTGTAATTGCCTTCTTAAAACAGAAGGAAATTTGCAATAATTCAGTTATAAATGAACATTTGTGGTTACCCACAATGCACACCTACTAAATATGCAAATATTAAATATTATTTTTAGTAGGAGGGCTTTTTGGTTCCTTTCATCCCCCTATACATTCCTAGTAGTTTGGGTCACCCTGAGCTGCTTGGTTACTCTGTTGTACTGGTCCAAGCCCTATCTCATACAGCCTTATCAATCCCTGCCATGTACTGATGAGGACCAAAAGTCCGAAACAGGCTGTCTACATGTGGGTTTGGTATGGCTGTGTAAAACTTAAAGCTATAGGCTTGCTATAAACCAGCGGTTCTGGATGCTTGCTTGGCTTAACAAGGGCGGAAAGGGATAATTTGCATATTTAGTAGGTGTGCATTGTGGGTAACCACAAATGTTCATTTATAACTGAATTATTGCAAATTTCCTTCTGTTTTAAGAAGGCAATTACACCAAGCTTTGCTTTTTTAGTAGGAGGGCTTTTTGGTTCCTTTCATCCCCCTATACATTCCTAGTAGTTTGGGTCACCCTGAGCTGCTTGGTTACTCTCTTATAAGTAGTGGAATACAGTACTAGCTCGTTTTCTTTCTCTGCCCACCCCAATCTCACTCTCTCCTCATTTGCTTGCTGTCTCTCCCAGCATCCTCTGTCCCCCGTCTTCTGTCTTGCTTTCTCTGCCAACAATCTCTGCCCATTCTCTCTCTGTTCACAATTATTATCTTTCACCCTCTGCCAATATAGCACTAACGACTTCTGCAACACTTTACAGAGTACATAGTCATATCACAGACTGACTGTCCTGAAAGGAGCTCACAATCTAATCCCTACCATAGTCGTAGTCTGTCTGACCATATTATTATGTATTTATATAGCACTGACATCTTCTGCAGCACTTTAATGAGTACATAGTCATGTCACTGACTGTCCTCAGAGGGAGTCACACTCTAATCCTACCATAGGCATAGTCTAATGTCCTACCATATTATTATTATTATTATTATGTATTAGCACTGACATCTTCTGCAGCACTGTACAGAGTACATAGTTATGTCACTGAATGTCCTTGGAAGGGCTCGCAATCTAATCCTACCATAGTCACAGTCTGATGTCCTACCATATTATTATTATTATGTATTTATATATCACTGACATCTTCTGCAGCACTTTACAAAGTACATAGTTGTCTCACATGTTAGTGTTGGGTGTTAAAAGGATGGGAAGGTTAGTGTTAGAATGGAGTACAGAGAGGAAATAAGAAGAGATCTTTCAGAAAAAGTAACTTCAGCAAAATCAACGCCAAAAACCAAAGCCTATAACAAATGTACATGAGAAAGGATGGGGGGAGATGGTTTGGGGGCGCAGTTTCAGTGTTTGCCATAGGCGCTATGTTACCCAGATACGCCACTGGTTTCTCTCTGTGATATATCAGAAATTGGAGAGTGTCAATGAGATTAAAATTTATCTGGCTTGCGAGCAAATCCAATGTGAATTGTATACAGCTTACAGCCAGGTATAGTTGCCCCAGGATAGCTTAGTAAGGTATAGGTTAGACAGGTATAGGTGCCCCAGTATAGGTTAGCCCCACTGGAGGGGGGAGCAGGGGCACACTGGGACTCAGCCACGGGGAGGGGGGCCTACTCCTTCCTCCCCCTCCTTAGGCCTCCTTCACTGCTCCCCCCACCCATTGCAGAGGAATATATATGGCTGCGGTGTAGTGAAGACTCACCTTCCAGGCTCCATACGAGGTTCACCGCCATTGTAGACAGAACATCCCGATTGCAGTGAACCTGGCATGGAGCCCAGAAGGTGAATCTTTACACCGCTACCCTTAATCTTTCTCTGCAATGGAGGGGGGAAGCACGGAAGGGGGGCCCCAAGGAGAGGGAGGAGTCAGCCCCCACCCTGCAGCTTAATCCTAGTGTGCAACTGCTTCCGCTCCATCACTGCGACAGGTTCGCCCTCCTCCCTCACTGCACCCCGGGCGGACACCCACCTTGCCCGCCTCTAGAAACGGGGCTGTATAGTGCGATAATTACACAACCGATGATTTACCAAGCTTTCATCACTTCTTACTAGGGTCAGAAATAGCCCAGGCATAGTTTTTAAATTCTTACAATCCAGTTAGTTTTTAGGGGATCCAGACCATGTCTGAAGGATCACTTCTGTTCTCTAACCCATGGTTTCTCAACTCAGTCGTCAAGTATCCCCAACAGTGCATGTTTTGAGGAAATACACAGAGGTAGTTACTGAGCTCTGCTGAGACAGTGGCCTCAATTCACCAGAGAAGAGTTCGTAAGAGATAAAAGGTCGGTATTTTATCTCATGCGGTATTTTAACACTGTTTCCAATTCACTACTGTGAGAGGATAGAGAGAGGAGTGTTCGGTAGCAGGCGATAGTGGTGCGATAATGGAGCGATATGGATGCGAAAACTGTGCGATAAACGGTCGATAGTTATGCGGTGTTAGTGATTTGCATGCGATACTTTGCCTCTCTGGATGCTGGAAGTAAAGGATTGTGGGTAGGAGGAGGAGGTTATTACCAGCATGTGACCGCAGAGGGTTTCTCTTCCTGTTTTTTGACCCTCTCCTTCCATTACAAATCCCTCCCTACATTCTGCATATTAAGCATACTAAGCAATATTAAGCATTTACAATATTAAGTGGATGGGTGAAACGGAGGAGGTATTTGGATACATTTTCACACTCACTCCCGATGAAAAATTTATCCAGATTCCTCCTTCGTTTCACTCATCCACTTAATATTGTAGATGCTTAACCACTTCCCGACCGCCTAACGCACAGAGGCGGCCGGGAAGTGGACCCCACAAGGACCAGCTCATGCCCAAAGGCGGCGGTCCTTGTAGGGGCATGGGCGGAGCGATCGCGTCATCAGTGACGCGATCCTCCGCCGGGAGTCGGAAGCCCGGCATTTTGTCTCCGCTCGCCGGCCACTTAGCAGCGCCGGCGAGCGGAGGAATCCGTGCATGGGGCCAATCAGAATGTATAAGGCACTTTGTTAGGTAAAGAAAGTGCCTTATACGTGCTTCCTCCTCGCCTCGTGGTCTCATTGTTGCAGAGACCACCAGCGAGGAGGAAGCACTTTGTAAGTTACAAGCCACACTGCTTTTTTTTACCCACAGCCCCCCTGATCTCCCACCCCAGGCCTCATACCCCCCATGATCACCCCAGCAGACCCCTGCCCAGCACCCTTGCACCCCTGCAACCCCCCCCCCCCCACCTGCCACTAACTAGCGACGCTGCCCCTTAGTTTAGGTCCCTAACTGACTCCTAGTCACCCCTGATCCCCCCCCTACCTTTAGATCACCCCCAGACCCCATCCCAGACTACCCCCCTGTATACTGTATACATCTGTATACAGCTACCTTACCCCCTGATCCCCCTCTGATCACCTGTCTATCACCTGTCCATCACCCCTCAGCACCTCCACCCATCAGAGCAGACCCTAACTGCCCCGCGGGGGTAACCGATCACCTGCCCAGGCCCTCGATTGCCCTCATACCCCCCTCCTGATTACATCCCCTGCTCTTTGTTTACATCTGTCCTCCCCAGCAATCACTAACTGATCTGCGATCAGTAACCCCCTGTGTCTGCCTCTCATCAGATCAGGACTCAGTCTGCCCCGTGCGGGCTCCTGATCAACCCCCCACCCCCTCAAATCGCCCTCAGGCCCCTCCCCTAATTACCGTCCAAGTGCATTGTATTTGACTGTGCTTTGATTGTATCGATTGTGCTGCGCTTGTATTTGATTGTGCTGCGATTGTATTCGATTGTGCTGCGATTGTATTTGATTGTCCCGTGATCTGCTTGGATTGTCCCGTGATTGTTTGATTGCCTCTGAGACCCCACTTCCTGCCACACCCAACCCCCCCTCCCCCCACCACCTCCAACCACCACCTTCCGAGTGCATCAGATTTGCTTGTGCTGCGATTGTATTAGATTGTGCTGTAATTGTATTTGATTGTCCCGTGATCGGCTTCGATTGTCCCGTGATTGTTTGATTGCCTCTGAGACCCCACTTCCTGCCACACCCAACCCCACCCTCCCCCCATCACCTTCCGAGTGCATCAGATTTGATTGTGCTGTGATTGGATTCGATTGTGCTGTAATTGTATTTGATTGTCCCGTGATTGGCTTCGATTGCCCCGTGATTGTTTGATTGCCTGAGACCCCACTTCCCGCCACACCCAACCCCCCCCTCCCCCCCCCCCCACCACACCCAACCCCACCCTCCCCCCCACCACTTCCAACCACCACCTTCCGAGTGCATCAGATTTGCTTGTGCTGTGATTGGAGTCGATTGTGCTGTAATTGTATTTGATTGTCCCGTGATTGTTTGATTGCCTCTGAGACCCCACTTCCCACCAACCCCAATACCTCTCAAATACTCCCTTTTTGCTAGGTAGGTGCTCTTTTTTTCTGGGTAGTCTCGGAGGAAAACCCCATAAATTTAGCAATCCACAATGGCAAGAAGGGGGCTTTCCGATGACGAGGTATACAGGTATATGGACCAGTCGGATGAGTTCTTTTGGGAAGAATCATCCGTCGAATCTTCCGGGTCCGAATTTGAACCTGTAGAAAGCAGTGGTTCCCTGACCGAATGTGATGACGAGGCTTTGGTCCCGGCTAGAGCCAGGCGTACCAGACCCCAAGTCGTAAGACCGCATGTGGCGCAGGATCCGCCTCAAGGGCAGCAGGGTGGTGCTAGCGCTGTTGATAGTTTTCCTGGTGAGGCAGGCACCAGCAGCGCAGCATCTCCTGGACTTGGTACCAGTACTTCTGTAGACCCTGGCGAAGTGGTGAGCGTCAGCATGGAAGTTGAAACTGGTACGGTGGCAAGTGCAGTAGTACCCCCGTCGCAGCCACCAAGAAGAAGACGGACCGGTAGTACCCATAGACTCCCAGGGTGCTGGCACAACCAGATTGGCAATCCCCTGATTCCGCCGCACCCGTAGTGCCCCCTTTCACCGCCCAGTCTGGAGTCCAGGTTGCGACAGCTCATCTAGGAACGGCCCTAGACTTTTTGCAGCTGTTCATCACCCAGGTTCTCTTGGACTTAATTGTGGTTGAGACCAACCGTAAAGCCACACAATTCATCACCGAGCACCCGGAGAGCATGTATGCCCAGCCTTTCCGGTGGAAACCAGTCCAAGTTTCCGACATTAAAATCTTATCCTTCACTTGGGACTAATGAAACAGAATGTACTGCGGTCGTATTGGTCTACGAACCATCATGTTCCCTTGTACCCTGCTGCCATGTCCAGGACACGATTTGAGTCCATCCTGCGCTTCCTGCACTTCAACGACGACAAAACCTGTCATGAAAGGGGAGACCCTGCTTATGACCGGCTCCACAAAATTCGGCCCCTCATAGACCACCGGTCATCAACATTTGCAGATGCTTATATCCCTGAACAGAACATCTGCGTAGACGAGTCCCTCTTACGCTTTACCGGGCGCCTTGGCATCAAACAGTACATCCCAAGCAAGCGCGCCCGGTATGGGGTGAAACTGTATAAGCTCTGTGAAAGGGCCACAGGCTATACATGTCGTTTTAGGGTCTATGAGGGAAAAGACTCAAAATTGGAGCCGGTCGGATGCCCTGACTACCTGGGGAGCAGTGGAAAGGTTGTGTGGGACTTGGTGTCACCCTTGTTCCGGAAGGGGTACCATCTTTTTGTGGACAATTATTACACAAGTGTGGCCCTCTTTCAGCATTTAAAGTTAGAAGGAATCCGATGCTGTGGCACTGCGCGGCCTAGTCGCCAGGGCTTCCCCCAACGGCTCGTTACCACCAGACTTGATTGGGGGCAGAGGGCCGCCTTGCGTACTGAAGACCTGCTCGCATTCACACAGACACGACAGTCCAAATTCAACGGGCAACTGCGGTCATTGAAAAGCCCCTTGTCGTCCACGAATATAATGTCAACATGGGAGGGGTGGACTTCAATGACCAGAGGTTAGCGCCCTATTTAGTTACCCGGAAAACAAGACGCTGGTATAAGAAAGTGTCTTTATCTGATTCAATTGGCAGTATACAACAGCTTTGTTCTCTACAGTAAGGCTGGGAGAACTGGATCTTTCCTTCAATTTCAGGAACAGATGATTCTGGACATCCTGTATCCAGGAGGTGTCAGGGTCCCCCCCCCCCCAGATGCAACTAGCCGATTGCATGGAAGGCATTACGCCTATCAGATTCCGAGTACCCCAGGTCAACGCATCCGAAGAAAATGTTGTCGTGTCTGCAGCAGTGCTAGAAGAAGGACTGACACCGTTTTTTATTGTCCCAAATGTCCTGACCACCCTGGCCTATGCGTAGGGGAGTGTTTTGAGAGGTACCACGAGCAGGTACACTATTAGAACCTAGGGAACTCCAGACACAGGAGTAGGCACACACTCAGTGGTCTTTCGCACATTGTCGCAGGGAGAGGAGAGGTAAGCTTGAAAACCAAATGGGTAAGCATAAAAGTTGGAAGAAGGATCGGTTTCCATGCTTGATATTGCTGATCTGTCCTGGGTTGGCGATATAAGACGGCATGTTTGAATTTCCCTTGAGTGTGGACACCCCTGGTTTATATGTGATTTGGGCCTATGATGATGCTTTAATGCCACACAGAGTCATCTCTATTGGCAGGCATATTGCTGTATCCTACAGGCATAATGCTGTATACTAAAGTTCTGAGGCCCAGTCACATAAGTTGGTGGCTCACCCTGAGTGCAGGGTGGCACGGGGTGTCTCTCTCCTGAGGTTATCACTGCCATTGATGTGGAGGAAGATCTGCCATTGATGTGGAGCAAGGTATGTTTGCCGTTCATTTTTCCTTTCAGCCCAGAGTGCATTACCCGTATACCCAATATAAGGAGTATAGCAGAAACTCCTAATACTGGCCATACATGTAATGATTGCAGAGACCCTAAAATGCCAGGACAGACTTCACAAATGACCCCATTTTGGAAAGAGGACACCCTAAAGTATTATATGAGGTGCACGGTGAGTTCATAAAAGATTTTAGTTTTTGTCACAAGTTAGCAGAATTTTTTTTTAATTTTTTTTTTTAACAAAGTGTCATTTTCCGTTTACTTGTGACAAAAAATAAAATTTTCAATGACCTCACCATTACCCTCATGGAATACCTTGTTGTGTATTCTTTCCAAAATGGGGTCATTTGTAGGGTTTGTTAACTGTCCTGGCAAGTGGGCGGGGTGCTAAATTGTGAGCACCCCAGTAAAGCCTAAAGGTACTCATTGGACTCTAGGCCCCTTAGCGCAGTTAGGGTGCTAAAAAGTGCCACACATGTGGTATCGCCGTACTCGGGAGAAGTAGTACAATGTGTTTTGGGGTGTATTTTTACACATACCCATGCTGGGTGGGAGAAATACCTCTGTAAATGACAATCTTTTGATTTTTTTACACACAATTGTCCATTTACAGAGTTATTTCTCCCACCCAGCATGGGTATGTGTAAAAATACACCCCAAAACACATTGTACTACTTCTCCCGAGTACGGCGATACCACATGTGTGGCACTTTTTTGCACCCTAACTGCGCTAAAGGGCCCAAAGTCCAATGAGTACCTTTAGGATTTCACAGTCATTTTGCGGAATTTGATTTCCAGACTACTCCTCACGGTTTAGAGCCCCTAAACTGCCAGGGCAGTATAGGAACCCCACAAATGACCCCATTTTAGAAAGAAGACACCCCAAGGTATTCCGTTAGGAGTATGGTGAGTTCATAGAAGATTTTATTTTTTGTCACAAGTTAGTGGAAAATGACACTTTGTGAAAAAAAACAATAAAAATCAATTTTCCGCTAACTTTTGACATGAAATAAAATCTTCTATGAACTCACCATACTCCTAACGGAATACCTTGGGGTGTCTTCTTTCTAAAATGGGGTCATTTGTGGAGTTCCTATACTGCCCTGGCATTTTAGGGGCCCTAAACCGTGAGGAGTAGTCTGGAAATCAAATTCCGCAAAATGACCTGTGAAATCCTAATGGTACTCATTGGACTTTGGGCTCTTTAGCGCAGTTAGGGTGCAAAAAAGTGCCACACATGTGGTATTGCCGTACTCGGGAGAAGTAGTATAATGTGTTTTGGGGTGTATTTGTACACATATCCATGCTGGGTTGGAGAAATCTCTTTGTAAATGGACAATTGTGTGTAAAAAAAATCAAAAGATTGTCATTTACAGAGATACTTCTCCCACCCAGCATGGGTATGTGTAAAAATACACCCCAAAACACATTATACTACTTCTCCTGAGTACGGCAATACCACATGTGTGGCACTTTTTTGCAGCCTAACTGCGCTAAGGGGTCCAAAGTCCAATGAGCACCTTTAGGCTTTACAGGGGTGCTTACAATTTAGCACCCCCCAAAATATCAGGACAGTAAACACACCCCCCAAATGACCTCATTTTGGAAAGTAGACCCTTCAAGGTATTCAGAGAGGGGCATGGTGAGTCCGTGGCAGATTTCATTTTTTTTTTGTCACAAGTTAGAAGAAATGGAAACTTTTTTTTTTTTTGTCACAAAGTGTCATTTTCCGCTTAGTTGTGACAAAAAATAATATCTTCTATGAACTCACTATGCCTCTCAGTGAATACTTTGGGATGTCTTCTTTCCAAAATGGGGTCATTTGGGGGGGTATTTATACTATCCTGGAATTCTAGCCCCTCATGAAACATGACAGGGGGTCAGAAAAGTCATAGATGCTTGAAAATGGGAAAATTCACATTTTGCACCATAGTTTGTAAACGCTACAACTTTTACCCAAACCAATAAATATGCGCTGAATTGGTTTTTTTTAATCAAAAACATGTTTGTCCACATTTTTTGCGCTGCATGTATACAGAAATTTTACTTTATTTGAAAACTGTCAGCACACAAAGTTAAAAAAATCATTTTTTTGCCAAAATTCATGTCTTTTTGATGAATATAATAAAAAGTAAAAATCGCAGGAGCAATCAAATAGCACCAAAAGAAAGCTTTATTAGTGACAAGAAAAGGAGCCAAAATTCATTTAGGTGGTAGGTTGTATGAGCGAGCAATAAACCGTGAAAGCTGCAGTGGTCTGAATGGAAAAAAAGTGGCCAGTCCTTAAGGGGTAGAAAGCCCTAGGTCCTCAAGTGGTTAATATGCTAAATAGTGTAAATGTGCTGCTCTCTGGTGCCTGAAATATGTGCAGTATAAGCTGTTACTGTGTGTTGCTAGTAAACTAGCTGCAGAGTGAGCTGCAGCAGCTGTGAGAAAAAACAGATATCTCCTGGTACATTCAGGGGATAAATAGATGAAAAAAAATAACGAATGGCCACACCTCCTTTTTTCCTGGTGAATTGTGATTTTGAGAAAAAACAACGACTAAATATCGCCTATTTATCGCATGGATTTCTCTGTCGATATTTCACCCTATACTTCTGGAGAATTACTATTTGGAGATATCACAGGAGGTAAATTACCTCCCATGAGATAAATAGGTCGGTAACCACTAGTGAATTGAGGCCAATTGTCTGGGAAAATACCTCACTGTATTCCCGAGTGAATACCACTCAGTATCGCATGTTTTCTCCCCATGTCAGTAATATACCGATCATCATCAGCAGGTGGGAATTGAAAAATAATAATAATAATAATAATAATAATAATAATAATAATAATAATAATAAATATATATATATATATATATATATATATATATATATATATATATATATATATATATATATATATATATATATATATATATATCTATCTATCTATCTATCTATCTATCTATAGCGAATGAGGTATTTTCCCGATTACTCTTTACTTCACCTCACATAGCTACCAGAATTGAGCCCAATGTCTCTAAATCTAGTTTACACCTTTACATTTAGCATCCTCAAGCAGTATTTACATAAATAGTTTGCACACCAAAGTTAATGAAAGCAAGTTTCAGAGTGTATAGAGTCGATTCTATGGTATGTGAGGTGGGTGTGAGCCACCCCCTAGGACAAAGAACACTATAGAGAAATATACTAGCACAGTAAGTAGTTTGCAAAAAGGAAATTTATATTAAAGCACACACGGTAAATGACGGCACTTATAACATCCACTAGAGGGCCTGCTATATTAGCATGCGTATCCAAAAAAACAGTTGCAGTCAGGTACAATGCTTAATGTATATAAACAATAAGTCAAACTGTTGCAAGAAAATAAAACACGGGTATACAAGTGCAACAAGGGCACAGAGAAACAGTTTGCAATTTCCAAAAAGGTTCCAACAGTAATACAGCTAATGGATATCAAACAGAAGAAAGCCATTTATTTAGACGGTAGAATTAAGCCAGATACACACATCCTATTTTAAATGGCCAATTTTACCACTTCCATATAGTACGAGAGCTTCCCAACACAATGGCCAGAATTCATAAAAGCATGTGTGATTAAAAAAAAAAAAAAAAAAAAATCTGGTCGGGAAAATACAGCTTTTGGTATTTTAGACTTTTGTGTGCTAATTCATAAACATTTTCACAGTTGCAATAAAAGTGCAGTGTTTTGCCGAAGTCCAACTGTTGGTAACATTGCTACAACATTGTTACATTCCTGTTTTCCGTGCAGAGACAGCATTACAATAAGAGGCATCCTCAACTTCCCTTTAGATGTGCATTTTGTTATACTGCCTCTGCTTGCCCTAAATCTGCACTGAATCTATTATGCTGGGAATACACGTTTCGTTTTTGCCTTCGTTTTAGCCTTCGTTTCGATTGTGCCTTTTGTTCTTTTCGTTCCCTAAATAATCGAACGTACGGTTAATATCACCACCCACGGTTTCGGGTTTTTTTTCGATTCTGATGGTTTTGTTTTTCCAATGATCGAAGGCTGCAAAGAAACGAAACGAAAATCCCTTTTTACAGGGACGGACTAACATAAACGAACATATAATCGATCTGAACAGCCATCAAGCCTACCAATGGCTCGATTAGATGGATAAAGAGACATAATATCAAACATGTTCGATCACTAGTCGTTCGTTTTTGGGGTCTATTAATCGAAACTATAATGAGATTATGACTATTTTCACATACGTTTTCAACACTCGATTCGTTTACTGAACGAATCGAAGGCTAAAACGAAGGCAAAAACGAAACGTGTATTCCCAGCATTAGTCTTTCTTAACAATCTAATTGAAACAGCCTAGAAGAACTTCAGGAAACTTTACACATGGCAGGCTTTCTGATGTATACACATCTTAAAAGCAGGAACACAAGAGGTTAACCACACAGCTTAAGGTATTTAGCGTAAGCCTTGTTTGTTCCACTCTTGCTGCTGCTGCCTGGAGAGATCTCACTCCTTCTGCTTGTGAGTCTCCATTAACTTTGCTCTTATTGCTCCCTTATCACCTCTTCATAGCAGGCGGTATGTTCCCTGCCATTACCGCCTGCTTTAATCTTTATGATTTGACATTTACTGACATGTGTTGAGGTAATTACTGTACAAGTCGGTAATTTACCTCACTGTTCAAGAATTTCAGTTTTTCATGCCGTAACTGCTTTTATGAATTGATATTTTGCTAAATGCTTGGTAAAGTCAGCTGTTTTCTCCATTACCGCATGTTCATGGTAATAAAATCTGAATATGGAATATATTGGCACTTTGTAAATCAATAATACTAATAATCTCGCACTATATGCAGGTGGTAAAATTGGTCAGTGATCGGTCAATCAAAATTGCATGTGCACCCATAGTTAGAGATGTAGCAAACGGTTTGCCTGTGAACGGTTCCAGGCGAACTTTGGGGGTTCGCGTTCGCCTGCACCATGCAAACTTTTGCGGAAGTTCGATTCGCCCCATAATGCACTATGAGGGTCAACTTTGACCCTCTGCATCACAGTCAGCAGGCACATTGTAGCCATTCAGGCTACACTAAGCCCTGGAGCCCCACCCCCCTTATATAAGGCAGGCTCGCTGGGTATGACACTCACTCGTGTGCCTAGACAGACTAGGGAGAGCTGCTGCAGATTTTTTCTCCTAGGGAAAGATTAGTTAGGCTCTTGGCTTGCTCCTGGCTGATTGTTATTGCTAAAATAGCACCCCTCAACAGCTCTTTTGAGAGCTAATGTTCTCCTGATGTGTTTTTTTTGTGTGTGTGTTGCTCACTGTCACTGACACTGACATTATACAGCCCTATCTGTTGCAGCTGGACCTTGGTAATTGTTATTACTGTGCCAGCCAGGCCGTGCCTAACTATCTATACTGGGACACCTACCTATGCCTAGCTAACTACTGTGGCACCTACTTACCTATACGGGGAAACCTACCTACTTACCTATACTAGGGGACCTACCTACCTATACTAGGTCTCCTACCTATGCCTAGCTAACTACTGAGGCACCTACCTACCTATACTTGCTCTCCTACCTATGCCTAGCTAACTACTAAGGCACCTACCTATGCCTACCTACCTATACTGGGTCTCCTACCTATGCCTAGCTAACTACTGAGGCACCTACCTATGCCTATCGACCTATACTGTGACTCCTACCTATGCCTACCTACCTATACTGGGTCTCCTACCTATGCCTACCGACGAATACTGAGACTCCTACCTATGCCTAGCTAACTACTGAGGCACCTACCTACGCCTACCTACCTATACTGAGACTCCTACCTATGCCTAGCTAACTACTGAGGCAACTACCTATGCCTACCTACCTATACGGGACTCCTACCTATGCCTACCTACATATAAGAAGATAAGAAGGTCGTTGCTTCATTGTGGACAGACCAAATTTGATCAGCTGGACAGTCACTGTTCTATCATTGAGCTACCTCAGCCCGGCGACCATATGGGCTGAAAAACTGCCACGGCCTGCACTCTGGCCATGTTGCGCACCAGTCCAGCAAGGCCGTCACTACGCAAACAGCTGTTTGCGGTGTGTTACACAGTGAGTTTGGTGTGTCAGTGTGAAGCAGTACTCTAATTACACTCCCTGATTGATGTATACACATGCAAGATGTTTAACCACTTGAGGACCCACCCTTTACCCCCCCTTAAGGACCAGCGCTGTCTTAGCTGATCTGTGGTGGGTGGGCTCTGCAGCCCCCAGCACAGATCAGCGTGCAGGCAGAGCGACCAGATCGCCCCCCTTTTTTCCCCACTAGGGGGATGATGTGCTGGGGGGGTCTGATCGCTCCTGCCTGCCGGGTGTTGCAGGGGGGGGGGGCACCTCAAAGCCCCCCTCCGCGGCGAAATCCTCCCCCTCCCTCTCCTACCTGGCCCCCCCTGGAGATCCGGGCTGCACAGGACGCTATCCGTCCTGTGCAGCCAGTGACAGGCTGTCTCCTGTCACATGGCTGCGCAGCAGCGCCGTACAATGTAAACAAAGCGGATTATTTCCGCTTGTGTTTACATTAGCCTGCGAGCCGCCATCGGCGGCCCGCAGGCTATTCACGGAGCCCCCCGCCGTGAATTGACAGGAAGCAGCCGCTCACACGAGCGGCTGCTTCCTGATTAATCAGCCTGCAGCTGGCGACGCAGTACTGCGTCGCTGGTCCTGCAGCTGCCACTTTGCCGACGCACGGTATAAGCGTGCGGTCGGCAAGTGGTTAAAAGCACTTTAGGCCTGCAATTTAGCATTCAATGTGATTTCTGCCCTTAAAACGCTGCTTTGCGTCAAATCCAGATTTTTCCCCGGGACTTTGGGCATGTATCCCACTCTGCCATGCCCCCCTCCAGGTGTTAGACCCCTTGAAACATCTTTTCCATCACTTTTGTGGCCAGCATAATTTTTTCTATTTTTCAAAGTTCGCATCCCCATTGAAGTCTATTGCGGTTCGCAAACTTTTACGCGAACCGAACCTTCCGCGAAGGCTCGCGAACCGAAAATCGGAGGTTCGCGACATCTCTACCCATAGTTACCAACAGCACTGTTTTGGGGATAAACACCTTGTTCACAGTAAAGGAGTTATAGAACCTGCATCTGCTATGGTACCTTTATCGTGAACAGGGGTTATTCCCAAAACAGTGTTTGTATGCTCATTTTTATTTTCTTGCATCAGTTTCACTTATTGTTTATATACATTGAGCATTGCATCTGACTGCAACTGTTTTTGGATACAAGTTGATATTCCAGGCCCTCCGGTGGAAGTCATAAGAGCTGTCATTATCCTTTTTTGCAAGCAACTTACATGCGCTAGTATAATTCCTTCTCAAGCAGCCCAGTGTCTATCTAATGAGTTCAATCCAGTTGCAGATGGCATCATCATTGCTGCCACCAGTCAACTCCACTTGATTGTACAAGCTTCTTTTATCCTCTTCTACAATTACCTCCTCACATTCACGTGTACAAGACTTCTCACGTGCCTCACCCCTCCTCTGGAATGCCCTTCCACATCACATCTGCCACTCTCCCACCTTTGAAATCTTTAAACGCTCCCTCAAAATCCACCTTTTCCAACAAGCATATTCTCTAGCTTAGACCATGCACCCACTAAATAACCTAATTACGCTCTGCCTGTACATATACTGTATACTTCCCCCACCTCTTGTTTCCACCCCATTCCTTTAGATTGTAAGCTTGCAAGGGCAAGGCTCTCACCCTTTTGTGTCATGGAATGTTATTAATTTAATTGCTTGCACTCTGTTAGACATTTATATATTTTAGTCATCATGTTAAATTTGCAATTGTAATCAGCAGTGCTGTATTTTGTATCAGTGTTCATATTTGATGTATATCATTGCCTGTATCATTATGCATCCCTTGTTTGTTTTCTTACATTGTACAGCGCCACGGAAGAGGTTGGCGCTTTATAAATAAATAAATAAATAATAATAATAAAACAATGCATGCAAGATACCCTGAAATCACTCCTCTTTGGCCAGGTCTATGCTCAGGTGCTATAAAAGGTTATCCAATAAATGAGCAATTCATGGTCTTTAAAGAAAACCTGAGGTGAGAGTTTTATGGAGGCTATTTATTTCTTTTTAAGCAATACCTGTTGCCTGGCTATCCTGATGATCCTCTGCCTTGAATACTTATAGCCATAGACCCTGAACAAGCGTACAGCAGATCAGCTGTTTTTGACAATATCAGAACTGTCAAGATTAGCTGCATGCTCGTTTCTGGTGCAATTCAGACACTACTGCAGCCAAATAGATTAGCAGGGCTGCTAGGCAACTGGTATTGTTTAACTTTCCTGGCGGTAACCCCGAACGTAATTCGGGGTAAGCCGCGCAGGAGGTTTTCTCAGGCCCAGCTGGGCCGATTTGCACAATTTTTTTATTGCTGCACACAGCTAGCACTTTGCTAGCTGCGTGAGCAACACCGATCGCCGTTGCTATCCGCCGCGCCGCCCCCCCCAGACCCCTTGCGCAGCCTGGCCTATCAGCGCCAGGCAGCGCTGAGGGGTGGATCGGGACTCCCGATGATGTCATGACGTCGATTACTTTGAACGGGATTTCCTGATCGCCGGAGGCGATCGAAGAGGGTAGGGGCTATCATGTAGCGAGCCCTAGGCTCGCTACATGATTTAAAAAAAAATTACAAAAAAATGGCTGCGCTGCCCTGTGGCGGTTTTTAATAGACCGCCAGGAGGGTTAAGAGGAAATAAATATAGCAGCCTCCATATCACTCTCACCCAATTACTCATGCGCATGACCTACATGGTCACACTTGCAGTAGAATTGTAAATAAAACCCCTACTCCACAGGGGAGCCAAGTTGGGGCACGCTGTAAATGGCTCCAAGTTTAAAAAACACAAGTATACAAGCTATTCATCCACAGAGTACCACAATGCAGCAAAACAAACTTAAAAACATAAGAAGGAAGGGCTCATTGTGTAGATCCTTGCCTCTATGCAGAGAGCAGCTTACTTTGCTGTTAGTGAGCTGAAAATACCAATAGTGAGGCCTTGTTCACATTATAGGAGTTTTTGTCAAATTTTAAGCGCTGGCGATAAAAAAAAAAAAAAATCGCACTGAAAGCGCTTCTGCAATGATTCCCTATGAGAGAGTTCATATTTGAGCGGTTCGTTTGCGATCCGCTTAGAAAAGCAGTGCTTGGGCCATTTTTGAGGCGATTTGCCTCAATGGAAGGTATAGCAAAAACGCAAAATGCTCACAAAATCGCTTAGATTGAGTGAGCGTTTTTAAAAAAAATACATTGTATTTATTTTTTCTGGATTTTATTCCGGATCAAAAGACGGAAGCACTCTGCAAAAACGCTTACAAAAATGCCCACAAAATCAAGCAAACACGCAGAAAATCGCTGGAAAACGCTTTTATAAAAAGTGGAAAAAAAGCCTACTGCGGACGGACACGCCGCGAGCCGAACGCAATGTGAAAAAGGCCTGACAGTTCAGCATACGAGCATATTAGTGGATAAACCACTTTTTATCTGTCCATCTGTGTGGAAGAACTGTCCAGGGATCCAACATGGAAACTATTGAAGCTCTCCAGGGGAGTTCTCAGTAGTGTTGGGCGAACAGTGTTCGCCACTGTTCGGGTTCTGCAGAACATCACCCTGTTCGGGTGATGTTCGAGTTCGGCCGAACACCTGATGGTGTTCGGCCAAACCGTTCGGCCACATGGCCGAACTAAGAGCGCATGGCCGAACGTTCCCCGAACGTTCGGCTAGCGCTGTGATTGGCCGAACGGGCCACGTGGTTCGGACCCGAACGCGCTCTGATTGGCCGAACTGTCACGTGGTTCAGGTAAATAAATACCTGAACCACGTCATATCTCCACCATTTGTCTGTGGGTTTAGCTTTGGGTAGGCAGGCAGGGTAGTTTGCGCTCCAGCCACGCTAGCCAGGGTCCCCCCAGTCATTGTGTCGCTGCTGGGAATAGTAGTACACCGCTCGCTCAGCCACACTATATAGCATTGTGTTTACTGCCACTCTGTGTCTGCTGGGAATAGTAGTACACCGCTCGCTCAGCCACACTATATAGCATTCTGTTTACTGCCACTCTGTGTCTGCTGGGAACAGTAGTACACCGCTCGCTCAGCCACACTATATAGCATTCTGTTTACTGCCACTCTGTGTCTGCTGGGAATAGTAGTACACCGCTCGCTCAGCCACACTATATAGCATTGTGTTTACTGCCACTCTGTGTACCTCGCTCAGCCACACTATATAGCATTCTGTTTACTGCCACTCTGTGTCTGCTGGGAACAGTACTACACCGCTCGCTCAGCCACACTATATAGCATTGTGTTCACTGCCACTTTGTGTCTGCTGGGAATAGTAGTACACCGCTCGCTCAGCCACACTATATAGCATTGTGTTTACTGCCACTCTGTGTACCTCGCTCAGCCACACTATATAGCATTGTGTTTACTGCCACTCTGTGTCTGCTGGGAACAGTACTACACCGCTCGCTCAGCCACACTATATAGCATTCTGTTTACTGCCACTCTGTGTCTGCTGGGAACAGTACTACACCGCTCGCTCAGCCACACTATATAGCATTGTGTTTACTGCCACTCTGTGTACCTTGCTCAGCCACACTATATAGCATTGTGTTTACTGCCACTCTGTGTCTGCTGGGAACAGTAGTACACCGCTCGCTCAGCCACACTATATAGCATTATGTTTACTGCCACTCTGTGTCTGCTGGGAACAGTAGAACACCGCTCGCTCAGCCACACTATATAGCATTGTGTTTACTGCCACTCTGTGTACCTTGCTCAGCCACACTATATAGCATTGTGTTTACTGCCACTCTGTGTCTGCTGGGAACAGTTCTACACCGATCGCTCAGCCACACTATGTAGCATTGTGTTTACTGCCACTCTGTGTACCTTGCTCAGCCACACTATATAGCATTGTGTTTACTGCCACTCTGTGTACCTCGCTCAGCCACACTATATAGCATTGTGTTTACTGCCACTCTGTGTCTGCTGGGAACAGTACTACACCGCTCGCTCAGCCACACTATATAGCATTCTGTTTACTGCCACTCTGTGTCTGCTGGGAACAGTACTACACCGCTCGCTCAGCCACACTATATAGCATTGTGTTTACTGCCACTCTGTGTACCTTGCTCAGCCACACTATATAGCATTGTGTTTACTGCCACTCTGTGTCTGCTGGGAACAGTAGTACACCGCTCGCTCAGCCACACTATATAGCATTGTGTTTACTGCCACTCTGTGTCTGCTGGGAACAGTAGAACACCGCTCGCTCAGCCACACTATATAGCATTGTGTTTACTGCCACTCTGTGTACCTTGCTCAGCCACACTATATAGCATTGTGTTTACTGCCACTCTGTGTCTGCTGGGAACAGTAGTACACCGCTCGCTCAGCCACACTATATAGCATTCTGTTTACTGCCACTCTGTGTCTGCTGGGAACAGTAGTACACCGCTCGCTCAGCCACACTATATAGCATTGTGTTTACTGCCACTCTGTGTCTGCTGGGAACAGTAGTACACTGCCGCTCACTCAGTCACCCCATTACTATATAGCATTGCTGGGATCTGTAGTACTATGCTCACCCACCCATACCATTGTACTGCCAGTCACTGTGTATATTGCTGGGATCTGTAGTACTTCACTCACCGTCAACCACTATATAGCATTGCGTACTCTGCCAGTCAGTGTGTATATTGCTGGGATCAGTAATACTCCACTCAACGTCAACCACTATATGAGCTCACCATGAGTTCCTCAGAGACCTCCGCTGTGAGCAGCACTCCCAACAACAGCAACAGCCAATGCCCCACGCAAGCTATAACATCCACCCCAGCAGCCAGTGGTCAGCAGCAGCCCTCCCCGGAGGAGAACATTGTGTCCATCGGTCCGGCGCCAGAGCGATTATTGAGGGCTGCCATTGAGGAGATGATGGGGCCTGATGTGGAGGAGGAGGTCGGGCTCAGGCCAGCATCCCAAGTTAATGTTGAGGACGATGAGGGGTCTGTGTCTGGGGATGTTGGGGTGGCAGAGGTGGTGGGTGGGTCAGACTCAGGAGAAGAGTTGTATGATGAGGATGATGATCGGGACCATCTGTATGTGCCTCAGAGTCCGACCCCGGAAAACATGTTGTATCGTGTGTTTAGGTACTAAAATCTGCGTTCCCACTTCCCAGTACTGCCCGGGTCCATGGATCCATATAATTTTTTGGGCAGCACTATCAAACTGTGGTACTATGAGTGAGTTGCCATGGTCCTTCTATGCTGTCACACTCACCGTCTGTCTGCAGATGGATTGTTCAACACAGCTACGCCATCTGACATGTAGTCCTTGACCATCTTCTCCAGGCGATTGGTGTTGGAGGACGTGGAACTGCCCGATTGCTGTTCTGTGGGCTGCTGCATGGGTGTCAGAAAATGTTCCCACTCCAAGGACACTGCCAATACCATTCCCTTTTGGGCACTAGCAGCAGCTTGTGTTCTTTGCTGCCCTCCTGGTCCTCCTGGGTTTGCTGAAGTCAGTCGGCGTACAACTGGCTAGAGAAGGAGGAGGATGTCAATCTCCTCTCTAAAGTCTCCATCCTCAAGGGCCTGCTGGAATTGTTCCATTTTTGACCTGTCTGACACTTTCTTCAATCAGTTTTTTAACATTGTGTTTGTATAAACTGGGTATAAACCCAGTAATTGGTGTTGTCCAGAATAATGAATAATAATGAATAGTGAATAATGCGCGGGCCGCGTTCAATGCAGTCTAGCATGAATTGAGCCATGTGTGCCAGAGAATCCTGCCAGACTCCTCTGTCTTCATGTTCTTGTGAGCGTTGTGATTGTTGTGATGCACCATATTCGTCACCAGCATCACTTTCTTCCTCTTCTGCTGTCCATTCCCGCTAAATCCAACGTGCACCGCTCTGTCCCTCGGCAGTGGGGGCATCCAATTCCTGCTCCAACTCCAGCTGTTCCTCGTCCTGTTCTTTGTCATAGCTGGGACCAGCGTTTCCTGAGGCAGGTTGCCTGATGTTGGTATCATCACGCTGTTTGTTTTCATCTTCAGATTCCCCCACTTGCATCATGCCAGCGGTTTCCATCTTCAACATTGATTTCTTCAGTAAACACAGCAGTGGTATTGTAATGCTGGCTGTAGAGTTGTCACTGCTCAGTCACAAGCAACGTGGATTGCTCAAAATTTTGGAGGACTTGGCAGAGATCCAACATGGTGGCCCAATCAGATCCACAGAAGCTTGGTAGCTAGCTGCTGGAATGCGCCTCGGCACTGCGCAAAAGCGTGCTAGCATGTGCAGCATAGAATTCCAGCGCGTAGGGAGGGACATCACCCAGCGAGCGATGGTGCGCTAGATTGAAGCGCTCCTGCATCTCTTGGTGAGTCCTTCAGAAGCGGTACTGGACTTTAAAAAAAATGTTTGTTTTTTTTTCCTTCAACAGAAGATCTGCCACGTTGGAGTGAGGAGGACGCCGCCGACCCCGAGACCAAGCTGAACCCCGGCGAACTCCAAGCAGAGGATCTTCAGGAACCCTCAAGGCTTTGAGCAAGCTGAGGAGGATCAGCAGTCCCGACGAGACCTCTCCTCATATGTGACTGTGTGCAGTGGAGTAGAGCTCCCCAGAACAACCTCCCACTTGGCCACTTGGCCACTTGGCCACTTGGCCACTTGGCCACTTGTCCACTTGTCCACTTGGTCACATGATCTCGGTACACCTCCTGCGATTCAAATTCCTGCACACATTGCTCTGGGATTTGGGTGTGATGAATGATGCATCTAACTGGCCACCGGAGGCAATTAAGGCCTTCAAAACATTGAAAGCAGCTTTCTGTTCCGCCCCCATTTGGCGTCATGTTGAGTTGCTGACGTCATGTTCATCCTCGGCCTCGCCTTGCATTTCAGTGCGAGGTGCATTTTTCACAGAAAAAGGTTGTGAATCCGGGCACAACATTTGTGGCTGTTCCATTGACCTTTCACAGGTAGAAGATTGTGGGGGTGGGAATAGCTCCTCCGAATAGCCCATTGTGTCCTGAAAACTACTCATTGCATTGCTTTGCGCACGCATTTTTTTGTCCTCATGCAAGGCCTGAGTTGCGCCTGAAAGCGTGGCCTTCTCCTCCTGCGCCTCCTCCTGTTCCATCACGTCTGCTGCTGCTGGGTTAGCGTTGCCGCCCGGTCCCTGTTTATTGAACCTCTCATCTTTATTACATTTATGACTGCATGGCGGTACAAAGCATGCTATCCGCACGCTTCTTGTCCTCATGCAAGGCCTGGGTTGTTGTGTCTCAAAGCGTGGCCTTCTCCTCCTGCGCCTCCTCCTGTTCCATCACGTGTGCTGCTGCTGCTGCTGCTGCTGCTGGGTTAGCGTTGCCGGTCCCTGTTTATGGAAACTCTCATCTTTATTACATTTATGACTGCATGGCGGTAAAAAAGCATGCTATCCGCACGCTTCTTGTCCTCATGCAAGGCCTGGGTTGTTGTGTCTCAAAAAGCGTGGCCTTCTCCTCCTGCGCCTCCTCCTCCTGTTCCATCACGTATGCTGCTGCTGGTGCTGGGTTAGCGTTACCGGTCCCTTTTCCTGGAACCTCTTCTCTGTATTACATTTATGACTGCATGGCGACAAAAAGCATGTTACCTGTGCAAAGAAACATGACATTTTCCACATTTAAAAAAGACAGTTTTTCCTTTGAAACTTTACAATCAATTTTCTCAAAAACTATAAGCTCTTTTTCAAATATTTTTTTTCCTCTTGTACCCACTCCCAAGGTGCACATACCCTGCAAATTTGGGGTATGTAGCATGTAGGAAGCTTTACAAAGCACGAAAGTTCGGGTCCCCATTGACTTCCATTATGTTCGGAGTTCGGCGCGAACACCCGAACATCGCGGCGATGTTCGGCGAACGTTCGCGAACCCGAACATCTAGGTGTTCGCCCAACACTAGTTCTCAGCCAGATCTGGATATTGGTAAATCACAGGCTGTTTATGCCAGTAGGTAAGTAACACACAAGCTGTGTTACAGTAGTCAAGATGAAAAAAAGAAAGTAGCATGTGCAAGAATTTTAGTAGCCTCTTGTGTAAGGAAGGAACAAATTTTGGAGAGATTTTTTTTAAGATTTAAGTAGTAGGAAGTTGTTAATGTTATAAGAGTCCACATTATAAATTAGCATAATGGAGGGTGTAAACGCTACTGAGATTACGGTGGTGCAATGACTTAAGCGTCTACTATGGGGCGTGGCCTGGCCATGAGCATGTAAGCAGCACAGGATCTGAGCTCCCGGGCAAACCGCAGCTTCCTCCTTTTAGCGGCACCCTACAGCCTTTGAGGGGAGCTTATGGTTAAAGGAATTGTCAGGCAAAAAAAAAAAAAAAAATGAGTTTTACTTACCTGGGGCTTCTACCAGCCCCATGCAGCCATCCTGTGCCCTCGTAGTCACTCACTGCTGCTCCAGTCCCCCGCCGCCAGCTAGTTTCGTTTTTGCCGAAACTAGCTGGCGGTGGAGGACTGGAGCCGCAGTGAGTGACTACGAGGGCACAGGATGGCTGCATGGGGCTGGTAGAAGCCCCAGGTAAGTGAAACTTTTTTTTTGCCTGACAATTCCTTTAAGGGGAAGCAGCGCTCATGATCCCGACCCACCGCTACTCCAGGGGAGAGATCCATCGTATTTCATGGCGGACAGCGCTCGTTCCTCCAGCCAAGAAGACACCCGATGTCAGGTCTCACAGCGCTGAACACTCTCCTACTAGCAGTCGAAGCAGGTCAAAGAGCAAAAAAAAAAAAAAAAAACAAGCGGCCTCCATCTCAAGCACACAGCTCTGAGAGAGCTGCTAGAGCAGGGGAATGAAACAGAGGTTAGTGGTGGTAGTCCCAGACATCTCACACCACGTGCTGGCAAAAAAGGGGGCAATGGCAAGGGGATGGAGAAACACAGTTCACTGTCACAGAGGGGCTCCTCTGATTGGGACAGAGGGTCCCCCTCATGCAGGCCACATTGGGATAAGGATGGCACTTTTAATGGTACCCTCCCTAAGGATGAGGAACATTCAGAGGCTTCTTCCTCCGATTCTGAGCCAGAATCTATATCTCACTTAGGGAGCTTTAAGAGGAAGGATAAAAACTCCACTGACACCTGCAGAGCCCCCCCCCCCCCCCCCCCTCTCTCTCCCTCTATGAAAACTGGGATCTTAAGGAATATTTGCAGTCTATGCCTACCCTAAAGGACATGGATAGATACTGTATGTCTCTAGTCTTGAATCCACGTACAAACCGGAAACTGAGACGCTACAATCTGACATTAGCCATATAGGCACAGAGTAGAGGATTTGGAGGGAGAGGTTAAGAATAGAGATGGCCCGAACGGTTCGCCGGCAAACTGTTCCAGGCGAACTTTGGGTGGTTCGCATTCGCATGCGATCGCGAACTTTCCCAGAAGTTTGGTTCGCCCTCACAGTGCTCCATTAGGGTCAACTTTGACCCTCTACATCACAGTCAGCAGGCACATTGTAGCCAATGAGGCTACACTCACTCCTGGAGCCACTCCCCCCTTATATAAGGCAGGCTCCGCCGGCCATTACACTCACTTGTGAGCCTGCTATAGTGAGAGAAGGGCAAGCTGCTGCAGACTGTTTCTCCTAGGGAAAGATTAGTTAAGCTCTTGGCTTGCTCGCTTGCTGCTGGCTGATTCTTATTGCTATAATAGCACCCCACAACAGCTCTTTTGAGAGCTAATCTTGTTCTTATGATCTATTTTTTTTCTGTGTGTCCCACTGATCTAACACTTGTGTTGCATAGACAGCTTTTGTAATTCATACTGTGTGTGCGAGATTGCCAGCCAGGTCCAGCATATTCAGTGACTACCTGTGTGTGTAATAGGCAGCTGCACATTGTAATACCCTTTACTGCATATACCAAGCTGTTGTGTTGAGTAAACCCACCTCATCACTGCATATACCTACCTTTTGTGTTGAGTGAATCCACTTCATCACAGCATATACCTAGCTGTTGTGTTCAGTGAACCCACCTCATCACTGCGTATACTTACCTACCTTTTGTGTTGAGTGAACCCACCTCATCACTGCATATACCTACCTTTTGTGTTGAGTGAACCCACCTCATCACTGCATATACCTAGCTGTTTTGTTGAGTGAACCCACCTCATCACAGCATATACCTAGCTGTTGTGTTCAGTGAACCCACCTCATCACTGCGTATACTTTCCTACCTTTTGTGTTGAGTGAACCCACCTCATAACTGCATATACCTAGCTTTTGTGTTGTGTGAACCCACCTCATCACTGCATATACCTAGCTGTTTTGTTGAGTGAACCCAACTCATCCCTGCATATACCTAGCTGTTGTGGCAAGTGGTGTCATCATTGTCCGCCATAACAGATTCTCGTTAAAGGATTTAAAGTTAATTCATTTCAATACAGCTGGGCCTAGTAAATTCTTTTTCCGAGTTCTGTATTGTTATTTTTGGTCACTACCTCGGGACGTGCATGCCATGCTTGCTGCCTTCCTTGGATGTGTGTGGTGGTAGCAGTTTCTTATGCTCCAACTCCGGACCGGAATAGAACCAGGATTCCCCTGCCATTACCTGTGGTCACTCACAATGGCAGACTTGCCCTCCATAAAAGATTCTCGCCTCCTTGAGGAGGAGACCAACCTGGTAAATCGCAGTGATTAGGCTCTTGTTAGCTTGCTCCTTGCTGATATTTGTTGCTGAAAAGCACCACCAAAACAGCTCTTTTGAGAGCTAATGTTCTCCATATACAGCCCTGTCTGTCGCAGCTGGCCCTTGCTGATTGCTATACTGTGCCAGGCCCAGCACATTCAGTGCCTAGTGTGACTGCTGCACATTGTATTCTAATACCAGTCCGTGCATACCTTTCACTGCACCTGTGTGACCGCATGCCGTTTTATTTATATAGCAGTCACTGCATACATTTCACTGCATCTGTGTGACCGCACACTGTTTTATATACCAGTCTGTGAATACCTTTCACTGCATCTGTGACTACACATTGTATTATACCTGACAGTTAGTGCATACCTTTCACTTGAATGGATGGCAGACTTGCCCTCCATAACAGATTATCGTTAAAGGATTTCAAGTGTATTCGTCTCATCATTATACAGCAGGGCCTCAAAAGAGTCCTCCTGTAGTGTTATTTTTCGTCACTACCTCGGGACTTGCGTGCCGTGCCTGCTGCCTTCCTTGGATGTGTGGTGGTAGCCGTTCCTGCTCCTCTGCCCACAGCAGCCAGGTGTCCATTAAGAAAATCTTTGAGCGAAAGAAGGCAATGTCTGCCAGTCACCCCCTTGCCCGGTGCCAGACAACTGGCTTAGCGGAACTGTTAGCACACCAGCTGTTACCATACCAGCTGGTGGACTCTGAGGCCTTCAGAAAATTTGTGACGATTGGCACACCGCAGTGGAAGATACAGGCTACAATTATTTATCTAAAACGGAGATACCCAAACTGTACCGTGATGTTGAAAGGCAAGTGGTGTCATCTCTGGCACACAGCGTTGGGTCAAGGGTCCATCTGACCACAGATGCCTGCAAAGCACGGTCAGGGCAGGTACATTACTTATACAGCACATTGAGTCCTTACTTGGATGTGTGGTGGCCATTTCTCAGGCTCCCACTCCGGACCCCTGGACTACTGGGTTCGCAGGCTTGACCTGTGGCCAGAGCTGTCACAATTTGCCATGCAACTTCTGGCATGCCCTGCCTCAAGCGTCCTTTCAGAAAGGACCTTCAGCGCAGCTGGAGGCATTGTCAGTGAGAAGAGAAGTCGCCTAGGTAAAAAGTGTTCAGTACCTCACCTTTATCAAAATGAAGGAGGCATGGATCCCGGAGAGCTACTGCCTGCCCGAAGACTAAGTCGCTGCCCACACACAGCATCTCTGCCTGCCTGCTGGCTGCTGCTGTCTGCCCCAAGACTAAGTCAGTCCCCCCACACAGCATCTCTGCCTGCAGGCCGCTTGACTGCCTTCTCCGCCACCACCAACAGGGTCCAGGACTCCAGGTGGATTCCTGAATTTTTAAGGCCGCTAACAAAAAGAATAATAATTTTTGCCTAAATTTTCTGGCTGCAACAAAACAAAAGGCATATACTTTGCCACGGTGAAGGGGCTTGTGTATCACAATGAAGCAATGACCTATATGAGTGTGTTGGGGGGTACACCTTAGAAAATACGGTCGTTGCTTCATTGTGGAAAGACCAAATTTGAACAGCTGGACAATCTCTGTTGTTCTGTCATTGAGCTACCTCAGCCCGACCATATGGGCTTGAAAACCACCATCGCCTGCAATGGCAACATCGTGCGCAACACTGCGCACCAGTCCAGCACGGCCGGTTCTCAAACCAAAATTTGCGGGTTCGCGACATCTCTAAATGCAATTCTATGAGCCTGTCCACAGTACAACATTGTAACGGATCGAGTTACCGCGGGTTCGCAACATCTCTACTGTCGGGTGCTGCGCTGGTGGACAAGATCAGAGAGTATGCAAATAAAACTGCACTTCCAGTGCTTCAGTCTGAGGTTAGCTCTAAACTTGATGATGAGTTCACGTCACAGGAAATACAATGTGCAATTAAGTCAATGCTCAATGGGAAAAGCCGCGACCCAGGAAGTACTCCACGAGGGAGCTATGAAATGGAGGAGGCAGGGGAGGTAATGCTGATTGACAAATGCCAGGTAAACAGAAGGCTCGCGACAATCAGATGATCACTAGCCTAGCACTATTTTTCAGGGGGGACAGCAGAGCCCAGGGGTGACTGGCAGCGGCAATAGAAGGACACAGAGCATGTCATTGTGCAGAGAACATGCCACTGTGCCCTATTATCTTTAGAAAATTCGCCTCGGGTTCTCTTTAACCTGTAGGGGCCCGCCTAACGCCAATGGGCAGCCCCAGGACCGCCTAACGCCAATTGGCGTCAAGTCCTGGCAGGGCCGGAGCTACCATAGAAAAAAATAGGCAATTGCCCCAGGGCCCCAGAGCCTGTAGGGGCCCCCAACGTGTCCTTCCCCATCTTAACTGTTGCTCCCCAGGGACTCTGCAGAGTCTGTTAAGTTGGGAGGTGATTGGGAGAGGGTCAGCAGTCAGCTCAGGGGCCCAGGAGGGAAATTTGGCTGTAACAAAGAGCCTCTAATGACGTTTTTTGGTCAGGGGTGTCTGTTGGGGGGCCCCCAGGCTAATTTTGCCCTAGGGCCCAATTGTTTCTTGAACCGGCCCTGAGTCCTGGGGCTGGGATTTGCAGGAGATCGCATGGATCTCCTGCTCGGGGGGCGGGGGGGGGGGGGGCTTGGCTTTATTATTTATTTATTTTTTGTACACACATACATGCCTATCCACACTTACCTTTTTGAAGGATGTTAGCAACTTAATGCTAACAAATCCCATCTTGTTTTTCTGTACATGTTTGAGCAGAAAGGAATCATGGGACAAATTTTCATCAGACAGGTAAAATTCCACTTGGCTCACAATCTTTTGAATTAAGCCCATATCAGGGATCTTGCTATCACCATCATTGGAATCTTCATCTAAAGCCTCAGCCATATCACAGAAACTTCTAAAGGGAAAAACACACAAACTATTGTAGGACATTTTGCTCAACATCAATGCAATTTTTTTTTTGTTTTTTTTTTAACAGTTGAAATCTTATTATTTTTTAAGAGTAAGAGGAATACCGCATAGTATACATATAGTGTAGGTGTACAGCATTAAGAAGTTGACATAATATAATAAATATCAGTACATAGCAATGTTATGCAGAAAATCAAAAATAACATGAACACTACTATTATGGCAGGTCAGCTATTCATGTCATAACCTCAGATGGCAATAAGAAGATAATTGGTTACACTATGCTGTAGAAGAAGAGAATCCAAGCACACGGGGAATCAATCTAGAATGGGTATGACATCAGAATAAGAAGGAGCCATGATTTTGTTTTCCCATACTCCTCACACCTTATCATATTTTTTAGGACAACGCCTGTTCATATATGTGGTCTCATAGCGGTAGGGAGCAATTAATGGCCTTTGCCCACAAACCCAATGTTGGAACTGAAGGTTTTTTCCAGAGCTTTAAGATTTCTTTTCTAGCTTGAAAGCAGAGGGTTCTGACCAGTGTTTGCTTGTGCCTGGTAAGGGTGTCCTCTTCCAGCCTCCCCAGGAGCAATAGACCAGGGTCAACAATGCAATTCTTAAAGGCAACCTGAAGTGAAAGGAATATTAAGGCTGTCATGTTCATTCTCTGATGAACAATGTCAGTTGCCTGGCTCATATTGAGCTTTTGGCTAGCTGAGTCAAAGAATTTGAGCTGCATGCTCATCCTGGGCCAGGGACTTAAAGTAAACCAGAGATTAGAAAATACAAAGAATCAATACTTACCTGGGGCTTCCTGTAGCCCCATAAATGTGTGAGTCCCTAGCTGTCCTCCCATGGTCAGCTGTTCAGCTACAGTAACTGGCTCAGTTGGGTCCAGTCTGGGCAGCGCATGTGCAGAAGACCCAGACTGACGCGATTGAAGCAGTTACCAGGGCTGATTGCGGCTGAATGGCAGACCGCAGGAGGACGGCGAGAACAGCCATACACTTTTCTTGCACTATTTTTTGCATGTCATTGTAGCACGCAGTCATCCTTTGTTGCACAACACTTTGGACACTTTGTAGATTTTTGCATATTTTGTGTATTTTTTGTATTTTTTGTATTTTTGGTATATACTTTTTTGCATAGTATATTTTCACAACTTTTTTACCTATATTGTGGGCTGTGCAATATATGGATTATGCACTTTATATATATTTTTATGAAAATGTTTTTTGATATTTATTCACATAATGACACATATGGTTTACTGCTGCTGCGGACTTCCAATGACGTTTGGATTTAGAGGTGATTATTTATTGTTTTTAACTCATTTTGTGCTTGGTTAAGACCCAATAAAATTTTTTGATTATTTTCACCTTATATGGAATGTAGTGAGTACTTTTTATTATGCCATATGTCTCTAGATTGGGCATCTTTTCTTGTAGTGTTGGTTGGTTTTTCAGCCTTTTGAGACAGTGAATTGTTGTTTGGGTTCTAATTTATGTGATATTTATAGGATGGCGAGGGACTTATACGTGTTTATGGAGCTGGAGGTAGCGCCAGGTAAGTATTGATTCTTTGTATTTTCTGAGTAAAACTTTTTTTTAGGATTTCTGTAAACTAATGATAAGGTTATCATGCTGTGGCTAATCCTTTGTTTACAGAAATCCTAAAAAAAAGTTTTACTTGGCTTCACTTTTGCAGAATGCACTGAAAGGGCTAAGCCTCAGGCCTTGTTTGTGATGTGAACGAAGCCTAAACACTGAGGCCTTGTTTCCATCTGTGCGCTACTCTCCGCTTCTGTCCTCTTTTCAGTAACCTGTATTAATCTGTAACATTGATGTGCTGATAAAAAGCGGATAGAAGCGCACAGATGGTGCGCTTCTATCCGCTTTTTATCAGCACATCAATGTTACAGATTAATACAGGTTACTGAAAAGAGGACAGAAGCGGAGAGTAGCGCACAGATGGAAACAAGGCCTCAGTGTTTAGGCTTCGTTCACATCACACGTGCGCATTTGGAAGCACGTATGTGCTAAAACGCAAGAACGGCAGAAGGGCATAGATTGCCCTTCTACCATTCACATCTACTGCGCTGCGCAGCAGTACAATGCGCTATGAAGCGATTGCGTACTGCTGCTTGCATTTTGCTCGCAAGCGCAGAGCTGATCCCATCACTGTCAATGAATGGGATCAGCAGAAAAAAGCGGCGCAGATGGTGTGCAATCGTACGCTGAAGAGATGTGAACTACTCTATGGAGAGCTGCCTAGGCAGAGTCCTCCCCTGCAGTCTATTTATAGTTGCTGATAAGAACGAATTAGATAAATTTATCTGCCTAAACAAACAGAAAAGTAATTTTTTTCACCAACTATATGCAGAATAAAGACACTTCATTGAAGCAGTGCAAAAGTTTGGGTCCACTTTGAAGCAATCCTTAACCACTTGAGGACCAGAGGTTTATACTCCTCCCCCCCCCCCCCCCCCCCCTCCCAGTGACCAGGCCATTTTCTTTACAATTCTGCTCTTCACAACTTAACTGTTTATTGCTTGGTCATACAACTTAGCACCCAAATGACTTTTACCTCCTTTTCGTCTCGCAGATAGAGCTTTCTTTTGGTGGTATTTCATGGTTGCCATTTTTTTAATTAATCAAAAAAGTAGCAAGGCTGGCTGGCTGGCAGGCTGATCACTGTTCCCCACTGTTCACTCCTCGCCAGAAGATGCCATATGGCGTGGCTGAGGAACAACAGAGCCAATCTGCGGCCGTCAATCTGCGTTAGGCAGTCGCAGAGTGGTTAAAGGACAACTGTAATGAAAGGCATATGGAAGCTGCCATATGCATTTCCTTTTAAACAGAAAGGCATATGGAGGCTGCCATATGCATTTCATTTTAAACAATACCAGTTGTCTGGCTATCCTGCTGATCCTCTACCTCTAATCCTTTTAACCTAATGCTGGGCATACACAGCATACTATCTAACAGATAGTGAGGCAGTATCGAGCCAGAGGCTCGATGCTGGCGTGTCACCGCTCGTCCGCGCGGATCGATACGCGCTCGTCCCCATGGGCGCTGCTAATCAGCCGCTCATTTCTTCACATTGTTCTCCCCGCCTGTATTGAGCGCAGTATCAATCCCGTGGGGTATCGGACAGGTTGAATATTATCAATCGAGCCATCAGCGGCTCGATTGATAATATAAAACGTGCCGTGTATGCCCACCATAAGACCCAGAACAAGCATGCAGCAGATCAGATGTTTCTTACATTGTCAGATCTGACAAGATTAGCTGCATGCTTGTTTCTGGTGCAATTCAGACACTAATGCAGCCAAATAGATTAGCCGGGCTGCCAGGCAACTGGTATTGTTTAAAAGGGAAAAAAATTGGCAGCTACTATATTCTTCTCACTACAGTTGTCCTTTAAGCAAACTTCCCCCCAAAAGTAGATATTTACCTCAGTAATGGGACACCTTGGAATAGTCCAGAGGCTTCCTGGATACTCTTTATCCCACTGTTACAGCGATGGGCCCCTCTATATCTTTGAGTGGGTTGTCTTATCATGCTGTTGTATAGTGCTATATAAAAGTTGAGTGATTATTTGATTCATACTGTCTAAGCACCTTGACAAATATATATATGGCCCCAAAATTATTGTTGGTTTTAATGTGGATGCTGGAATAACGAGGACCTTTTTTTCTCCTTAATCTGTGTGGAGTGGAGACCTGATTTGCTCAATAACTGTATATTCTTGATTGGCCAGTCACCTGGGATCATGCACCCAGAATCTATGGGGTGAAGATGTGCCACTGTACCATATGGAAACTGCATATCATATACAGTGGTTAATGATCGGTGATGCCAGATCTTTAAAATTATGGTGCATTCTTCCTCTCCTTACCTCACCCACCAGAAGCCTCTCCAATGAGCACCACACCATCTTCCCTCTTCCCAACTCCAACAGGACATGTTGCCTGGCTATGGCTAAATGATGTGTCTGTATGAACTTATGCTCAGGACAGTAGCCCTAAAGATTAAGTCCTAAGAGGTATTGCCAGTGTGTATGTGTCTTAACCACGTCACCACTAAGGGTTTTTTCCTTTAAAAATTGAGAGCAATTTTCATCTTTCAACAGGGCCGGAACTTCCATAGAGGCAAAGGGGGTAACTGCCTCAGGGCCTCAGAGCCTGAAGGGGCCCCCAAGTTGTGTGTCCCCCTTCAGCTATGGAGGGAACGAGGAAGAGAGGTGCTGTGGGGAGAAGTCTGGAGTGTAGTGCATGGTGCTGCCTCCTGTGTCCTGCCTAGATTAGGTAAGACCCCATTGTGCGTACACACTGGATTTGTAAGGGAAAGGAATAGAGGAATAATGGGGACGCCCGTAGCAATGCTCTCCCCCCATCCTCGTAGGCTGTGAGAGGGGACATTGCGAGGGGGGCACCCAAGTTACTTTTGCCCCAGGGCCCCATTGTAGCTAAAACCGCAACTGCTTAAGTGCTGCTTCCATTCAGTTGGTAATACATTTATCACTACTTATCACACCTAACTGATCTATACATTTTTTTTTTACCACAAACTAGTCTCTCTTTGGGTGGTACTTTTTGCTAAGAATTATTCTATACTAGCTGATGGCCCGGCGTTGCCCTGGGTATGTATTTGGCTGGTGTTGACTCTGCCCACTTTTTCTAAAGCTAACACACAATTACTCAATTACCTAGTTTGTGAGCTTTGTGGTGTTTGGAATAATTTGCATTGAAATGAAACAAATATGTGGCTCCACCCCCTTTTCTGAATTTGAACCCCAGTCACTCAATTGCCAACTGTGCCAGGTTTGAGGCTTGTGCCATTAACAGTGCAAGAATGGCAGCAATTAAATTTTCCCCTTGAAAATCAATAGATGAATTTTGATTGGCTTTTGTAGCCTCCACCCACTTTTCTGAATATTAATCCCAGTCACCAACTGTGCAAAGTTTGAGAACCCTACCATTAGTGTAAGAATGGCTGCAGTTTACATTTTCCCAATGAAATTTGTATTTGTCTCCGCCCACTGATGACCCGACATTGCCCAGGTATGTTACATTTTTAAGCTTCCAAAGGTCAAAAATATAATTTAATTAGGGTAAGAAAGGCAATATTGAATTAAGTTAATCAGGAACATTTTACTCTGAGTGATCATTTTGCTTCTAAATGTGTTGAAAGTTGATTTTTTTTTTATCAATTAGTTGAGAAGTAATTTATGAGAAGTTTTGTGACTAGAGCCCATTATGCTTTGGGGGCTTTTTTCTGCTAAGCGGACCAGACACCTTCACAACATCCAAGGGGCAATGGACAAAGGCAAAGCCATGTAATGTCTTGGGCAAGCACATCCTTCCCTCAGGGTGAGGGCATCGAAAATGTGTTGTGAATATATAGTCCAGCATGATGACCCAAAACACACAGCCAAGGCAACAAAAGAGTCTCAAGAAGAAGCATGTGAAGGTCATGGACTATGCTAACACACATTGGTGGTTAATGATATGATATACTACTAGATGTACGGTATAGGAGAAGCGTAATTTCTTACCTTCTCTGAAGGACAAACCATCATTTAATGGAAAAACTGTTTATTTATGCACGGTAGACTCAGGTCTTGGCCCGTGCTTCCTCAGGTCATTACAAGTGACTGAAGAACTTTTGGTCACGAATATGAGTGTCTGAAAGTACATTCATGACCAAAAGTTCTACAAGTACTTGAGTTGATCTGAGGAAGCAGGCTAAGACCCATGAGACGCATTGTCTACCATGCATGAATAAACAGTTTTTCCATTTAATGATGGTTTGTCCTGAGAAGGTAAGAAATTAAGCTTTTCATATAGGTATTCAACATCTAGTAGTATCATATCATCAAGGATGCCTCCACCGGTGTTTCTTAGCATGGAGTAGCCTAGTCAGTCTCCAGGCCTTAGTCCAATAGAAAAACCTGTAGAGGGAGCGGAAGGTTCAAGTTGCAAAACATCAGCTTCAAACTTGCTGACTTGGAGAGGATCTTCAAAGAAGAATGAGCCAAAATCCCACAGTAGAGGTGTGCAAACCTGGAGGCCAACTACAAGAAACATCTGATCTCTGGTTTGTGAACTGTATTACCTGGTTTTGCCACCAAGTACGAAGTCAAATATTTATCTCACTCACTATAAAGCACATCCAGATCTGACTTTAAGGCACTGGGTTTTTCGGGGGATCTTTCGTCATTATTCTATTTCTTACAGCTATAATAAACCTACCATTACAATCACAGACTGGTAATTTCTTGAGCCTCATACACATGCCTGACTTAAAGGGTACCAGAGATCTACCCTAGGTGAAAAAATGAAAAAGAAGTTATACATACCTGGAGCTTCATCCAGCCCAATACGCGCTGATCGATCACACGCTGCCATCCACTGCTGCCCGCATCTACGAGAACCGGCTCCAGTCACTGACATCATCGGAGCCGGCCTACGCAGGAGAAGTTCGCCCTCTACGTATCTCTCCATACACTCTAGCAGAGATACGCAAAGAGCACACCTCTGCTACGCTTAGACTGGCTCCGACTGACGGATCAGCGCAGAGCTGGTTCTCGTAGCTGCGGGCAGAGGAGGCTGGCGGCATGGGATCGATCAGCCCGTATGGGGCTGGAGGAAGCCCCAGGTATGTATAACTTCTTTATATTTTCAGCTCTGGTTCCGTTTAAGTTGGCTGAGGAGGCCGATAAATGTCTCAGCTGAAAAAAAGCCGTGTACGGTACCCGATGACCTGTGACGCCCAACCCATGAGTGATCTACTGACGGATCTACTCAACCCCAATCTCCCAGCCGATCCAATTGTCAGTGCCGCTCCCCCACCTGCCCCTCCTCCCCCCGCATAGGAACACAGAGCATCATCAGCTACACAGCTGTGTGTGCAGCCCGTACCAGCAACCGATCAGCTTCTGATCCCAAACATAGAGGACAAACAAGCAAAATCAGCAAGGGACCAATTACTATCCTCACTGTACACACAAAATCAAATTCAAATCCTTCAGCAGCTTTTGTTTAAGGTAAACTGGTACTGAACTACACCTACAATTACATGGTGAAATCTATACAGTAAAAATTCTAGCAATAAAACAGCCCAATATCCTCAAATTAAACTAACCCTACCCTTTTCTTCCTCCTGTTTCCAACACTAACCAGTACACCTTCCTTGTGTCTGACTGTCTTAGCTGTACCTTAAGTTCTAAAACTAGGCAATTGTGATATTTATTTCTTCTTCAGTACTACTATACACACCATCTGACCATGATTAATAGACTAGGAATACTGAAGTAAGTATGTACGGTCATTCCTCAACATGGGCAGTACCCATGAAGTAGGCAATCGTTTAATGTTGTATCACCCTAGTCCAGTCATTTTGACGGGCCCTGTTAAAGAGAATCTGTATTGTTAAAATCGTACAAAAGTAAACATACCAGTGCGTTAGGGGACATCTCCTATTACCCTCTGTCACAATTTCGCCGCTCCTCGCCGCATTAAAAGTGGTTAAAAACAGTTTTAAAAAGTTTGTTTATAAACAAACAAAATGGCCACCAAAACAGGAAGTAGGTTGATGTACAGTATGTCCACACATAGAAAATACATTCATACACAAGCAGGCTGTATACACCCTTCCTTTTGAATCTCAAGAGATCATTTGTGTGTTTCTTTCCCCCTGCAGCTATCTTCCACTGAAGTGTCAGGCTGTTTCTTCCTGCAGAGTGCAGACAGCTCTGCCTGTATGTAATTCCTCAGTATGTGAAAGCCCAGCCAGCTCAGAGGAGGATTTATCCAGCTTGTAAAAGATGAGAGAAGAGAGAAGCTGTCCTAATCTAAATAATACACAGGCAGTGTGCAGAGAGGGGCCTGGAGTAGGGTTGCCACCCAGCCGGTATCTGCCCGGCCTGGCCGTTAAATCAACTAAAAAGCCGGCACCGGAATTTAATTATTTCCGGCATGTCATTTGCCGGTAAAACTAGCTGCCCCAGGGCCCGCCCAGGCCGAGCTCCCTGGCAACACAATTCCCTCCTCTGTTCTCAGATTGGCTGGCCAGGTACTGCCAGCCAATCACCAGCGTGGCTGTGTTTTTCCCGGCTGCCTGCAGAGGAGTGTGGGAGAAGGAGGAGCTGACTGAGTGTGTGTGTGCCGACAACTAGGGGGAGGAAGCGAAAACAAGGCAGCGACAATAACACACGTGCTTCTGCAGCTACTGTGTGTGAGTCAGAGCCGAAGATCATCAGAATGCCGGGAGATAAGGGAGCCTCAGAAGGGAGGGGGAGAAGAGTGAAGCCCAGCCTGTCACTGGATGGGGAGGAGAGGAGCCTGAAGCTTGAGGGGGAGAGGTGAGCTGACACTGGAGGGAGAAAGCTGGAGGTAAACGTTTGTATGGCTGTTGCTTAAGCTATCAGGGCAGATAACTTTCTTAAATTTCATAGGAATACTGTTAAATTAGCTGGCAGAGAGTTCTATTTCTATAGCCCTAGCTAGTTGTCTATAATGCTGATTTTATTCAAATTGCTGACTATTTTGAAGGTTTTTGTGCATATTCTATGCTGTTAATACTGTCTTCAATATGTTATCATGTACTCCCTTTGAAAGCATTGTATTTGCTGTACTTGTTCTAATGGTTTAATAAAACTTTTTTTTTTTGGTAAAAGAAAGAGAGAAATCTGGAGGGACAGAAACAGAGAGCAGCCAAAGCCACTAGTGTCCTGCATGCTATGTGCACTGTGTAGGAAAGTCCAAGCCTTTACCAGCCAGTACATAACACAAGCTGGACCTTACCAGATGATTCCTTATATACCCCTAAATTATGGCCAGTACCAGGATTACATGGGAAGTGCACACAGCAGGCACCTGTATGCATGCTTGTTATATGCTAATTGTTAAAGGAAACCTGAGATGCTTTAAGGAAACCAGAGACAAAAGTAAAATAAAAGTTTTATACATACCTGGAGCTTCCTCCAGCCCCATCCGCACAGATCGCTCCCACGCCGCCGTCCTCAGTCTTCAGCTCCGGCATCGGGTCCCATAACTTCAGCCATTCATGGCCTGTCTGAGCATGCGCAGTGCGCTACCGCCGTCGGAGAATAGTACTGCGCAGTGCTATTCTCCGACAGAGAGAGATGGAGAGAGTGCACTGCTCATGCTCAGACAGGCCACGACTGGCTGAAGTTACAGGACCCGATACCGGAGCTGAAGACTGAGGATGGCGGCGTGGGAGCGATCCGTGCGGATGGGGCTGGAGGAAGCCTCAGGTATGTATAAATATTTTATGTTAGTTTGTAACTGGTACACTTTAATAGTGGTATTTTTATACTTACAGGAGGCTTCCACCAGCCCCATGAGGTATGTGGGCTCCCTCGCTGTCCTCCCCAGCCTCTCTGTTATCTCATTATCCCCGCCAGTAATCTGGCCTATCACGCTCTTTGTTGCATGTGCAGCTCGTTCACCCTGATGCCTGGTAGCATTACATTCCCACAACCAGGAGCATTCTGCCCGAGTGTGTAGTAATACTGTGAAGGTGTAGAATGCTCCCAGGCACAGGCGCGCACACACAGCTGGGCCGCACATGCACATAAGAGAATTACCTGTCAGATTACCAGTGGGGATGAGATGATGGAGCAGCTGGAGAGGATGGAAAGGGAGCTCACACACCCCATGGGGCTGGAGGAAGATCCAGGTAAGTATACATAGACCACTATTAAACATTGCAAGTCCACTTTAAAGCGGGATTGTCACCTTAAAAATCAAATTTCAGCAGCAACTGGTCTGAATGTGGATTGTCACCTTAAAAATCAAATTTCAGCAGCAACTGGTCTGAGTGTATTAAGTGATAAATATGCTAATCCTGCATTCAGAACGTTTTCTGCTGTTATGATTTGGAGTTATCACATACTTTAGGAGCACTGGCCCTTTAGTAGTCAGTGCCAAACAGTTGCATGCTGGGGGTTCTTTTTATCTATGATATATTGCTCCTCTTTACTTTATTTCCCTTCCTAGCTGCTTATCTGAAACACGATGCCCTGCTCACTTGTGTTTTCAAGCAAGGCTGAGGTGACTCAGCAATTGGAGGAGAAAAGAAAAAAAAAAGTAAAGGGCAGAAATGACTTCAGGATTTTGCCTAAACTGTGGGCAAAAGACATGGTTCCCACCAGGAACAGATTTCTCTTCATTTACTATATAAAAGTCACTGAAATCAAAATGTGGACAGTACAATACATGTGTTATGTAAGTAGAGCAAGTATTTATCTACTTATATATGTGTTTTTTTCCCCCCTGGCATAGTATGGCTGATCCTACTGCTTTAACCTTTCTTCACAGTACTGTAAAAGAAAATCCTGAGGTGAAGATGTATTGGGATATGCCAGTAAGAAATGGTGGACACGTTATTTATTTCTGCATGCAGGTCATGTTTATTTGGGAACTACTACACATCTAAGGCCTCTTTCGGATAGACAGCTGAGAACCATGACATGTTGTGTTTGATCACAGCAGGGGCCATGCTCGGATGTGACTCCGTGGAGGGCTGCTTGTCCAGTGCCAGTACCGATTGTTAGCAAGCGCTCAGACAGTGTAGTAGAGCAGCTGACAGTCAGTGAATTCACCTCTTGTCAGCTACCTGTCTGAAAGAGGTTTAACGGAGGTTAGCAGCTATGTCACGTTGGGCACCGTGCATTTGATTTTAACTACTGTGTGTAGTCAAATGTTGGCATTAAGTCATAGAACTTCAGCTGGGCTCTGGTGCTTTTTTATATTATAGCTGAGAGTTGCACCCAAACCCAAATGTGCATACAGACATGCAATTTTGATTGGCCAATCTGACCAATCTAACCACCTCCATGTAGTATGAGAGTCAACAGACTTTAGATACTATGAACAGATTGTGTATGTAAGCTCTCATACTACATACAAGTGGTAAAATTGACCAATTATTGTCCATTCAAAATTGGATGTGTGTACCAGGCTTAATACCTGTGAATAAAGGCGACAGAATGTAAGTATCAGTGAGGGCTACAGATTAGGGTTGGTTACTCTTTTAGGAGGACTGGGTTGGGCCTACCCACTAAAACAGGCATGGGCAAACTTGGCCCTCCAGCTGTTAAGGAACTACAAGAACCACAATGCATTGCAGGAGTCTGACAGCCACAGTCATGACCCATAAAGGCAAATGCATTGTGGGACTTGTAGTTCCGTAACAGTTGGAGGGCCGAGTTTGCCCATGCCTGCACTAGAAGCAAGTTATGTGATGAGGAATTTTGAAAAACGAATATACATTTTTACAGCTGGGTGATGATTATGGGAAGCTGAGCCTTCTCTAGTAATTCCACGTATGCTGTTCCTGTTCTATGCCCTTTTTTCTTTACTCTTACTCATTTATGCCCAGTCTCCCACTAGCTATAGAAGACCTACTATTTCTTCTACTGATAGTTTGGAAACTCCCCTGAGAGATGCATGTTAGAGAAATACCGTTTTTGTGATATTTTGTGATGATGTCTGAGGTACCTTTGTAATGTTTCGTTTGAGGTTAAAGTGCACTATATATCTAAAATGAAACCTTCCCACTCAGGAAGGTTTGTAACTGATGGGGTTAAATTACCTACAGGTGGTGCTCCATCTTGCAGCTGTCACCGTATAGATATGGTGCTCAGGTCACTTCAACACTGAAACATCGTCATTTCATAATAATCAGTTTACCTTGTTTTACTGATTTGTGTGGCTTCTTCCACATGCTGAGAGGGCCAGAGGACTCCTTCACATCACAGACAGCTACCTCATTCCTACCTCAGGGCCCCAAGTTGCCTTTTAAGCCTGGTACACACATCTAATTTTGATTAGCCAATCACTGGGCAATTTTACCAACTCCATGTAGTAGGAAGGCCAACAGATTTTGAATACAACGACCAGATTGTGTAGGTAAGCTGTATAGAGTGTGTGTGTATATAGAGCATGTGTGCGATGTGTGTATGTATTTATATAGAACGTGTGTGTGTATATATAGAGCGTGTGTGTGTGTGTGTGTGTGTGTGTGTGTGTGTGTGTGTGTGTGTGTGTGTGTGTGTGTGTGTGTGTGTGTGTGTGTGTGTGTGTGTGTGTGTGTGTGTGTGTGTGTGTGTGTGTGTGTGTATGTAGAGGATATGTGTGTATGCATGTATATAGAGCATAGTGTTCTCCCCAGAATTTTTTCCAGCCGGGTGGCATGAAAAAGTAGCCGGGTGGGGCGAGATGAGAGACTGCAGGGCCGGTGCTTCTCTGCACAGCTCTGCTTACAGCATGGCAGGAGGTGAGCCGAAGACAGCCGGGTGCTCACCAAAACTAGCTGGGTGGAGCACCCGGCTAAAAGAGCTTGGGGAGAACACTGGAGCATGTGTGTGTATGCATGTATATAGAGCATATGTGTGATGCCCCCCATCAAAAACTGTATGCCCTCCTCCCCTTCAGTGTAGCACTCCCTCCCTTACCCCATAGCAAGCATGGGTAGTAAATCCCCACGCTCCTTCTGGGCTGGTTGTACTGCCATACTCTAGCCCCCCTTCCCCCCCCTTTTCCCTAACAGACCCGACCCTCCTTAGTGTACTTTAGATGTTATTATTTATACTTACCTGGGGCTTCTTCCAGCCCCATAAGGTGTGCGGGCTCCTTCGCCGTCCTCTCTGGCTGCTCTGTTCACTTGATACCCCCCACTCCAGTTATCTGGTCAGTCATGTGATTCTGCACATGCACAACCTGGCCACTACTGCACAGGTGCAGAATGCTACAGGGGAGGGGTGTGCACATGGCACAGAAGAGCATGGATGGCCAGATTACTGGGGGGGGGGGGGGTGGATATCAAGTGAATGGAGCAGCTGGTGAGGGATCCCCAGGTAAGTATAAATATACCCATTAATGCTGCCTTCAAGAGACCCAGACCGAGCCTAATGATAGGTACACACTATTCAATTTTCTGACAGATTTACTGTCAGATCGATTATTTCCAACAGGTCTGATCTGATTTTGGATCAATTTTCCATAGAAGTGAACGGAAAATCAATCAGAAACCAGATCAGACTTGTTGGAAATAATCGATCTGACAGTAAATCTGTCAGAAAATTGTATAGTGTGTACCAAGCATTAAAGGATCTCTGACCTGAGTGAGGGATAAGGAGGCTGACATATTCATTTCCACTTTAACAATGCTAGCTGCCTGGCTGTCCAGCTGGGCTTTCTGGCATTAGTAGTGTCTGCATCACACACCTGGAACAAGCATGCAACTAATCCAGTGTGACTTCAGTCAGAGCACCTAATCTGCATGCTTGTTCTGGGGCTGTGGCTAACAGTAATATGCTAGGTACACACAATACAATTTTCTGACAGATTTACTGTAAGATCGATTATTTCCAACAGGTCTGATCTGATTGTCCGATCTTTTTTCCATAGAGCTGAATCGAAAATCAATCGGAAAATTAATCAGAAATTAGATCAGACCTGTCGGAAATAATCGAGCTGACAATAAATCTGTCAGAAAATTGTATCATGTGTCCCTAGCATTAGAGGCATAAGATTAGCAGGACAGCCAGGAAATGTGCATTGTTTAAAAGGAAATAAATACGGCAGCCTCCATATCCCTCTCATGCAGGGATGAGCAGAAACTACGCCAGTGCGAATTTACGCATCGTAGTTTGCATCTACGCATCGTAGTTCGTAGGTGAAGTTGCAGAACTACGCTTACGAATTTACGCGTAGCAAAGTACCGCTACGCGTAGCTTACGCTTACTATGCGTAGTTAACATGTGTATTGCGTAGTGAACTACGTATGCATTACTCGCGTCTATTTTTCCGCGTACGATTGTATGCTTACAAATTTACGCATTGGAAAGGGGAATGTACGCATAGAAGAGTTCCCAGGACAAGCACCTAAAGAGGAATTCATGCATAAAATTTTCTGCATACAGGCATAAGCATCCGCATGCACTACGCTTCGCACTACGCGCAATTGCGTATTTTAACACGTATTCTACAAAATGCATACAAAGCGAATATTTGATTTCGAAGCCGTAGTTTGGCGAAGCGTAATTGCGTAAAACTACGCGTAGTTCCAGCGTAGCGAAGTTGGCTGACAACGACCATCCCTGCTCTCATGTCAGTGGTCGTTTAAAAAGTCTGCAACAAACCACTCCCACTTTTAGGCCACACCCCTCAGGTCACACCCACAAGCCGGTATTTTTTCACCCTAAAGGTGGCAACCCTAGCCTGGAGGGGGGGAGATGCATCACAGAACCACAACACTGAAGAACTTGGCAGCCTTCCAGACACAGGCTGACAAGTCTGACAGGAGAGAGATAAGTTGATTTATTACAGAGATGGTGATAGTAGAACGTGTTGCAGTAAGCCAGAACACATTAGAATAGCTTTTGGAACTTGTAGGATGATAAAAAACAGGATGCAATTTTTGTTACGGAGTCTCTTTAAGTAGGTCACAAGAGTTATCCAATAAAGCTGAAAATTTCATAATAGGGCTGTTCAGGTTTACCTTTCGGAATGCTCTAAATATTTGTTTCGACATTCTTCTCTTATTCCCCAGTTGCGACCAAGTGAATGAGGCTGAACATCGACAGGCAGGCTGTAGAAGTGATTTGGAGACCTTTGATATGGATACCCAGGAGATGCCATGTTTCTACACTGAAATAAACAGTAAAATCAGTACATGCATGCTGAATTTGTGAAATCTTGACTACAATATACTAGTGTGAGATCTATCTGTAGAATATATATAGCATTTAGGAAGAAGAGCTGCATTATTTCACATCCAATCTCAGTGAAAGCGCACCAACAATATCAGTTGAAAATTACAAAGGAAGCAGGGGCGTAGGAATCACTATAGCAGCCATAGCAAACCTATGGGGCCCATACCATATGGTTGCCACAAGGGGACCCGTGAGTCGGGGCCTCCTGTGCTTTATTTTTTAGTCTTCACGAACTCCAGCATAATATGACAGCTCTCCTTGCTTATTGCAGTGAGGCAGGCAGGTGAAACTGGACTAGTTTTCCACCTGCCGCTTCACTGAGCATTGAGTTCCGGCCAGGGAAAAGGGAGGAAGAGTGCTGGGACATGACTTCCCCTTTACATTTCCCACAGCGGCTCCGCCCCTCCATACAACTTTTCATGTCTCTGTGTACACTGCCTGCCATGGCTCTGCCCCCACCCTGTGACAGAACTATCCATAGTGCACTGGAGGGGACACAGAGACAGGAGAGCGGATAGAAAAAGCTCCGCCCACAGCCTCGAGAAGCCCTGCCCCCTACCGACAAGCTCCGCCTCCACCTGGAATCCTGAATGGGGCTAAGATGAAGAGGTGTGGAAGCAGGTAGGATGAGGTCTCTCTCTCCCCATCCTTGCACAGCACACAGGGACCTCTCCCGAGTCCCAACAAATAACTCCCCCTCCCCCAGCAACATAAAGGGACCTCTCCCCTGTCCCCCGCCATCCCTCACCAGCACCGAGGGACCTCTCCTCTATCCCCTGCCACCCCTCACCAGCACCTAGGGACCTCTCCCCTGTCCCCCGTCATCCCTCACCAGCACCTAGGGACCTTTCCCCTGTCCCCCAACATCCCTCAGTAGCACACAGGGACTTTTCCCCTGTCCCCCACCCTCCCTCAGCAGCACCCAAGGACCTCTCCCCTGTCCCCCGCCATCCCTCACCAGCACCTTGGGACCTCCCCCGTCCCCCACCTTCCCTCACCAGCCCCTAGGGACCTCTCCTCTGTCCCCGCCATCCCTCACCAGCGACTAGGGACCCCTCCCCCTGTCCCCCATCCTCCCTCACCAGCACCTAGGGACCTCTCCCCTGTCCCCCGCCATCCCTCACCAGCACCAAGGGACCTCTCCTCTATCCCCTGCCACCCCTCACCAGCACCTAGGGACCTCTCCCCTGCCCCCCGTCATCCCTCACCAGCACCTAGGGACCTCTCCCCTGTCCCCCAACATCCCTCAGCAGCACACAGGGACCTTTCCCCTGTCCACCAACATCCCTCAGTAGCACACAGGGACTTTTCCCCTGTCCCCCACCCAGGGCCGGATTTCTGGCAAGGCCACATAGGCCATGGCTTAGGGCACCAGAAATTTAGGGGCGGCTCAGTGAGGGGCAGTAAAGCTGTTTTATGCAGCCATCCCTATCTACAAAGACAGCTTTATCCTTTGAACTCTCTGTCCTGTACTTCTGTCGTCCCTGCAAGACCTGTAAGCTCTATCCTGCAGGTACACATCAGTCTAACTCTCATGGTGACACAATGGGTCCATCATTAATGAGATGGCAAACATAACATAAAAGTTCTTAAGGAAAACATAACTTATAATCTATACACATATTACTGAAATAGCTATTGTCTGTGACATCCAATGATGGAAAGTAAGTAGAATTCTCATTGGGGCACACAGAGATAACAACCATACAGACGGTATAGTTGGCCTTGGGCGGTAAAAAGTACAAATCCGGCCCTGCCCCCACCCTCCCTCAGCAGCACCCAGGGACCTCTCCCCTGTCCCCCGCCATCCCTCACCAGCACCTTGGGACCTCCCCCCTGTCCCCCACCTTCCCTCACCAGCCCCTAGGGACCTCTCCTCTGTCCCCGCCATCCCTCACCAGCGACTAGGGACCCCTCCCCCTGTCCCCCATCCTCCCTCACCAGCACCTAGGGACCTCTCCCCTGTCCCTCGCCAACCCTCACCAGCAACTAGGGACCTCTCCCCTGTCCCCCACCCTCCCTCACCAGCACCTAGGGACCCCTCCCGTCCCCACCCTCCCTCAGCAGCACACAGGCACTTCTCCCCTTCTCCCCACACTCAGCAGCACACAGGGACCTCTCCCCTGTACCCCACCCTCCCTCCGCAGCACACAGGGACCTCTTCCCTGTCCCTCACCCTCCCTCCGCAGCACACAGGGACCTCTCCCCAGTACCCACCCCACCCTCCCTCAGGTGCACCCAGGGACCTCTCCCCAGTCCCCACTAGTCCCTCACCCTCCCTCAGCAGCACACAGGGACCTCTCCCCTGTCCCCACTAGTCCCTCACCCTCCCTCAGCAGCACACAGGGACCTCTTCCCTGTCCCCCGCCTTCCACAGTGACGTCACGAAACTCCTCTTCCTCCCCCCAGCCACGAACAATACCACGGGAACGTGGAGCAGCAGAAGCCCCCTGTGACGGCTGCTGCGGTTGCTCTTCTGCCGCTTCTTCCTCCTCCACAGAAACACCTTCCTCATAATTATCAGAGTCTGGCTCCTCTCCTTCCCCACACGACTCCTCTTCTTCCTCCTCCTCCCCCCTCTGTGGTGCCGCAGGTGTTGAGGAAACCTGTGGTTCGGCTGAAAATTGGTCCCACGACTCCTCCTGCCGTAGCTGTTCCTGTTCCTGCTCCTCCACAGCTTCATCCACCACTCTACGCACGGCACGCTCCAGGAAGTAAGCGTAGGGGATCAAGTCGCTGATGGTGCCTTCAGCGCGACTCACCAGGTTGGTCACCTCCTCAAACGGCCGCATGGTCCTGCATGCATTTCGCATCAGTGTCCAGCTGTTGGGCCACAACATCCCCATCTTCCCAGATAGTGTCCTACTGTAGTTGTACAGGTACTGGGTGACGGCTTTCTCCTGGTCTAGCAGGCGAGAGAACATGAGCAGGGTGGAATTCCAGCGAGTCGGGCTATCGCATATCAAGCGTCTCACCGGCAAGTTGTTTTTCCGCTGAATGTCTGCAAAGCGTGCCATGGCCGTATAAGACCGCCTAAAATGCCCACACAACTGGTCTGCTTCAGGACGTCCTCTAAGCCTGGGTACTTTGAGACAAATCTTTGCACGACCAGATTCAGCACATGTGCCATGCAGGGTACATGTGTCAGCTTTCCCAAATTCAAAGCGGAAAGGAGATTGCTGCCTTTGTCACACACCACGTTGCCGATCTCCAGCTGGTGCGGGGTCAGCCATTGCTCCACCTGTTAAGAGCAGCCAGGAGAGCTGCTCCAGTGTGACTCTCCGCTTTGAGGCAAGACATGTCTAAACTTGCGTGACACCGTCGTACCTGGCATGCAGCGTAGGCTCTGGGGAGATGGGGCTGTGTAGCTGGAGAGGAAGAGGAGATGGCAGCACCGCTAGAGTTCAACTGACACTCAGCTGAGGAGGAGGAGGTTGACAGCGAAGAGGATGTAGCTGGAGGAGAAGGAGAGGAGGTGGCAGGAGGCCTGCCTGCAAGCCGTGGAGGTGTGACAAGTCGGTCCGCTGAACAGCCACGTACTCCCTGCTTACTGCCATCGGTCACCAGGTTGACCCAATGGGCTGTGTACATAATGTAGCGGCCCTGCCCGTGCTTGGCAGACCAGGCATCTGTGGTCAGGTGGACCCTTGACCCAACGCTCTTCGCAATAGATGACACCACTTGCCTCTGAACTGCACGGTACAGTTTGGGTATGGCCTTTCGTGAAAAATAAGTGCGGCTTGGTATCTTCCACTGCGGTGTCCCAATGGCCACAAATTTACGGAAAGCCTCTGACTCCACCAGCTTGTACGATGCACCTGAAGGAGGAAGAGGAGAAGGAGGGTGGCTTGTCTTTTGAGGGGTGCTGCTTTTCCTCAGGTGTTCTTCCCATTGCTGTTTGTGCCTTCTCTCCAGGTGCCTTCGTAAGGCACTTGTCCCTACGTAAGAGTTGGCCTTTCCACGGCTCAATTTTTGCTGGCAGAGACAACAGATGGCTTTGCTCCGATCTGAGAGACACACGTTAAAAAATTTCCAAACCGCTGAGCCCCCCTGGGGTGATGGCGCTACGGTGGCATCAGCAGCTGACGTTGAAGGGCATGTTGGCTGGCTGGCCATAGCTGGCGATACATGGCGCGGGACACTGCCCCCAGCTGTTTCTGAGGACGAGCTCCCTCTGCTTCTATCATGGAGTCGTCTCCTCCTACTCCTCTCTGGCTCCCCCTCTGAACTGTCCCCCTGGTCATCTCCTCTATTGGGGGCATACGTGGCATCCGTATAATCGTCATCATAATCCTCCTGCCCAGCTTCGCTTTCCTCAGACAACTCCACAACTGCACCAACTTCAGGTGGTTCATCATGCCCCTCCTCACACATTACGTCCATACTATCGCCACCTAACTCAGACGTATGAGGTGGTGTACCTGCGCCTTCTTCTTGTTGTTGCAGTAGTGGCTGTGAATCAGTTATTTCATCACCACCACCACCAAATAACTCCTGCGAAGTGTCAAATGCAGCGGATGTGGTGCTTGTACTAGCGCTGGTAGGACTGGCTGCGGGAGATGAGGTCTTCTGTGTTAAATACTCAAGCAAGTCCTCACAATTTTGGGAAGTGATGGCACGTGCCTTCTTCTGAGCACTGTACTTTGGTCCAGGTCCGCACGAAATCACAGCAACACCACCTCGCACAGACCTGCCAGTGCCAGGTGGCCTTCCTCTGGGTCTTCCTCTACCTCTTCCTCTACCTGGTTTGTCCATCTCGGGGGGAAGCTAGGTATATGCAGTGAGGTGAGTTCACTCAACAGAAAAGGTAGATATGCAGTGAGGTGAGTTCACTCAATCCAAAGGTAGCTATATATGCAGTGAGGTGAGTTCACTCAACCCAAAGGTAGTTATATATGCAGTGAGGTGAGTTCACTGAACACAACAGGTAGTTAGATGCAGTGAGCTGAGTTCACTCAACACAAACATAGTTATATGCAGTGAGGTGAGTTCACTCAACAGAAAAGGTAGATATGCAGTGAGGTGAGTTCACTGAATGCAAAAGGTAGCTATATGCAGTGAGGTGAGTTCACTGAACACAACAGGTAGTTAGATGCAGTCAGCTGAGTTCACTCAACACAAAAGTAGTTATATGCAGTGAGGTGAGTTCACTCTACAGAAAAGGTAGATATGCAGTGAGGCGAGTTCACTCAACTTAAAAGGTAGTTATATGCAGTGACGCAAGTTCACTCAACACAAAAGGTAGTTATGTGCAGCGAGGTGGGTTCACTCAACACAAACGTAGGTGTATGCAGTGATGAGGTGGGTTAACTAAACACAACAGGTACTAGCAGTAGGTAAATGCAGTACTGGGTAGGTAGTACAATGTGCAGCTCCCTGTCACACACACAGGTGTCACTGAATGTGCTGCTGAATGCTGGTGGGCTGCTGGCAGTGGGACACACACATTATGAATTAGCAATGCTGTCTAAGCAACACAAGTGTCTCACACACACAGGTAGTAGTCACTGAATGTGCTGCTGCTGCTGGAAGTGGGGGACACAGTATGAATTAGCAATGCTGTCTAAAAAACACAAGTGTCTCACACACACAGTTAGGCACTGAATATGCTGCGGCTGGCAGTGGGACACACAGTATGAATTAGCAATGCTGTCTAAAAAACACAAGTGTCAGTTTCAAACACAGAAAAAAAATTGATCACACGAGCAGGATGAGCTCTGAAAAGAGCTTTTTCTGGGGCGCTATTATAGCAATAAGATTCAGCTAAGCAAGCTAAGAAGGCAAGAGCCTGACTAATCTGTCCCTAGGAGAACAAGTCTGCAGCAGCTGTCCCTATTCTGTCTCTAGCAGGCACATGAGTGAGGCTAATGGCCGCCGGAGCCTGCCTTATATAAAGGGGGGTGGGGCTCCAGGGCTTAGTATAGCCGGATTGGCTACAATGCGCCTGCTGACTGTGATGCAGAGGGTCAAAGTTGACCCTC